>NW_027116802.1:8785000-9985000 GCF_024137725.1 Prorops nasuta
AAGGGAGAATTGTATCCATCTAAGCTACTCTGGCGCTTTTAACAATGCAGTAACAGCGCGCGATGGGATGTACTTGAGGGAGAAGCCATGGCATTTGCGGTGGCAATATCGCGCTCCGAGCCAATCGTTGCAAATTTCCATCTCCAGGCAACTCCAGATACATCCTCTAAAAGAGAAAAAAATCCATGGACGTGGGTGGGGCCGGGCAGGTGGTATATTGCAGATCAATACAATTGCACGTTAGTGCTAATAAATAATAGGCGGTGGGAGCAGAAAAAAGCGCGCAATGCAGCAACGAACGCAACACACAAATAATACGCAATACATCAACCACGCCGGTGCCCGGTAGGTAGGTACGTACGTGCCTCTCTCTTCGTCCCTCTCGCTCTTTCCAAGCCCCTACCACCCCACTACCATCCGCTCTCTCCTCTATCTTCCTCTTCTTCTCTCCTAGCTCTTCACTTCGCTCGCTCTATCCACGCCGGCCGCTCTTTTTTTTCCTTTTCTCTCTCTTTTTTTATTCCCCGCCCGCCTCAGCCAGTCCCCTTTTTTTCTGCCCCGCACCTATAACAGTGCAAGCACCACCCCCGGGGCATCGCCATTTCCGAACAAATAAACTCTAGTCGACGTAATTTTTACGCCGGGCGCCAAACGCGCGACGAAAAGCGAGGACGCGAACAACATTCGATGAACAACGCGGAGTTGTAGTCCAATCATCTTTCGGCAGCACTCTTCTCGATACCCTCGCCCGTACCAGCTTCTCCATCATACCTACTTCTCTCGTTTTTTTCACCAAGCAAAAACCACACAAATTTCCATACCAGCAACGTCGAATTCGTCAACCAAATTGAAACAGAAGGAAATCGTATCGCTTTATATTTTTACCAACGATAATATACAGAAACGAGACTCGTAAAGGTATTTGCCTATTGTCGCTGAGAAGGAACTAAAGGGATGTATTGTGAAAACGGTTGTAGGTGTACCATACCGATCGCGCGGCTAAGTTCGAAAATGGGGAAAGTCTGGGATAATTTTAGAAAATTTCGATAAACACAGCCTGGCGAATTTGCTCGTGGAGCTTTGGTGGGCCAATCGGGGTATAGGAGACATGCACATAGGTATCCTCTTTATACCACGAACTGCTAGCGAAGCCTGGTCACCCCGATCCACCTCTCTCTCTCTCTCTCTCTCTCTCTCTCCCATTGCAGCGCCTTCCCTTCCTTCCCTTGGCCAACGTGGCCCGAAAAGCCCCTTCCCGTGCCGTCACAGACTCTCTACCCCGTACCCCCTCTGCATCCACCAGCCGCACCACTGAAACCGGTCCCAACCCACCCACGCACACGTTAATGCCTGAAAAATGTACGGCAATTTTTTATTTTTTAATACGCCCGCTCTTCCTCTCATCCACCCCTTCGCTCTTTCCATTTCTCTTTCTCTCCTATCTGGCCCAGCATTCGTATATATACCCCTTTCACCCATGCTTCTCTATCGTTCTTTCCTCTCTCTCTCTCTCTCTCTCTCTCGCTGCTGCCTGCTTTTTTCCCGGCGCCTATGCGTGATGTAGAGCCGCACTCACTCGTTCGTTCGTACGTTCATTCGTTCGGTCTGTCGGGACTTCGCTTTTTTCGCTCTATCGATAATTTGTTTGGATAATTTCCAATGCTATTGATCTAGATGTACATCCTGCCGGACGTACACAATGCCTACCATAGCGCACAAAGCCCAGCGAGAGGAGGAGCAAAAGGGCGGACACCACCAGAGAACAGAGTTGATCGTGAGTTACTGACGTTTCGCTATTTATCCATCTAACGGCCACTCGACGCTTAACCATTTTGATCGCGCCACTGTCTCATCTTTCAATTCTTTCGATAAGATTCGACAAATTTCCCGATCTTTCTTTATCGCCCGAGAAACTGAGAGAGAGAGAGAGTGAGAGAGATACAACTAATGTAACAATAATAATAAACCCTTTCACACAGATCAACATCATCCCTTTACAATACAATACTCTCACGCTTTAACTGCAAGATATTGGAAGAGAATTTGATCCTTTTACTCCTCCACGGTCAGGATATTCGATTAACATGATAATTACAATGTTAATCGCGAATATTGGATTTCCATTGTCCCCAGGGATTATCGAACTCGATACCTTGTGATATTTGCATCAGTGTGTGAATATCACAGTAAATTACCAGCCTTTGACGTGTCGCAGGTTGTGTTTGCACGTATGCGCACGCGCTTCTATGTTTAAGAGAGAGGACTCAAGTAGTTTCCCTCAAGGCTCAAGGTTCGAAAACTTTCCAAGAGGCACAGGCGGGAGGGAAATGGTTTATGGTGGATTTAAGCAGAAAATCTCCTTTAGCAACTTTAACTTTTCTGAAATTTGTCAGAAATTGATAAATAATAAATCATGGATAAAGAGACTGTATTAAAATAAATACTGATTGAAATTAGGGCGAGAGTATAACTGTGGTGATTTTCCTGAGAGAAAAAAATAAAATTTATGCGGAACACAAGGTTAACGAAGAGAGCGAAGCACAAAGTTGCAAGGCAACTGTTGCTAAATTAGACGTTTTCATTAAGATCGTTGTAATCAGCAGGTTGGACAATGGCCAAAGGAAGCTTTGGTGAAAGAAGAGAAAGCAAGCTCGGTTTGCCATAATTTCTCTCTTTTCTTGTTTCCTCCCCCCTCCCCCTCACCCTTAGTTTTTGTTTTGAAGAATCAAGCTCCTCTACAGCAATCTACATCGATAATTCAAAAAAGCTAATTAAAACTTAACTCGTAGTTAGGTACGAAGACTGTACATCTCTCGATTGACCCTTCTTCTTTACCCTTTTAGGCAACGAGCCTCCCCCTGATCACTGACCAAGGACAAAAACCACCAAAGGCAAGCGTGCTTGTTTTACCTCGCTAATCGCCGCTCCGGCAACGAAACTCCCTCTCCTTCTTCACCCTCAATTCACAATAAATAAAACTCCTCACCAATAGATCAATCAAAACATCTAATGATTTATTACAACCACGTTGGTTTTCCGTTTTAATTCCATGGCTTACCGGATTGGTCAGTTTGCCCAATCGATATAAATTATATTACCTCCTATAAAATGAATATTTTTATTACTTAATTTTTCAAAGCATGTACGATCAATTTATATCTTTAATTAATACAGGCTGGATAATGTAAATATTTTTAGTGTAACGAGTTAAAGAGATGCCCCGGCTAAGTTACGGGAGAGGTTGACACGGAGTGGAGAAAATTAATAATTGATCGAAGATCGAATTTGCATGCTGCGCTGTCATCGAGGCTAGTCCAACTAAATCTCTCACTCTCTTTCTCCCTCCGTCTCTCTTTCTTTTCTCGCTAACATCATGCATGAGGGGTGTGTCGACAGAGTCATTTGCCGCGCATTTAAGGTGCGTAGCCATCCGTCCCACCGTCTTTTTTCAGGATTCGCGTGACAACGTAGCCCCGCCCCTCCACTCACGTATCCGTCGATCTCCGTTGTATCAAGCAGCGATTAATCAACTAACATTAATCACACAACTCGCTTACCAAACAAGCCACGAGAGTTCTTTTAAAAATCCTCCAGTGCAATATATATACACATGTATACATATATATTTATTTATTTATATTTTCAAGAAAACAAGCTTTCTTAACTAAGTAGCGCGAATTATTATCCGCGAGTATCGAGATGGCGAAGCGATACCACTCCGCCTTGGATTTCGACGGAGATGGAGTATCCTGTACCTACCGTAAAGGTGCTCGATATTCCTAGCATTTCGACATTTCCCAATTATTAGGAAAGCGCGCGTTTCCGCTAGCCCTGGCAAAATGTACCAGAATAAAAATACGCATACAAAGAGCCGAAGAGTATGTGCGTGAGCAGGTGTGCAAAGATAGACGCATGCGCGTACTAAAAAGCTTCTGACACGAGAAAAAAGGAAGAAAGAGCGCGATCGGGAGAATCAGCAGTCTGCGAGTAACAATGGGGGTTCGATTGAAAAAATAATTTAATGTGTCCTTTTAATTAAAGTGTGAGAGAGAGAGAGAGAGAGAGAGGCGAGAGTGGACCATGGAGGTGGACGAGTTGGGGTTAGTTGGGGGTGGATGGTGTCGGTGGAAGGTTGAGAGGCGCGAGGTGGCCTAGAGGGATCGGGGGTGGGTGGATGAGGAGGAGGAGGAGGAGGTCGTCGCGACCGTAGTAACCGGTGCTGCTGCTGCTGGAAGAGCAGAGATGGAGGGGTAAAGAGGCAAGGGTGCAGGTAGGGGTGGAAGTGGAGGTGGAGGCGCGGCTCGGATGGACGCGGAAATTTAAAACCTGATCAATTGATAGGACGGAATGAAAAAAGTAGGGTTGTGGGGTTGCGCGGGTGGCGCTTCCAGGCGGAGGGGTGGCGAGAGAGGTTGGTGGGGCTTGGAAGGGGCAAGGTGGGCAGAGACGAAAGCGGTGGGTAGATGGGATTGCCGGGCATTATTCTGAAACGCGAATTTGTTCATTTGTTTCTTCCCTCTGTATGCACCGCGGCGTGCGTGCATCCTTTTATCGACTGAAATCCAGGCTTCGAATTACCGTGCAAATGATTTTTTTTTCGAGTGCGCGCCGAACGGCTCCCTCTGGCCCCTTCCCCCGACCACTGTTCACCACGTCCGCCCCACGCGTCCCCTCTTACCCCAAGCCAGCACCGTCGCGCCGAACTACTATGCGGACTCAAAAGGAATTTAAAACCGCTGCCGGGGCTAGGCCCACACACTACGAGGTTTCTCCACTCCCCCCCCCCACCTTCACTGCTGTGCGAAACAGACCAAAAGATAGACGCGACTCCCCCTCCAGGCTTGCGTTATTCGAGTCACCAATTCCCAAAATACTTTCATCCCGCTGCGGCCAACCCCTCCAAATATCACTCTGCAATCCTGCCTGTATCCACTGGGCGAATCTTCCCGCATCGCTACCACGTTTCTCACAGTTTCTTCTATCATGCTCCAGGGATTGAACCACCCCTTTACTCGGCACACCTGTTACACACTCCCCGGAGAAAAACTTATTATTCCCGCAGCACACGCTCTCTCTCCCTTTCTCTCTCTCTCTCTTTCTCTTTCTCTTTCTCTTTCTTCGTCGATCTCCACTCGTATTCTCACATTTACGTATACATTCGCATAAAATTCAACCCTTGGCCAACCAATTTTAAATTTTATTAATAAGCCCAAGCAACTTTCAGTCTGCGTACAAAGTTTGCATACCCTATACGCATAGAAGAAATCTAAACTAATATATAGGTATATGTATGATGCATATCGGATGATGTATAAATTAATTGCTGATATGAAAAGTAGTTGAATGACGCTGCAAGGGTGTTGCATCTCGAAGTGGAGAGTTTATGGGAATAGCGATGTAGGTAGGGAATGGATGGGGAGATGGGTAAGGTAAAGGGTGTAGCGTAGAGACGCGAAGGATAATAATCTGGTCGTTAAAGTGTGAAGGAGAGTAGCTGTCGATGCGCTTGGCGCAGCCAACTTCTTCACAATTGACATCGTTAACGTCGCGATTACAGAGGGATTGTGGTAAGGGACAAGGTTGGATAGAAGGGCAACAGAGAAAGAGTATACGTGTAAGTAAGAGAGAGAGAGAGAGAGAGAGAGAGCAAGATAGTGCAGCTACGCCATCCAGTCCGAATGGACATTATTACGAGGCGAACTGAACCATAGATAAACTCCTACCGACGACCAGATCTCGCTTCACTGTGAAGCAATATGAAACTCCTCGATCTAATATGGCTTGAGGTGGCGACGAAGCGTGACGTCACATCCGTCCCATCCGTTGGTCATCTTGAATATTGAGCAGACCGCCGACGGACCGGAAGTTATGAGATTCGGATTTCGAGCCCCCAATGTCCCGATCCACGTTTATATATCCCGATGACTTCGTTTCGCCTCGATGAACGCCTCTCTACTTCTGCAACCTTAACCTTTCCTCTCCTTTCCGACTATCCTGCAAAATCTTCGAGAGAAAGAAAAATCGAAAAAACTCATTGATTCTCGAGCGTATATATATATATGTACCTCTTGAGATTTTTGGCGAGAAATTCTTTTGACCGTAAGTGGCTCGCCGTGGACGGACGTGGTAACAGAGACGGCAACACTTTCTCCGGCGAAAAGTTTTTCGCGTGGAAACGTATGCGGGGCTGCAGAGAGGGTCCCGTAACCAACCTAATCAAACCTGGCTGATTGCAAACATCGTGTCGATTGGAAGGGCAATCAAGCGGGTAACGTAAACTAAGTGTAACTTTGCTCGTTACTGAATCTGAGAAAGCAGCTGCACTTGTTCCTCCCGTGAAAAAGTTTATTCGTAACGCGTATGCAGAAAAAATAATGGATTTGTATACGCGTGTTACGATAAGATATTTGTAGGACACGCGTATAAGAAAATAACGTTGAAATTGCATAGGAAGGATAACGACGAATGAATTTATTCGCGATAAGGGTTGAACTGCTCGGTGCAATGGTATAGCGTTATTTTGGCATCTGTATTAAGCGAAATGCGGAGGCAAGGCAGGGCATTAGTAATAACCCCATCAGTCGGTTCAAGTCAGGCGGAGCAATCGATAATTCATTTGTTGCGTCAATTAAAAGTGTAATTTAAAAATATATTAAAGGTGCTGAGCCCGCGTGCAGTGAGAGGGCGGAAAGGAAGGGAAAGCAGGTAGGGTGAGAGAGATAGAGAGCGGGCTGGAGGTATGCGGTCGAATGCAAATGAATTATTAAAAATTTAATCAATCGAATCGGTAGTGCCTTGTCCTCCATCTACGACGTAATGATTATTCATGCTGGGGTGGTTTTGCACAAGCGAATATTTATAATTTGTTTATTTAAATCGCTCGACCGGCAACGGCAACGTTGCATGTCCTGGCGAAATTGCGTTATTAAGTTTACCGTTTCGCATAAATCGCGCTTTCAGCCAAGCTTATTGAAAGCTCGGCGACCGCATACTTTACCGTTGCTTTGCCTGCATTTGCTAACCAATATTTCAATCGTTCTTTTGATCTAGTTGCGCCACATTGGGCGCGAAGGCAAAACTACAACGCGGAGAAGAGCTTGATGAAAAGCTGCAGCACGTCCAATGGCCTTGAATCTCCTGCGAGTCGAAGATTCTTTAACGACGAGTATACTCGAAAGTGGTAGTAAGATGGATGATGAAGAGTAGGGGTTGCGCGGGGGAGGATGGTCCACCTAATGGATGCTGAGAGGGCCATTCGATTTCTCAGGGACACCCCTTCTTGGGGTTCGATGATCCTTTCGAAGGACCCTCGCAAATTCAAGGATGTCTCATTTCTGTAGCCCTCCAGCAGAGGCCCACCCCAAGCCCTTGTGACCAGTCTCACCCTACGGGAATATAATACTATATTTCGTAATATCGATCGATCATCTCATTTAAATGTTGACCGTTCCGGCAAATGTAAAATTCAAAGTATCTTTATAGATATTTTTATATTCGCGTCTCTCCACCTCCTTTTCACTCCCCCGTAATACCGAGAGCCCACGAGAACTGTATCCCAGACCTAATATACTTATGCTGGAATATATGCATGTACATGGAGAGCCTTCCCATCATCCGGCTTCTTACCACCTCTGCTATCCCATTCGGATAGCTACGTGTGTATGGAAAATTATGTGCGTATGAATGGGGACCTTGGTGGAGTGAAATGGACGAGATGCGCGAATGCTTCTTAATGTTCCTTGGATCTCGCTCTCCTCGTAATATATATATATATATATATAGGCCGCGGCATCGCATCGTCGAGACGTTATTCATCGAAACGCCAGCCATTGAGAGCGATCGTTGCTATTCACGGATAAGATTCGACGTACGTGCAAGTTTAGCTCCTGCATTGTCATACGTCGCGCGGGGTCACCTTTAAATTCTCCATTTATCAGCGACACTCCGAAACATAAATAGTCACCTCGACGTTTTTTAATCATTTCCTCTTCTCGCGCGCGGAATACAAAGTTTAGATGGGCTTGGAGGTCGAGCAGGGGGGAAGTCGCTCGGCGGTTCATGTTGCTCGAAGGGAACAAAAATATTTCGCCGGTACGGCGCTGTCAAAATATACCTTCCTCGCGTCCATCCCGCGGGGTGAACATTACGTACACGTTAAATATTATTTTTAGGGGACACATTTATTTGCGAATAAAAAATAGACCTGTCTCCCAAATAAAGTGGAGCCTTGCGAAGCGCGTGTTTCGTTCAGTGAAGCGGTCGCTGCTAAATATCCATGCAGTCCTCTTTCCTCCATTGCTCTCCGTTGTTCTTGCTGCCTTCTCCCTTCCCCTCCCTCAACCCCACCCCAACCCCTCCCCCCCTCTCCATGCGGCAACTTCCACACTACACTCATCGGCTGCAATTACTGGATAGCTGTAATTATTTTTGCGCGCGACGGATACACATATGAGCGTTTCTGACAGAAACAAATTGCGTAAAAGTATTGTATGTATATTGCATCTATGCCAAGTAAAAACTATAATCAAGTTAATGCTCGCACTGCTGGGAAAAATCAATTCGTAGAAGTATCATAAACGTGATTAACCCGAAACTGTACATCTATAATTCTCAATTTAAAATCAATTCTTGCGCGCTATATCTCATTATAAAATGAACCGTCCTAATTTCCCGGCAAAAAATCAGACGAGATAAGAATGAAAGATGAAAAAGAGCGATCGAGCTGCAGTTTTATTACAGGGATTTAATACGAATCTGCGATATAATTCGGTAATAATCGCTCTAATAATGATCGAATGGTGCGCGCGCTTCCTTCTTTATATTCTCACTCTCACTCATCTCACTCTCCGAAGCTCGATTGTCGTGGGATTTGCGGGGATTCGGAGAGATGTTGGAGAATATTGCAGAGAGTCCTCGAGAGTAAATTATCGATGGAAGAACACGACGAAGCTACGGCCTCGGGGGAGAAATGATCAGATTTTTTAGTGGATATGGTAGCGCTACGCATTTTCAGATATGTTGGATAAACGGGTACAGTTGTATGGCCGATGCATGTACTCGTATAGTAGCAGCGAGACTGCATAACCGCGTTAGCGGAGAGAGTCTGGCCGCGGGGTGCTTTTTAAAAATGCGTGATTTTAAAATTCAGGTTGGCAAACAGCCCCTCGCGTCCACATCGACCCCTTTCCAGCTTTTTTTCTCTCTCCCTCTCTCGCCCCTCTCTATCATCCCGTCTCCCGTTTCCCGCTTCCTGACCGCCACCGTTCCTGCAGCGCTGCTCCTCATCGTTTCGGCTCTTTTAGCTGCACTCGCGCTACGGCGCCAATGGATGACAAAATATAAGCTCCAAGCCTGGATTCAATCAGAAATGGCGACGCCCCTGCCACACATATGCACAAAGCTCTCTCTCTCTCTCTCTCTCTCTCTCCCTCTCACGCATACTTTTTCCTTTGTCCAGTCTCGCTCTTCTGGAGTCGACAGCCCGATAAATAACCATAAGAACGCGCTAGCCTCACTTTGTATGCGAATGAAGCGATGTATACGCCTTTCCACTTTGCAGTTTCCTGAATAATCGCTATGTATACTATATAGCACCTCTCGCTCTGCTCTCCCGCCGAAAAATCGATTGATTTTCTAGCGGCATCCGTTCACCTCCTTCGACCGACCAGTGCGCGTCAAGACGTTGCCTGATGCCTCTCATCTCCGCTCGTCATTTTCAAGCTGGCGAGTAGAATCGAGACAGGCAAGGCTGACAAGAGAAAAGAAAATCAGACGGCTATATAAACCTTGATGTAACTTCTTCATGTACCATATGGATTCGATTCGTCGATTGTTCACGTCGTGAAATCGACAGGCTCTCTTTTAATGCAATAGGCGTTTCATCGACATAGTCAAAAAGGTTAACGGAATAATTTAGCTAGATTTCAGTAGAATTTATTGTAGCCCCTAGCGACACTGCCACGATTTTAAATGAAAAATATTGGTCGATCCTATACGGGAAAATTGATTATTTTCTCGCGCTTGCCTTTTTTATGTCATTACCAGAGAGTATTTCGCGATTCCTCCGTCTTCCTATAATTTAATTCATATTCCAGTGGACGGAAAAACTAGCTCTTGCCTACGGAATTTATGAACAAACCGATAGTCGGTTGCGGCAGTGGCTAGAGGGTTGTGGTAGGGGGGAGGGGGGAGTTGCGGAAGCTGGGATAGAAGCGAAATGGCAAATCGAAAGTATGACGGAAGCCAAAGTCATTTCACCGCAGTATCGTTTATACATATATATTTCACAAATCGCTTTCAAAAAGAGCGCAATACTTTGGGATTAGCGGCGGGAAAAAATTTCACACAGAGAATCGCCTATGAGTAGCGAAGGGAATGGAAAAAAAATCAGAAATATTATTAAAAGCCGTTGGATCATCCCTGTGTCTGTAGACATTGTGCGATTTGCGCAGTGCAAAGGAGTATGAGAGTTGCTGGTGAACGGTACCGATATATATATAGTATGTATCTCCTATGATGATTATATATATACACCGTACACTATACAAACGCGGTATACAAAATTCGTTCACGCATACGTGCCACTCGATCCTGTACGCGTGCACACACGTGGAGTCTGCTGTCGTCGAGTTCTCGCGTACGAGCCACGATTATATCATGAAAAAGAACGAATAAAGTGTTGCTGCATCTCAGAACTGGGTCTCCCTACATATATAGATGCATCAAACGCGCGTTGATTCTTCGCTCGTATTTGCCTGATTGCAATCAGACTTCGTCAATCTTGCAAATAAAAAGTTGCATCGACTGTTATTTGTCCAACATTAACGTCACGTGTTCCGCAGCCAAAGCGTCCAGTAGCCTTGGTCCTAACCTGTATACTATAATTCTAAAGTACGTCGATCGGGCCTTTTGACGATTATCAATAATTAATTACCGTTTGGTTACGTCGCGGGTCTTATCGACTATCGGCGAAAAATCCTCAGTTTCGCAATTTCGCAACGCCGATCGCCAGTCGATGCTGGAATTTCTTCCGACGCGCGTGTCAGTTATTGGAATTTTCTGGATCATCGCATAAGTATAGGAATATACAAAGGCGGGAGAAGAACGCGGAGATCTGAGAGAAAAAGGCGAGCAATACTTTTTTCCGAGCTATATACAGGCCGATTTAATGCAATGCTATAAAACCGGCATAATTTAGTAATGAACGGCCACTTTGCACAAATGGCTTCGTGCATCGCCGAGCGAAGCAAAGAAGTCCCTTTGGCCAAGCACGGCGCATGATAGGATAATAGTAATGTGCTTAATGGTAAATGGACGCATTCAAGAGGCCGAGATTCAGATGGCACTCATAATGGCTGGCCGCTCCAACGTATCACCCCTAATAAGTACAAGTGGCACAAAATAGCTGTAATCACTTGACATCGTGGATGGTAAGATTATCATTCGACTCCCCCCTCCCCCGACGCAACGCAGGCTAGTTGGAATACATAGATCGCGCGCTGGGAGATTTCCGTAGCTCGCGCCAATCGTCATCAGCAGCTAGCTCGATCTACCTCTCGACCTCTGCGCGATCGCCATAAAATTAAAGCTCTCCGTACGGAAACGGCGTGCAAGGTCAGCTAACGCCCCTTGCACTCGCAATCATCGGCTAATCGTGAGCGAAGCCTGTACTATCCTGCATCGATAATTTCGTACAAATTTAACGCACACCGTATCGCGCCAGATGTATATACTAGGTGGGAACCTATATATATATATATATATATATATATATATGACACGAGGAGCATAACTCACCGAGGTTTTGTTTGCATTATCTGCCGTGCTCAAATACCCATATTTATCTCATCTCCCCTGATAATCTGATGGGAGATCGTTATTTTATTGACACCTCGCGCAGAGTGAATGTTAAATAACCGAGCGAGCCGGGTGGCCCGGCCGTCTCTCTCCATCCCGATCCCCCGTAGTCACAATTTGGTACTCGTCGCGATATCACGAAGAACCTTCGGGGATCGCTCTGCCGAATTTTCACCGTCCGCCATATTGGTTCACATTAATTCCGCCAATGCTGACTTGTAATTATTAATTTACAGGACGCGACGCTACGCCTGCGGAACGATTCGTGACGCGGGGGCATTTGTCACGAGCTTAACTCTCGCGCCCTTCTCGATATTTTGCCCCGCAGCACCCTTGACCATCATTGCCGACCTCCCTGCACGGCTTCGTTCAATCGCACGGTTGGCCCGCCAGCCCAGAGCCTCGCTCAACCGTTCTTCATGATCGATGAAACGATTTCAATTAACAAAATGTGCGTGTGCCGATTTCCCTCTCCCCCCTCCAACCCTCCCGCCTGATCTCATTTGTCGATCGCCAGAGAGGTGGTTTTCCCGGATTCCCCGACAAAAATATGTACCCACTCAAGGCTAATGGACCGTGCAAATGAGATCGTTCTGAACTAGCGAAAATCGAACCTGCGGAATATTTAAAATTCATTTTGACATTCGATCGGACTCATCGTTGAATTTCAAACGGTAGTTTTGCCACTACTAATTAAAGAAGTGGCAATGTTTGAAAGAGGAAATTTTCCGCCAAAGATGGATGAGTATGTATATACCAATTAAAGACTCGTTGCTGATTCCAACCAAATTACACTGTCTCGTGCATGCATGTGGACAAGTTCGATGAGTAAAGCTTTCTCCGTCTCGATATATGTATATGTATATAATAACGTAACAATGATGTTTGCAACAAAACGCATTAGGCCTTCCTCGTGACAGAGGGACACAGTATAAACCAATGTAGCGACGCTAAAGTGACGATATGCAGTTGTACACGTGTACTTGGAATGTAGAGTAAAAGATTAAAAAAGTTTATGACAGATTTTACTACTGATAATAAAAGTTTGATCTATGATAAGGGGAAATATCCAGGAGGATGATTTTTAGAAAGCGTTCAGCCTTTCCTAATAATATACTTAATTTCCAAGAATATTCCATGTTCTCAGGGACGATCCTTACTGTATGTACAATGGCGAACGAAAAGCAAACTCAGAATTTTGCTGGAAGAGGGAATTAGCACTTCTAATGGGCACCAAGAGTAATTGAATATTTTTCCCCCTCGAGAAAAAAATCTGATGGTGCTTCAGTTTAATTTCAATCTTCCTGATTTATTAAGAGTTATCTAAGGTACATTCTTCATTAAAACTTTCGGTAATTCATAGAGACCAACGGAATTTAAACTTTACCTGCAAATGAGTAAATGGAGATAGTTATAATAAACTTTTTTATTTGATTCACGCTCGAAAATCCTTACGCGGCTTTTCTCACTAACGATTTCGGGTCTAGCTGTGGGTCTTCAGATAAGTTTTTTTATCTCGCGCAGTTCACGGTTCTCGCCCGGTACCGAATTAGCCAGAATCGAGATAGTTTTGAGCATGAGATAGCGCGATATCATTTGCATGGAAAAGGGCGAAAGGAAACTTTTTTCGCCGGGACTTCAACTTTAATTCTTAATGAAAATGAGACTCTCGTGAAGTCACTAGGCTGGCACAAGATGAGATGAGATGAGAGAGAGAAGAGCAGAGGGGGTACCCGGAGCGAGTTACGAACAATGAACACGAGTGAAGTAGCAGCGCCTTTGGACACGCGATTCGTCCACGTAAAGTCCAACTTTCTACCATTGTCCAAATTACCCTTGCTCATCAAAAATACTCATCTCGCCAAGCAACATTATCATCATCTATCAAGTGCCACGAAATTTTTGCTACAACAAAAGCAATTAAATGGAAGAATCAGAGCTTTCAATATCCCTCTCTCGACATTCTCATTCGCGTCGTTATAATTCTATACACATCCTATAATAATTTCCAACATATATAATTTTACTCAATTCGCGCAGAAATCTAATTTCTATATAGGATATGCAAGTCGTCAAAATTTTAGCAGACCACTTGATGTTACTGTTCAAGTATTTGTTAAGAATATGCAGGGCTTTATCTTACAAGAGGGTCCTCGGAACCTTACCGCGGGCATCACATCCGGCTAGAGCGTCCTCTCTTTCGAATGCATTATTGCTTCAGAGAACAAGCAGAGCAGAGTCTGCCAACTTTCAGACAATAGTAATCGTACTTAACTACATACTTAACCCAGCGCGTCACTGCCGGCAGCTCTGCGTACATCAGCAGCCCAAACTAATATCTATGTCAAAAAGCTGAAAAACTGCCAAATAATCGACTGCCTCCTCCTGAAAGAGATGTATATGTAACGCTATGTGCGCAATCGATTGATATATAACGCACATAATGAAGCGATAAGCTCCGCAGGATTCACACTGAATTGTAAACGAATTTACATTTAAAGACTGGAATGGAAATTGTGCGAAGAGGGGTAGGTGGAGCGTACAGTATATATATTGTAGGGATATTGAATGGACGTTTAATCGAACGCAATGATGCGCATCTTACGCTCCGAGCGCTATTAAAAAAGCCAGGCTGAGAAAATCCCCTTTTTCTAGACGGCTTTTGCCCCACTAGCGTCTGAGTTAACAATGGGGCCTTGGCTCACGTGCGAGAGGAATCAAGTGTTCTCTCACACTGGCCCACTAGACCGAGGGCGCATGCATAATACAATGACCCTGCTAAGTACTATTTTAAAACAATGCTGAAATTGCTTTAGGGGATAAAAATGAACGAGGTAGGTGTATTTTTCTCTCCCACTTCGGGGGCCGAGGGTGCGCACACTGCACACACGCGTTCTCCCAACTTACGGGGTAGTTACCCCTTTTGCACCCGTCTCCGTCTCAACCCCGCCAAACCCGTGGGCACAGCTACGTAAAAAGCTCTAAGCCTTTGAGTCACAGTCTCGCCAGTCTACAATAAGGCGGCCCACTTTTTTTTCTTTTCACATTCACAACCGAACAGTCGCTTATTTTTACGATCCTGCACCGCGACTATCCGCTGACCATCCCTTTTTCGATAAGAAGCCAACCACCGCGCGCCCTGTGTGCATGCAATAACCTCTCTCTCTCTCTCTCTCTATATATATATATATATGTATGTATGTAGGGACGGAGCCAGAGGGATGATCCGAAAAGTTCAATGATTGCATCGCGGTAATAATTGTAGAAAATTTAGCTTTCCCACGCGATATCGATCGCGAGATGAATCGGCGTTTCGCGCAGAAATTGCCGGAGCCATTCTCTTGAGAATGCCCGTACGATTCTTGTGCTTAGGCTCCTTTACTTTGACGTTTTTAATTACAAGTCCTTCTTGTTTCTAGCAGTAGTGAATGTGGGAGGGAGGAGGGTGAGGGGGGGGGGTGAGGTTGCTTGTCCCCGCGCTTTGAAGCGTACCGTTTGCCGCTGTTGCTGCCGCTACTGCCGCTGCTTGACCGGCATTGAAAGCAGACTCGCCTGGAGAGCATCTAGAGTGGCCCAAGTTAACGTTCAAATTAGCCCTGCAACCAAACGATAAAATTCTGGGTATGGACGATACGTGAGTGCACAGCGAAGCAGCGAGCGAGTAAAAATAAAAAAAATCGAGGCCTAGCTACGGCGAAAAGTTTGATAGAAATTCGATTTCGGAAAACCGTTTAGCAAGGTACTCGCATCGCTACGATCATTAATAGACGCCCTCTTGCTACTCCGCTGAAATGTCATTATATCATCTTTATTGTAATGAAGTAGCAAGTCAGAAAGGACTGTTGCCAAGCAGCGTCGACCCTTTGGCAGCGACTAATACAATTTCGTAACTCTATTATACCACGAATTTAAGCAAATTAAAAGCTTTCAAAGTAATTTGTGCTTTTTTACTCTATACAATTAGTCCTGTTCCCCATTACCTAGTATCGATATTTTGTCTTTGACGAACAGTAATCGTGTTTAAATAGCTCGCGGATACCCATGAAGCACTATTTTCCATCGCACGAGCAAACCTCGAATCTTCGGAGATATTATTATTGGGAAATATGCGTATTAATTTTTTTGTAATCTCATCTGTGCCGGGGAGCGATATTCGGAAAATTAGCAGCGCCCCGTGGGCATAATGTAGATAGCCGTCCTCGCGTGAAACCAATAATCGCGTAGAACGGGGCTGGATATAGATTAGAAGGGTGAGTCGGCATAGCTAATACGCGCGTTAATAAGAGCCCTTGTTCCACGCTCCGTGCACTGTATGGTATAAGCGCCCGGCATGTAATTTCTAACCACATTTCCCCGTATTCGCTTCAAATGTACCCATACGTACTACCCAAGGTGACTGAAAGTTACGAACGCCCGTATACCGTGTGTTCCGTTTCGAGCACGGCACGACGCAATCTGCCAGAAAGCCTAACTTGAAATTCGAACCAACAATAACGCGAGGAAAGCGAAATCTTTCAGCGATGAACCTGCAACACGCGCGATTAAAGATACTTTATCCAAAGATTGGAAATGTACATTTTTACGAAAGTCTACTCCGAGCTCCCATTCGAGTAACACTTGGCGGAGTTACAGTCGGGCTTTAGACGACTACTTGTACACGTTGTCCAGGGCGCTAGTCGTGCACAGTTGCGAAGGGCGGCGGCTGTCCGTAGCCCGCAGCCTGTAGTCACGTAATTAGGTGATTAAAATTAGATCTCGCATCAGCCAGAAACTCAATTAGCAATTAAACGTGGCATTTTCTCTAATTACGATACGTTCTCACTAATTACAGTAGCTAACGTACCCCCCCCCCCCCCCAGTCCCTCCTCCTCCCTCCCACCAATCCCTTTCCTTTCTGTTGGCTCTCCTTCGCACACTCGCGCGCGTGTTTCCTTCCTTCCTTCCTTCCTTCCTCCCCCTCCCCTCTACCGATCGCTCTCCTCCTCTCCTCACACCAATCTCGTTCCTCGACGACGCGGAACGAACAACGCTCGGGGAAACGAATCGAGTTCCATGCACACTCGTTCCATTCCGCTTTGCGTCGACGGGGACTCGATCGAAAAGTATCGATGCCAATTGGCAGCCCACAAAGCTCCGTAGACTCACTCGTTTATCGAATTATCACGGGGAGAAACGCGTTTTCTCCATCGTAGCGTAGCATCTCCCCTTTCACCATCCCTATATATATATATAAAGCTACAGCTTCCCTCACCTGGCCTCCACCTCAACTCTCTCAGTGGAATTTCAGCCCCTGGCTGAATTCCAGTGCCGAAAAGCCTACGCGTAAAGTACACGCGTCTCTATTAAACGGAAGCCGTGTTAAGTTCTTCGCGTAAGAATTGGCGCGAGCGCCAGCGAGCGATTGGAAATTGAATATCACGAGGTCGTTGAACAAAATTTTATTCGATGATACGCATCAGCCCGATGATCTCCACGTGGGAATTTCCCTACGCGCTATAATATACTATATATATAGTATGTACGCACCCCACGTGTATATATGCGTGCGTAAATATCGACTACTTTCACACATCACGCCACCACGAAACTGACGTGTTTTCATCAAAGTTTAACAAGCAAATTGCGCGAGAATCGTTCCCTGCATTTTTTTCTTTTCGATGCTGCCGATAAAATCGTGTCGGATACGACGACGATAATTAGCATAACTATAATATAATGGCTCGCTCGGTGGTGGGTTTTTTCGTTGCTTTTCGCGCCACAAGTTTCCGGGCAGGCGATGAGGATCGGGAACGGGAGAAAGCGAGGAATTTCACGGTTGACGGCCGAGGCGCTTCCGATTATTTTAATCGCTACGGAATTAACGGTGCTGTCTCCATGTGAATAATCATATCGAATTACAGACGAACACCTTCCAATCGTAAACACGATTATAGTATATGTACCTATATATATATATATATATATATATATATACGTTACGTAACACTAGCCGACTTAATTATTGAACGGGAGTCAAGCTCGACTATTGGGTTTGATAATTTACCATTTACACGGATCGTCATATGCGGTTGGTGGTACAGTAGGACGACGACTTGATACGATTGGACGCGATGCATACGTGCAGGAAATTGCCATTCGACATTTGCCCCACTAAATAATAGTCCAAAAACATCCCGGTCCGTGCGGTCAATTAAAATAAAAGCATTTTCCCTCTGCAATTAAAAGTATATTTGGCTCCGTGCTATTATCCTTCATTATGGAGACTCAATGAGATATGCGTGGTTAACGTTTCCATTAGCTAAGTTAGAGTTAAATTACTAATCGATAAGCGCGCTCTGCGTGAGAGGTACTGCGAAGGAAAATTTCTGAAATATATTTTGTCAAATTTTAACGGCTTCTTTAAAGTTTCGCACGAGGCTGTACTGTACGATCAGAGGCATATATATAGTATATACAGCCTTGAATATAACGAAATTCGTCTGAGACAACTGACGATGTAATCGCATAGATTCATAAAAATAGTCGAGGAACCGATATATATATATATATATTTATATGCAGCATATAATATAATATAACGCACGCATCGTAGCGCGAGAGAAGCGTTTTGATGCTGCATTTTATTCTGGCGAGAGCCGTGCGTGAATAATAAAGCTCATCGTTCGTCTGGGAACTCGGTAGATAATTGTTGATGGCGGACAAAACTAAGTGTAACTGCCATTTAGAAACGTCGTTAGCGGAGTGCAATTCGACAAACGATCGCTGTAACGTTGGATATGACGTTGGTCCGACGTGGAAAGCCACAGCAATGAAGCAGTTGGCGAAACAGTGGCTCTCTCGTCCCTTCCTTGTTTTCTCTATACAGTCTAGAACGAACGGTCGGAGTGCCGGAGTGCCATGCCATGCCGAAGCAGCAGCCCCTCATCACCCCTTCGGCTCTCTATCCATCTCCCTCTTTGCCTACCCCTCGATAGTTTACCAACGCATTTTTCGGGATGGCCAGGAAAATTCCTTACACCGATAAATCACGATTATTTGACCGAGGCTTCCCGGCGGGCAGTATATTTTACTTACCAAGTCACACGTTGGATCACGCCCGTTTGCTCGGGGTATTACATTTTTAAATGGTTTTTACGTTTTGAATAGCAATTGGGCTTTGCCATGCTACACGTTACAGGTTCACGTGTCGCGTGGCTATTTTCCCGAAACGTCTCCCCCACCCTGCCTCCTTCACAAGCCTTGTTAGCGAGTAGAAAACTGGAAAAGCTTCCGTCTCGCAGCGTCGCAGCAGCCAGCAGCCTCCTCGTGGCTTTTTCGCGGGGCTGTAGCTAGCATCGCGTCCCTGTCAGACCGGCGCCGTCCTCATTTGCGAGGCTTTCCCTGGAACTTTGCGGCCAAGAATTATAATTAAGACCCAACGGCGCTCACCCCTGCCCCCCCCCCTCCGCTTCCTCATCCTCCTCCCCTCCCTTACTACCCTACCTCTTCACCTTCCGTGATATTACATTCCATTCCGAGCTGGATCAATCCTCTAATGGCCGGAAGTTTAATTTGTGCCCCGCTACAAAATAATCGCGACCAGCACGGCCAACGCCAGAGGAGCGTGACCTGTCGAGAGGTTTATTATTCATCAGGTCTTATTAGTAAACTAAGCACCTTGGCATCGATCGTTGTGCCATTCATTCGAGCAAAGGGAATTTACTACTGCGAGCCGCGAAAAGCCTTCATTATATGACCCAAAGAAAAGCATTTATATCTATATAACAATTTCTATCAAAGTATAGAGTGTATAGGGTTCTTCGATCAGGCGGATATATACATATACCCTATACTAGCTGCATATTTTCCTCTAACCTTTCTCACTTCTTTATGCTGCAGGTTTCCAGAAAAAATGAGAGAATTTTTAGAACTCACCTATCATAAGTCCGAAATTAATTGTTATTTAAAAGTATATAGTTTATTTAATTCGCTGATAATAAATGGAGAGTGGCGAAAGTTGTATGCGCTGAAATGTAAAGCGTTTGCGTATCACTACATCCGGAATCGAGATACACGCTTTTTCAAAGTAACTTCCGCATCGTACGTGTGTGTGTGTTTGTGTATGGATGAGAGAGAGATAGAGTATATAGGTATAGGAGGTAGACCCCATATGAAGCCGTTATCTGTACCGATTCAGCAATATTTTTACATTTACTACACCCCTATACTCTCCCCGGTTCCTGCGCACCCCTTAATCTGAAATCCGCAACCTAACGAATGGATGAATGCGGTAGAGCTTACATTGACTGCACTAACTCGCTACCCACTACAATGTAATATGCAAAAATGCTCAACTCCAGAAACGATTTGTCCATTTTTCCCATCACTTTCAGCCTTCCTTGCACTTGACCACTCTTCCAGGGCCAAATGTCGAGTTCAACGGCTTTGCTGGACGAAACGCGAAACAACACTTTTATTTTCTTTCAAATTGATAAAGGGAAAAACTGCAGATATCGCGTATGTATACACATGCATTCAAAAGAAACTTGCCGAATTGGATTTGTGCGAAGCACAGGCATCGATTTATCGGGGAGCGAGGCTTATGAAAGTGGAACTGATTTTCGCGGCTCACGTAACGAGCACGGTTGAGCTGTTGAATCGAGGGTTCACGCGCAGTTGAGCCTCCGAGTAGTCGTGAGTCACCTTAAAACGCACCAGTGGTGCTTCGTGTAATAAAAGCCCTCGCACTGCCAAAGCCAAATTAATTCTCGTCTCCTCACAGCGACGAAACAATTAATTAAACATTAGTAATGAAGAAATAATTTAATATATGTACATAGACCTAATTATGTGCCTTTGAGTATATAAAGTAGAATATGAGGAAACTGTAAAAAAGGAAGGATACCAAATCCTGGTACACTAATATCTCATATGTCGTGTAATAAAGAATACGCGAGATGGGAGAGCACGCATGGCATCGTGGCACACACAAGCTCGATATTAAAATATACACGGAGGCTTCGTATAGATACGTTCATCGCGATAGGTCCAACGTTAATTATCGAGCTGTTTTCATCATTGGCAGTGAGAGCCCCTGTGATTATAAAACGACCCTGCCAGTGGAGCCCTCGTATAATTCCACCCTTACAATTATCCCCAGCATTAAAAACACGATGTTAATTTCTACGGTGCAGAGCTGCGAGAACCCCTTCGATTCAATCGATTTGTAATTCTGGGCTTAAGTCTCGTTGCCGCCGCCGCGCCGCGCCGTCTTGTTCCACGGACGCCTCTCATTTATAATATTATACAGCGCGACACCGCCTCTCCACTACTGCTAACAAACCAGACACCCAGCCAGTCGGCCAGCTTCGTATAACTGAATATTTCTTATTTAAGAGAGGACGTAGAAGCCTATCTTCCTTTTCGCAACGTTTCATTAATCGAGCAGTCAGTCAATTGCTTTTACACTTTTATTATAATTTAGTTACGTGCAGAGTGCAATTGAACGGACTGCGACACGCTGTCTGGATCTACTCATTGTTCTACCAAAGTTGAAAATGTCACGTAAAAAAGTTGATATTCCCGTCTTGACCGTTCTCTTCTCTCGCATTTTACAAGGGTATCTCCCCTTCGCCCCGTGTGCGTGCCCAAGTGGTCCGGACGCATAATACAGACGTACTATGGTGGTTCGGGGCTCGGGCGGTGGTATAATTAGGGACTTGAAGGGGTGGCCACGTCGGTGGAGGAAGTAGAAGAGGCTGACAGATGTGGGAGCATTGTTTTATGGGGAACCTCCTCTCTACTCATTCCATTCTATAGGAGCCTCTCTGTCTCCTGACTACACCCCATAGTGCGTGGCGTGCTGCGATTTAAAATAGGCCCCGTGATTTCGTGTGTTCGTCTCAACCACCCTGGCACACTGTACGCTTTATATATATAGAGATATACATATAGCGTATACAGCATAGTATAGTATAGTATCGAGTTTTACCATGCAGCAGCTACCGTGTGAACTCATTCGCCATTCACTTCAATAGTTTAACTTTATTCCACAAAAAATATTCCCTTTTTTCAATCTCTTGCAGTTTTCAGCTTGATAAAAAACGTCCTCTTCGCGACATTTCTCGTTTCCGTTGGAGTCGATCGCAAGAGGGAAACAGTCATGCTCTAATCGAAGATTTAATCCCTTTAAAAATCCGTGTAATTACAATGGAGAAGTTATACGAACATGTGCAGTCACACCTCTCATTAAGTTTTTGACAGCCCTTCATACAAGGATCAGCCACCCCGTGCATCCAGCGAGTTTCCAGCCCGCGCTTCGTCCACCCCTGCTCGCTCCTTTGTTCTTTGTCTCACTGAATGCGACCCCTCCTTGCTATACGCCTTAAATCCGTCGAACATGAAATACATATATATATATATATATATATATATATATATAGACTAGGAGCGCAAGATTCGTCACTCGTGCTGCAATTAGAATAATCATTCAGCGCCCTAACAAATTTTTCTTTGCTGCATCATTAGCTACCATTATTTCTTTAAACAAAGAAAAATGTCAGAGAATAGATTAAATAAGTTTTCAACTTTGCATAATATACACACCTTACACAGATTTGTGAATTTTACCGCAACGACTAGGCTTCGAATCCCTCGCGAAACCGACCATTCGCATATGGTTACCAAAGTTATGAAACGTTAACGAAAAATGGGCAGAGTGTTGATTTATGAAACGAAAAGCAAAGGACAATAAGCGGCTAGGTGAGTTAAAAGCGGTGATAAAGACTGTGATAAGATGAGTGGATTGGACAAAGAGCCAAGGGAAAAAGAGAGGGAGAAAGTTTGCTAAGAAGAGATAGGTAGATAGAGAGAAAGGAGAGGGTGAGAGCGAGAAGCGAGTGCGTGGCTTAATTTCCTGCTAAATTACTACTTTAATAGGAAAGATGAACGCCGTTGATGAGGAGGGTTAGCTGGAATATAAATAGGGGGTACATCCCTTTCCTTCTCTCTTCCCTGATGCTTTCACCTCTTTTCCAGTCGTATCTCTCTCTCTCTCTCTCTCTCTCTCTCTCTCTCTCTCGCTCACTCTATTTCTCTTGGCACCCTCGAGATCAATCCGAAACCCCTTGACGCGAACCATCATTGCGCCGTTAACAGCGTGACAGTTACGATGATTCACTGCTATATAACCATTTCAACTCTTTTTCGTGCTCGTTCGACTATTCATCTTATGCACATTCATAAGAAAGAGTATATACAGCAAGAGTCAATAATGGAATGCATTATTAGTTTAGGCAGAGGCCGGATTGAGATGCGCGAGAGGAGAAAATTGTAGGAGTGTTCGATCGGTCAAGAGGAGCGAGGCGCGTGCAACAGATTCGCATAATAATTATCGAGCGAGCGTTAATCCTCTCTTTGTTCGCTCGCCGACGAAATGAGCCGCCACAAAGCGGATCGCTTTAGTCGTCTTATACATTTCGTGGAAGTTAACAATCATTGTGTTCCTTATCTCTAGCCGACACAATTAATGCGAGAAACCCTTTGCCCGCCTATCCCCTATACACTCCGTCTCTCCTTCTTCTTCTCTTCTTCTGCTTCTTCTTCGGCGTCTGTTACGGGCAACGCCTTCCCCTTAACGCGGTATTACTTATGTAGATGAGCCTCGCAATTCCTATACATTATTTGCGAGAAGAGAGAGAGAGAGAGGGGCAGGATCGCCTTGTGGAAGGGCGGCATAACGGCCAAGAATAAAGCGCTCCGGGAAAGCTAAAAGGAGATTTGAACTTTCGAGATTGCGCAAAATTCCGATTCTCCGCGTGGAACAAAGCTCTCTATCGGGATATGAAAAATCGAGTCTCAGGGATAAATCTCGGCTGGTGCAAGGGTAAGAGGAGGTAAGGCTTGCGCGATCGAGTAGATTGTTTTATTAGCCGAGGGTTATTAAATTCAACGCGGAGGCAACAATGAAGCGTGCAGCCTACCAGATTCCGAACGGTAGGAGATATGACACTTTTATCGAGTCGTATATCGAAATGTAAATGTAGTTTGTAGCACCATGGCTGCCGGCGGTATATCTAGTTTATTGCCGATTTTAGTAGTGATACCTTTGCACTTAAAGACTGAAGAGAGCGAGCAGCAGCGCTGTGTGTAACTCCCTCCCACCACCTTTCTTTCACCTTACTCGCTCCGAGTTGCAAATCAGCTTTGCCCGATTTCCTCGAACAGATAATGAATCTTCAACTCGAAAATTCGACCTGACTCGATTTATATTGTGCGTGCACTGCGCCAAGATACATATATAGATACATATATAAACACGCATATGTCCTTTCATAGTTTATCATATAATAGTATTATTTTTCGTTCATCGTTATGTTACACGGAGGAACGAGATTAGAAGAAAGTTGGAATTAAAGAGGTCGGTGAGAAAATTACAAGTGCTAAAAGGTAAAGCTGGTAGTATAGATTGCGTTACTTGGGATATATTGTCAGCAAGAAGGCAAATGAGCTTCGTTGAATACTTTTAGCTCTGGTTTCCATTAGCGGCCTTTTTTGAGATTACAAGCGATTCCGAATAAACGTCACGCGTTTACAATAAAAAGGTTGGCATTAACGTGCCTACGGGCTGCTTGCCGGATTCGCCACACTCCGAAGAACCGCCTAAGCTGTAATGAGAAGAACACGGGAATCTTATCGACTATACACCCATGCTCCGAATATCGACCAACTCGGAGCATGCAATTATCGATTTGTATTATTTTCAATGGATCCCTCGGCGCCTTCGGAATAAGGTCCCTGCCCCCTCTGCCCTTAATTTCCAAGGCTGCAATAACGATGAAACAAGATAGCGCAGTTGACTCGAAAGGTGCAAACTGGGATGAACTGCTTAACGGCTATTGATGAAACGGCCAAGTCGATGAAGAGGCAAAGGCAAACGCGTCAATACATCTGCCGGAAGGAAACTGTCCGTCACGTCGATTCTTATTGAAACATTCACAAAAGGGCGATTGTAGCTTTATCTGCAGTTTGATTGTAGATTATTGATGTTCCTCCCGGTGTTCGTTCGTTCGGGCAAGCGAAGGCCGTCGCCCATAAAAAAGCCCGAAAAATCGACGGTAAAGGGTGGCCCTCCCCGTGGCTACCCTCCACTCCCTCCCCCGAACTCTACCCCCATTTTCCCTCCCTCCACTATTTCTACATTCCGCTTTCCTCCTATCCTCTCCTCTGCTCTCCTCTCGCGGTGGACCGACCGGTCGAATGCACGTCTCTCCCAGAGCGTTCTCTCTCCGCCTCGCTCCCTCTTTCGTTGATAGGTAAAAAATATCCGCCTACTCCGTGTGTGCGTACGTGCACAGCCCTCCGCGGAGGGTCGCCTTGTTTTCGCGTATGTAATCTCGATTCACAATGATTTCACATACTTTTGCCATTAGAGCCGATTCACAAGTGAGCAAACAATGCGTCCTATTCTTCCGAGCGGTACAAAAGGGTTTTGGCACACTTTCGCGCTAGCATACGCCGGTACTGACCGGGGGGGGGGGGGATGAGAGGATAAAAGTGGCTGGGAGGGAAAGGGGGGAGGGAGGGCACCGTCTGAATCGCAGTGCCGTTGATGCCCGCATCGGATTTCCATGACCCGTGACAATCGGTGCACTCCTATAACCAAATCCAAAAAGATCCGAGGAAACAAACGTTGACTCATCCTCCCCGTCCGCACAATGTTCAGAAATAATAAACTTCTCATGTCAAAGTCTTATTACACTCTACTACCTTTGTATACTGGATAATAATACGTAGGTATGCGTATATACTCGCATATATAAACGTAGAATCGAAAAGAATATACATATACATATATTTATATAAACACACAAGCAAAGAGGGGATAGCTGCAGAGTAAAGTTGAACCAAGACGAGAAAGAGTTATATAATAGAGATTTTTGTTTGACGCGGACGAATGGGCGACAAAGTCCGCGGCGATTCTTTGAAAGTCCTGCAGCGTATATATGCATGTATACGTACGTGTGCAGCCGCACAGGAATGACCGATTACTCGCAAATCAAAACATAGAAGCGCGACGGCGTAAAACTTGGGGATTTTAACTGAATTGGACATTGAGAGCTCTCGAAGCATGGCTGATCAAATATTTTTTCGTCGCGCTCGACGAAAACACGTCGACGTGACACTGTTCGTTAGTCAGGCTGAATCAGCCGCGGCGAAAGTATCGCGCTCACTTACGCCATGGCATTTCGAGGGAAAAATGTTAAAAAACTATATAGTGCGTGCATGGAGGTGCAGGTATGGGGGATCGAGCGTCAGGACCGGGCGAGGAAATCCTAAAATTTTGCCTTGAAGGGCCGTTGGGTTAACGCGGTGACATCACGCGGAGGTGGTGGAGGTGCATGGAACAGCGGCTGCAGCAGCAATGGTGGAGGGGACGCACGCTGTAATATATCGAATGATGAATCCGCGCATCGCAAACCCATAAAAACCCGTCAGCTCGGACAGATACGAGATACGCCCTATTACTGTCCACCAACACCCAGCCGTCCGGCAACGTCCAGCTAGCAACGGCTAACTAAATTACCGGTTACATTTTTTACTGTCCGATCCCTGGCCGTTTTTTACCGGCGTATCGAACGCAATGAAATGCTTCCCTGGGTTGTCTCCGCGAAACATTGAAAGGTCGCGCGAACGCGCAAACGCCACTGCTATGCTCATGAAAATGTTCCACGCTCTCTAGCTCCCTGGGAAAGCGATGGGTTCGCGAAAAAAAATATCAGCATACGTGCGACGAGAGCAAATGCACGAAAATATATGTCCATAGTATATGTGTATCTATGTGTGTATATGTATATATATACGATGGCTGAGAGTATTTTGAAAATTTGACGAAACTTTAAAAGCACCATATATACCTGTGTATATACGTACATGTTCGCGTAGCTACAAGTTCTCTTCGGACCGAGAGTCTTTTGTACCAGAATTACATAATTCCATTATGATTCATATATGGGATAAATAGATTAGGAGAATAACAAGGGATCAAGAGTTTTCTGCTCAGATGCCGATTGGCGATTGAGCAGCGAGCGGTATTGTATTGCCTGCGGTTCGCTCTCTTCATTGGCCTGCCCTCCTAGGAATTATTATCAGCAAAGTATTTAATTGATGGAATTAGCTTAATTCCAAGTATTAATGGTGCAGCGGCGCAACGTAACCGGCGTTACTCAACTATAATCATTGCATGTTATTAATAGAATGTTTCTTAAGTGATTCTAATTGCAGGAAAACGTAATTACCTATAAGTTCATTATCGACTCTACACGATTTTCCTGATGATCCGATAAAATTCCTCGTAAATACAGGAAACTTAATTATCAGCAGATAATCGTTGATTTTCAAGATAGCGAGGAGAGGAAAGAGAGGAGAGGAAAGAGAGATCTTGTTGCTATAGTTGAATTATTTCCTAACTCGGATCGCAAACTCGGTAATAATGTTTGAACATCGGTGATACGTTCGGTAGTATATAGGCCCGAGCAAAATTCACTTGTAAAGTGTAGCGCGCAGGTAGTACACATATATACACGCATACCTGTATATATATATATGATAGTATCTTGAACTATGTCGGTTGGCAAGATCAGTACTGTGGTGCGGGATAATAATAATAATATAACACATGCACCGGTACGATATCGTAAACCATGAATCTCGATCTCGTCGAGCCAAAAACTGCGCAAGACAAATTTATTAACTTGAAATTTGCAAGCCTGTCGGCCGTGTCCCCACTGCTGCATTATATTTCACGAAGAATTTTATTAGTCGCTCGCACAAAATCAGCAATAACTAATATTTTACTATTGGTGGACGAGAGTTGCTCTCCGGCCGACTTGCTGCCGGATAAGGAACGCGATCGGGCTTCTCTCCCAGCGAATACACGTGTATATCTGCTCCGCACACGCCTCTATGTTTCTCTATTTACGTGTGTTTGTCGGTCTGTCTGTTATAAAATAAAATGTAACACGTTTATGCGACCGTCGCTCTCCGGAAGTGAGATGTTGTAAATTTCACAGTACTCGCGCGATAAACGCTTGCGAGAGGTGAAACATGACACATGGTGCCCGAACGCGCGTCCTTTACTTCCTCGTTTTCGCGCAATATTGCTGGAAACTGCTTCAATATCCCGAAATACTGCTTCTTCCAGAGGGAACAAAGGGAGAGAGAGAGAGAGAGAGAGGGAGACCGCGTGCAAAGAAATGAATCAATGCTCTCTTCGGAGTGGAGAACTGCAAGAAAAATGATCGTTTCGAGCGGTTGTTCTCTTGTTTGGACGAGAGAAGAAGAAAAAGGAGAAGGGGCGCGTAGTAGCTTTTATGCCAATGGCAGCTTCCCGGAAGAAGTAAACCACGTAGTTAACCTAATTTATGCCAATATCCCCTTGGAAGAGGTTAAAGATACTGCATCTTGAGAGCCATCAGGTCGTAACAGATAGTCCGTATTCGTGCTTAAGTTATGACCTCGTAGGGCTGACTTTATCCCTCGTAAAAAAGCCCGAACGGTCTTCCCAAACGGTAGAGTGCGCATAATTATTTGAAGCTTCGCTCATCCAACCAGAGCCTCTTAACTTTACTGTCTCCTATAGCTAACCTCCTACGCCCGACCTCTCCGACTCAAAGTTTCGCAAAATTGCGCGATGGCTATCGGTCATGGGAAATCAGTTTGTTTCCTGATCCTATGTACACACACACACACATATAAACGCATAGAAAGAAGTATATATATAAAATCGCCATATAGTGGCTTTAATGTAAATTTTGCCAGATGATTCAAAGTAAGGGAGGGTAACCGCGCGAGAGCTAGCGGTGTAATGACCGGAAGGTGGTCTAGCTGAGAGGAGTTATCAAATTGATCAAACCCAAATAATCTGTGCGAGCGACCAACTCGGTTATGTGCCATAAACGCAGTGTACGAACAATACAGCGTGCCACCTAGCCATGTAGCTATACGTAGGAAGCATCGTCCATGGTGCCCCCCATCCATGGAAACGCCAATACAAACCTGGCGAACATAACATAACCCGGTGTCACGCGCAGGATTTTACAACTCTGCCATCTCGTATTGCCCCCTCCAACGGGATCGGGTCACCTTTATACCAGCACCGACAACGCTCGGTATACTACCCCCCCTTCCTCCCCTCCCCTCCTTTTCTTTCAGTTATCACACGTACAACTCTCGTCCGCTCTCAAAGTCGAAGAATGCAAGCTACAGCTAAGCGTGCGCGTGGAAGCTGGAAGAAAAGGCAAGGTCGAGTTTCAGGCAAATGGCGATAGATTTATCGCGAGACTTTGGGAAGCAGAGTCGGCGAAAGAGGAGAAAAATCATGGGAGGAATCCGGGAGTGGTGGCAGGCAGGGTAATGCCGAAGAGAGAGAGAGAGAGAGAGAGAGAGAGAGAGAGAGAGGGAAGAGGCAGCTAGCATCCGCTGGGTGCTGGCAGATATTACTATAATGCAACTCTGGACATAAACGCGTTTACGACACGCTGCGTTGTCATTACGCGGCCCCTGCATCGTTCGCCAGTGGCTTTAACTTTATCGACACCACTACAGCAGCAGCCACGAATACCAAAATCGCAACCCCTTTGTCGAGCCGAAGTGGAGCCCTGGCTCTCTCCCCAGCCTGAGTCTCGCAGCCCCTTTCGCCCCCGCCAGCGACACCACCTGTCCATCATGCTTTACGATACACTCGTAAACATTAATTACCTATAATTAGAAAAATCGCTGTCGATTTCTGTTGGCAGTCCGCGGCAACCCCTCGGTCGCTCCGCTCTCGCTCCGGTTATTCCTCGAGAAAATCTCGCAGCGAAGGTGCAGAAGGGTCCCCCTACCCTGCACGCATGCGAGCATCGATTAAAAGATCAAAACTGGCGATATCGTTCGGAGGGGTTGACTGGACCTCTTTAATAATGGCAACGTCCATCTGGATTTCTCGCTTTTCCAGTGTCAGAGTGTGCAGCTATGTCTATATAATGTACGTAGGCTGTTGTACGCCGCACGTATCACCGGGGTGTTGCGGCAAGGAAGGGTTTAACGATTCGCGTAGCTGCGTCGATTTACGAGCCCTAAAACACATCGAATGCGCTTTATATGTATGTAAATTAGGTCAGGCACTCTCCTGCCCGAACCTCGGCATCGACTGATACTCTGGCAACGCCAAGGAAAATCATAAATGACGTTACGCGAAAATCTCAGTCTGCGCGCCGTATATATATATATACCTATAGCTTCGCGTGTATATGTATAGTATCTCAAAAGTTGTGCAATAACATTGAAAAGGTATACGAACTACATATATATATATATATATATATACTCCGGCGATTCCATCTGGAGAAATACAAGGTGATAAGAAAGCGTGAGTTACAATCGAGAGGTTCGTAATTTGTGTCACGGTTAATAATTGGCTTTGCTCGAATTTGCAGTATTTATACAGAGTTGTTGTGCCGCGAGTTTTGAAATTTTTTCTTGTCTCTTGAAACGCGGAGGAAATAAGGGAGCGGAGTGGGGCGAGAGAGCGCGGCGCGGCGTGGCGCGGCTCGCAGTTGAGCAGACGATAAATTCCAACAATAGCCTGAGAGACGCGCGCGTTTCTCCGTTGCGCGGCTAAGAAAGGGCGAATTTTGATTTGCGAGCGTCGGATCGTCAGTAATTTCAGTAATAGCTTACTCGTCTCACAGTAGTGGCGAACGACCGTGCCGGCAAAGCAGATACCTGTCCGCTTAAAGTAACCACTTTCCAAGCAACCGCTCCTTCGTAGTAACTTCATAAAAGAGCCCCCCCACATTCAGATGATTCCCTATAAAACAGTATATCTCAATTCTCGAGCCACTCGTATAAGAAGCCTTTACCGATATAACCGGTGTTCTCAAAACATATCCTCCGAACATTTCTTTACCACGCCGCATCGAGATTTTCGTCCGATCTGGAAAATTCTCTGCTGCGTCCAGAATCATCATGGCGCTGCACAACGTTACTTTTTCTTCCGTATTGGTAGCATTAGATTTTGTAGAATAAAATGGATGAAAAAATGGGGTAGTATCGAATTTTAATTGGATTTTGAACGACAACGGGGGAAACGACGCGGCCTTTTACGTATACGTGGCTGCCATCAGGGAAACAGTGAGCGAACTTTATGAGCACCCAGTACAACTTGAACGGAATAGCACGTTCTAAAGGCCCGAGCGCCGCTGCCTACGTAGGTTGCAGTTTGAACTATAAAACGACGTAAATTATGGCCGCGGATTGCAATATTATGAGGCTATATACGCACGTTTAATGATCGAAGCTACCGGGCGGGACGTACGGCTAAATATTGTCCGGAAACGGGTGCGAAGCTATGAGTAGAATAGTCTTTTCCGGACTGGCAAGTATTGACCCGAGTTCAGCTTCCGCATACCGTGGCAGGGTCAAGTTGCCACGACAGATATCCCGGCCACCAAAGCTCATAGTTCTTCGGCCATTGCCACCGCCTACCAACTATTCCGGACAAAAGCAAATCCTTTAGTCGGCTCGAATCACGCGGAATAAGTACATTAGACCTGGCAATAATTGACACCTGCTTAAAACACCCTGCAGCCGACCTGGCGAAATTGCACCAATTTCTGTGGAATTGCTAGATAAATTGCACCGGCCATAAAAGATCGAAGTTTTCTACGATAAAACCAGCTCGTGGAAATGACAAGGATATTAGTTCTGGATACATCATGGCCAGGCCGATGATGAATCGGTATACCTAAACGAATATATGGGCGATCCTAAAAAATTATCTGTCGCCTTTATATATATATACGAGAAGAACGCAATTCTCTCGCCAAGTGTTTGCAAACTGTAATTGCAGAATGCAGCTCTAGAATAATTGTAACTTGACACACCACATTGCATATACATATATAACCTTCACTGACTCTGCAAAACTATCTCGTACTCTGGACTCGCATGTGCTGGAAGCGAAAGAGCATGATTTTTATTCTCGCGTAATTTGCACCTACAGGATCGTTTTTCTTGGATAAGTTTGCGCGGACCGGGTATTACCAGAATAAGTTTAATATCATGAAACTCGAATGCCATCCATGGCGCACGAAAGCATTGTCGAAAAGGTGATTTTGCCCAGCTTGTATATATATGTGTATACATATACTATAATTACAAAATACGAAAAGTCGTGTTATTATGAGAAGAGCGTTGGTCCTTTGTAAGGGGCTACCGAAATAATGTACAAAGTAGCGAGCCACGCTGCCGAAAAGGTACCACAAAGTAGTGGACTGGTCCGAACATGCAACAATAGCGGAAATGGAGAGGAGGAGAGTGGGAAAGAAATTATCCATGAGTAGCAAAAAGCATCACAAAGAGATCTCTTTCTTTGCATCATTCTGCCAAATAAACTTCTTCCTATTTGCCCACGTATCTTTTTCTTCGCAAACACCTGTTACCGATGATCTTCGGCATTGCTGCTGAATACACTCGAGCGCCTCGATATTTTTCAAATACATAATCTACCGGTCCCCATTCATGTCGCGGTCACGCAAAGCGGCCTCTTCCGTTCATCGTGTAAACTTTGAGCACTTTGCATCTCTCGAGCTCCTTTTTTTTTACCGGTCTTTGCTTCATTCTTGAATCGAGGATCTCACACACATGTATATTATGTATACATTGCGCGATCGCTGATGCACAGGCGAGCATGCATCTCTTCGTCAGAGTTTTCTCGAGCAATGGGACCCGAGCGATCATAATAGGGCCGGTGGTAAGTGGTCGGCTATCACGCGAGCAACTTTGTTCAGGGGCTACGCATTAATTATTGGCTCTCGCGGTCAATGGAGAATCGCGCGAGTGCGGATGCGGCCGCGTGTGCGACGCGCGTCCGAGTGCCTCATCGTCGTTCGCTCTCGCCAACGCTATACCAGGACGGGTTTATACTTCTGGGAAGATACTCGTAAAGGCCGCTTGGCTTCCACTGACTCTGTTATTAGCCATGCAGCTACGGCTTAAACCGCCAAAAGCCCCTCGGGTTATAATCGCGCCTTACCTTTTCAGCCTTTCACCCGATCCCACTAATAATCTTTGCCTCGCATATTTTCCATTTCTACGCATAAACATGTCAACTCGCGGTCTCTCTATCCGTGGTGTGTACGAGAGTGGAATAAGGAAATAGATTGATCATACTGCTTTATCTGGGACGCGGGAAACGACCCACTGTGAATACGGAGATGCTTCGATGAAGGAATAAAAAGAGGAGAGTAGGTTACCCAGTGCCGGGAAGCAATGTAGTCGACCACGAACGAAGGTGGGATGCGGATAGGAAACACTTTGTAGTTTTAATCGATCCGATGAGACAGGGGGGGGAGGAGGAGGGGGAGGGGAAAGACGGAGAGCAATCCCGAACGAGGGGTGGCCTGTCGGGAATAAGCGTGGAGACTCGTGCCGATACGTCGACGTGGAGAGAGAGTTGCGAGAAGCACCGGCTGCATTGACAAGGACGCAAGCAACCACCGAGGCAAAGGAGGAAGAAGGTCACCCACCATCAACCTTGCTCCCTCCTTTCCAATAGCTTTCTCTCTCTCTCTACCGCCTACCAATCAGAGGGATAAGGAGGGAGGAAGGGTGAGAGACGAAGACCCACATCCTACCGACTCCTACAACTTCAACCACCAGCTGGCTACACCTCCTAGCGCCGTTCTCTGCGCCAGCAAACCTACATGTGAAAAGCACGTGGACCCTTTATAGGAGCAAGAAGGACGAGGGTGTTCATTCATTCCCTCGCACCAGCTTCACCGTGTCAGACCTGTCCTTCCTTCCTCCCTTACGTTATTCTACAGCCCCATCGACGATGTAAAAACTCTCCCAAGTTTTTCTCGCCACCTCAATTATCCCTTACCTATATATACACATATATATATATATATATATACGCGCAAACAGTTATCTTTTTGCCTCGCGTGTTTGTACATTAAATATATATATATATGTGTAAGACTATATAAGCCTTTTCTACTTATCGCAGGGAGGTCCCTTTTCTGACGACTCCTACCTCGCTCGATTAAAATCACGCTTCTCCCAAACTAAGTTTGGAAAATCGCAGGGGCTAAATCAACGTGGGTCGACGCGACGCTGGAGAAATCAAGGGGAGAAGGTCGAAACGCCAAAAGGGTGCGGACAGCCTCGACCAGTGGCGTAAGAACGGGTGGGTCGGACACCGCAGACAGGAAAATTAACTGCGTTGCCTCGGCTGCTAATCTTGCTTTGTAAATATACTTTCAAAGTAAGAACAGCTTATTTAACGACAGTTGCAGAACGGGCGAATGTGTCAGGCGTACTTTTATTCCTCCATAAAGCTTAACGTCCAAATGAACATAATGACTACCATAAAGCGAGCTTGCGCATACACGTATATGAAGTATAAGCCAAAGTGCGTAATTTGGAATCTGCGCACCTGTCACGCCATAACCGCAAACGATACCTTAGCCCCGCGTCTTGCCTGCTTAGGCTGCCGTCCACTAGCTGGCATAAAATCGGAGTTGCTTTACGAGAAATTCGTGAATACATAGGTATAGATTGGTCGAGCGTGTCGAGCGTGGTGAGAAAAATGTGTCGTTTCTCGCGGGGGTAGATCGGCATTGATTGCGCGCGAGCAGTGGTAGTTCTCGCATGTCGAGATCGGTCCTGCAGGGTAGTCCCGGTGCATGCTCTCCGGATCCCCTTGGGCTGATTTGCATGACGGTTACGACCTCGTGGTTATATTACAAACGGTTCCGTGGCCAAAGCCAGAAAGGTAGAAGAAGACCGAAGGGTCGTGGGGTAGCGAAGGTGTGGAAGAGGCGAGGGGGGGGGGGGGGGAGGGGGGATGCGAGAGGCAGCAGTAGAGGCAAAAGGGGCACGAAAGGGTAGAGGGTACACACGCGTCCGGGCAAGGCAAGGCAAGGTACGGCACGCGTATAGGTGCGAGTGACCAGCAGCGTTGTTGGTTCTACCGTTGTGTCCTGGTACCCTCGACCGGAGGGGGTGAGAGCCGGGGGAAGCTCGGGCCACCTCCGGAGCTCGCGGAGGCAGCTCGGACAGTCATAACAATCATAACAACGAGATCTCGCGAGTAACTCGCGGCCCACCTCCGCGCATCGGATCCGCCTACCGTACCCGCCTACGAGCCCCCACCATCCGGCAGCTGGGGAAACCTGGCGGGAGTGTCGCGACGCCGGTTCGTTTGCTCCTCCACCGAAATCCGGCACAACGCAGCCAGACTGCGGACCGTAGGGTTTCAAGTCTGAGTTCTCGCGGCTTATCTGCTTGGACGTTGCAACGTGACCGCGCCACGCTCTCGCATGCACCTCGCGCGTTTATTATTATCACCACTCGCCGCTGTTCGCCGCTGATCGAAGCTGCTCGAAGCTGCTCATCGCAGTCCTGTGTCTTGTGTGCGAGTAAACCCCAGTGAGACTCTTCGGGAGCGACGATAAACTCGGTGACGTTCGAGTGCTCGCTCCGCAGTATTGACAGTTTATTGGGATTGAGTGCGCGGGAGAGTAGTCGTGGGAGGCCCAGCTGTTGGTGACAGGTGGAGGGAGGGGGAATACGAACGGGAACCAGGACAAACCGAGATTCCCAGGTGCGATTGGTGCGACGACCATATGCTCCTTGACATAACCACCTAATTCTCTTGGTCACGCACACGTGGCTGTGCACAGATACCCATTACCACTCGCGCGGACACTCCAGTAGTGCTTTTCCTCTTCCAGTTTACGCGCCTTTTTCTTCGACAAATGGAGTAATTAAAGGGCGCATTATACCGGATCGGCTTGTGGAATGCTCGTGAGAAAAACCGAGTGAAGCATACGCTATCATCGAATTTCGGTTGGAAAGAATCGATCGACCGAGACAATTAATCGAATTACCAGCTATCATCAAGTAGGCTGATGTCATCGGTTCGGCTAGTGAGACCTTTCGAGGATCACCCTTTCCTTCGAGGCCTATCCACTTCGAAACGCTCTCTTTTTGACAGTCTTCTCGCTCGTCGTCGTTGAGACGCACTAGTCAACTGTTCACGCGTCAGGACGACGTCCCAAGTACACCAGGCACGCGTTGCTTCAGGTGAGTCACTTTAACCGTTTACACCGTCACTCCTCTCTCTCTCTCTCTCTCTCTCTCTCTCTCGTTTACGAAAGATACGTTTTCTACTTTTATTGAAGTTCCTCCATGAGAGATGAATGCATATATATATATATATATATATATATATAGAAGGAGAGAGAGAAAGAGGAAGAGAGTTAAGCATGACTAGTGTTAAAAAGGGTAGCCAGTCAGCCAAGACTATATTTCAACAATTGTTGATAACGTCTGCCAGCTGCCTGATTGCGGGGGAGGCGATTATCACAAACACGATACCATTAAGTTAATCTTGGTAATTAAGAAAGTTATACTCGGGATATCGAGCGAGCGGAGTTTAACCCAACCGAGCCGAACGAGCTTTCTAGTCGCGCCATTTCAAAGTCCGTGATAATTCCCGCCTGTTTAGCTTCGCTCTAATAATAAGCGCGATAATTATGCGTGTCTACATTCCAAAAATGACCTGCCAATGCTAATAACGTGCCAGCTCGATAAGCTGGTCTAGACGCTCGACCTCCTCTCGCATTCACTCCTCAAGATTTTCTTTCACCAAGACAACAATGTGAATTTACCTTATAGCTCCTTAAAGAACCCCATTTAGAATTAACACTAGCAAATTGACCTGTCGCGAACATCTTAATACCGAAATAGCCGAGAATTATCGAGCAATCGCGATTGATATATATATATATATATACAGTGTTATTAAAATAGAATTCGGATTGCTAGGTCAAATTTAATTATGGAAATATAGGACTAATATTTCTATTAAATGCTTAAAATATACATGTATACTAGTCTATTCCGAGTTTTATCCACTCTCAATGATTATCGACGAGTTTCGAAAATTCACGAAGAATAAAATACAGGGATTTATAGAAGCGAGTTGAAATAGATTCGGATGAAAGGCTGTAATATTTGCCGGTTTGCCGGGCCATGTGATCGGAGAGGTAAACAGAGAGAAGCACGTGTCGACGGCGTGACTACGGGTGACGGTGTGGAGTGTGGGGTGTGTGGGGTGTGAGGGTGGTAGTGGCGCGGCGTGACCCGCCGGATAGAGAGGACGGAGGCGGAAAATCACAGAGAGCGAGCGAGCGAGTGAGCGGCCGAGGGAGAGAGAGAGAGAGAGAGAGAACAGGTAGGAGAGTGTCGAGCGGTAGGGGAATTCTTTGCTCGCTGCCTCGAGAGTCGGTCGAGACCACGGACGCTTGCTGAAAGAGAGAACTCGAGAGCGGGAAAAAGAGAGAGCCGCGAAGAACCGACAGAGAAGGCGGCAAGTAGCGATGGTTCGCTCTCTAGCTACCACAGAGGGTTCGGAATCGACCATTGAAGCTTCGAGATCCCAAAGGGAATTCTTCGCTATAGACCCTGTTGGGGTAGGCACTCTTCTCGATATATATTCGCCTAATAAAAATACTGCGAAAAAACCAAACGCGTATATGTATATAGATCGATTGACTCGTCTCACTCTCACTTCGTCATCCTCGCCAGTTTTATTAATCGTGCAAAAAATTCCTCCTTAATTATATATATATATATATATATAGCGTAGAAAAAAAGTGTGAATATGGATCTTGTCGAGGTCAAGGAGGGAAAGGAATCAATGTACTCGGCCTCTTAGGAATTCCTTTGCATTTCCCTCTTATTTATCTTGCGCGTTCTTTTTTCTCCTTTGCCACCCTCTCCCTCGCACCGGCCCATTCAGCTCCCTCTTTCACGACTCAGCCCCTGCCGACGATCCGCAGCTGATAGCATTTCGCTCTACGACTTACCCACTTGTGAAACACTTCGTAGTTTTACCAATCTCATCGCTTCATTCAGTTATCTACATTGATTATCGATTAACGAGTCAACGTCAACTCTTTTACCTGTCCGTGCTAATAAATTTATGGATTTAAAGATTCAATTTTCGACCTAATTTAGTCCTTTTCATTTCCTTTTTTTTTGTTTTCTTCGCGCAGTAAAATATAGTTGGAGAGTTTTTTTTGCACCAGGAGAGATGTAGTTGAAGGAGCGGTAACAATTGGAGAACGACACCCTTCGGGACGTGCAGCTTCATTAATTCCAGCAATCTCTAAGAAGACACGCACGTGCGTACAGCAGACTGCGAGAGCCTCAAGGACCAAAGGATGCTTCGTCACGAGTGTTTTTGTACGCTAGCTCTTTCTAATAGTCCTAATTTGCGTGTAAAAGCCCACCCGAGATCATCTCGCTTCTCGCAATGCCATTGAATATTATCTTATCTCATCCCCTTCCTCTTCTACGAGTGTGATCCTAACATATAATGGACCGTAAAAACTAACTCATCTTCCTCGAACATTTCGAATTTCTTCACGGAGCTTCTCGCATATTAATAGCAAAATCACATTTCGATTTTTCTACCCTCGTTTACCATAATGTACCTTGACGTCAATCGGCTCGATATTACCCGAATTATAAGGTCAACTTGAAAAATTCATCCGTCCTGTCCCAGATTCGGTTAGCGTTGGCAAAATATAAACGAGAAACAAAGTGGAAAAAGCGAAGGATCGAGGACTGGCGAAATTTACGGAGTACCTATCCATCTGCGAACCCGCGCGAATTTCGGCTCTATAATTCCTGATAGCTGATGGGGGAGAAAAGAATTAACGAGAGGAAAGAATAAAGAGTGGGGCGTGAGGGGAGGAGAGGGGAGCAATGATGCGGAGAGAGTTTTTGGGCCAGATGTTAATCCTGTCGACTCAGCGTGAGCCGCGAAGGCGGTTTAGTACGTAAATACATCTTCAGCGGGGGGTGCCATTATAATAGGCATGTGTGGCTAAAGTTCTATTTGTGGTAATCCCGAGTTTAATGCACTCCTCGCGAACCAGTCTGATTTCGTTTGCCCGTAGCTTTTTTACTTGCACCGTAAAACGTGAAATATTCTTCCTGCGCCCAAGGCTCTTGTCACTTGAAACTTTTTCCAATTTTTTGTTTTTGCTCTTCTTCTCCTACTCCTACTCCTCCTTTATTCGCCACCTCCCACATCCGATGCGCCACGAACGATTGGATCTTCTGTCACATAGCAATCAGTTTGCGGATGTGGCTGCCGCACACAACGCGAGGCTTCCGCAGAATAGCATTAACGAGACTGTTCAGTTTAATCCTTGAATTTCGTGACTCGATGTAAAGCTGCTAGGATTTCTGACAAAGCTGTATCGCACGGAACGACCGATACATACCTGCAATCACACGCATACATTACTGCTTTTGTACCGCTCATTCATTATTAATACTTTTGTACCGTCCCTAAAACGTCAACAATTTTCGTTCGAATTTATTGTACTGGAAAATAATCTTACGATGAATCCGTGAAGTGGACAAATTGTGATCGAGCCATTACTACGACTTTCTTATTTTGCAGTGTGGAGGTAATTAGTGGAAAGGTTCGGTAGACATGCTTAGGATCTTTTTTCTGCGTTTTCGGATGTTAATAGTACAAGGGTGCGATTATGTCTAGCTATTAGAGCGCTCGATTGATTACGAGATCGTAAAAAAGGACTCGCAGGAACAATGTCACGATGGGCGGTTGCCAACTGGTCCCGCTGGGATCGCTTTATTGGCTGTGTTTCAAGTAGGAGCTGCTACCACCCGCTCCCCCTTCAGCTCCTTTTCACCCTCTCTCTCTCTCTCTCTCTCCTTTACTCCAAACATTCTACCCCTGTACCGTATACGCGTGCTATAGACTTTGACCTTTGCCAAATTTTCCCAGAGACTGTGTGAATATTTTATAACGTTCGATCTTGAAGAGAATATTAAACGTTTGTTGAGATTTTACAAAGAGCATTTTTCTGTACGAGCTATTTTCTCCCAACGATTTCCTAGCTTAATTTAAAGTACCAGACTAAATGGGATGATTTAAATCGGAGTTAGGTGGCAAGCTGCACAGGAGCCATATGGCGATTATGTTCAACGTGGCTATTTATAACGCTGTCCGTACAGTTGCCACCGTGGAAGATGTGCTCGGGATCAGTCACAGCTCATCTTGGAGATTCCGAGCAGCAAAATTCTTTGAGAGCAAATCGAAGTGACGTGCGGTGAACGCTTGGAGATCGGGACCATAAATCTAGGACTGCCTAGCCCTAGCTCGAACGATTCATGTGCACCTACAGCCTCGGGCAACCCTTCACTGGTGGAAGGAAGCAAAGCAAAAGGTGGAAGGAGTGAGTGAGTGAGTGTGTGTGAGAGAGAGAGAGAGAGAGAGAACGTCTGGGCAGAAACTAACTGGCCAGAGGCGCAAGGTTTCTAAACCCACCTTATCTACTAGCCCCTATAATAAGCTGCGATCTGAGACCGTATATCCCACTCTTACCCACACAGACTCAGGGGGCGCAGAGAGAACACACATACGCGCACACCCACTCAGTTGTCGAGGGGCTAGCCGCAATTCCCGCTAGCATACACAGCCACGGCGTTATAGGCCACAGAGTGCTTGCAATTACAAGCTGGTCAACATATAATTATCCCCAATGACCATAAATTACCGGATTTTTATGCGCAACATTCTTAATTACCCTTTGAATTAACATCAATCAACCCCCTTAATTACATGCTGCCGCCGATCCTGGAGCTGCAGGCTCGTCTCGCGCGCGGACACGACGATATCGCGGATGATTCGTGCAACAACGCCACCACCACCACCACCACTCCAAAGCCCCCCAGGCCTAACGACAGGATTGACCCTTCTGCACACCGAGATAGCTTTCAGCTTGCTCATCCAGACTCTTGTCTCTTATATTATTATTGGCACGTATATATGTACGCTAATCGTGAAAACCCCCTAAAAATCGAATCGCGAATCACCAATAATCTCTCGACAGTCCATTTATCCTAAAACTCTCTCTCTCTCTATATATATATATATATATATATATATATTTCTCCCTTCTATCCTTCGATCCTTCCTTTCTAGTCTTATTAATTACATCCTCGCAAGAAAAATGTCGAATACATCACGAGTACACCCATATACGTCTGTGGCAGTAAGTTAAAGTTTTCTAGGATCCATTTCTCTTCTCTCTAATTTACTAAAGGATCTCTCTTCCCTTCGCGATGATAATAATTATAATGACAGGAGGATATCAAGAATTTTTGGCCGACGAAACGCTAATGAAAGCACGCTCTTGTTAAAGCATCCAAATCGACGATGCTAATTGGTCGGCATTTTGAAACACCAGCCATTATACTCGAGTCGCGATATAATAATCGCCACGAACGAATTCGATTTGGACAGCCGGTGGTTACAGCGTCTAGTAATTTCTCGAGAACGCAGCCCTAGAGGGATTAATAAGGATCCAACTGGAATCAGCTATCGCGCGCGTTTAGGAAATGTACGCCAGTTTTTTAAAAAAAGAGAGGCTAGACTGTAAGAATGTTTCAGCAAGTATAAATCATAGCTCGCACGTATAGTAGTATAGAGTATGCATGTATACGGATTGCGAAAATATCTACTTACTGTCACAGCACCGAAATAGGATGGAACTGCCGGTCATGGAATGCGAATTTTATCCTCGAATCTGCTTGACTCGATGGTGCCCTCTCCAACATTAATGATGACGCACGCTCCACAAAAAAACACACAGAATTCACGCGTTTCGCCCTCAAAATATTCTCATTAAATTAAAACACGTCGAATTGTAGAGAATATTATTTTGACTACGGGTTAATCAGCATACATTTTTTATTATTACGCCAACGAATTTTTTAATGTGCTAAACCACAAATTTTTGCGCGCCAACGGGTGCAGAATGGAATCTGTAAAGGATACGCGTAGCTTGAAATAATACAATGGAGTAATTAATAAATGTGCGGAATGACCTTAAATGGATTTTTGAGGCGGTTTTTGAAAAAGCGCGGACCTCGAGACTATAGCAATCTCGCCTAAAAGGACGGCTGGCGACGGCTGCGACGACGTCGTCAAAAAGTTTGCGACAGACCTTATAAAAAGCTCTTATATGAGCTTCATAAACGAGGATTAAGGTAGTTCCGTTTCTTTGATAATAATTTGTCTAGAATAATCGACTTGGAAAGATAAAGAGGGAGGGGAAAGAGAGAGAGAGAGAGAGAGAGAGAGAGAGAGAGAGAGAGAGGGAGAGAGGGAGAGAGAGAGAGTTTCCGCTCGATGATCCATCCAGCCGTTCGTCATAGAGCTCGCTTTAAAAAGTGAGGCGTTGGACATGGGCCAGCGCAAAAATAGAAGCAGATGTTGTTAGTTGTGCTCACGGGTGTGAATGTGTTGGCGGGGGAGGGATGGACACAGGGCGAGAGGGCAAAGGGCGCCTCGACGACGAGAAGATCCATCCGGATGGCGCGGTGATTTCACTGACCTTGAATTCGCACCGAGAGACCGTCTAGATAAAAATATAATTAGCTGGATAGAGTCGTCATTAACTCCCCCTCTTCGCCCCACTCCTTCGTTTTCCACAGCCCGCGCTTTCTTCTCCCCAGCCGTGTCCGACCTATTTTCAACCGACAAACAAGCCGCGAGCGCACGCTCCAACCTTGAATCTCCAAAGACGGACAAAGAAAAAAGAAGAGCGAAAAAAGTCACTGGAAAGAAACCGGAGTTACGCGTTAATTCTTATCCTAATTTTCCTCAATTATCGTCGCATCTTTTCCATCGTGTTCGATCCTGATGTCTCTTTGATGTGGCAAGATTGACAGGCCACTTTTAATTTCCATCGTATACGTTTTCCTAACAGCTGCGCACCGGTTTGACGCTCTTCCGCTCCGAGCACGACGATCTCGGTGCTAATATAGGCGTGTTCGATGTCGGAAATATGTATATATAGGAAAGGTAGTTTTATCGCTAGGGGAAAGAAGAATATAGAATGTGATTTGACTTTGAGGCGGAAGAGTGTGTCTGAGAAAGACGAGTTGAAGGATTTTGCGTGGTGTTGCAGATTACGAGAGCTCGGGATGCAAGGCTGACATGGCGGAAGGTTCGGCAGAGGAGGAACAGAGCAGTACCGCTGCACCCGCTTCGCCGCCAGCTGATCTTCGCACTCTGAGCACCCAATTGTCGCCGCCTTATCACCATCAGCCCTCCCATCTGCAGCATCCCTCCCGTCTGCAGCATCTCCAACATCCAAACATGTTGGCCACCGCCGTACCACCCAGACACAGCCACACTATGCTGCCTCATCAGATGAAAACGGAAGCTGACTTGGACCCACCCTGCGACGTTCCACTGAATCTCAAGAGCGAGGTAAGTGCACCATTTCATCCCCTCTGCAACAATGTACGTTTCCAGTGCACCGATGACGCGCCGAAGCTACTCCACTTGAATGTGCCATATGAATTTAGTTACACGTCTGATATATTGCGCGGCCAGTCGGTCAATCGAGAAAACAAGTGGCTCATTCGAGTCGATGGTCATCTTTAGCAACGGTTTTGTGTGTCAATGACAGCCAATTGTGCGCTTAAGTAGCCGCCGAGAGCCTCAGCCTAAATCGGCCAATGGTGTCTCTGACCTGTACACATGTACTGTATACTATTAAACTACAAAACAAAACACATCGAACTGATCCCATAATGATGTCGGGGTCGCACCGCGTCTTCTTCATTGTTCCACGATTATTGCGTAACTCTCCATCTCGATTCTACATCCCATCTAGAGACACCAAATCGCTCTTAAGAACTCTCCGCGACTATTACTAACCATAACTACAGCTATGAGTCAAGCCAATGATACAAAATACCACTCTTGATTGACTTCCATCGTTTTTCCCAACGACGATAATACTACGAATAAATTTACCCACTGAATTTATCTACGGCTTATGTATATTTATTGTTCAGGATGTATATTATATAATGTGTATATATATATACGGATATTAAATCATTCATTGATAACGAAACCTGTTCGACTCGTGGGAGAATCACCGAGCGATGTAACGTTGGTAAAGCCTCTAATGTATTATTATTAAATATAGTGCCGCGCTTAACTCTCGCAGGACTTTTATTATTATCTCTTACTACCGATATACGCGACAGTTGCTCGATGCATGTACGCTTTTTGCGGAACACTTCCGCGCTCCAGCCAAAGACGAAAGTCTCATTATCATCTCGTTCGACCCTGAACCTTACACTCCTCGATCCAAAACTTTATTGACTTTGGCATAATAATTGCATCGTGAAACAGAAAAGTCGCTTCATTAAGGCAAAATCATTAAATTACACATTAATCATCCTCGGAAAATAATCCGCTTTAAAAACAGAGTGTTTACGGATAGATTATAGCTTTGACGAACGCAGTAGCTCATCCATCCTGTAAACTGCAATATACTTGGCTAACGTGGACCTTGCGTAGATCGAATCATTCAACTTTTTCAAGCATGATTGGATGTATACACTGGATATATGTGTATATATATATGTACCAATTGAAATTAATAGGAATGATTCGACGGTGCATGTTATCAGCTCAGAAGCGAAAGCACGAATGTCTAAAGGATGCAGTATAAGCAGTATATAAGGAGGGATGAGATGTTGGCGCATCTCGAAAACAGCAGTCTCATTCGTTAGCCCGTTATCCCTTGTCCATCCATTACGCTATTATCCCCAGAGCAAACACCGTATCCATCCCGGACTTCACGCATGGACTTAATGCCGCGAGAAGCACTGTAATTTACGCGCTAAAGAAGCGAGTTATAAATTCGCTACTTTCCTCGCTAAACTGCAATATCTCTTTTGTCCATCGCCATTTGCCTTTTTTACCCCTGAATTGTAAATCGTCGATCAAAACCGGATCTCTTAAAATGAAAATTCGTTCGCGACCAATATATCGCCACTCGACGTATTTAGGTCATCGAGGTGTTACCTTCGACACGGAGGTACCTACTTATGGAGAAATACCAAATAGCCGCGCGCCAACGTTTTCATAGCGACCGCGAGAGTGAGCGCGCTCAATTTGGAACATTTCTACATCATGTATAACTTATATAGACTATATAATATTAAGGTCAGGCCAGTGGAGATTCGTAAAAGTTCATTTCCGAGGCATGGCAATGTTCCAGATCTCGACGTAGCGGAGCATCAGTGTCAGCATTTCGCCTGCATCTCTCTCGTTCGCGCCGGATCGTTATGAATTTCGTTGCTGGAGATTTTTTCGCGCCTCAAAGTGGGCTGGGATAAATTCGAATATCGGTCTTGAAACGCGAATCTTTGCTCGCGGCTCGAAATGAGCGACTCGACGGATCGATAAGTTGGCGCGACAGAGGCAGCAGCAGCAGCAGCAGCAGCCTTAAGGCACACTCGTTCCTGCAGCTCGATGCTCGGGTGCCGCGCAAATGCATCTGTCAAGAAGTGATTGAAAGCAAACGATCAGGGACGTGCTAACCGATCGCCTGCATCCCGAGATCTCATTACCTCCGCGCAGCGGTTCGTTTCACCGATTCAATTGCGGCTTCGATCCGATTTCACAATTATGAATCGTCGTTACTGGCGGTGAGCCATACCTAGCACAATGAAAACCATAAAAAATTCAATGCCTTATCACCCTCCACTTCTCGATATCCATCTAATAATATAACCTTTTTAATATTAGCTAGATACATATATATATATATAGTTGCGCTCAGCACTTTCGTTATTACATCCAACATGATCTTATTGGCATATGAATCGCAATAGAAAATCTGCAATCCAGCTCAGTTATAGTTAATGGAAGGAGGAATTAAGTAAATTGAGAATTGGCCTACATCCTTTATAAGTACCCAGATTAAAGATTCAACAGCGTTCTTCCAGTTTATATTTTTACCTGATGTAATTGATCATTTGTGAAGGATCTTATTTGGGTAGGAGTCGGGCAACACCCCGACGAGGAAGCCTAAAAATAATTGGAATAAATAAATAATAAATGTTTAAGAAAGAATTGGGGCGTTGGTATAGAAAGGTATATATATGTATATAGAGAGGGGATGGTTTGTGCAGGAATATCGACTATGCAAAGCAAATGTATTATTAGTCTTAGCGCTATCGGAGTGATTATCAAGTGAATAATGTAGCTTCTTGTAGATGGTAGTGTGGCGTAGAGCGGAGAGAGTGGGCAGAACGAGGAGGGGGTTGATCGGCGCGAATCGGTGGATGTCGAAGAGATAGAGGCGCGGTCTGTGCAATGTGCATGCAGGTATATAGCAGGGTCGACCAGGCGGGAGGCGGAGAGTCAAGCACATGCAATCGTGGCCAGTTTCTCAATTACGATTAAATATAAAAGTATTATTTCAATCCGACCCTTCGAGCGGGGGAACGAACCGACGACTGCACCTACCGCTCAGCCGTGCACGGGCCCGTACGTCGATAGATCGGGTATTTTTCCATTAGATAGGAACTTGATTAAATTGAAAATCTGTCAATTTAGGAAAAAGCATCCGACAGCTTATATTGACGGTGGACATTATACGCGGACGGCCGGCGATGCGGAACTCCAAGCTGTCCAACGGACAACTCGCACGGATCGGGATAACCCATCCTGGCGACGATGGACTCCGCCCGGTCTTTGTTTACTTTTTGCTTTTTTCCGACCCTTGTAAAATTAATTGTCGGCCCGCTCCTCCCTCCCTTTGAAATCCGAGCCTCGCGACGCGCGACGTTTAACCCATCCGGATAGCCGGAAATATGTTTCCCGTGTCATTCGTTCAATCTCGTCGCGGTGTAACTGCCGACTAACGGAATATCTACCTGATAATAGAGAACCTGTAACGGACAGATTTATTACATTGTACATATCTAAAGGGATGTACCGTGGTGAAAGAATAACGTGCTTTAAAACGCTGTCGCTTTTTCTCCGTATCGTCCCGAAAACTACATTTTCCTTCCCACCCGTCGATCGCTGTAGCTGTGTTGTATTACATATACATATACCATATAGTATACGATTTTCGCGCATAAACGCAAGATGATTTGAAAAGTATATGTGAGAATAGTTTTTATAACGCGCATGTTCGGTATATATATATATATGGTCAATCGCGTCGGCCGCTTCACTATAAGCAAAGCGAAATGATGCAAAGGTTAAATTGAAATTTGCTTAATCGTATATGTGGCGCCATTGTGCCCTGGCTTGCTGGGTGGTCAACGCGCAATCGGGAATGTTACGATAAGGCGTCGCGATACCATCGAGATAATATTTAATTGAAAGTTCTACCTGGAGTCGCGCGGACCTCCAGTCTGATTATTAAGCATTCTCGTGATAAATGCCGGGAGATGCTGCGTAAATTATTTTAATGGACGATAATGAATTTTCTTCGCCGCTGCTGGTGAGGCCAAGTTGCGGTAGCGGTAGGTTTTCCGCTGGTGATTAAAGGAGATCGTGTGCGCGTAAGCACTGTGGAGGATAAGTCAAGGGGAAATCGCGAAGCGCGACGGGGCCGACGGGGCCAGCTTTTAAGGTGGAAACTCGGAGAAACTAGCGGCCGCACGTAGCGAGAACTCCCAGGCGGTGCCAAATAACAATGTTGAATCTCATAAACAAGTAGACAAGACAAATACCCGGTAGCCGCTGGTCCAGGGCGCGGAGTGGACAGAGTCCGTTCCACCGGACTCCCACCCTCCGGGGATGAGAGACTCTGCTGGTAATTTCACGGTGTCTTGCATCCCTGAGCAACTCCCTCCTCCGCGCCCCTAACGTCGCGTACACCATCGCATTCTCCATTCTCCGTTGGCTCCTCGTATTCCGCCGATACCACATTATGAAGACTGCTCACCACATTAATCGAACTCTCCCTGCCTCTATCCCCCTCCGGTCATCCCGCTCTTGCAGTGACCAGTATGATTCTCCCCCGATCAATTTTACCCCAAGCTCTCTCGGAACACTCTAATAAGGAAATTAATTAAAGCGATTCTAGAGCAATATGACTTTGCAGCAATTTATACGCATTAGCATAAAAACTATCCGCTATACACAGAGGACGAGTATTATTGTAGCCTGGCTGCAGTTTCCATAGCAGGGAAAGTCTGCAAGATCCCAATCCCTGGTCCGAGTGGTCACCGAATTAATTGATCGAGGGCCGTAAGCGAATTACCGATGACCAATGTCCTGCCCGGCGCAAGCTTGGAAATACACAGCGTCGAAGACGTCTGGTTAATCCAATTGTATAAACATCGAGGCGAGAGAGAGAGAGAGAGAGAGAGAGAGAGGGTTCTCGGGAGACGCGAAATTTCCCAGCGTGGCCCCTACCTCGCTGATGTACACGACGAAATTGTAACGGGCGTATATATATATATATATATATATATATGGAGGAACGAGACTATATAAGCGCTCGATTCTTCTTGCCTTCCGCGTGTCAACCACTCTAAATTATGTCCAAATGACAGAGCGTCGATTCATAAATGAGATTAGTCGAGGGTGAGATTGGATCTCTCCGCTGGACACTAGCTAGGACTACGGTGGTAGAAGCGAGAGTCGTGTGCTCCCCCCCCCCCCCCCCCCGTACATCCCTTATTCACGAAAGAACACGCGCTCGAGCTCGAACTGCTCGAAGCCCAGAGCAGTCCTGAACCCTTCTCGAGCTTTGCTACAATGGCGATGCTACGTTGTGGTGGATAGCACAAGCTGGTAGCGGTGGTGGTGCTGGTGCTGGTGCACTGCAAGGTCCAACATTAGTTAACGATTAATCAAGGCGCTTGTAGTTCAACATATATCATTAAACTAGTTAGCGAAGTAGGGTTGGCCAAGTGTGCTGACCACTGCCCACCACCCACCGCCGACCAACGTCGACCTGGCTCTCGTACACCCTCTTGGAATACACCGTCTCGCTTCCTCGGCCGATCCGCCCTCTGGCAACGTGTTCACCTACCGTAGCGAACTCTTAGAGACTCCGCACGGAGTTCAACCGCGTCCCAGGGTGTTTCGTTTGCTACTCACCGCCGATTGCTCGTTAAGCCTCACGACCCAGGAGTACTTTGACGGACTCCTATAGCTGTAACAAGGGTTTGACTTAATAATCCCAGAACGTATTGCCGATGCGTCGCCTTAAACTGGAATCTCGCTCGACTATACATTTTATACCATTGTATACACACGTGCGCCCTTTACTTCCCCGGCTGAACTTTCCTAATAGAGATTCCGGCTAACCACTCGAGCTATCATAAGATCGTCCTGTTTTCCACGATAAAATTCAGTCGATTGCGAGTTTTCGGTTTTGAGGGATCGCAAGACGGCTACATCGCAGGCGAGCGCCCCTTATAAATCCTGTAGGAGTCCTGCAGGCACTAATGTACGACTGTTTGCGGGTATAACTTGGCCCCGACACGAAGGATGGGGGAGGATGGTGTTTCCAGTACATGCTAAGCCGGGCTAAAGGCTCGCTAGACCAAGCCATTCCTCACTGCCCTACAGACTTACACCTCGCCCGGTGTGCTTGTCTTTGCTTCTTATCCCTAAGCAAATGTGGTCACCGTGAGAAGGATCTAGGATTTATTGATGGATTTACGACCGCGATGTTTGTGATCCTACTCCCTTAAGATGAATACCACCCCCCACCCCCTGCGCCCACCTTCCTCTCTTCCTCCATCCATTATCTCTTTCTATTTATATAGTCGCGCGCGCATAAATAATATCTATATTATCCATTCGAGGAGTGTACACCACACTTTTACGTGGAAAATCTTCAATGTTTCATTTCCAAGTCTAAGGGAGTAATTGAAAGTGTAATCTTCCGTTCTCGACTGGTCCAGCAGGCTGGATATTGACGTCGTAGACTGTCGCCTTGAGATTATCTATATTCCCTGGTCTCGGGAGGTATTCAAAGGGACCAAGCGCATTAATACTGTCGTGCAGAATCACTCGACAAAGTTATTTGACCACCACTGTTCATCCTGGGAGAGATAGTATTAAATCCCCCGGCTCCACCTCCAGTGGTTCGGACAGACTTGTAGGAAGGACCAGAGCGAGCCAGGCACCAGTGTCCGGCGGTGTCGTCGGCAAACGTTTGCTCGACAAACAAACTCAACTACCGTCCCTACTTCACCATTGCGCGGCTCTGTTTTACTATATAAATGAGATGGTCACCCTAAGTACGGAACTGAAGGGGATGATACTGTCCGTATGACTTGAAACCACCCACAAAACCTCCCAGCCACCTAACCTTTGTAGGTGGCCCTTAGGGTCGATCGTTCATCTTAACTTTAGCTACGAGAATCCCACCACAATTTCACTAATCGAAAATGCAATCATTTTCTCTGCAAAATAAATCGGAGAGAGAGAGAAGCACAGAGCTAGCAGAGCTCATGCCAAAATAAAGAGATAGCCGATATGTTATAAATTTACAATTTCATATCGATATCTAACTTTATTTAGCTTTGGTATTTTTTGACCTACTTCGCGAGAGAGAGAAAGAGAGAGAGAGAGAGAGACGAGAATAAGATAATCCTTGGCTGAGCAAGTGGTCTGTATTAATGTTTGTTCTGATATCTGTAAATAGGCATTAACAGTTTCTCTGCAACGAAGCATAGGCTGTCCTCCGAGCTTGGACTATGTCGTACTGTTAGCCGGTCCAGCCACAGGGATTAGGAAGTTCCTTCGGTGAGGTCAGCGTCCATACTGTTTGCGTTTCTCCATCGCTGTCTCCGCCAAGGAAAAGAGGAATTTCCAAACTACCAGGGCTCCACCTCCCAATCAAATTACGGTTGGTCTGCACACTGTCGTGTCCTCGTTACGGTTCACAGGACTTTGCAACTTGTGCCACGCGACAAGATCCAAGACAGCCATTGACATCGACGATAAGTGCAGAATTTCGATTTTAAAGGGCTGGCCTGCAAAAATCCATGCCGGTCCTTACAACCTTTCATGCATAAAAAAGAAAATTCGCTGTTGCGAATGTCAGAGAATTCATCGGAATTGCGCGGTTCGGCGGTACATATATATACGAATAAGAGGTGAAATGGGAAAAATGGGAATGTGCAGGATGGGAAAAAAATTGGCCATTATAGGTGGACGTCGAGTTCGGAGCGAGAATCGCGCAGCGCAAGAATTCATGGTGTGCGCTGCGCGGCAGGCCGCGGCGAGCGCGATGACACACTAGCATTAGCATGGATGACGGAGTGGCCTGCAGTTTCGTCCCATCGTCCGTCCGTTCATTCGACCTTCCGTCCATCCGCCGAGTGTCGGCCGTCCGTTCATCATTGCACCGCGCGCGCGTGCGCGTGCGTGTGCTTTACATGCACGTGAACAGCGGTTAACTGACACGGCATATTTACATTGTACGCCGGTGCAATTAAACCTCGTATCCGCCAGCAAGCGTAGGAAATTCCGCGCGGACCAACACCTTCTTCGTCGCTTTAACCCGATGACAATTCTACGTCGTCCCTTTCGTATAGTTCCTACTTCGAAATTGCTCCAACGAACACAGTTACATTCGTAAAACGCAATCTAGTAAAATATAGCGATTTCCGCGATGAGAACTCGCGCATTTTTAAGAAGCATCGCTTCCTTATTCGGACGCAGGGACGGAGATGCTGTGCTTTGCTGACTCTTGCATCCTCTCTCTCTCTCTCTCTCTCCGGTGCAGTTTTACTGCCGTCGATCGACTAAGAATCGCTCACGGAAATACTTCGGAGAATCGTTAGTACTGCTACCGCGAAGATAACTCTCCTCCGAGTGCGTGCAAAATGGTCGACCCAGAACTTTACCTGGAAATCCCATGTAAACTGCATCGAATATTTTCTCTCGTACCTGTCAAAGTCTCGAAGGACCAATTAGAATTGAATCCGAAGAAACTATTTTTTCCCCTAAGCTTTTATTCTGATATATAGCGAATTTGCCGGGGAGTCGCTGGTATACGATAGCGAAATGCGAATGTACTTCGGTATATGTTAATTAAGATAACGGGACGGAATTCTATTCATAATTTTATAAATCACGGGTATTAAAAGCGGCAGGCTCGTAGAGTAGTGGAGGAGGAGGAGGAGGGGAGTGGGGTGGATGGGGACAACGATCTGTGAAACAATAGAGAACGGGTTAGGTGAACGATATCGCGCCTGAGTCTATCTAGCCGGTTCTATCTTTTATTAGCATCCCGTAGAAGCTATTTCGTAGCCCTTTCTCTATCGTCTAACCTATCCAGGCAGTTTCTCTCGAGTCCCGAGCGTTCCGTAGCCGAGTAGGAGTACCAGAAGTGCGTATTTACGAGCGTTCCCGTCCATAAAGCAACCTCGCGCCTGATTTTGATACATTCTCCACTCCGAGCACTATCTCACGCGCGAATACGACCTACGTAGCCATACACTCGGGATTTATGGTGATGCTGCACGAGTACGCCATAGTTTTGTTTTTCCCTAGCATGCCAGTTCATCTTTCTCTCTCTCTCTCTCTCTAACTCTAACTCTTTCTCACAAACAGGCGCGGCCTGTTTTTCATCAACTTAGCTCGGATGGCGCTATTTTTCTGACGAAAACTAAACGGTCGTCCGGAAAATCACTGCAGGTTACCCGAATGCCTCTGGGCGCGACCTAGCTTATGGGAACAATCGAGAAGTTGTACGCGGATAGTGTACTCTGGGTTGCGTTGCTTGTCGTTTATGCTCGAGAAATTAAGAAGCTTTGGAAAATTACGCGAAATACAATTATATATGCTTGTGGAGGGGAGATTGATGAGGGGAAGGGGGAGGAGGGGGAGGGGGAGGGGTCTCCAGCTGGTTGCGGCGATTCTGGTATTACGGTCGCGTAACGAGGCATTCCGGTCTCGCGTACCGACGCACACACATGCATAAATACACACACGAGTCTCTCTGCATATCGTAATCACAATATTATGCCGAAATTGAGAGGGCCGAGTTTCCCATTTCTATTTTAATGGCTTCGGGGATTTCGAGCGGGACAAGCATCGCCCTTATAACTTATAGCCCTGCCGAAAAAATATCGGTAGGCCCTGGGGCCCAGTTTACGAGTCTCGTTTTTCATTCGAATTTTATCTGCTACATCCTGCCGATCAAGTTCCGCTACCATCTCCGCCCGCCCCCCCCCCCATTACTATATACTCTCCGTTTGATCGCATTAGTTATTTATGGATTTTTTTAATTTCATTTCGTGCTCGACGATCGCGATACGCTGGCCTTTTTAATCGCGAACAAAGCTGGCCGATCAAGCAGTTATCGCTTCGACAATTGGTGGATAAAGGGAACGCGAAGCTATATTATGAGAATACCAACGGTAACATAATTCATGTTGCAATTATCGTTACGATTGTTCAAGTTTCTGCAAACTTATTTCAATCCAACCACCTTTTTCCACCGCCCATCACCCTCGTTCGTTGGCTGAAGAGCAAGTGGGTTGTTCCACCTCGCAACTTTTCTCTCTCCCCCTTTGCTGGGATGCAAGTGGGAATAAGAGAGTGAGGGTACATCGCGGTGGAATTAATAAATTCATAAAAGCTATTTATAAAAGTCCCTTTCAGTCAACGTTTAGCATGAAAACTTTCGAGGATATCTGTTTAGCATAGACAGAGGAGTCTCGGTCAGCTCGCTTTATTCCTTTGTGTCACTGATAAATTAAATGCACGCGTCTATGCAGATGGAACGATAAATATAAAACGCGTTAATTGAATATCGCAAGAAACGAATGAGGGATACAGCCTTATGTTCATCGACAAATCGTTAAAGATGAAAATAAAACAGGTTAGGGGCGCAGGCAGGCAGGCATGGAGGCAGGCAATTGGAAGAAAAAAACTTTTGTCGTGATGTATATCGCAGAGTAGGAAGATTGCGCTTTTGCCGAGGGACAGACGCAGAAAGATTTCATGGCTACTCGCTGTTAATCTTTAATGATCTGCCAAGTTAATTACAAATTGCAGTTGTTATCGATTGTCGATGGTGTTCGTTATAACCGAGGCTGTTTTACAGCTGCTAAAAGTTCGTCGTGGGTCAAAAGTTTCCCATCCTGGATGGACAAGAAAGAACTGGCTCATTGTCGAGAATGATTCCAAGAAGTTGGCAGATCTATGAGAATGGAGTCTGTAAAGTTAACGAAAACTTTTGAGAAAAGAATTAATCACCGGAAATCGCGACCTCGCCATTTATTACGATGCGGTTATCTCTCGGCCATTTCAATCTCTATATTAGTGGTACATTATAGACCGAGCGAATTAAACATAAGCCTGCACACGAACCACGTGAATATATTAATTTTCCAATGACATTGTTATGTACACCTGATACAGTTGTGACGAATTATATTATTCGAAAGAATTGCTGAACGCGTGCAAAGGGAGATGCGCATCGCGTCTCGGCGGAAATAGGAACATGTCGGCACGCGTCTATTAACTTGAAAGTCCAAAGCAAATAAGAAATCACATTGCATGCCGAGTAACTCATTAAACCGCTATTGACCCTAATTTCTTATTATCTTTTCTACCTATCTCTCACTATATACATATATATATATATATATATATATATGTATGTGCTCTACGAGTGGATAACCACAGCGAATAGCAACGAACTGCGGAGTCTGGCTCATTATGTAGCAGAAAATAATCATTATGTCCATTGAACGATGCGCGGGTAATTTTATTTTGCGAATGTGTGCGACGCTACTGGTGAATACGTCTCTGATGACGATTAGTAGCCCTTGGCATCCTTAATGACCGTTCGTACTGCTTCGCTACCATGCTCTCTCTCTCTCTCTCTCCTTCTCTCCTCTTTACCACCTCCCCCCTCCCCGCCACTCACCCCCTCTATCCATCCCTTCACCCTCCGCTGACGTACAAAGACACTCGCGTAATATCTAGATCGTTCCGGTGTGTTTAACATGATATTTCAACATCACGTTTAATTAAGCGATACGCGAATAATCGCGACGACTCTTCGGACTTCTCTCGGCTGGAAAATGTAGCACTGGCAAAACAGGAAAGTATATGGAACAAAGAGGAAAAGGGGCGGTAAAACAATAAGGCGGGCATTAATACTGTGTATAACACACACACATATAGGTAAAGAATGAAAATTAAGGACGGAGCTTTACCTCGTTCAGGATAGAAATTTATATTTAGCCGAGAGATAATGACACGAGTTGTTTAACGAAACACGAAGGACTGTGTCAGCTGCAAAAGTCAATGAAAAAGGGGGAGAGATAAGATCGAATAGGTAGAGCTTGGAAGAATTCCTTCCGGTGACGATTAGTAGCGGCACGAGGTATAATCTTAATGATAAGGCGCACGCATATGACCGTTCCCATGTGCTCCTTATCGTACAAATAAATTTGGCTAACGATCTTTTTGCAAAATCGAAGAAGGTGGATTTGGATTTGACGCGTGTGCTTAATGGGTGGAGAAGATTCCGTTGGGGCTATATATATATATATATATATATAGCGCGAAAGAGGAAATCCTGGTATGTATAATCACGGCTGAAAGTCGTGTGCGGTGTGTGTAGGGTGGTAGTAATGGTGAATGGATGCGTAGAGAGGAGTAGGGATAGGCGCATAAGAGCCGAAAGGACGGACGGGGAGAAAGTAGAAAAGCGAATAATCGTTCGGCTCCGACCTCGGTGTCGGTGTTAGGAGCTGGCGAAAGAGTGGAAATGAAATGGACCGTCCAACTGACAGGAATTTACATCCTCCCGTGCGCAATCTGCGTGAGTGAATTGTGTCGTGTTACCGTCCGGAGAATTAGATCTGGAAAATCCGTAATAATTACTCGAGCGACGCTTGCCGAAGCATCCGCCTCCCTCGACTTCGGTGTGGACTCACCCCCGTTTCCCCATTTTTTTCTCTCTCTCTCTCTCTCTTTCTCGCTCTTTTTATCCCGACACACTAACTGCAGTCCAGCCCTCTGATCATCCTCTCTCTCTCCCCCACATGCATATACGTAAATGAACGTACTACACACACATACACGAGCGCGCGCGCGACTCTTCCCATCTCGCTCGATCCTCCTTCGACTATAGCTCCCTCCCTCCCTCGCCAGGGCGAAACACAAAAATAAACAATGATTCACCAAGCGCCGTTACTCCTGAAAGCTACATCTCCGAGCTTGCGAAAACTGTTGGCAGCGCGACGATCACGCTACTTTTACCATCGTTTATTTTACACTGGCAATTTTAGCCTATATCTCGTTGGAAAATAAAAGACGCGAAAAAGCTTTTTAAATTTGTACGCGTGATACGTAATTATTTGGACGAAATTCTCCTTCGACCGCGTATATATATGCATATCGACTGAAAATTTCAATTTGGTCGTTTAATTTTGGAAAATGCGGCCCGCTATATAATTGATCCTGTTTGGCCGCTAAATTATTGTTAATTCGAATAATCCGGCTGGTATAAAGTGGTTGAGCGATTAAACGCTTTAACGCTGGTAGCCGGTATTAACATTGATAAATACTTTTCGAAGAAGTGTGAGTAGGAAATTGTTCGGAATTCAGCAGTCATGCGGCGCGCGTTCTCCCAATGCGTGTTCCTAGAATTGTGGCCAGGTTCAGCAGGCTGTTGTTAATATAGCTGTTTAGAGACAGTTGTAATTAGTGCGCTTAATGCCTAATGATTTATACGACGTGCTCTTGCGATTTGGGTTAAACGGAGTAGCACGTGTAGGTATAGTTATAAGCCTGCGCGGAATATCATCAACACATTTGGAATGTTCGCAGAAGTCTGTGGATGATGGATATATCAGTGCTGAATTATCACGGATGAGAGTGGATCTATACCGATGATCTTTTTCGCGCAGGAAGGATGTATCGGTCGTTATCGCATTTGTATAATAAGATATATATATATAGTGTGTGCAGTGTAAAAAGAAGGACTGCGGATATAAGCGAGCAACAAAAGAGAGGGAGAAAAGGAGGAAAAAATAGAGCGAATAGAGAGCGGGAAGGCTATAGCCGCGGGTCAATTGGGAAAGATCGTGGGACAGGTGGACGGAAATGGCTTTTTTCGACTGACAATAAAATTAATTTTGTTCGATTCGGATTAACTCCGTTTGTAATCACGTGTAAAAATAAACAAGCAGGAGGAGAGATAATTCCTGCAGTCTCTCTCTCTCCCTTCCTCTCTCCATCTCTTGGAGAACCTGGCTGAGCGGTCCTCTCTTCCATTTATTCGTCCATCCGTCCATCTGCCCGTCCAAAGCTGGAGGCAGGTCGCCGCTTTACTTTTTCAACGCAGATATATATTTTCCGTGTCCGGCGGAACCACGCGCACGACCGAAACGTTCTCTCGTCGGGGAACAAAAAAACGAAAGCAAGGGAAGGAGTGAGAGAGCGAGAGGGATGGTGAGGGGGTGGGAAGGATGAACTATTAAAAGGCACGCTCTCTCACAGGGCTCGCGGGGGGTTTTCATTAAAATTCTTCCGATCTTTTAACATTTTCCAATCGCTGTTTGTCGGGATATCGAGTTCTCACGCCAACGTAAAAACGTAAAAGGGTCCTCGCCGCATTCTCCGCAATCACTGGACAAATAGGACAATACCTTTCACGAACAAAACAATACATTTTTTCTATTAAAGCGACAAAGGCGTAATTAATTAATTTTCCAATGAGACTCAACTGACGTATTTTATTCCGTGACACAATCAACGAAGGCAACGATTCATATATTTTTTTACCTTTCAACCAATCGATTAAGCTTGACTCTTTGCATTTGTTGGAAGAATCGCTATAATTATTAGCAAGTGTATATGTGTGTGTATGCACAGAGATATTTATACCTATACGCATGCAGATACGCGAAGGTAGATAGGTAGCTGAAAGATTGATTTCTGTTGATTATTAAGATGAGGTGGAATGAGAATGATGAATGATGGTGGGACGCGTGGCTGGAATCATGAAAGAGGTGGGGGGAATAGCACGTGCGCTGGCGTCAGTGCACGCATATACTATGTAGTATATCGTGGGCTCAACTTTTCATTTCCCAATCCACCGTGGATTTGAATCAATCGATGGGGGTTGGGGGAAGGGGTGGAATGGTATGGCGCAGCGAGGTACAACGAGGCGAGGGGGGAGTTGGCGCAAAAACATCGAATCGTGCGTCGATTGAAGAGAAATCGATGCACGAAGGAAAAAAAATCGTTGAAAATTAAAACGGGGAAGCAGAAAAATAATCAGATTTCCTTGTATATTATTAACGAGGATACGTACGTACGTGGCAAGCGCGCATGCATTCCAAGCGATGCAAAAGTATTGACTTCAATCAGGCCGAATCCAGCCTGCCAATCCACCCCTACTTCTCCTCCTTCTTCCAACTTTTACTGCCCCTTCAGGCTTGCACACGCACCTATATATGCACTCCCACGCACGCAACGCGAGCAGTCAACGGGAGTTTGCTTACACGCTATATACACACGCACATAACGCGACTCGTGCGTTCAACGGTGCACTGTTTGACCCGAAGGGGTCGTGGACCACCCTGTCCGGACCAGAGAATTCATAATGCAGCAAAAAAAAAAAAAAAAAGAATTGTCCCGTAGTTATATCAATAGCTCAAGCATCTCCCATTATTCGTTTGTATCAACGTCACCGATATTTTATCTTCAGTTACACTCGTGAATTTACGCTTATTATTATAATGAAAAAAATTACATTTGTACGAAGCTTCATTGGAAAGTTTATAATCATGGCCAGAGGATTTACGCCATTTATGAGAACTGTTTAACAGCACGTGTTTTCTGATACGGTCGAAGTGCAGTACTTTTTGGCCATTTGAGCTCCGATCAAATTGGCCAAGGATCTGTTTTAAAACTGCTATGAGAACGTTACGAGCGATAACGAAGGAAGATGCTAGAGCCAAATGGCATCGTAATGCAAAGATAATTATGTTTCCATAGTATATCGCGTGTCACATTAACTCGCCTCGCGCGCCGCGCGATCTCGACAGAATCCGTAGCCATTTTATTTATACCGCATCATTATAATTTTACTTCAGTTACTCGTCATCAACGTGTGTCGTGTGGCTCTTGGAGAGAGAGAGAGAGAGAGAGAGAGAGAAGTAAATAAATTACATTCCTGAGCGCAGATGCGCGCGCTATGACGTTGCATAGTCAAAACCGAATTTTGCATAAGCAGGAATATATATCCTCATTCAGCACGCGAGCCGAGACAATTTGATTCTGCGTCACTTGGACGAATCCAATCGATGCCATTAAACTTCTCGTCCATTTAAATTAGCTGCTAAATATCTGGCTAAAAATTGCCGAGATGTTTGTTTAACTCGATTTGTACATATGATTGGGCTCGCAGTCGCGAGCACAGTAGGACGGGATTGAATTTTGCAAATAAAACGCCATAGAGGCTAGAATTGGTCATAAAATTTTTGCCGATTGATTCGCGCGCTGGTAATTTATGCGGGAGCTGCGCCGGGTATTGCGGAGGGTTCTGGCTCTGGAGTGGAATAAGGTTGCGGACGGTGTGGCGAGAAAGAGATTGCAGGGAGGGGAGAGTCGGGCTGGAAGGAGTCGTATTTTGCCGGTATACCGCTTCATGTTCCCTATGACATTAATTCGGCTGTGCTTAATCGAGTTCGATCGGACCTGCAAAAAAATAAAAAAGAACAAAAAATGGAAACAAGAGGCGCGACTCCAGCCAGGCAATCCAGGTCAGACGTAGGGCCGAGCCGAGCGCTGCTACTGCGGGCTACCGAGCACACAAATAAACGCTCGCGTACGAATAACACTGCACATGCATATACACAAGCGGAACGGACAAATTCGATGAAGGTAGAATCGAATCGTTACTCGAACAAGCACCGCAAGCACGATGGTGGACAAATGCCTTGGACGAGGTCCTTCAGGAATCTCGGCAGTTTCGGCGTTGCCGTTGGAATCCTTCGATGCTCTAATTGGCGCATTCACGTTCGTACTGGCTGCACAACGACCAACGAAAGGATCCTGCACGTACCATTCAGATTTCGTTTGTGTCTACGAGCTTCGGCATGTAGACTCTGTGTCTCTGCCGCGCTCCCGCTACGTTTCAGCTGCTGTTTCCTCTTAAACAAATACCCTTTTCCCCTTGATTCCCCTTCGTCTCTCTCTCTCTCTCTCTCTCTCTCTCTAGACACCATAGCAATCTAACAAACGACACGCTTTCTACTTTCCATCAAAGGATAATGAAGCCAGCCGATATGTTTTAAAATTAATGAAAATGTTGAGAGAATATTTCATTATCGCAATTGCTTCCGTCTTATTTTTTGCCATAATGAGAGATCGCTTAGCGGGGGATAATAGGGATTTTACTCGGCCCTTGCTGTCTTTCCGCGGAAGGGTAGAGAGATATCGAGGAGCCATCAGTACGCATAATCTGCGTTCTCATTATTATTAGAGCTGCAAGGGGACGCGCATGCATGCATCTATAGGCGGGTTCATTATAAAGACGATATGGAGCATTGTTTGCAGAATGAGAGGGTGATCGTGCACCAACCCCCTTCCCCTGTTCTATCCTTTAATGCGATACGAGCCGTCTCTTCCTCTCTCTCTTTCCCTCTAGCTCATTCTAACGCTCTTTGGTCCTCTCATTCCCATCCCTTTTACTGTCTCCCAGTCTGACGAGACACGACATGCCTTATCCGAGCTTTCTGCGACAACACACGTTCGCCTAAACTACTCATTCTCGCTCACCGTACAAGCTACCCTTCCTCAAAAAAAAAAAAAAAAAAAAGAAAGAAAGAAAAATAATAATCGTGCAAAATCTCGCTTGCTTCTTAATTAGAACACGTGCCACTCCCCCTTCGGGTTATTCCCTTTAAAATTTTACAGATTTCCAGGCTTCAGCCTGTCCCGTGTCCCCCTTTGTCTTGGATCCAGTTCGGATTTTGTTGTCGCTATCCTTCGTGCAATTGCAAGTTAACGGACTGGGAGACAAAAAATCTGTTTTCCCGCTCAAGGCTATATTCCGCGGCTTCGAGCGCGCGTCTCTCGAATTACAGCCAACACCGCGAGCGTACCGGCAATAAAAATATGGCATTCATTTCCATACGTTACAAGAGACTTGCTCGTGGCTCTGTATGTATTGGAGAGCGAGTACGTGCGCGCGCACGTCTCTGTGTATGTGTGTGAGTGTGGGTGCAATCAAGCAGCGCAATTATCAGGGCCTTTGTCCATGAATAATTACAAACAAGAGAGCGAATGTACGACTCCCCACCCCCCAGCACCCTCTTTATTCTCATTTACTTCACTCTTCGAGGGAAGTGCAGCGAGAGAGTTCCTGCTGGGGTCGGGGCCAGGATCATCGACAATCAGGGCCAACTGCTCGGAATCAAGCACTACCCCTTTCTAGAAAACCCGCTACAACCCTCCCATTACATGATTCATAATTTCATCTCTGTACAACTTTGAGCTTTACGCGAGTTCATCCGATATAACTCGATAAACCAATTTAATAAGGACCATAATTGATCCCTTCCTTCTTCCATTTCTTTGTTGCGCATCAAAATATATAGTAGGCGTATATAAACTGCAATATTTTGATTGAAATACTCGAACGAGGAACAGCTAGTTGAGTCGCGGTGGAGAGTGCGCGGAGCAAAAGATGAAAAGTGGAAAACCGATGGCGCGCAGTCCGTCATGAACGTCGTCGTCGGCTGGTGTTTGTAGAACGTTCCAGAATTTCCAGTGGTACGATGAGTCCCGACTAGCTGCCGCCGACAATAACGAACGGCCGTTCGTTCGTCGACTCCATCGCGACACAATCTGCACGTACTTAACGGAGCAAAATACATATTCATAGGCCCGGTCCTCTAGGCGCGAATTCACTCGTGCGAATCACTTTGAAAAATATATCTCGCAACGATCGATTCGCCAGAGCCCTTTTCCCTAACACTCGGTCACTCCGAAATTTACCTTCATCGCTGAAAAAAAAGTTATTCTCTATATGCAATGCAGCAGCAAAACGTTGATTCTTCGTTCGAAAAATGCAAGAGAGTGGGTAGGTTAGTTGATTTGGAGAATATTCGCTGGATTATTCTGCGGTGGCTGCTGAATAGATACGAGAGAGAGAGAGAGAGAGAGAGAGAGAATAAAGCAGGATAATATTTCACGGGCCGTGGTCGACGACGGTACGGTTTAACCCAGTGACTGGAGCGAGCAGCAGAACACAGGAAGAAAGGGCCGTCGCGTCGCGACGCTAGAAATAGACGAGAGAGCGAGCTTTCGCTTTCGTCGCTGGCGACGGCTACAACAAGAAAACTTTCAACTTGGCGGCCAAGTTCAAGTCGCTGCCATTCATTGGCAAATATAGTATAGCTGCAGCGTGGATTTGCATGCACAGTTTTGCCAGGCAAATTTTCTCCATTTCTCTCTCTCTCTCTCTCTCTCTCTCTCTCCAACGCTGCTTCTTTCGGATGGGAATTTACGGGCTGCTATTAAATGCATTTGCAGCTAAAATATCGGCGTATTTATGCGTCGACGAGAATACTTTTTTAGCAATGGAGATAAAGGGAGTAGGAGGCAGAGGTGGAGGATAGGCGAGCGAATGCGGAAAAATAAAAGGGTCCGCGTGCGGGAGTGGAATATGTGCACGTGACGCGCGCATCTCCACAGAATGCGCGTGTATGGACATTCACGCATGCCTTCACACGTATGCAAATCGACGAGCGTGTACGCTCGTCGATCATTCCGCACGGCAATCGTGTATAAACGCCACCATACCACACGTTGTACCGTATACCGGCTGACGACTGGACTGCTGCACCAACACAAACACCTCGAGGAGGCACATGTCTACAGCCTCTACGATACCACCCATGCACCCACTCCTTTATCTTACCCTGTACTACTTCTTCCGACTCTCTATATTTATACCATTACCTGCTTCCACGGAGACTCGCGAATAATCAACGCTAAAAATAAAATTCATTCGCTCCGATCCGTTATTGTTACGTCAGACATTGCATCCATCGTGGAGTAAGAAATTGATTTTTATAACCTACCCCCCCCCCCCCCCCCTTGCTCGTTTCTCATCGTTGAGGGATCCAACGATACGATAGGCAAAATCAACGCTCATCTGTTTGAGCAAGCCATAGACGACGCTCGGATAACTAGTTAGTCGAAAATTGTGCCGGATGACAGTTGGCCGCTCTGATTCGAGGAATAAAATTGAAAATCGTCCTGCGCCCCATCCATCGGACCTCTCTCCAGTCCTAGCAGCGCGCTCACACACACACACACACACACACTCGGAGCGTCGATACGCCACTGAATATCCGACCGAATCGTATAGCGCCTATACGCTTATGCGCCTATATAGTATACATATATATATATATATATCGAGAGAGAGAGAGAGAGAATGCGCTATATCTGCGCAGGCTACGAGAGATTCGCGCGCGCGAGAGGAAAAGCCCGAACGAATGAACAGTTCGATTTGGACCGACTAGGCTGCCGTGCTTCGTATAAATCAGCTATGCTTATCGGTCTTTCATCGTGCCGGAGGTGAACTCATTTCGTTCTCTCTAAATACGAACTTTTTTCGGGGCAAAAACCTATTTCGATTAAAATGGCGCGCGCGTTTCGCATTTTGCCGGATTATAAAAGGTTGCTCGATCGTACGCATCCACCACTACCATGAGCCGAGTTGCCGCGCTCCCGCGCGCCCTCGCGCCCGCTCACCTTCCCACCGATCGCTCCCCCTCGCCCGCCGCTCCGACTCACCCCTCGCATCCCCTTTGTAATTCCTTTTTTTCCTCTCCCAACGTCAATCGGATGTGAACACGGCTGCGTCCAACGATCTGCTCGTTCGATTGGCGAAACCGAATTGCCCGGCATAAACTTTCCTCGCCGCGGCCATCTCCTATCCTTTCACCCCTCCTGCACCTCCTTTTCTCAATTTCCATTCAACGTACCCCGCCCCATCCCGCCCAGCTTGCCAAATTATTTCCCTCAAACGAGATCGAGTGGCAATTTCTCCTTCCTATACAATCGATATGTAACAATAATCGGATATCATAGAGCCACGCAACGGCTTTTCAGACCACTCCCGAAATTAGCCGATATTGAAGACCAGCCCTTAAGCCTCCGCCTATATTAATTTGAAAACAAGGATGCGTTTACGTTGCCTGCTTGGCGCATCAATCAATCGGCGGGGTCGCACTGCTGCTGCTTTTCTGCACCCGACTCCACGTTAAAAATTAAACGCGAATCAACATTTTTCCAATAACGCTAAAAATCACTTGGACGCTACAGTGTTTCTCTCTCCTAAGATTAATCGTCGATCCGTTTTATATACATCGCGCCACGAGTACGATCTGAGATAAGCTTGATAGCTAGGGTACGAGAGCACGCGTTTCGCACAATGCTGACAAGCTTCGCTTCCACACTATACCTATATATATATACGCAAATAAATAGAGCATTAGCATGAAATAAAGTTGGTCAGGCATAACCGTGGAATAAAAGCACTTTATTAATAGATTCGTAATTAATGGAGACAGTTTGAGCATGACTCTCGATGCGTGGGCGATGCACGAGAATCTCTCCCAATCGTTAGGAGACAGCTATATACATCGAAATGCCTTTAATCTTGTTTCACGAGTGATAATTATCAGATGGAACTGGTCCAGCAGTTCCCTGACGCGATTCTTGACGCATTTCGATTGCTTCGGAAGAAAGCTATGCTATATGGATATATATGTATATATGTACACGTGCAACTCCTCCTCCTCCACTGAGTGTAAGAGCAGCAATAATCAATACGTATCTCGTCAGTATGACGCATTTATAACTCGAGTTAAATGCTCTCTGACTGCTCGCTAATCGCTTCCGTGTCGTCTCTCGGATCGTTTAAAAGACTCGCAGAAATTCTTCCTGGAATCTGATATAATATCCGAAAAATTCGTTCCGACAGATTTCCACGATAATTATTGATCACAAGCTAAATGATAAGCTACGTGTCGCCTGGGTGGCTATACAACACGTGCGTAATTAAGTCTTACGCGTTTAGCTTAAATTACATCTGTTCTCGATTGGAGAGAGTTCGGTCGTGTGCGTTGAGGTGAGAATATGGCGTGCAGCTTGGATGAAATTGGGATGAAGCCTGATTGAAATGATGAACGAATGGATGGACTGATGGAAGGATGGAAGGTTGGACGGATAGACGGACGGACGGACGGAACGAATGACGACGCTCTGATTGTAAAACACGAGTGTGAGCCAGACGATGGAGTAGAATGACTCAGCAACGATCGTGATCCCAAATGTTGAAAGCATCGTCACGCGTTTCACATAGCCCTTCACCTCTATATAGGAATTAATGAGCTGATGAAACAATGATGATGCTAGATGCTGCATGATTACTCACGCCAACACCAGTCGCATCCCTCCCCCCTCCTCCTCCTATTATAACTTTCACACGTCACTTTAATTTTTTTACATTTAATATAGTACGGATACTTGTATACTATACATAGATACATCGACAATTAGTTACTCTTTTCCTTAATTTTTATCTTTTCTTCCTTCTTGCTACGAATATCGTGTTTAATAACAAAACAAACGTTACACACAATGACTTCTCCCTTGCACAAATCACTTCTCGCGGTGCTACTAATCTAGCAGCATCGATCGAGGTTTGGAATAAAAGGGACTCCTGTTATTTCAGGAGAATAGAACGAGTTGGCAGCGAAATGGGTTATTCCAAGCCGTTGATTTTCTCCTGTTACTATACGTACGAAACGCAGAGAGAATATCATTATAAAACGCCAAGTCACGAAACCGGCCATTCCGCCGTCCTATTAAAATATTAAAACACCTCGTCCAGCCCCCGGTGAGTCCTAGCATGGGGTGTGAAAAAAATAAATCTACCTTGTCATGCACAGCCTCTCTCTCCCTCCCTCTCTCTCTCTCTCTCTATCTCTCTATCTCTCTATCTTCTTTCTCTTTCTCTTTCGTTGTCTCCCATGCTAAGCCGTTGCTCAGAGAGAGCTTGAAACGGTCCTCGAGCACGTACGATCAATGCAAAGAACAATTCATCCTCCAGTTTCTTCCAAGACAAATACTTTCGATTTTTCTCTCCTCGAAACACCCTCTACTCGTGTTTCACGCTCATGCTCGATATATATTGTTACCAACATATAGATTACACTTCCCTCGATTTAACCCTAGAAATGAGATCTTCTATAGATTTGTGTATCGTGCTGCATAATGGACGATTATATAATTATATGTAGAATGAGCTATGATCTTGTAAATATAGTTGATATGGAAGTTTGGTAGGTTTTGTACAAACGGTGAGTAAAAGAGCGGTTCGAAGCCGTCACCGGGGCTACGCTATTTCGACCTGGCTGGACTTGTCCAGCCGCTCATCAGTCAGAGTCATTACTGGGATAATTAATTACATTTGCCCCCTCGTCTCCTCAACCCCTAGCGCGTTCTCGTCTCGCTCTTCTCTTCCCCTACTCTAATACCTTCGCTACGAAAGCTGGACAAATCAATGGAAAAATATAGGATACAGGATTAGGTGTCGATCGTTCGTTGCTTTCGCGCTAGCTGGCCTGAAAATCTCGTCGAAAAACCGGAAGTTATCTCGATTCCTGTTATTCTCGTTAGAAGCGCAAGCCTATTTAGAGATAGAGAGAATTTTTTCATCCAAATTAATTCCCACTGAATTTTGGTTATTTTTAATCTTTGGTTTGATACAAAGTGCACTCCTGGCTCTAGTTACTAATGTTGCGCGCGCTCCATAGTGCTAAAAGTGCATTAGATTTTGTAATAAACAATCGTCGGGTCCTTTTTTCCTCTTGTTTTAACGTTACGTTTTAACCGAAATTTTTTCGACCGTATCGGAGATTTTTCGGTCGAGTCGAGTGAAAAGGGAGGATTTCTGAAGGTGAAAAAAACGGAGGGAAGAAAATCCATGCGATCTTTCTTGGACTAGTCCTGGCAGAAGGAAAAAGAAAGATATATATATATATATAATATAGGGAGAGAAGAGTGGTAAAGAGGGAGATATCTCGAAGGGTCTACGCGGTTGAAGGCGCGCCATGAAAATCTGTTGAAAACTCTGCTCCTTCTTTAATTAATTATGCAAATGGCCTCTGGCACCATGCTTAAACTTTTCGTCTGAGACCCTCTCTTCCGCTGAGCTCGAACAGCGGCGTTAATTATACACCGAATAATAACAATTATTATAATTACTGCGAATGCAAGAGCTGAACGGTCGAGGAATACGCGATGTATATATATATATATATATATATATATATGTATATATTATATATATTCATCCCCCCTCATCCGAAAACGTTTCGCAATTTGCAAATTTCTGCGACACGTCGCTCTCTCTTGCTACAGCCCGGATTATGGGTGTCCGGTATTCGTTAAACAACTTTCGCCACATTAGCAAATTATAAATACTGTGTAAATGGCCAGCCGGCACAATTAAACTCCATTTCTAAATTTCTGTCCATGGAAAATGCTGCGGAGCGGATTATCCGATGAGCGGAGGGGAAAAATGAGTTTGATCGAGCTTCGCATAAATTTTGTAATCGGCATCGCGGAGAATGAAATGAATCGTTCTGAAAACATTCTGGCCTTATAGCGGACCAGAGTTTGCTGCCACGACGAGTCGTAGTGCTTGGTTAAACGTACAAGGCCATAAGAATAAAGGGCATGATGCATTATTACGCTGACGCAATTCTACCGAGAAATAAAAATAAGCAGCTATCCACGCGCGCCTATATTGGCCTCGTTGATGCGAGTGCTTGCCTCGCTTTAATAAAGCTCGTGCGGGGCTATATATATATACATATATATACAAACCCGTGCGTCGCCCATTGCATTGGGTGCTGGCCGTGTGTGCCATCGTGCAGTGGCACAACCTAACCCGCGAATCACACGAAAACTCGCCACACGTGCTCCGAGAAATTAAATTCACGAGACGTACCGTGCACGTAAGATTACGATCTTACTACTGTTCCTATACAGTTGAACTCAATTCTTGCAGTCCGATGTTATATATATATATATAGCATAAGAATAAAATTTCTTAAAATCCAATGTAGCGATATACTGAATATTCTCATCAGAACGAAAAAGAAAAATGATGAAAACATTGGATTAAGAGGAATGGAATTTTTATACAGTAAAATTCCAGTGCATTTGAGAGCTCGTTGCTTGAAGGCGTGCAGTAGCCAGAATAAGTTAACGAAACAAAAGTTTTCGTTAGTTTCGTTTTGTAGGAGGGATACTTCCGAGCCGTCGTAATTGGAAGAGAATCCACGTGCGAGAACGCGAGCCGGAGTTTTATTTACAACTTTTGAGCAAGTAGCCCTTCCGTGCTCCGTTGGTCCCTCGCGCTTGCGCTCCTGCCAAGGGACAAGACGGACAACGAAATTTTGTTCCTCTTGAAACGTGAGAGAAATCTAGAGAACAATTATGTGTTTGGAATAAAGCTAAGCGTGGAAGACTCGGGACCCTCGTTCGTTTCTTTCTTCGTTTAAGCTTGTAAAAGCAACTCGCCACTATCACGTTACTAATTAGTAAGGGAAACTACCAGAAATAATGTTGATTCCGAATACTAATTCAACATTGCGTTTCTCCTCGCGAAGAGCAACGATATCATATATATATATACATAGGTATATATATATATATATATATTCTGCATTAGATGTAGAACGCAGATGAGCTAATTAAGTAATTGAGAACAAATGGCGGTGTGCTCGCGATCGGATGGGCCAGACTTGCTCGGTTGATAACGGTCTCGGTCAAGGTATCGATGGAGTAATAAAGCTCGTTGCATTTTTCATGGGAAGACAATTTTTGTATCAGCGATATCAATCGCGTGACTAATGTCTGTTCATGGATGGAAAATTGCGAGTGCGAAATTGGGAAAATCGTACGTACGATTGGAACCAAATTTGGCACAAAATCACGTTTCGCGGAGCGTTTCCGCTTGGTGAAAAATTTATGCGTCGTTCTGTAAAGTGTCAGGCTTCGCTCGTCCACTTTGCTAGGACGGCCGTCAGTCGTCGGCGACTAATGGCGCCGGCTTATTTGTTCAGTGCAGTATAAATCGTAATTACGCTTTCGTCCGTTATCCGTATACCATCGAGCACCATTAGATTAGGACGAATGCAAAAAAGCAGCAGTTAGTTTGCTGATATATCTTTAATAAGGATGCAGGTAGGAGTAACGATAGTTGATTTGGTTTTCGAGCAATGTTCGATTTACGGTGTTGCAAAGCTTCAGAAATAATGTACGTACACCATATACTATATATATATGGGATATATACTATGTATATGTATGAGAGGCCTGACTCGACGGTGTACGCGTTGGTGGATGGCCGGGCGCGAGGTGCGAGAAGCGGTAGATGATGGTGAGGGGAGTTGAAAAGGTGACGCCGATACTTTTTTCGACTGTAATTTTTTATCAGCACTGGCAACCGAGCGCTTTGACCAATCTCTCAACCCCGTCCACCAACCATGGCTGGCCCGACCACCCTAAACCTACCTGATCCAACCCTCTCCCCCTATACTCTCTATACACCTGCATATCCTCTCCCCTTTCCCGCAGTTAACCCCCTGCTGCTACCCCTACCATCACCAATCTCGCCACCGTATCGGTGCTCAATCACATTTGCGATGCATTTTTTCCTTCCTCTTTTTTCATAAAGCTGGATTATAATTGCATCGCGAGCTCGAGTTGCGGGAGCGGCGAAAAAATGGAACGCTGCTCTGTGCGGCTGGGGGATGCTGAGGTTGGCCCGCTGGGGGTGCGCGGGTATACGGTGACGGTAGAATGGTGTGTGGTGTGGGAGGATGGGAAAGAGGGGGAGGGAGAGGGGTGGTGGATTGGGGCAACGGGGTATGGGAAGGTGGGGGTGCAGATGCGTGTGGGGCAGATCGGATCGCGAGCGGGTGGTGCAAGGGGGTGGAGGAGGGTTGCGGCGGGTGGAAAAAAACTGATGAGGTTTCGAGGCCGCTTGATTGGTAGCCGAACGTACACATACTCGCTATCAACGAGTCCGACTATTCGCGCCCTCATCCTCGGCCCTCGAGCCCTCTCCCGCTGCATCTACACCCACAGCGATCCTCTTCTTACTCGATTATAAACCTACGCTCGATCATCGGCTCTCCGCTCTCATCCCGCAACGGCGGCGCAACGGCTGAAATAAGATATTGTAATTGGTCGAAGCGGTGTATATATATATATATATATATATATGCATGAACATATAATTAGAGTAGCCGAGCCGCCTATACGGTCTCGGTTCTATCATCAGGGACCAGCGTTCTTTTGACGCGATTCGATAAATGGCGACTGCGATAAAGTGCCGCGAATTTAAAATACGGCAGGTTTTACAACAGGTCCAAAGGACAATGACGTCCTCGCTGTTTCGACAATATAATACCGTTCGTCGAGAAGGGGACTTGGCCGAAGGGTTGCGGATAGGGGACGCGAGGCTGCAGGCATGCCGAGGGGTGAAATGCGGGAAGAGGGTTCAGAGAGCGGGGTGAAGGAAAAAGGGGAGGAGGAGTATCGGGAGTGCAACGGGTTCTGGCTGATTCTTTGGGCAATAGAGACTCGCGCACACTCTCACGCAACCAGCAGCAACCAGCAGCAGCAGCAGCAGCAACGGCAACGGCAGCATCACGCGCCAGCAGGCGTCGCTGGTTTAAAAATGGGGGATTTTTTCACATTTATCAGTGCACGCTCAGATCTGGCTTCCGTATCAATGTCCGAACACACGTGAACACCCAGACAATCGCGCGTTCACACGAATACATTGTCCTGATCGGGTTGTATGGATTTTTTTCCGGGATACGCGAACCTCGCCACACCCGTCTCCCACATCCCTCTTCCCGCCCCTGCCCCCGTCCCCTTACCCATTCCCACACAATACCACCCCTTTCGGCCACCCTACCACCCCCGCACGACAATCGTAATTTTAAGCTGAAAGGACCGATTTTTGTGCATCTCGATGCTGTTTGCCGCATTCTCGACGTTGACCCTCTCCCGCATTGCGCACACGACCCCTCTTCTTTTTCAACCCTTCCAACCATAGCTTTAGAATTTTTACGCGGCTCTAGAGCTGCGTAAAAATTATTTCAACTTTTCCCAAATTCCAATCAATCCGGAACCAGACTTGCATATATATATACATATATGGATCTCCATTGATCCGAGTGAAATTTCTTGAAGGACGCGTTGAATTCGTGGGTGGGGAAGGGGTAGAATCGTTAATGAGAATAAGCTATAGGTTTTTAGCTTCTGTCCATGCATGAGGGATGGGGATTTGGGAGGAGTATCGAAAAGCCAGACGATGAATAGGAGACGATCGGTCGTGTCTGCTCTCTGGCACGGCAGGATAAATAAATAGGGATCCGCCATTATCTGGAGGACCAGGCGACGGTGGTGCTAACCCCTACCACACCGAATGGGTCAATGGAATTCATAACGTTTTCGCGAATAAAAAATACGGGCTGGGGCTCGATCTTGGTGGGTTGGATCGTTTGGAATGGGACGGGATGGAGAGGGTTCAGGCCACATCGGAATATTACTCGTGCCTCGGCGCCCGCGCAATTTTTACCTTTGATATAAATCATCATTATTGCGGATGGAGGGATGCGCATTATAGGGGTAAGTAGATTATCGTTGATGGAGCTCGCGGAAACCTCCTACTATCCTTCTTGAAAATCCGTTTGCCATTCGCGACATGATCCGCTTGGCCAGGGTGCGCTTGACCTGTCAAATTTTCTCTCGGATTATACCGATCGTATTGATTTTCCAATTATAGAGCTATACGTTTAACGATATCACAAACAAGCTCAGCTTCCTTCGCGCAGAACCGTAACGTGGTCTAAACATCGGCTCTTCGATTTATCCTTGAAGAGAACGATTTAAGACCTCCGGAGATCCGAAGCTATAATATCATATATATATATATATATATATATAGGTATATGTGCATACAACTACCCTAGAGTGTATGTATACAGATAGAGAGTACAGTATGAACTTTCAGGCGACTACCGCTCCTTCGTACGACACGGCAATTACTTTTAATTGCACGTTTGTTGAGGAATTTATCGATCCCTTGCTTAGCTTTTTAAACGACCTTCGCGAACGACGAAGGACGATAATTAAGAATGTGGTAATTAATTACAGTCGAACATGATATAGCAATGTCGCTACGATATTATCGGTGCATATATTTCGGTACAGGTCAGGATAGGCCAGAGGGAGGCCAGGAGAGTGTTGAGTTGATGTTTGCCAGCTGATTGATGATGTAACATCATCCCAGTAACCCTTCCCCCGATTTCCGCTTTCCCTCTCTTCCCAACCCTCATCCCCCCTTCATCCCCCTCCATTACGATACGCGCGCGGCATTTCACTCTCCGTCAGTAATTCATACGCTCTCTCCATCGATATATATATATATATATATATATATATATATATATGCATGTGTGTGTATGTATATACCGGTACACTCCACTCCTGAGGGAATATGCAGCTTCTGTACTCGTCATTCCTCTATCGTCCTTTATGTACGAGCGGAAAATTGTACACGTACATAGGCGTTTTAGCGACGAGAATTGGCGAATGAAGAAGAAACGCAAGATGACACCGCGCGCGCGGTTTATGCTTGTTCAAGGCGAGAAATATAACGAGGCAAAGAGTGGGTTAAGGTTACTGACTCATTAGCGAAATTTAAAGCGATGCACGATATACGTAGGTTAACGCTATCAGGCAACTTACAGTGGCAATCATTAGTAATTGTGCCGATCGATCTTGATCGAAATGCTCATTTCCTGTTGACCGGACGCGCAGCCCGAAGGCGACGCGGGAGATACAAACTGCAATAAGGGACCAAGCTTACCTGCCTCGCGCATCATTAACGTGATTAATGCCGAAATAAATCACAAGCTCTGAAATGCTACTCGATAAATCCAATAATTGCCGGATAATCATAAGTAAGCGGGTAAAGTCTATCTATTAGCGTATCTGCCAACAGCTCCCGATCGATTATTAGCAATCGCATTATCCATAGAAATAATCGGAGATCCATTTCCGCCGAGATACTTTTAAACCAATACACCAATAACTTTTATAAAATTCAACGCTTCGCATCCGGTGATTAATAAGTCAAACTCATTTTCCAAACTTTCCTGTATCTCTCGTTATTACAATCAAGAAAGGAAATGTTTTATGAAATAGGAACCAGAGCTTATACTGTAATCCACTCAACTATATATAATTAGGTTTATTGACCAAAGCAGCGATAAAGATCGCTAATGTAGGTGTACGCGGGTTTAAACAGTGCACACCGGTATTATTCTCAGGGTTAAGCACAAGTCTGGCACGTGGGATTAATAAGTCTCAGGAGACAGAGGGAAGAATCAATTGTCTCGCGTAAGGAATCGCCAGAGACCGTCGTTGTAATAGCCGATCTCCGGTTGATTCTTTCCTTCCCATCCTATACATTTCCACACTCCGTCCATAGCGATGGCTCTGTCAATTTTCAATAAAATAAAAAGCGTACCAATCATTTCTACATATATAGAAAAATTAGGATCCAATTGGGCAGAGTCGATTGGTCGATAAACAGGATTAAACCAAGGACATCTGATACACCGAGAAGGCAAACCATTTTTATTCAAATAGATCTTTAAAATAGGGTCGAATAAATATTTACTTAAAATTAATGATATTTAATTAAAGAGATAAAAATTGATTTGATTCAAATGATATTTATTTAAATGAATCAGTTGTGCATTTAACCATTTATATATTTTATAATTACCCTATATATAATCAGATACAGTTTTGTTTATACACTATATGATTTTTTTCTCGATGTATATACAGACAATGGCTTTCTGCAAGGGGTCTATTTGACACAAATAAACGGACAGGGTCCAAGGGGAAAGCGTGTCGACGGTAACGCGCAGGAGGTTTAACACGAGCCAGGCACAATCGGGCAACCATGGATACATAATAAGCAAGCAGCGCGCTTGCCAGTGTATTCCGTCTAAGGCCGCGGCTTGCTAATGAAGCCGAGATAGTTAGGCGTGATGTTAATTAAATGATATGATCATTAGTCATTATAACGTCATTGTATTGCTACCAAGTTGCTAGCACGCCGCGCGGCGACTCAGGGGACCGACTCGGACCATGTGGAACGTGTACCGGACATGTGAGCATGCCACACCCGACACCGCAGCACTTCTATCACTATACGTCCTATACACGTATCTACCTACCTATCTACTTGCTAACGTGTACCTATAGTTACGCATATCTATATAACTATGTATATATATATATATATATATATATATATATATAGGCCTTACACAGAATCATACCCCGCGCTTTTGCACACGGAAGACAATGGCCACCTGAAGTTTCGACCAAAGTCCTCCCGAAGCCATCCAATCGAGTACCAGCTAAACTACAATTAGCCAATAAAATTAATTTCCAAATTATATATAGAAAATCTCTTGCAATGTTATATATAATTAATTATCAGCTGCAGTGTATCAATGAAATCTTGTCTTATTATACGAGTATAACGCTCGTCTCTCCGAAGCCTGCAGAAACGAAATATGCCGATGGATACCGAGACGGTTTTTCGTAGATTCCTGTTACAGGCACGTTCAGCGGTAATAACGGGTCGTTGTGTGGACGGGAGTGTCGGCAGTGCGAGAGAGGTACCGAGAAATGCTAATTAGTGTTGTGTATTTATAGCGCGGCTAGAAGCCGCGAAATGAACGGGTACGCATCATGGACCAGCAGTACTTGGCGTTAATGATTTTCAATTAGGTGTTTTAATTAGCGATAATACGCGCGTGCGTCCCCTAGCGATGCATATACCGGGCCCAAATTGGGATTCGACGTATAGGAATATTCGAAGCGATCGAAGAAGCTTGTATCAGCAACGATGCGGGATGCCGTGATATAGGAACGGTGCATCTCTAGCTGCTCCGGGACGGATTCGAACTCTAACCGGCAAGTGCAAATAAATTAATAATTGGCAGTGATCTCGCTAGGGATCCCGGGTAGCCACTCGAGTCACCGCGCGAACGAATCGACGAGGTAATTGAGTCAAGTACGCGTAATTGACTCGAGCTTCAGGATCTCCTACCGCACTTTGCATTTCGCCATCGAGACTGCGGAAGATCCGCTCTGGCCGTGTTCCGCTTCGGTACCTTTTCGCAATATTCGATCTTCTCTTAATTCAATCGAGCTGCATCTATATATGCTATATACGTGCGAGCCACGTTTTAGTTTCACTTGGAGAATCACGCAAATGCATATATGTACATGCAGTAACAATAAAAGTGGGGAAAATCACATGTCCCGATTAATCCGGGCGGACACAGCAGCCACTTAAGAGGGAAGAGTTTGTCCGGCTGTACAGAGTCTATGGCGACTTTGGATAATCCAGGAGGGATGAGAGCTGGCGCGCGTTCGGCTATATTATAGTCTCTGCTAAAGAAGGCTCTTTGGTAATATTACTGGACGCAGCAGTGTGTCCCTCGAACGAATCGTCACGGGCGCGGTCGGCCGCTGCCTGTAATTTAATATACGCACGAAATGGAGACAGTAATGACTCGTATGGTTTCGGCTTAAAATTAAATGCGACTATCCGAGTTAGTAAAATTCCTAATTCGTGCGCTCCAGATCCAGCCGGACGTTGCAAGCACGTAAATTTTTCGTGTGATCTTCCGGGGCTTCGTTTTCTCGTCCCAGTCAAGCAGGGAAGGTGCAACTGGACGCGTTCCAAATTAAATTCGACTGGGGAAATGAAAAAGAAGCAGACACCGGTATATGCCGGCATCGTGGGAAGTAGGTCCGTGACTCTCGGCCCGACACACACACACACAGCCCTCCGCTTCGTCGCGCGTTAAAAAAGGAGAAACTCTTAAATAAATCTCTTCGTGGCCCGTATATCGTGCGTCCGTCTCGTCTCTCCGCTATAAATTCTTATGCGGGTTTTCTCTTTGTCCCTTTATCGCCTGCGTTTATTTGCGCGAATCTCGTCGAGCCGATAAATAAGTATATATATATACTCGTATTATAATACGTTGAAAAACGTGCTAGGATCTCTTTAATGACATCGCCATGTGTGAAAAACGTAGAGTTCCACATTTCATCTTTTCGCTGAACACATGCTACCGGAGCTAGAGCTTGGAGTTTTTCTCGGACCACGCAGTTATGTTGCTACCGGTAGCTGCATGGATGGGGGAAGAAGAATTAGAGGCCAACTTCTCGAGGGTGGCTGAACGTACGCGTACCATTTAATTAATGTCTCTTATTAGCATATAAACTCGCGCGTCTCGGTGATGCAAGCATTCCGTCCCTGTCTGTCGCGCCAGCAGTGCTGCTGCTGCTGCTGTTGCTGCTGCTGGCGGCTGCTGGCGGCTGCTTCGTGGAGAAGGGTCGAAGGGAGAGAGAGAGAGAGAGAGAGTAGCAGTGGGGAATGGCTAGGAGTGGCCATAGCTAGAGATGCAAAATGTCGTAGGGAGCATTCGAGGCAGTGGGCATTACGAAGCCCCTGGAGCACTGTACTCGGCAGCCACTAGTTACATTGTCTAAGGTTTCAATAACCTAATGAACCCCAACGTACAGACCAAACCACCCGAACTTGCCGCTCTAGCGAAGGGACTTGCTTAATTACACACTAATTACACCTAAGAATTACTATAATGTCATGAAAGAACTGACCCATAAAGTTTTTTCCCTTGCTAACACAAATAACACACGGGCGCGTACACATACACACACAAACGTATGTACCGCAAGAGCTCGTCTTGTAAAAACGTAACGTACTTGTTCCAAGGAAAATTTGAAACGAGAGAGGCGAGTCAATTAAGCAAAGATAAGCAATTAGCAAGTGAAACAAAAGAGATCATTCGAGTCAGTTTGGATTAAGAGATATATATTACATGTTTGTACGTGACGGTACTGCGTATTCTTGAGGTTTTCGAATACAGGCGAGCGTACAGAGTACCGAATGTAAGTCGGATCATTAGTAGGGCGATTAAATTAAAATATTTAATTGCCAAAAGGGTCGCGAACGAGCGGTAAGTCTGTATATCGCGGCCGCTGGCCAAATTTGAAATGCTAAAGAGCAAATACGCCTAATGAACACGTATGCTGTCCGTAGGTATGTTTGTACCAACGGTGACATTACTGCTGGAGTATTTACGCTGCCAAGGCACCCACGGATAATAGATTCATCCTTCACGCTTCTTAATTAGGAGTTAAGTTTTATTGGCCTTTAACTGACGAACACGCGTATATATATTCAGTCTGTATATACATGTATATACAAACTCTCACATTACGCATCTCCCATCCACGATCCATCACACGACGATCGATAAAAAAAAACAAAATTCTCACTCTTCTCATTCGTCACCTTCTCCCACTTCTGTTTCGACCAGGTACATATATATATGTATAGAGCAGGAGATGAAACTTGGACTCGAAGCAAAAGACGTTACTTTTGCATCCTCCTTCTCTCGCAACATTTTGCATTCGACCCTTTCTCTTTCTCGTCTTTCGTTTTTATACGAAGCATCAATATTTATATTGCATAATGCATTCGTAATTACCGCGTGTACACTCTATTTGTTCCGATTTTGTAGCGCCATGAAAATGTATGAGGCGATAACTATTATTAGAAGCTGAATGCAAAAGCCGCCTTCGCGATTAGGTTAACTAGACAAAGACGAGTATAGGGTAAGGAAGGTAAATGAAGTTGGGAATGAGAGTGCAAGATTGTCAAAGATCCCTTGCGGCAAATACTTTTTAATACGTCGGCGATGGCGAGGGACGATGAGGCTTCTTTGTGAATTTTAAAATCGCATTCGAATTCACTTCGCAGCGCGAATGATCCGTGAAATCAAGCAAGCCGATGAATAAATATGCAAGCAGCGCAATAATGCTCTTGTCAGTGTCGAAAGCCTATCCCGACTGGTTTTTACCAAAGAGATCCAGATAAAATTCATTTCGACAAATCCCCGCTGAGTAAAAAGGCGTTTGATGATTCCTCCAGACAAGAATATAGGAACAGGGTGATGACCGGAAGAAGAGGGGTGCAGGTACCGCGTTGCACGTCTCGCAAAATACGGAAACACGTCGACCAAACTGAACGCTACTAAATTTATCGACAACCTGTACCCAACGTATTGTTAAGACCTCCTGGAAATAGTTTGCACCCCGATCCATATTACACGGCAACGTCAGAGCCAAGATGACCATTCGCCGTAGCCTCAACCAAGATCTGCAGTTATACGAGAAGATTCCCTCCCGAGTCGCAGATGAGTCGTCCAGCCAATGCGCGCAACCTAGAATAATAAGTTATTCGAGAAGCGCGCACAAGTAAACCCTTATCCCAATGTAAACATTTATCAAGCTACCAGCACCAACCGTATACCCTTGCTGTCACTTCTGCCCCCTCCCAACCACCCAACCAACCACCCACTCCTCGTCCCAACTCGCACCACACGTTCTTCTTAACCGGTGCAAATTGGTTACTATATATATATATATATATACATGATTTCATGGAAATTCGTTTAAACTAGAAACGATTTAAAATTGAAAACTCAATTCCAATCGGTGACGACAAATATGGGAACAACGCAAAAAAGGTAAAACGTTTTCTCGTCCCCTCCGCGCTCGATAGAATCTGGTTTCAGTTATGCTAATATTAGCTTTTACCTCAGAACAACACACGGAGAGTGTACAGGTAACTTTAATTACCATACATTTGATGAAGGTAGCTCAAAGCGAGCTGGCCAACATTGGCAAGATTATCGATCTGTATTTTTTTATAGACGAATAACTTTTCTCAGCATTATATATAGGTGTGCATACTTTTGAGGGATGAGTAATTTGGGTGTAATATTCAGTGATCTTGCGTTGGTGTAAGGTGAGCAAGGGGCTCGGGTTGGGAACCTATTTTCCCAAGAGGGTGGAATAAGGTATAGAAGGAGAGCGTGGAGGAAGGGGTGGTAGGTGGGGAGTGGGGGGGGGGGAGGAAAGGAGAGGAGTAGGAGGTATGGCGGAGAGATGGGGTGAGCCGTTGTGTCCAGTGTCTCGGCGTGCGGCTGCTGGGGTGGTTGTGGCCAGTCACGAGGGCGAATAGAATGGGATGGGGTTAGGTCCCCCTTATACACGAAGCGAGGTTCGGACTTGAGAGATCAATAAACGACCCTCCAACCTGGACACTCTGCCCATCCCTCATCCTACCACACCGAGAGAGAGAGCCACCTTTACCATCAGACCCGGCCTGCACCTACATTGCCTTCCAATTGTTTTTCCGCACTCCTCCAACGCCTTCCAACATTATTCCACAATCTCTTCCCTATTTAACATATCATCCGCTCTTCTTCTCTTCCTCTACACCACCCCCCCCCCCCCTCCAATCCCTTTTTCTATTTTCTTATCCAAATCCTCTCTAGGGAACAAACAGTACGGAGTATTGATTTTCCGGGATGTTTGCCTTCCTACTCCGAAACGAGCTTCTTTGACTAGGCATGGCAAATTTTAGACGAGGCACGGATGATTGTTTTAAAATTTACTCGAAAATTAGTGGCAGGCGTTGCGCGCTGCGCGAGTTGGCGACGAGCGATGTTGAAAAGATTAGATTGTCGCTTGATTGAAAATGAGGAGATGGGGAAAACGGGCCGGGTAGTCGAATTTTCAAGTGGAGCGGGAAGTTAGTGGATACGTGACTAAGGTACGTGAGTCGACGTCTTTCGCCCTTACTTTCGCGGATCACAAGCGACTGTACTTTGTTTCGTATCAATTTGCATAAGGGTAGCTAATATAAACACAGACTGTTGTAGCCCGTAACTGGGTAAGCATAACAGACGCGTAAGGGCTGATGTATCTTAAATAGCGGAGGCTGGCTAAGAGCAACGAGAGAGCTTGATTAATTTTGCTTTCGGAGAATAAAGAGCGCGATACGATAATATTTGATCATGGAAAATTGATCTCTTTTTGCCCGATTATCCCGGCTTAAATGAGCTGTAATGCAGTGAAAAACTTGATACGGCCGGCCTTGAACCACTTTAGCCCTGCCACTTGAATTAATAACGATATAGTTTTGCCGCTACTTTAACGATACCTCGCTTCCAATAGAATTTGTACAAAGACCCCTGCTGGTAATTTCATACTGTCTCGCGCCAAACGTCTGCGATAAATCCTCCTCTCGTTTTCATCTCTAACCCAGTTTCTCCGCATCCTTTGGAGAAAGGGGGAGGGAGGGAGGGAGGGAGGAAGGAAGGAAGGAAGGAAGGAAGGAAGGAAGGAAGGAAGGCAGGCAGGCAGGAGAGAGAAGTATGAAAAAGGAATGAAAGTGGAAAGGTTTGTAGGTATAGGTGAGTTTCCGAGTTTTATGATGTAACCACCTCAACGCGTCGGTGGTTTCCGCAGAGCAACTGGTGGCGGTGGCAGTGGAAGGGGAGAGAGATTGCAGAGAAAATATCTCACGATGCCAATTTCTTTAATCTGGAATATCGCTTTTAAAGAGCGAGATGCGAATTACTGCCGGTCGTGCAATTCACGCGGTGATATACCGAGAGTTAAAGGGGCTGCTAACGCTCTGCGGTTGAATCGTCGGAGACTTTGCTCGAAAGGTTTTCAAGGTCAGAGTAGAGCAGCCAGCGAGGGAGAAAGGTTGGTATAGGAGAGTTTTACGTACTCTCTTGCGGCATTAGCCATTCCCGACGAGGACTACGAGTGGTAAGTATGTAGGTGTGTCTGTTATTCGGGAATCGAGAGGAAATGGCGAATGGCACGAGAGCAACTGGTGGTGGAAAAACACCCTCGTTCGGTCTCTCGCTATCCCCTTAGCAGCAGCACAACCTCCACCAACGTCCTGCCAACAGACTCCATCAGCCCCAACACAAGCAGCGAACGATCCCTCTCTTCAGCACCTCGTACTTCCTGCTTTTCTCACTCTCTCTCTCTCTCTCCTTCTCGCTCCGCACGCCTTTCCACCACGACGCGACTCGAACCTACAGCACCACCATCCTTCCACAGGCTTTTCAGAAGCATAAATGCCAAAACGACACCCTCACCCCCATTGTACCGTCGCGTTCGAGAAAAGGGAACGTTTAATGCTCTGTTTCCCTGTTGAAACAGAAATTGCCTTGGTAAAGAAACACGCTTCCGCATCGATACTTTCCTCGACACCTCTTAAACTCCTCCAAACATTTGCAATTCCTTGCTTCAATTGGTTTATATTCGATGTCGTTTTCTTTCCAATCGGATAAAGCTTGGCCGGACACCTAATTCCCGACTGTTCATTAGTCCTTGCAATATTCACGGTCTAATCCCTCAGATCAGTGGGCCGCTGCCTAAGCCATCATTAAGACTCGAATAATTCAGGTTAACAGCCAGCATAGACTCTAAGTAATCTCGATTTGCATTCCGTTGTTTGTTTGGAGTGCCCTGTTCCTGCAAGAATAAACATTCAAGACTGGTCATTGGTCTGCGGACAGGGACACAGCTGCCTTCGGTCTCAAAACTTGAAGGAAACCTGTTTACCGTGTCTTTCAACGCAAATGAATTTTCTGCTTTAAGAACCACCGCCAAATTATTGCCGTATCTCATTTAATATTAGCGTTAAAAAGAAAACCAGAAGTTATAGTTGAAACTTGCAAAATACATTCTGTGCCCCATTCATTCCGCGCGCGCTCCACTCTATACACATACATATATACATATATAATATATATAGAGCTTGACCACCGTAGAATCTCTCAAAGCATATTAACTATATTTTCTTGGTCTATAACACCATACATGCACAGCAAAAATGTGTATAGATGGAAGTACGTAGGATAAGAGAGGTGGACAAGTATCGATTCGTATTCTTGGAAGCCTTAAAACCTCATTTAATTTGCCTGTCTTGCTGAAATTGCTTTCTTCGCATTGGTGGTGGCTGGCAGGGACCCTTCTGGACAAGCGTCGATCGTTCTGTCGGTCGCTTCTTGCAAGAGAGTTTCAATGAGAAGAGAAGAGAGAAGGAGAGAGGAGAGTGGCTTCGAGTAGAGGACAGGAATCTGAAAGCAAGTCCGGAGAAAGGTAGAGGGAGTAAGATAGATAGATGTATAGATAGAGTATTCGCATGTGTGTGTGTGTGTGAGAGAGAGAGAGAGAGAGGGCAGAGCAAATACAGGCTATGCATAACAATCGATCTCCCTGGAAACTATGGGGGTGGATGGTCAGCAGGCGGATAAAGCAGACTCGCCAGCCCGAGGGGGGCCAAGCTAAGGGAGAAGAGAAGGGGTGGACAAGGGTTACGGGGAAAGGAACTGCCGAGAATCTGAGAGGGCAGACCGGCGCAAGATGAGGTAAGTCTGAGATAGCCACTGGCCAACACCCCATCTGCTGCCCCTTTCTACTCAGGTTATCTATTCGACTGGCATTAGATTCGCTCGCGAACCACTTCCGAGCTTCTTCCTTTCTCACCCAGACATATTACGATAGATCTCCTATGCTAGATGTGCTCCAATTATACACACACACACACACACACACACACACACCTTAACTATCCCTTATAACTGTACACTCTCCATTTACGTATACGCTCCCTCATCCGACAGAGTTTGCAAATTGTACTAAAATTCGAAGACGTTTGATGAGAATTTAAGTAAAATCTTACCGTCAAAGATTCGAGCCTTTTGCTTCTTCATTTCCTTACGTACCACATTCTGATTGTCCGTTTTTTGACGCTGAAGAAGACACAGGGTGGAGGGAGAAATTGGTGGAATAGTTTCTTTGGCCATTCGTAGAGAATTCAGCGAGCACGTTCGAGAAGCTGCAGACGAGAGGAGCCATCGGTCAACCAGCATTACGGCATTTGCATGTTATTTACTCGCGAGCCACCGAGTACATTTGTTTGGATTATCCCTGAAATAAACCAGTGCCTGTACTAGCGGCGCTGCCCTAGCACAGTAGAGCGCAGCTCCCAGGGAAAGCAGACAAATGATCCTAGTTTGTCCACTTTATACCCGCCTGCATCATTCGAGAAACGTCGCCGGTGCTCCGATGCCCATGCGTATCTCGCCAGTATTAGCCACGTAGGACATACCTACGCGATATACCTACCTTCTTTTATTTCTCTCAGTCCTGTTTCCCTATATAAATTATATTGTCTCTATATTCGCAAAGATTCACGACTTTTTTCAACCTGCTTCAGCTTTCCTCTTCCACCTACGATATATCACGTATATACCCCAACTGTTCAGTTATCTCCCAAAATTTATTTCGCTATAATACCGTACACCCGTATCTTAATCACGCGTATATGTGCGTCTCTAATTGAGCAAGTTATATTCGCACGATGCTCGGCTGGCGATAAAAATTCCGTCGGTAATTTTGCGATTTGCAATTTCAATCGTTGCTTCTTCGCACTTCGATACAAACGACCAGGACATAATTATCGTTAGTCGTATAGTGACAGGACACGAAGAGGAGATCGCTGCGCTCTTAAAGATAATTGCTACGGAGTCCTGGCGTTATCGCTTCTGCGTATGACGCAGTAAACTACTTATTTTAACGAGCCCGGCACGTCTTAATTACCGAAATTTACATTCGCCAAATCGATATAACGCCAGCTCGAAGACGCAATTAGACCGAGCTGACGCTTTTAACGCGGCAAGAAGGACGCTCGCCGGAAAGTAGTAGGTAGTATTATTATATCAAACTTGGTATAATAAATTAAACGGAATTCTTCTCCGCGTATATCATGCTAAAATTAATAATAATAATAATCTTAATAGAAACAAAAAAAAAGAAATAAATCGAAAAGAAATATATCGTACTTATCGAGACGTCGACCGGGTTCTTCCTTTGGCAGTTTAGGATGGAGGAGCTTATCGAAAGTCTCGATACACTTTTCCCTTAGAATAAGCGACGAGATTAATTAGGCCGATAGGGGAGAGTCCACGATACGTGATGTACGCGCTCACGGCGTTATTTATCGCCCAGCTAATTACTATGAATCGGCGCGCATAAAAACTAAAGAGCATGGCTGGCTGCAATGGCACTTATTAGCACCGGAGGGACTCGCTCGGCAAAGGGAAAATATATATATAAGAGCGAGAGAGCACCGTCGCGTCGGTTGGACGGCTCGTGGTACTACTCTCTTGGAGGCATCGATTTGCGACATCTTGAATTCCCAGTTGCGGATGGAATTACCGGGTAATCCGGCAAAACATAAGCGATAAAGCATCGATCCGCGGCTTCTCGAATTCCCACCGAGTCCGCAGATCGTCAGATAATATCGACGACGTTCCGCGGTTACTGCAATCGGTATTCATTGGAATTCATTTGAGCAACTACTCTCCCCGCAAACCCTCACTCCACTCTCCTCTCCACCTGCCTCGGCACCAGCACCAGCAGCAGCAGCCGGTCCCGCAAACCCCAGCCTCCTCGCTCCGTTTCCACCCGTGTAACCCCCCCCCCCTCCCCCTCCCCTTAGTTCTATCGAGATTCGCGACCGTCCACGCGATATTCGCAAATTTATGGCAATTCCGTCAATTAAGTCGAGTGAAGCGGAGTCATAACATAAATATGTAAACGGCCGCCTTACAACGCCCATATAAGCTGCGCTTGTCCATCAATGTCTCCGCGAAAGAGGTTCAACATGCTCGTGAATGCATAGCCAACGAAATGCAATGCTCAGCGGTTGTAATGCGCGCGCGTGTATCCCCGCTGCATAACTCCATAACTTCTTAACCTTCTCTCCATCCCCCCTCCCCCTACCTATTTTTCTCCCGATCCTCTTTTGCGGACGGGAAGGACCCTTGTCGTTTGTCCAACGTATCGAGCACTGCCTATTCTTTTCTCCTGGATCAAGACAACATAACGACTGCTAAAGTTTTAACGAGAATGCAACTTGCATACTTATGCCAAAGTCTCCACTCTTAGATCTCCCGCGACTCTTCTGTAACTCTTTCAACTTTCGTATGCGTCCGCACTCTCTCTCTCTCCCTCTACTCGATCCCAATGAGATCTGGATGGATAATTATATACAGCTTATACTGGTACAATATTTCATTCCCCCTCTATATTATTCGAGCAATTCCTACCTAGGCTTCTTTATATCTTCAATTTGTTGTAGAATCGACCAGGAAGTATTTGAATTGTTAATAATCTGCTTTTGAGATTTCAAATGGAGAGATGGAATCTCGATCCTTTCCTATATACTATGCATGTGCAGTACAAGAGGTTAGGAATAAAATTTTTAAAACGATTTCTTAATTCGTCAGCATTGCACCCCCGTTGCGTAAGATGGCTCGTTTCTTGTCATTCCCCTTGTCACGCTCTCTTAATTTCGTGAAACCCTCGCGCTGCTACACTCACCCCGAGTCGTCGTCTCTCGACCAACGTAATTAATGTTTAACATCTACATTATTTGTTTAGTTTCATTTCATTATCTTCGAAGGCGTCGGCTACGACGATTTTATGCAAATAGACTCGAGAGACGAAGTTTCCTACCCTCGTCTGACTACGGAATTTCTTCCCCTCCCGGTCCTCCTTTTTCTTTCCACCCCGGCCATTCTCTCTCTCTCTCTCTCTCTCTCTCTACCTCGCTCTCTACCCTTCCGCAGATTCCGTAGTTTTGGTTTTCTTCCCGCGAGAGAGCCGTTCTCTATTATTATTATTGCTATTATCATTATCATGAGAATTATTATCGTTAACGTCACCGACGATTGCCATTGTTATTTCGTTGGGTACTTGGGCGCTCCCCGCATAACAAATATCACTCTTGATTCATTCTGCTTCTTTGCCGTTCATTAATCCCTTGATTAAGCGTATCTCATTACTTAGAACGGCCTGGTACACGCTCTCCACGCGAAAACTCGCAAAATTGCTACAAGTTCCCACCGCGTGCAATTAGTTATGTACGTGTGCTCTCCGAGCGGCCAGACAGCACACTTTTTTCATCCAAACGCTGCAAAGATTTCGCGCATGACAGAAATACCCTTCATTTTATTATTTCCGGCCCACTGAAAAAGAGTAATGAATATTATGAAAATTAACGCCGTGTTTGCCCGTCGAGAGCATTTATGCTCATAAATATTGTTATGCCGTAGTTGCGTTTGCCAAAGTTTTGCTTATTTATAACGGATGCGAGAATTCTGACTTTATATTTACCGCCTACACCCCCCCCCCTCCACTCTCCCCTTACGCAACTAAATTCCTTAAACGAGATTCGTGACAGCCATGCTCTCTAACCGTGCTATAAAATCGGGTTACTCCATTGCCTGCGCGCGCGATTCCTCCACAATTAAATTATATATTTCGATAGATCGATCGCAGTCGTCCGTATATATACGTCTGTTTTTATTGTTGAGAGCTCGAAATGGAGACAGGCCCGAGGTATAAGTTCGGTATCGGGCGATTAATTGAAAATCGTGACGCGAATATTTGACCATGAGAGATTAACCGTGAGGTTGCAGTGTCGTGATAGCTGCAGCGTACAGTGGCAAGGGTTTTTCGCAGCACTATAGTAAGGAGTGGGCGCGCACGCGAGTGGAGGGGTAAAATTACGGGCACGTACACGCGTGCGGTGTCGTCGTCAAGTGACGCGTGCGCACGTTTGTCGCTGCCGGTTAATGAGACACATTCACAAACTTTGCCCCGCACCGAGACGAGTCGATTGTATGCCGAGAATTAGCTTTTCAATTCAGACGTTCCGCTCCTGACGAACTTACGACGCTAAAGTTCGACTGAATTTAAATACGGCGTCGTCGTCGTCTGGATAAGTCGAGACTCGGGCCAATCCTCTCGCACACTACCACCCACGCCACGCTGCTACTTCTGCTGCCCAGCTATCGCACACCCCTCTATTCCATATCCCTTTCATCAATCGCTTCTTCTCATCTTTCTCCTCAATTCGATTTTTCACCCAATCCATTCAAACAAATTCACGCGCATTCTTCGTTAATTTACAGCATATATATATATATACTTCAGTCGCTAAAGACGTTACGTATTCAATGATTTGTATCTTTTTAATATTTAAGATTTGATGTGAAAAGAACGACGCTTGAATTATAAAAGCGTGGGAAAAATCGCGATTCACGTGCATCGTCGTTAAAAGTCGCGTGATTATTGTAATTATATAGATATATATGCATAATACACGGGGAGAGAAGAATCTTTGAAATAATTGCTGCGTTCGCGAGGAGAATGAACGGAGGCGAGAGATCCCCCGCTGCGCGTTGCGGTGTTTCGTCCGATTCTCGGTGGCTGGCGCGTGCTACGCGGCGCTCTTTGCCAAAAAAAGCTCAGGGCGTTTTTAAAACACCCGCAAGGCCGCGCGGATAACAAAAGGCGAGCCTGTTCAACGACATGGCGGATACAAAGAAAAAAAAGGACGAGTTGGGGTGGGAAATGTGAGTGTAACGAGAGAAAGAGAGAGAGAGAAAGGGAATAAAGAATGGAAGGGGTGAGGAAGGTTGCAAGCTCGGTAACGCTTTTATTATCCGGCTTTAATTTAAGCAGCGTTAGTCGTTCCGTCACGGCTCCAGGTGTGAATTAAACGCGCTCGCATATCCTCTCCCCGATGCTCGGCATAATTAAATGTGTCTTCTGATAAATGCTCACCACGACCACGCGCTCAACAACAGAACTACCCACGTGCCACCGCTTTAACTCGGATTCTTTTCCGCATCTGTCAATTGTTAATCCATCACTTTTTCGGAAATTCACATTATATAGCTACCTTACTTTGGTTGAAAAACACTGGACTTATTATAGCGGCTCTGTCTCTCCGCCATTTTGGTCCCATTTATATCGAACAATGGGTGAAAAAGGTGAAAGAAGGGAAGTTTGCCTAAAGTAGCAGAGAGACGTTGAGAGTTAATCCAAGAGTCAAGTGGCACGAGGTGATATTGTATAATTAAATGGAGTAGCTGATGAATGCCCACCTGCGCAGGCCGCGGTACAAGAAGCGACCGATGCTGCAGCCTCGGGAAACTTTCGGAGAAGTGTCTACACAGCGCCAGCTACCACTTGCCGAGGTATGAGTGAACAAGAGCTCCTTCCTCGAGTGTGTGTATACACGTCTATGTGTGTGCAGGGGAAGAGTGTGTGTCTCAGAGAGGGAGGGGGTATACTCCCGATCCCAGCGATAGGATTTGTGTCGGGGGATTCCGCAGAAACGACGCCGCACCCTGGAAACTGCTGATTCGAAATTAACGAAAATTAATTGGCAACGTCGCGATATTAATTCTCGAGATTAATTCCCTGGGACACATTGCTAATTGATATCCCTCCTAGTCGAATCGGACGAAAACAGAGCGTGTGCGGTGCTTCTTCGAGATGTCGAAGGCTTAAAAAACTACGCATCGGAGACCACTGTTTCTTCGACGCAATTACATGTTATAAAAACATATATATATATATGTACATACGGTCTCTCGTCGAGGTAAGAAGCCCAGCGCTAATTTTTAATTAGCAGAACGAATAGGAAATATTGTCTTGAGGGCAAGCAGATCCGTACCTGGTCTATTGTAGCGGCAAGTCATGAGTTTTTCATGAACAATGAGGCCCTCAAAGATTCTCGCATCCATCTAGTTAGGGAGATGTGATATAATTAAACATAAAAATATATGCCGGCTGGCTTGGCCAGCGAAACTGGATAAAAAGTGCTCTTTATTACAATGAGCTTTAATTAACGCGCACGCTGTGATGACTACTCGCATGGAGCACTTTCTCAACTTTAATTTACAACGTCTGAAAGCGCGGGGTCTCCCTTGCACTACCCCTATACCCTCTTCCCTATACGTCCCGTTGGTACACACGAAGCGCGTTACAACATCGTTGCCGTAAAACATAGACACATAATTATGGCAGGCCGGGGTGAACGAACGCATTACGCTGATTCGTCCGGAGCATTAAACCCTTTTGGACGGTCCCTCCCTGTCCCATCGTCAAGGATCTTTCCTCCACTTGCTTTCTGTCGCGCGAGCCTCGCCGTATCCATACTGTATATAGAAAGAGAAAGAGCGTGTCGAGAGAGGGATCGAGAGAAAAAATGGAGAATGGCGCGATTTGCTGGATAGACCATGCAGACACCGTCCTTGAAAGCACGCGCCAGATGGGCTAAGGCGTTGTTTCGTTACGGTGTTTCAGAGAGCTGCACGCTAGCCCGGTGGGCCAGCTCGCTCGCTCGCTCGCACGCACGCACGCACGCACGTTTATATATACTCGCAGCCTACACGGCATATTATAGAGTCTATATATGTGTGTGTGTGTGTATTTGTGTTTATATAGGGAGCGCCGCGTGCGAATAATCGATGACTCGTTCGAAAGAAGAGACTGGCGCGCGCGTTATCCGAAATCGGCGAATCGAACGGAGACAGAACGAAGTTTATCATATAGGTAAATGTATGCTGGTCGCTTTTGAAGTAATAAATTGCCGGCGTCGGTCGATGCTTTGCGTCAGGTTATGCGCGAAAGTTGAAATTTATGCCTGGTTGTTTATGATCGGCCAATGATAAGAGATCTATGCCACATGACAAATGATCCCGTAATGAAAAGTGAAAGATACTGCGCGTAGTGCGCGGCTGCATAAATTTCAATGATTTAATGCGTCGCGTTGTGTATCCTCATTGAACTGGGATCGATAAAACTTGCTCGGATTACGCCACACTCGTTCGCGCGCTTCCAAAAGTCATCGATCCTAGTGCCACGCCGCATTTGTCATTCCGCTCCAAGACACGGGAGTAGCCGGCAGATTCTACCGTCCCGATATAATCCTGCACTCATTTTACAAGTGACCGTTTGCGAATCGCACCGGAACCAAACGATAAAACATATATAGACTGACGGACGGAGCAAAAGAGAAGAGAGAGAGAGAGACACGCAAACAATTTAAAATAAATAAATGAAAAGCCAAGCAGTGAGCGCAATATAGATATATATATATATATGCATGCAAGCCATTTCCCAGCTTGTAGAATCGCAGCCGCGACTGACGAGCCTAATGCTCATTAGTGCCTGCTGTTTTTACACGACTTTAATAAGCATGGCACTCGTAACAATTCCGGAGAGCGCTTAATAAAACTCTTGACAATGCAGTGGTACTCTGCGTTGCGTAAAGCATTGGAATCGTTTACCTTACCTAATAACACGAATTACCGCGCTTCTAATGTTCAACACAATAACAAATTTAATGAGCGTCATAAATACAGGCCATCCTCCCACCGGGCAGCCAGCACTTCCTTGTTTTGGTACATTAAATGCCTTTGTCGCCGAGTGTCGCTTTTATAATCGCGAGTCGCCAGTTAATTGTTATAAGGCTTTCGTAACTGCGAAACGCAGTGCATCATTTTTATCACGAGCTACGAGACTCAGCTTGGATGAAAAAAAAAATTCATGAATCCCTTTAGGAGAAGTTTGGTTCAGCTATATACTATCTGTATATATATATATATATATATATATATATATAGGGGATAAGATACAGGTGTGAGAGTTTAGCCGTTGGGCAAACGATCGTTGTACGGCAATGACCACGTCGAGGCATGGAAATCGTCGTGGCAGGGCCGTCGATCGATCCCGAATAACGCTGGAAACTCTGGCTAGGCTCCGTTAGGTTAGGTAGGGTGCTTAGGTGTTACAATGATTATCCGAGAGGGACAGCGAAAGGTAATTATGCCCGATAGAATCGGCGGGTGAGAGAAAGAGAGGAAGGGAAGGGGGGAGGGGAGTAGGCGGGGAGGGAGGGGGAGGGGGAGAGGGCGAGGGCGTAGGGTGAAAGAGGGGGTAGGAGAGAGACGCCCGTATACTTTACGCCTGCGAAGAAACGGAGAAGCCGATAGTCCCTGCGCCAGCGCTACCGACAAGGACGGAGAATCCTCGTAATTACCTCGAAGTGAGCTGCTTTCGGCTCCCAGAGCCTTCGAAACTTCGGGAATAAATAGTGTTCCGTCGCGATTGGATTTTACGAGGTCAACGGAAACCGCCCTCTCCTCTCCCCTCATACCCCCCTCCCCTTTCCCATCCTACCCCCAAACCCCAGTCTCATCCACCCTTTCTCCGGCTCATTCGAAAATCTAACGTTCCCCTACAACTGATATTTCTTAATTAATCATCAACCCCATTATTCTCTAGGAGTAAAGCTTCCAAATTAGAGACTCATCCATATATAAATATATATGTCGTTGAATTTCTGTAATTGGCTGTGCCATGGGACTATCGCGAAGTATCCAGAACTTTTATGACGAAAATTACGCGGAGGATGAGTATCGACGGTGTTAATGATTGCAAATGACTTTTGTGGAATGACTGGCGGGGAATTCTAAATGGAACGATTATATTGACCCGGCTGCTCCAAATTTCATCCGTTAATCTCTGCTATGCTTGTCAAGAATACCATAAACTGAAATGCTTGCATGTGTTTACGCGCTGCAGAGTATATACTTATGGGCTTAATCGGAAAGACCGCGCGTCGTAATGACTGCATTTTATAGAAAAAGATTTTATTGTCGGTCGCGGAGTCCTATATATCTCATTCCGTCCATCCCAGTCGAAAGTTCACTCATTGAATAACTTATGTAAGTCAAGCAGCGGCAAGTGGTATATTGATTTTAATGCACTTTTTATTGAGCACTTATGGGCCATTTATGGCCACGCTCCTTCATACTTATTTACCACGTCTCAATCAAAATTGCGCGGCTCTCCGGGTTAACGCGGAAGGTGAAAGTCTGTCTCGAGTCGTATACGTAGTACATGCATATACGTATATACTGGTGCGTAGTCGCGCGAGGATGAATTTTGGTCGAGGAGAAAACGTCGATCGAGATAGACGCGCGTTTAACGACTGACGACTTCGGTGACGTATATGATGGATAATAGGGGGGAGGGGGGAGAGGTGCAGTAGGGATAAGGAGTCGATATTGTTGAGAATAAAATTGAGGAAATGGAAGGCGAGGGGTATAGAGGTGATTTTCGATTCTCCGCACCGCTCGCGCTAGTTGGTTGTAATCGAGTCTGCGGGGGTTGGTGGAGCGGTGGTGCAGCCAATATAGGGGAGGGGGGGGAGGAAATTGTGCGTGAGAGTGTGAGTCTTGGGCTTGTGCGTGCGCCGACGTTTTGGCGCGCGCGCGAGTGTGAGTAAAAGAGGGGAGGGGGGTCGGAGATCGACGTAGCTCCGGCGGGCGGTAGAGGTAGAGGTAGAGTTTCAACTGGTAGGGGGTTAATTAAGCTGTCCTAATATAACTTCTCCTCGGCCCCGAGTTATCGAGTATTATTCCGCAAATGTGTCGACCTCAAAGACAATGCCATTCCGGGAAAATTTATTTGTGTCGCTGTACTGCCATCCCTAGGAAACAAACCCGACGAAACTTCTGCCAGTGCTCTCGCGCAACTTAATTAAACCAACCGTGGCCTCGGTCCTGTACGAAGTGTCGAGCAGTCATTGCTCTTTTCTTCCCAACGGCAGCAGCTCTCTACCGCCTCCTCCTCTCTTTTGCACCATCAACTATCTCTTCCCCCGATTCTCTCCTCTTTTACTACGAGATCACCCCTACCCCTCCCCCCTCCTCTCCCCCTATATCCCCCAGCCTCACTTTCCTCGAAAACTCTTGGCTAATCGCTCGTAGTTCATCGGTCTCCCCTCTCATCGTCGATGTGGCTGCGACGACGCTTCGCAGCAAAAATAAGGAGAAGAAGCGATACGGGAACTTTGACCGTAGCAGCTTTTCCACGATGGTACTTGCCTTGTCCCTGCCTCGCGCGCGCGTCTCTCACACCCTCTCCCTCCCTCCTTTTCCCTTTCTCACTCGTGCTCTATCGTTACGGTAATTATGCGCTGACGTTTTCCTCGGGAGTCAGGCACCGTGAAGTCTTCCCAGAAGTCATCAGCGCGACCGACCACTCGGCACATGTTAAGAGATCCATTTGCTGTTTGTCAGAGGGGAATAAATTATTATTACGCTGGTAAATCCGGTCAATCTCGTGGTTGGACTCCAATGTATGGCAATGACGGGCGAAGCTATACCAATGGAGCCACGCGGAGCGCGATTAATTTGCGAAGCTAGACCAGCTCCATTACTCGTCATTCTATTTCATAAAACTATCATCAACGATCATCTGGTTGTTGCGCGACCACCTCTTTATTATTGCCATCATGGATATTATTATCGTATACGCAGGCAGTACTTATTGCTCCTTCCACGATGAGCTTCGGCGCATACGTTAAACTATATACATATATATTGATGGAACCAAGAGCCATTTTTTCTTTTACAAATAATTTTCATCCATACATCTCTGACTCGTGTGTATTCCGAGAGAAGACTTATTATTCGTGGCGACCGATTTCCGCGCAGTCCTTGAGTTACACAATCCGGAGCCAAGTAAGATCATTAGCAGATGCCTGGGTGTTAATGAGCGTAATTCTAGATGTTCCAACGATACTACAATGCCGGCGGTACCCTTCTAAGACGATTATTCCGCCTGTGCTCCCCGCGTGAAAATCAAGAATACATCGAATAACCCATCTTTAGTATATAAAAAAATACGCGAAAATGATCCAAGAGTCGAAATAAAAATATACATTGAGAACAAGTCGTTCGTCGCCTTAATAAGTTTGTATAATATATATATATATAGAAATAAGTGATAAAATTACAAGAATGTCTCGATTGAGAAATCTGATGGTAAGGCGCGCGGAGAGTTGACGTTTCACGGAAGGAATTTAATAGAATTTTGTCGAGAGAGGCAGGGAGATTTAACGCGTGCTGAGGAAAATAATTGTTTTCAGGCCTTGAAGTACCACGACGGCGACGGCGGCGGCGGCGGCGGCGGCATAGCAAGGTCGAGAATCGCGTTAGCCAATTTCCGTGAGTTTTGGAGCCGAGTTAATTTCCATCTCTTTGATTTTTGGAAACTTTCGAGGCTCTTTCGCGACCCATGTACAGCACGCTTGAACAAAGATACGCGCAGTTCGGTGCATGGGAGCGGCGTAAAGTCGCGCGAGCGCCACTTTGGCAGATTTTGCATCAACGACGTGACTGTAGGAGGCGCGATCCAACAAAGCAGCCCCTCTTCTCAGTCGCCGGTGCTAACACATTATATTCGCTCTTTGACGTTTTCACCTAGTCGGCAGAATAAGTTAGCTCGCGCTCGCGCACAGGTGATTCCAGCGAGCGCTAAATGAAAGCAAACCCCTTATTCCCGATGCTTAATTCCCTCTTCTCTTTCTTCCTTCATCGGAGCTCAAACCTTTTTCGATAATTGCTATATACCAACGGCTGAACGATCGACCTCTCTGCTCTCTCTCTCTCTCTCTCTCGCAGTGGCGAAACACGCGATACTACGTCGATCGTATATGTACGTGTTCAAAGCGAGGTCTTGTGATTTCCAGTGGATAATTCGTGGAATTATGGTGAGAGGAGCTTGAGACTGTGTGCTGCTGGCGAATCCGGTAAAATGACACTCTTCCTATAATCCGTGAAGCTGGCGGTGTGGAACGATTGGTTCGCGCGCGCGGTGCCGCCTCACGTTGCTATCGATCATTCGGCAGGTCTCATAATTAGCAATTAACTATATCCATTAGTCGCTGATATAATTACCATGTGCTCTTACTACCGACGTTTAACCCATCGTCTGCTTGCTACGGCGGACGTTGCGAGGGTCTGATTTTCGCGGCATTAGCAGGTACATCACGATAATTATACGATCGATTATTCTGGGCGACGGGAGGTGCGGGTAGCGGGGAGCACACAATTACCCCCCTTTACCCTCTAACCCCTTTCCTTCATTCCGCAGAACTTGCCTGCTTTCGACCCCGATCGATCCCTTCTCCGCTTTCGATAATTCAAGGTCCTTACATAGCAATTCCTATGTGTTCCACGCATACTCTGGTCTATCCCTGATACCTTCTCTCTCTCTCTCTCTCTCTCTCTCTCTCTCTCTCTCTCTCTCTCTCTCCAGCGTACAAACAATCCTTTTTCCCTTACAAACAACGCCCGCGATTGGATCAAGCCAATCTTATCAAGGTGCAATTATAAGGTTTTGCTGCTACATTCCAGCAACCCTGCAGCTATATATGTATACTATATTATATAAAACGACGCGAAAAATGGCCTCGCTGGCGCGCGCGGATATATATATACCTCTTCAATTTCAGACCCATAAAAATTCCTAAATTATTATAATTAACCAGAAATTTAGCGCTGCACGTCATAGCTTGTTTCATTAACTCTTCTATGCTGGTAATTTCCTGAAGTTACGTAAATCACTTCCTCGAGTGGCATCCATGAAAATTAGCTACTAAATCGATAAGCAGTTAATTACTCGGCTACCGAGACACTGCATGCCGTTAATCGCTGATAAGAACGCGAAATTTCTCTGTAAAAACCAAACGCGAAGACTCGAATCGTGTGGGGAAAAATTTAGCGACTTAATTCTCGAGTTACAAATTGCTCGATTTATTTCCCTAATTTTTTCTTTTTTCATTCTTTCTTTACGAGCTTGACGATATAAAAAGTTTGGCAAGTTTTTTTAATAATTTAATCAGCTGCGAAGAAGCGGAGCGAGGGAGCGAGCGAGCGAGTGAGAAAGCGATATAGAGTTGGGGGAGAGGGGGGGGGGGGGAGGGGGAGTCGAGCAGAGAGGACGCGTGGCGATAAACGGCTTGAAATTCAGGTAACACGAGTAGGTAGACGGCCTTTTTCCCCGAGCGCGCAAACGAAATTTAATCACCCGCCGGCTTACGTTAGGTTAAGGTGTAACGCATGTGCGGAGAATTAGCCGCACGAGACACAAGAGCTCAACTCGGTGGCGTAGAAACTTTCGCTCCGATAATTATTATCGTGGGATTGCTATAACCGTTGATTATGGCTATTATGAACTGTCGGGTAAATATAAGAAGGTAGGGCGCCCGTAGCTAGTCGGAATTAGTGGGCTAGGATCGGCCTAGAACTATCTTGGATAGCGCTGATTGCGGAATTAGAATTTATATGGATCCCCTCACGCGAGCAGGGGCTCTCAAATTAGTCTAGCCATTCGATATCTCTTTCTCCAATTTAACTTTATCCTCGCGTTTCCCTAAAAAATCCCCTATCTACCGTGCGCGCGCGCGCACACACGCTCTCGGAGCTTTCTCCAATTTACCCTCGATATTCGCGCGTTTAGTTTTTCATCTGTCCGGGACGTTCGTCGATTAATCCCAAATGTTCCCGAAGCAGCGCTAATTAATTCGATAATTCCGAATTGGCGATTAACGTCGCTCGCACAAAACGATCCTCCGGCCAACGTACACAATGGGATTAGCTTGGAAAATAATCTAATTGAGCATAATGCGCGAGCAGCCTTATCGCGTCTTTTCATAGTCCGCGAACGTCATTTCTCGATGAAATAATTACAAGTCAATAATCGCCACGTAGACTTCTCCTTCGTCGACGTAATCAGCTCCTAGCCAACGTAGCTCGTTTGGCTGCCATTGTTCCTCGCGATATCTTTGCCTTTGCACTCGCCAGCCTCGTTTTTTATGGGATCAGTAAAGCTTAGGCATTATTTATTATCGTCGCTTTGGTAGCCGCTGTTTCATTTTTCCCCTACCACTAACCTGATCTCTCCTCCCTTACCGGATAATCGTTCGTAATAATGATATAATATCAATTTCATCCCACCGGACCAACTCCCTTGCATATGCGTGTTTCCTATAAACAAGGAATAATGTAAGCAAGCTTCTCTTTTGCTCTCGAATAAACGAAAACTCCCTGGCAAAGATTATCTCGCTTTACAGTTATATATATATATATATATATATATGTATAAGTAGCTTGGATATACAGTATATATATATATACGTGTAGTAGATTCTGGTTGGAAATCCAAATCGTGTCGGAAGACGAAGAAGGGATGTATATAGGTCTGGCTAATTTAGCGACGACGGCGCGTATAATATTTGTTATCGACTTTCTTGGAGAACGAGATCCACGGCGCCACGTTCGATTCTCTTATGCATATGTAAGAGCCGTGCCCGGCACTCGAATTGATGAAATTCCCAACATTAATTGTATCACAATGGTAATTGAATCTGCAGAGCGCCGTCTATTTGAACAATAGTTGGTTATATTATGTAGATTTACCGTCGTAGCCTCGCTATATACCCCTACCCCTTTCCCATGCCTCCCTTTCCTCTACGCCCTCTCAACCAAACCCCTAGACGGTTGCTCCAGCACCGCCTGGCTGTTTAAACATAGACGATATCAGAACTACCAGAACTAACGTACGGAGTTAGCCGGGTTAGGTGCCTTGGCTACGACCGTCACCACCATTATCATAATTGCACGTGCAGTTCCTTCGAAAGTCTCCTGACCTGCTACAATGCGAACAGCCAATAACCTTCATCCAACTTGAAAATTCACTGCCACAAAATCCTAAAGAGAATCCTTCCACTTGTATGCAACTACTTGTATATATATATATATATACCTTCTTCCAATTCTTACATATATATATATATATACACTTCAAAAGAGCTTCGAGCAATCAGGTTGTGCTTCACGATTATCGTGATCGGTTTTGTAGAAGGGCCTTCGTTGACTTTTCGCTGACGGAATTGGGAGCGTGTCTGGTCTCTCATGCGATCCAGACCGAGAACAAAAGGACCACACATACCCGTACTATCACTGCAGGACAACGTTATATTGGAAGACCAAAGTAGCTTGTTCTCTTCTACCCTGAAACATATCCTTGCTTTTCGATCTTGAGTATTGTTTGCTTTTTTATTATAAAATCATGAAGCGTGTGCGTATGCGTGTGTGTGTAGAATTTAGTTTGAGGAATCGTTTATTCGTACGAGATAGAGGGGTGAAGGAGAGGGAGGGAGAACTGATGAATTTGACGGATAGTAGAAAGAGGTCAGGATGGAAATTTGAGGTACTTTAGAGGGTTCGTACGGCTTGCAGCGTAGCATTACTGGAACTCGTGTTAGGTCAGCCAGTCGACGTACGATGGCCCGATGTGCGCGGACTTTGCTCGGCGATGGCGATGCTGTTCTCCCACTGCTGAGTTGGTAGCCCTGCCTGTGCCTGCTTGCCTGCCTGCCTGCCTGCCTGCCTGCCTGCCTGCCTGCCACCACCTCATTTGAATTTCTAATTAGGAAACCTCCATGCAATTATTGGATTAATGTAAATTACGAGAGCTGGCCCGGTCTCCACCACCGCTACCGCCACCACCGCACAAGGGTGGAGCTCTCACTAAACCTCTCCTTCTCTCTCTACCCCTCCCCCTCCTCCTCCTCCCCCTCCTCCTCTTACTCCTTTCCATCTCAAACCCACGCACTATCTCGCTTCATCCTAGAATCCCTCCAACACTCTACTCTCTTTGTCCTCCTCGTTCGTCCTTCAAACGCTATTCCTCTCTATCTCTCGCCATGTTTTACCCCTCGCTTCTCATTCCCGCTTCTCCTCCCCCTGCCTATGCTGTGGTCTCCCCCGTCGTCCCCTCGTACGTTCCTTTCGACGGGGGCTGGAGATAATTAAAATCCGTTGATTAATATGTAAATTTAATAAGATTACTGTTCTAGGAATGCCCGCTATACAGACTAGCGGCTCTTGCCGCTTCTTCTATCGGGAAATAAGCCTCCTCTCTCTCTCTCTCTCTCTCTCTCCATGTTTCTCCCTCTGAGCATTGGTTGTTTCTTCGAGATCCACAATTTGTTTGCTTAATATCCCATGCACCTTGATCTTTTCACTAGACGCGTGTAATCGCTTTCGCTAGATCTACCTTTTTTACTTAATTTCACCCAACTTACATCTGATACGGGGACTAGGCGCGTGTATGTGTGCACATTAGTATATGTGTATATACATATGGAATAGCAATGGAATTGAATAAAATGAATTTCTAGAAGCTCGTGAAAAAGTGGCAGATTGCAGGTGCGATGGTCCGGTCACCGCGGCATCAGTAACATGATTGTTCACGCATGGAAAGATCATTAAATTTCGATGCGTGCATTGGAAGAAATAAAATCTGAAAAATTTAACAATGCCGGCCAATTCGCAGCGAAAACGCCTGCCGCCTAGCTGCTCGCATTGTTCGTCCTTGGTTACAATGCGGCCGATTGGAAAGGACGGATTTTTACAGCGGCCTCTGGCCAATTCTTTTTTTTTTTTCATCCTCCTCGCTTCTTCTCCTGCTCCACAACCCCTCTCTTTTTCCACCCAACACCCGTATAAAACTTTTTTCATACCTCGGCACGCATGCGCGTGTCCTACGACGAATAACTCAAGATATAATCGGTCGCGCGTTGCTTCGCACCAAATTTGCATGCCTCGCGAAAAGGCTCGACTGCACGCTTATTTCACACTTCCCCCTCCCCCCCTCTTGTTTTTCCTGCATCACCCGAATCTCTCGCCACTTTTCCACCGGTGCTAAACAGTCGAGAGAACTTTCCCTCTCCTATTTATTGTAATAGCTCTCGAAAGGCTAATTAATGTGGCGAGATGCGGAAAAATAGTTTGAATTCCGGTTTATTCTCTTGGCCAGTTTCCCTTCTTTCCACTTGCGAAGCGCGTCCGAGTGAGGTGAGCGCCAGTGGTTTTGTACCTTCCGGTTTTCACCCTTTATTTATTAACCCTCTTTACGGCGCTAGCTCGGAAAACCAAACGCCGCCGTTAATTTTTAATTGCACCGACGTGACTGCTTTTCATTCCTGGGGAATCTTCTCCGGTTATCCGCTTCACGCCCACCCCTCGCATTTCTCCAAAATAATACAAATAATTTCTGCGGTTTATTAAAAGCCATTTAATTTTTTGCTCGATACGTCGAGACCCTTTATCCCTCGCTAAATATATATATACGTGTACCAATATTTAAGTGCTCTCTTCCTTCGTAGCATAAATTCCGAGCTATTTAGACGGAGCTCATTTTTTAAGTAGGGTGACAAAAATACAGCGGGCGACGGGATCAATACAATTTTTCCGGCGCAACTAAAAACTACATCGGTAGACCCGTATTCCCCTAGCGAATCTGTCACACCCCCTTTAGCCACCCCCGACCTAACTGACGCGTTTCCGCGTCTATGTATTTTGCAGCACAGCTCATACACACACGTACACACGTACGAGCGCTCTCGACAAATACCGAAACTGGTGTAGAAGCGTTCAGAAACGGACGATACTAACAAGCCCAATAAAAATAATGCACTTTCGCGCATTTGCAAATGAACGTTGTCATTTTATTTCGACGACAACGAGTTACGGGGCGAGGGGACTGCCAACTGATAATAATTATGGATATTGAGAATGGTTATCGCTGACGCACCGTGTATTAATGTGACCAGCCGTTATAAACAAATTTGCCGCGACTGTGTCTACGGACAAGAGGCGTCTAATAATTTTTTATCGACAGTCGCAGAGGAAAATGTGTCTCCCTCTCTCTCTCTCTCTCTCGACGCATCCAGTCCAATGTGGATCGTATTACCGGCGTTATACACGGCAGCTCGCAGCATTTAATAACGCGTCCGATGCTATAACCATGTAAAACGATTTCCGACACCTTCAATTGCCAAAGCGCCAACTCCGAAACTTAATTTCAAGCTCGCTTGAAAAATTTCAATCGAAAGAATTATCTCCCCGTCTCAGAAAGGAGAAACGTGGATTTTTCGAAAGAAAAAAAGTGCAAGTAAGACGCCATTAAATATCCTATTAAAGAAAGAGGCGTGGGGGTGAAGTGTGTCTCGCGCGTATCGCACGAAATCCTGCACGATTTCCCGTCATCAATAATCATCCTTTATTTCGAGCTGACGCGCGCTTCCTCGCGCAACGGTGGGGAAAGCTTCCGGTGCTTTCGGTGTCTGTTGGCCGAAACTCGATGCCGCTTAGCGCGTTCTACGTTCTACTGGGATGCTACACGGATCGAGGCCGCCGACCAAACATCGCGCGTCGCGAGGAGCAGCGAGCGCGAAGACTCGCCCGGTGGAAAAGAACGCTGCATGCATGGAAAAAGTCCGGTCGCCCTTAATGTTGCGAAAACGATATCTCGCATTATAACCAGTTTATAATGGCGTTGGTACCCTGCTGCTGGCGATAATAACATCAAGCTTTATTTAGGTGAAATTTTACTTTAAAACGTGACTCGCAGTAATTATGCGAGAGTGAAACAATGCCCAGTGGTCTGGGCCAACGTGATATACGTCTGTGGCTTTATGCAAGACAAAGGCGTTTTATATCGTCGCTGCCGACGCCGCGAAATCTTCCCTGCGCTTCGCACCATTTCACCACCGACTCTTGTTTGTCTTGTACGCGCGCTCGTTACGCTTCTTAAAATCCATTTCTTCTATATAGAGAGAAGGAGAAAAAAAAGGACGGATAAAAAAGCTTTGCTCCAATCCTGCCTCTCACTCCGCACTGCGATTGATGCTTCTTTCCACGAGATTAACATATTTATAATAAAACTAATTTCTTTCGTCCTGCATTAAGCAAGCTCGGCTCATAAATTTCGCGTCCATTAAGGGACTTGTTATAATTCATAAATACACGCTGCAAGAAGCGGCTGACCCGTTTTCGCCGGACACGTTTAAATTTATTTAATTATCGTCCGTGGCGAAAGTTTTTGTTGTGCAGAGAATCAAGCGATGATGTAAAAGTCGATATTGCGTATATATATATATATATATATTAGCAATCTCGGTAGCGAGTGTTGGGGGACGCGCAGCAGAGTATTGGCTGAGGTCGCACAAGACGATCTTTTACTTGTTCTACTGACTATTCGTCACGTTCGTGCGGTTAACGTTTTAAATTGACGTGGTACAAAAGGTCGAAAGGACGGGATTATACGGCAGGTTACGCTGATGGAGAAACGCGATACGTGTCTGATGTTTAATTAATCAATTAATAAACGTATCATTGTTTTGTTTAATTAAAAATAATGAGCCCGTACCCTGATCAGAGACTGGTCGCTGCTCTTGCACAAGCACGCCCATGCTCACACACGCACAAACGATCGTTGCTTTCGTTATTAAGCTTTTGTCGGTATGACGGGTATTATTTTTTTGTTGTATATTCACCTCGAATCCCTTGGCCAAATCCCATCCCCAGGATTCATTAAAAATTCATGTAACAGAGTGCGTATTATTAAAATCCCTGATCATATTGTGCAGTCGTTGTTTAGCATCGCGGGAATACCACCATATCCTTTATAGGGTTTCGTAGGTGCTTCGCATGGTATCCTACCCCCCTTGTAAACCAATGCAGATTTATAATGCTCACTGTCCACTTGGCGAGATATATAATTATATTGTGAATTTTTTAAAGAACTCATTGTCCAAAGTAGATAATTCGAACGTGCGTGTACTCCTCGATCCTTCGTCGATCCTGCCAAGTGTCATATTTCATCATTTCGTTTTTCACTGCTTGGAAAGATAAATCGCGATTGGTCCGTTGTTTACGGTATATGTAACAAGATATAGTGTTGTTTTATTCGCGAATACTGGGATTTTAATAAAGTGGGATGTAAACGGTAGTGGCCCCTCCCTTTGTAGGCAAGTTTCCAGGAGAGCGCGCCGATTTTTAAATATAGCGCCGTAGGTTTGGGCGCCAATGAGGGCCGGGGGTCGGCGGAACCGTCAAAGCTTTTCGCAAAGCTCCGTTTGCCTCGCTGATCCACGAAAAAGGCTTTCCATCCGTGGAATCTTTTGTTTATAATTTTTTTTGATCATTACCAACAGACTAATAATTCTCCCGGCACGGCGGGTGCATTCAAAATTTATCGGCGGCGCGGCAAAACGCACCCTCCGATTTTTTTTCCCTCTCTCGTTGCTCGTTCGTTTCAAGCCTTTCTCTCCCCTATGGCGGACACGCCGTCCACGCTCAAAGGCTATTCAGATCCGAAGTTTCGCAACTGGAACGACAAAAAAATTTTTTGTCCCTACAGAAAACTGCTGCTGCTGCCGCTACCGCTGCTGCTATATCGCCATTTCCCCCACCCTTCGTACTTTACTAGGTACCACATCGTATAGCTACTCGTTTGGAACCAAGTGACGCGCGACCAATTCCTACTCCCCCGAATTTATCCGCCGCCACGACTCTCTTCTCCGCACGAAAAATCAATCTCCACCTCTCTCGGACCGGCATTGAAAATTTGTTACAGCTAATGAGCTGTACTTGTACGAGTACCAGCGGTAAAGGTAATTTTTTTCCGTATAACAATCAGGTGTTAAACGAACGTGGCTCAAACATATACATATAGATAGATAGCAGTGCAGACTCGTGTGCGTTTGCCCATATACATGCAAAATTCATCCCTCTGAATCTCTCTATCGAGTGTATTCATTGTCCAGCTTTTCATTCTACTCGCAATTATATCCGAAAATTCATCGTAAAAAACACTATTGATATTTAATAGCGTTTCTTTATTAATTTTTCTAACTCTATGTAGTATTATGTACCTATATATGGATTTTTTTTTTGTAACTTGTATTCTACGCATTATAATAGGCAAAGAGAGGGAGAGAGAGAGAGAGAGAGGCGTGAGAGCAATCTTTAGCATTTCGTTGATAAAGTCCTCGCGCTTTGTCGCATCATTAACGAGTGAACGAAAAAAATATCCGATACCAATAATCGTCACGAGTCCAAATGAAATCGGATTTCGAATTGGAGGTAATTATACCGCCCCTCGCGATGCCATTTTTTTCACTCTCTCCCCCACCATGCCGAGACAAATTAGAGCCATGCGTCCAGTCAACGAATAATTTTAGGCAACGTTTTACGCTGGATGGAAAAGCCGCAATAAAAAGGGAGGAGAGGAAGCGAAAGGAGGAGGAGAGAGATGGAGAGTTGAGTATTCACAGAAGGGGGATTGTAACGGGAGAGAAAAAAATATTTCTCACCATAGACACATAATAGGTACAATGCGCACAATAATAATTAGATTTTACGCTTTAATTTAGCTAAAGCACTGGGAGCAACAAAACCGCTCGGCGTTTCGTTGAAACACGACAGAGGAAGTGGAAAATCGAGCGATGAAAATACTCACACCTAAAAATATTACTTCTGACCCTTCGCCTCTACTCTCCAACTGTCACAAACACCGCCTCCTTATTCTCTCTCTCTCTCCTACCTCCCTCTACTCATTCCCTGACTCTGTCAAACTCGAAGCTCCATAATATTATGCGCGAATGGGAAGTGGAAGAAATGGAAAAAAATGATGGAGGATATAATGACTATTGATCGGGAGCAGGGGTAGAAAAATTGGAAAAAAAATATGAGATTGAGCAGCGTTTGTTAGGAGCAATCCTGCTGCTGGAGGACAACGCACCGTTAAGATCAGGTTGGCAACGAAGACCGAGAGGTTAATGGCGCGTCGTTGCGTATTCCAGCGGTGTTTGTTTCCTCGCAGTTGGCAATAAACTAAGATAAATGAATGTCCGTAGGCCAGGCTACTGCTATTCCTTTGCTCGCTGCTTACATTAAGTTGGCTCGCATTAACGGCAATACGGCAATCTATCGCCTCCATTAAAAGCTCCGATTCTTGATCAAGCTCTCAGCATTCCTTCTATGGACAACTCCCCCCCCCCCCCCCCCCAGCCCACTATTAACCGTCATTGGTCTTCCCATGTTTGGTGGAAAAATTCACAAAGTTATAGATTTGACATATGCTATCCATAGCACGTAGTGCGACGAAATCGAATTGTGAATTCGCAAGAAGGATCATTATTGCATTTATCAGGGTAATTAGTTTAAGACAATGGTGGAGTGAGTGAGGGAGGGGGAGGAGAAGGGTGGTTGTGGGAGGTGCGCTTTGTTGATGGCTGGCTATAACGGGTAAGCAGCCAAATGGCTGTAATTCGTTTGGAGCCGTCTGAAAATGAGCGAGCGCGAGTTGACTAGCTGCGAATCCAAAGGGGGCCAACTATGGAAGATAGCAATAGAGTGAGAGGGAGGGGAGCGCGATCTCCTTGCATGAAGTGGCAGTAACGTCGTCGCAAAATCCACTGTGAGTGTGCCTCAAATTCCGGCAGAAGAGGCTCAGCTCGTAAAGCACAGGAAGATGCATGCCGGGATATTAAGGCCATTATCGCCGTTGCATATTCATGCTGTATTATAATGAAAATACAGTTTATTACCGAAGATTAACAGCTTCTTACGACGACGTGCAGTTGCCGCAGCTCTCAGCTACCGTCTAACGTGGTTTTAGTCGGCCCTTGCCATCGCTAAAACCATTTCGAAGACTGCGCTCGCCAAGTTTTTACCTTGTCCCAAAATTAGACTCACCCACCTTTCGACAAACTGTTTGCCTCTCGTGAGGCCGATATATAATATATATATATATATATATATATATACATATGCTTTGCGTCAAACTCGAGGAGACGCGGAGCGGGAGGGGGAAATCTTGACGATCGATTAGCGATGGTAAATACTTATGAGGGAGGCGATCGGTAATTTCTAGATGGGATTGAGGAGTCCTGCATTATTCATAGAAACGGAGAATCCAGCCTAAAGCGCAGTGCAGGAACGGATAACATTACGACCTTTCGTTCGAAAGTCTATAAGTAAGGAGCGTCGGGAGTTTCCGTTTACGTAGCGTAAATAAGTAAATAATTCATTCTCCGACTCGAGACTCGCTAGTCGCTCGGCAAGAGGCACGAAGAGTGATAGTGGTGGTGGTGGTGGTGCTGCTGCTGGTGCTGGTGCTGGTGGAGGAGAGGGGAGAGACAGAGAGGGATAAAGCGAGACGCCTATAGAATGAGGACTCGAAATCTGCATAATATCGGTAATGCTCAAAATGCGAGTCGCGTAGCTACCTACCTTCCAACCTCGCTTACCCCTCGCGCCTCCGTGGCCACGTCAACTAAAACTTAATTATAATTAATTAATGCGACTGCGAACTGAGGTTGCTGGACAAGTATTGACCCGCCGACACCATCCAGCATGCTCCCACTCGAAATTCTAGATCGCGCAAGACATCGTCGTCTGTTTTCCCATCCGTTCGATCGCATCGTTCGATCGTGCCTCATCCGTACGTCCCACGCTCTGCCCCGGTTTAATGAGACCAGGAAAAAGCAGAAAATTTTCATTAATCAAGAAACAGCGGTTACGAAGTAATTAATTTCGAGGAGCTGTCTTTTGATGATGTTTTTCTTGATTTTTCTTTCTTGCAAGCTGCTTATGCGTCTGGCGCTTCATCGTCGGTAGAAATTTAATTATAATTAATTAATGGGGTAGGGTGAAGGAGGGGGAAGAAGGGAGGGGGTGTGGAAGACAGGATCCACTGGCAAGTGTTGCCCAGTCCTAGCAGCTAGTTTATTGCTTGAAATCGCGAATAGACCACGTTCTATGTAAAGAACGCTGTGATAATCGACCGTTATATTGGCTGGACGAATTTTCCGTGCGTCGTACATCATACACACGTGCAGCGCGTTCTACGTACGCGCGAGTTTCGAATCTGGGATCTTCTTCATAAGTTGTACCAGCAAGTCCGGCTCGGTGGTAGTCGCGAGCGGACATAACATTTCCGAGCCGACGATGCCACTAAGTCTATGACTCCGTACAGTGCGTAATTAGAAACCTTTGTGCAAAATGAATACTGTTAATTAACGTACCTAAAAAGACATTATACCCGGGGTGGTAAACTAAATATGGCCTCCGGCAGGCGTATTACACCGTTCACGGTGTAAATAAGCGATTTACGCGTACTACCTTGTCCCTCTCGCTCTCTTTCTCTTTCTCCCTCTCTCACACTCTATCCGCATTCGTTGCAGGGAGCGCGTTAAATCGTAGCGAATTATACTCACAGTTGCCAGGAATAGTGTGTGTCAACGTTCCTGCTACTCCGTCACCGGCTCTTTCTCTCTCTCGTTCCCTCTACCAATATATATATATATATATACACAGTATATGGTGTGCACTCTCACACCTATCGCGACTCAACCTAAGTGCCCGCTTTACGAATGAATCGAATTAACTCTTAATTCGTGCATCTCCAATTATACCGTTTTCTTCCTGCGCCAAACTCTTTTCCAGATCGCTTCTCTGAATAGAGAGTGAGAGTGAGAGAGAGAGAGAGAGAGAGAGAGAGAGAGAGAGAGAGAGAGAGAAATTATTTTCAGTCTTGCATATAGAGTGTGTATATTTTAAAAAAAAGTATGTATATGTACTGCAGGAGTATGTAGCAGTGTTCGAGAAGTCGTGAGGAGGGATTGGTCGATATTAATTGCACCCTCGCTCATTAATTCGGTCACATTATCTTAGCTTTTGCCGAGTGAGAGAAGAACAGCATTGGAAAGCAGGAGGCACCGCTCGCTTTCGCGAGTCGACTCGAGTTCGGCGAGCAATTACAATATGAAAGGCGCATAAATCAGCGTGTTTAATTAACGCTTTGTTATTATCATTATGACACCGGCCGGGATTATAATATTCCCGAATGCCGCTAGACAGTCGCGGGAAGTGGTAACGGTAAGAGAAGGGGGTTGTGAGGGAGGAGGGAGAGGGGGGGAGGGGAGGGGGAGCCACGGCGAACCATTTTTCAAGCTGCCAGGACATTTCGCAGTGAAATCTCGCTTTGTCAAGATTGATACAAAAGCTAGGAATAATTTTAATTAATACGAAATTATCTCGCATTATACGAGCGTTAATTAAACGAATGATTAAACGAGCGGAAGAGTCGTTGTGGCTTCGGTTTATCTATATATACCTTTATCTGTAGGAAAAAAAGAGGAAGGCATGTTAATCCATAAAGATTGAAACTAATGAAATTTTCTTTCCTCTTGCCCTTTTGGTAGGTGCGATGGGGGAAAAAAAGAAGGTGGTATATTTTTTGGAGAAGAAAAATGTAGATAGCGAGACAAACGCGAAGAAGGAAGAGAATACGAGGGAGCAAAGTTTAAATGTTGAAGCATGGACAGGAAGGAGATATGGGCATTGAACCCGGTACATTTGAAAATACCAAATAGCAGCATTCGTTCCCTGCTTGGCTGCGAAACAGTCTGTGAAAGCATGATTTCTCTATTACCGTCAGTTAATAGGGTTTTTAAGAGTCAAGTACATCTCGCATCCTCAAGCCGTGACATGGGTGCGGGATACCGGTGGAGGGGCGAACCGAACTTGAAGCGCGGAGGGTAAGACACAGCTTTCGTACTACATCGCACGAACAAAAAACCCATTGTCTGATTGTCCAAAACAATTTTTAGCTATCTCATATAAAATTCCTGCAGTGCTATTTAATATCACTCGTTGATTTAATTATATTATAATATGTAACGAGCATAAATTGTTTAAAAAATTGTTAAAATAGTTTTTTCTCGAAATGAGCTTTGCTTCCTTATGACAAATTTAATTTCTCGGTAGAGTACGTTACTTGTTCGAAGATAATTTATATTAAAAATAGCGAGTAGCTTGGACGAGCAGGTTCTTTGCTAGTTTTTTAATTAATCGAATTATTGAACTGTATCGCAATCGAATTGAATCGAGTATCGCTGCTACTCGGCAGAATAAGCTGGAAATGCGCAATTTTCTGTCATTATCGTAACGCGTCCTTCGGAGTCAGTCGCCCGAGTTCGCCCTGTACCTAGCTCTTGCAGCATTTCCTCTTAAATATTTTCCCACCCGCCACTACATCCCCTCCTATTTTCCCTCTATATTCTGCACCAAGTGCAGAAGGATCGCGCTAATTACTGGCTGCACTGTCAATCGCGAAATAATCTCCGAATTTAATGGAATGCTCGATCTGCCAGATGAATGATCAGAAAAAGAGTCGAGAGTTTGAAATTTTTGAAATTGGATGGTGTGCGACAGGTGCTGTAACTAAGGTAGGGGGGGGGGGATTAATATTGGACGAGGCTTGAATGGTAGTGCATGGTAGGGCTCGAGTAAATTCTAGTCCCTTCCGGAGGAAGGATCCTGGTCCACGGTATCGTCACGTTCCATTTTGTCGCGTTGGAGCATCGTATTTGGCGTGGATAATGCACTGGTAGGCCAAAAGTGTGTGTTTCGGAATGGCTCGCGGCGCGGCCGGCACATGATTTCCGACACCTCCTGTACCCCCAGCATCGCACCATGGGGTTAGAAAGGGGGGGGTGGGATGGACTAACAAAACTTAATTGAATCCGAGTCCGAATGTATAATATGTAGACTGCCTGCATAATGTCAGCGAAACGACCCAGGGATTCTCAGTGCACCCCGGAAGACTGTAAGATGTCGTGTCTCGCGCATCCTCGAATTTTGAGAACCATTTGCGGAATTAGATATACAATAATGTAAGCAGAACCCCGTTTCGGTGTAAGGATTGGTGGTAAGGTCATGTATATTCATACATCGGTCGACCCACCTCCGATTCTCTTACGGAGCTCCCCTCCCTGTCACCACCCTACTACCACCCGCTCATCCCTCTAAAAGCGCCAACTCACTCCTCCCACCATCCTGCCCCTCTCTGCCTTTCCTCTCGCACCCTTTCCAACAACAGAACAGAGTCAAACAACGATCGTGCAAATAGATTTACGCGAAAAACCTGATTTTCCTTACCCACTTATTATTTTGCCTAATCGGCGCCATTTCTCTTGTGAAAAATAAAACAACGGGAAGGAAAAGATATAAATAAATCTATGCACAGAAAGTATACCGGCGGCGTTATAAATTAATTACGGATATTCATTGGTTGGGCGAGAAAAATTCATTTGCCTCCATAATTTCGTTAACGACGCGTCTTTGGAGCATTTCTCAAAGAACGATATCGGGCAATAATGAAGGATCCATTTACAAGTAAGATTTGCCTCGCGACTTCATTAACTACGATTTCACCACGAGCGCCTCACGGCATTCGTAATAAGGGATGGCCATTCATTTTAATATCCATTAAATGTAAATTCCGACGACGGCGCGAGCGTTTACTCCTATTTCGAATTATTTCGTCGAGACATTGTAATTAAGCTCGACGCTTGGCAATGAGCGGTAGAGTAAGAGAGACGGAGTGAGGGGGGTGGAAGGAGAGAAAGCTATTCCTAAAGTCATTATTGGTAACGACCGCTATGGGCAATTTTTGATCGGCTTGGGTATGCCAGAAATTGAAAACATTTGTCAAACCAACGAGTGTATAGTAGTGTTTTTCCTTTTTTTTTTATTTTTATCTATGGAAAACACAATGTTTTAAGAATTTTGCTATAGGCAGTGCTGCTTTGCAAAGCGTATAGATAATGACCGATTTATAGTAACGAGTGGAGCGTGGCAACGGGTAGACAGACCCCCATCAAGCCTCACCGGGGTAAATTAACAACAGACAAGCCACTTGAAACATTACCGAGCCTTCCTAGCGAAGCCAGTCCATGGGTGGGGTCGCTGCTGTTACCTTACTCAACATAAATTAGGACCGATAGAAAGGGTAGATTGCAGAATGTTGAGTGTATAACGACCCCCGTGACTACGGGGCTGCTTCGTTGTGTCTCAGGGTTTAGCTTGTCGCGTCTTACTTTCCTCGCAACACGCGAGCTACAAAGGATCCGCTTAACTTTACACAAGCGACCAATTTAAATGCCACGCTCTTCCCCAAAACTTGCCAAAAAAAAAAAAAAAATAATCTCTTAAATGATTGAAATAGTTTCGTTACCTTCGAAGCTGTCTCGGTTTATCGTCGTTTGCAGCAATAACGTTATTACGAGTGGATAAATTAAGAGAAGCAGAGTTTGAGAAGAAAAATGCGAGTTGATGGATGAAAATAATAGAATCTACAATGAAGCTAAAATTTCGAATGTTTCTCAGTGAAAATCAGAAGCTCTAACGAATAGAGGGCGGTAAGCATATGAAGGAGAGGAACCCTTTCCGCGTATTCTCGCACCCTTTCAGAGAATGGGGCCAGCCGACTCTGGTGGAACATTAATATCGCGAAATGAAGCTCATTTGCATATAAATAAGGCGATGGTAGGACGCCGGGGTGAGGAGAGCAGGCGTAAGCGGGAGGGGGGGGGGGGAGAGAGTCCAGGATGAACCAGCCCCCTCTCCCTGGCACTGCTTGTCGACCCAGCCTCGCCAGAAACCCCACCCTCGACTAATTACACTTACAGACAAAGCGGCCCGAGCCAGAACTCTCCTCTCTCCTTCTCCCTCTCCATTACCTCTTCCCTAGCCTCGGTCTTCCCTCTCTCTCTCTCTCTCTCTCTCGACGGTTTCACCGTCACCCTCACTCCATCTTCGTCTACTCCCGATAACACCAGTTCGCAATGACCACGTGATAATTGCAGCCCCCCCCCCTCCCTCCTCCTTGAAACGTCCCCGCAGGATCCTGCTGCTGGGGTCGTCGAGGAAATTCATCGTTTCCTCCCTACTCCAACATCCTACCTTCGTCCCAGATATCTCCGCCAGATCAGCCAATCTCCTTTCCCTCCTCTCGCTCTCTCATTCTCGTCTTGCATCAGTTTCCCGGGGTATAATAATAATTCCGGAACGACCAACCCGAGTATTTTTTTGAAGGACCAACGATGACAACGGCGACACACGTTTCGATCGATATATGTATAGTGTAGGGGCAATCGCGCAAACGAATTCGGAATGGAGCTGCATGGGTATCGGGATAAGTAAGTTTGGAGGACGGGCGATCGCGCAGCGAGGAAATCGATATAATAGCTGTGGGTGCGGGTGAAAGAGAGAGAGAGAGAGAGAGAGGAGGGAGGGAGGGGCTCACAGGTGCGGGAGGGCAGGTATGGGAAAGGAAGGAGAACGGGCAGAAAGAGAGAAGCATAAAAATACGTATTACCGATTCCGGAATACGGCCATTAGTCTGAAGTCAGCGGCGGCTATCGTTTATTAAGCGCAAACAGATATTAATGTATTTTTACACGCGGCTTCTCGTTGCCGCCAACGCGGCGCGCAGTCCGCGGGGTCGAAGCCAAATCCAATTACTTTTATTCGGGCGAAATGAGTGCAGCTAAGTCATTAATACTAATCAATGGACCGGACCCGGGGTGCGCGCGCCATAGGAATTACCCATAACTCAAACGGTCGAAATGACTTTATTGCAAAAAACTTGCGCTTTGCTGCCGACCAAGCGAGCGCTTCTCGCCCGTATCCGCATTGTTAAAGACCTCGCGCCGATAAGTAATGTTTATTGTTGCATTTTCAAACCCCACACTGCCGGCTCTTCTCTCTTTTACCCCCTGCATGTGTATACCTTTGCTTCTCCGACTCTCTCTCTCTCTCTCTCTGTGGATCAGAACCCTGCAGAATTTTAGCCATCGGAGAGCCGGGCAACATTCTCCCCCATCCGCGTCGCGCGACAAAAGTCTGTCAGAAATCTCTCGTGAACCACGGATGACATTCTTTGGAGGGAATATCGTACGTTCTCATATCCGAGAGTGATTATTTTCATTATTTTTGCTCGTGACGCAAATAGAACGCTGATATATATATAAAGTGGAGTGGATGCACGTTTTCAGGGACTATCCTGATTAATTTATATACGAAATAAAGAAGATTCGGGAAGCTATATAGTTTCGGAGGTTCGTACATGTATAGTGTATAAGCGCACATGTATGTGTGTATAATATAGGTATATAGGCGCGTAACAGCACGCATTTTTACAAGCAATATGGCCAAGCCGTGCGCATTCAACTAATCCCTTCGCGTCGTCCATTTAATATGGCCCGGCCATATCGAGTGGTATAGTCGTTTACGAATTTTCCCGGGGTAGAGAAAAAAAATTGAACTACCTGCGTGTGTGCCTGGCGCGTCTCCTATTTTTCGTTCGTTACCTATTGAACGGGCTTTATCTATTTTTTATGCAATGGAATGCTTCGACCGGTGCGCGCACCGTGGTCCATTGTGCGACTTTGACGAGAATTTGAAATTACAAGCGGGATTCCAATAAAAAAGCGGAGCATTTCACGTCGTTGCAAAATGCGTGCTGGCCTTTTTCTCCCGGTGATAAAAAAAATGGGCCGCGCGCACACAGGTACTGCTATGTGTGGGCTATGATAAAATAATTATTTTTCATTCCAATAGAAAACGCGTCCATCGCGTTCCATTGGCCGCCGACGAATTGTAAACCGTGTCGATGGAGCGACCCGACTAGAAATTTCTTAGGGCTCGGATCAGGTTGTGATCAGGAATCTCGCGCTTTTGATCCGACCCTGGTAAGAAAATCGAATATGAGTCGGACTAGGGGTGTAACGCTCTGGCGAATCGGATTCGTATATATATATATATATATATAAGAAAACTGTATCCATGTGTGTGTGTGTGAGAGAGAGAGAGTACATATTCGTGTGTACGATAGTTAATCAAGCGGATTTTAGCGGTTGGCGTGCGACGTGGCACGGGGCAGCATGGCGAGCGGAGAATCCGTTCGAGAACCGAGAATTTATTCATGCGGCCAAGAGGCAAAATCGTGGGGGAGACTTTTTCCCGAATTACCGGAGTGCCGAAGAGCTCTAAAACGCTTAATCTGTATCCAACTATGGCGATACACGTTCCGGCATATTTCCATGCCATTATGCAAAGAGGTCGCACCGGCAACATTACTCGACGCGCGCTACCAGTTGGAAGATAGGCGGTGCTAAAGCATCGCAGCTATGTACTCCACCATCGATTTATTATAATTCAGATTGTCTTCTAAGAACCCCCGTTACCTACGTGTATACGTACGTGTACCAACCCGTGCCTTAATGTGCCAGCATTCCTTAATTATTCCTCGGCTCTTTCCCCCTCCCTCCCTCCCTCGCCCATTCCCTCTCTCGACCTACCTGTAAATATGCATGAATTACATATCATGGCAACCCATATCAACGAACAAATCCCTTCTCTCTTTTCCATCATCATCCCCTTCCCCTCTTTCCGAACCCTACATAGATATACATGTAAGAACAACACACAAGCATCTCCCCCTCCAAGGTATATATACCTATACTCGAATGATTTTCCCATGACACACACGCGTTTCTCGCTTTATTACGAATTTTTCCGTATATATCTTCTTTCTCGTTTCCGTTGCAGCCGGCCACTGCTCGAAACTGAGGCATTTTAACGCGCACCAGCCGGACCGTGAATGATTATTAATCAATTTTCAGCGTTAAACGTGCCGTCGCAATAAAAAGCGTGGTACGTTAACGAACCACGCGCGTATAATTGAGCATTTTGGCGAAAATGATTGCGAGCCCGCGCTAAAACTTTTGCATGTTGCCGTTCGATTGATTTCGCGGATGAAAAAATGCCGGGTTGGCCTTCATTTTTAGCGCCGAACGCTTCGCCAAAGGTCCGCCGGACAAACAAAAAACAATACTAATTTAGTTTACACTCACTATATATATTAGATATATAAAATGTATACATGTATGTACAGAGGCTGGACCTAAACGATCGTATTAACGAGATTTGCCTGAATTTGTTTATTCGCAGGACAGCGATAGGAGTAGCACTGGCAGTCCCGAGCCTGCGACCGGTGCGATGCACGAGCATCAAATGATGATGGATGAGTTGAAAAATTCACGGAAGAGACGATGCCCCACGCCGGACAATCAGCATCAAGCGAAACGAGCCGCTGTCGCGCACCTCAATGGCACCAGTAAGCTATATACTAATATATATATATATATATATATTATACACCTCGTGCGGTCATTATAAACTGATTAAAACATTAGCAAGAAATCACGGAATTAAAATGATTTTACAGTGGCGAGCATGGTGACCCTACAGAATTTTCAGAACCTGGCAAACTTACAGAATCTTCCGCAAGTAGCATCTCTGGCAGCTGGACTGCAGGGTATGACTGCTGGGCTGACCAATAATCAGCTGATAAATACTCCCTTAAATCTGACAGTGAGCTCGCCCGGTAAGCAACGTTGAAACGATATTTTGAAATAACGATTAGGATTGAACGAACCCTGACGGTCCCTAATAGAATACGTACTGCATGGTCATATTTTGACGTTACAGGTAGCACGGTACCAACTGCCTCGAGTACGACGGCAGCTTCGCATCTCCTACCACCAGGTTCGGCTCCCATGGCAACGTTATCTCAGCTATTATCTCAGCCACAGCCAGTTGCAATGCCTCAATTCATCCTAACGTCCGGTCAATTGGTCCAAGGTATTCAGGGTGCGCAGCTTCTTATCCCCACTTCGCAAGGTGAGTCCACTTGGCGAGTCACGTACAGACATAGCTCATATATATGCTATATATATATTTGTATGTATACGTCCATACATACATGTATAGTATACATAGTCCAGTCGCATTGGAATCGGCTGGCTTTTCAGAACCGCGGCTGATGGCATCAAGCCTTCCAACTCCTTCATTCGCTTATTGACTATTTATTGAAAAATTACTGTCCGCGTTGAAATGCGGAAGAGGGAAGGGGTAATGGTTAATGGAGCATCGCAACGAGCTTAAAGCATTGTAGAAGCAGTGCAAACGTTATTTGACACAGCGAGGCTCATCATAGCGTCCAGCGTTGTGTCGGTGCATATCCCAGGACTTCAATCCATTTAGGCGGAATCCCGAAGTTGTCTCGATTGGCAGAATAGAAGTCCAAGTTGGTAGAAACGAAGTTAGCGCTGTACCGCAATCGATATAATAGCGGCCGAATCCGCGGCGCTAGGATGTCCAGCTTGGAGGTTAGGGAGGGAGAGAGAGAGTGAGAGAGCTATAGATAGCTGGAGGGCCGAGGGGACTGGAAAAGGGAGAGAAATTCGTCGAGTAGGAGAAAGGGGTAGTGAGACGTTAATTATACATTGAAATTAGTTGCAGAGTTTGCCCAACGCTCGCACACCAAGGCTGCCTAGGACCACTAAGTATGGACGACGGACCCCCAGCCATGGTCCGAGCTAGTCAGAGATAGTCGATATTATATTATACATCGGCACATCTTGATTGCATAATATTATGCGGACGCACAAGCTTCTCATCGCGCTCTACCCTTTAAAATCTCCGCTTAATTCACGCACCAACGTCATCCTACACCCCCTCCTCTCTCTCTCTCTCTCTCTCTCTCTCTAAAAAAATAATCCACGCTCGACTTTTAATCTCCAATTGCAAGCTCGCGTCAGCGCACGGCCTCCTCCCCATAGATATACTTAACATGGAAAAGATGCTCGATTATCGTTGCTCCTGTGCTCTTCCAAAATATCATATTGTATTAATCGGATCGTCGCTGACCTCAACTACGGGAGGGCGCAAAACTTTTATGGCTGTTCAGAATACAGGATTTGCTTAGCTTAGCTGTAGGTACCAACACGGGTACATACTCATGATCGGTAATCATATTAAGCGCGTGTACAGGGTAATCAGATTAGCGAAGCTGGAGGTAATCCCGAAACTATTCTAAGTATGATTAGGCGTCCTTCTCGCAGCCCAGTCCATGGCCAGTACCTGTACCTACTATTAAGATGACGATAATAGTTTGCCAACTACGCTAGCCTGCGAGGTTACCTGCCCTATGGGTTGCCTAATAATCCCTCTATGAGACTCTGATAACTTTACTACCCATCCTGCGGATCAGCGACACGTGGACCCAGCTCCATAATAGACTCAAATATTGAATCGACTCGGCCCTATATATTTCTCCCTCTCGCGCATAAACTCTGCATAAAACCTAGCTCTTCTTCCCCAATCCTCTTTCAACCCCGTATCTCTATTGCCATGCTTCAGGAATCGCGACGCAAACCATACTTACGATTCCCGTGAGTCACGTGACCAACAATCAAATGGTGAATCTAGCGCTGAGCAACGGACAAGTGGTATCAACGACACTGGCCAATCTCCAATCGATCGCTCAGCCACAAAACATGCTCAATACTCCAACCAGCAATGGTAAGCCTGAGAAGAAGTGTGTGTACATGTGTGCGTGTATATATATAACGTTGAAAGTAAAGAGGTAGGGAGTATATTGGTTACTAATTTATTGATTCGTCAGTACCAACAAGTCCCAGCTTGGCCTCGGGCTTGGGTTTGAATCCTGCCGCATTGCCTCACCTTCTAAGCAACAGTTCAGCCAGCCAACAGCTACTGAATGCGATGCAACCTCAGCAATTGCTGCAAGCCGCACAAGCAGCGCAAGCTCAAGCGGCACAGGCCGTGCAAGCCGCCCAGGCATCGCAGCAACCACTTCTCACGACGTCGCCACAACAACATAGCCATCGACATAGCTCACATATAAATCATTACACGGTAAGAGCACGCTACGCTTCACGCTCGGTAATCATCCATTCCATTCCTCTGTACATGTGTACATATATATATATATATATATATGAAATATATGTATATATACGTGTATGCAAGCGCCTACAATCGCTCCATCTCCAAGTTTCAAGGCTGTGCAAGCAAGCCTCTCCGATCATTTGCCAAATTGGTCAATGAAAATTTAGCCGCGCCAGAACCAATAATCCTCCTCGTCTTCGTCGCGTGCGAGAGAGCCGTGACTGGATGACGACGCTGGCCATTCGACAAGTCGCTCCTCCGAAGAAAGACAATGCGCGATATACGATTGGGTATATATATATATATATATGTATATACCCCTATACCGGTAACGGAGGCTCCTTGCCAGATCTTGCACGATCGGCGATGGCGGAGAGCGGCCTGGATAATTCCCGATAGCGGCCAATCTCGTTAAGAAAGTAATGCTGAAGAGCGAGGAGTCGGGCTACCGGCTCTTTCCACTAATTAGAGTCCAAAGTGTCCCGATCCCGGGACGAGCCAGCCTCATTATTAAGTGTATAATTGGCATGACCGGCGGAGTCTATTGTCGCGGCTAATCCACCACTGTCATTCGCAGCCGACGGAGAAGCACCACAAGGAGAGGCCCGAGCAATCTTCGCCTTTGAACGAGTCGGTCGTATCCGCGGCTTCAGCCCTCAACAGGCTGGCTGCAAGCAACGGGGAGATCACCATCACCACCACTCATCATCCTTCCTCCACTGGCGTCAAGGCTTCACCAAGCAGTATGCACAGTCCCATCGAGGAAGACGACGATTTGCTCAACGATTCGCCAAGTAAGTCAAATTTCGAGTACTCCTCCTATCATTATATAGTATAATTCGATCTAGCTCTTTTCGCCTGGCATTTCTTTTTTCAAACCATCTCTCGATGCTCCCGTCCATCGCGAATCGATCCTGCAAAAGTATATAGAGCACTCACTCGCGCGTTTAGAATTAACTGCCTACACAAAAAAATACCCGACAATGCCCCTTTCCCTGGATTATCTCGCTCCGAATAAATATACCCGACAAAAACGTGCAGCCTGAATCGGTTTTCATTAAACTCGAGCACTCTTAAGCAGAGAATCGAAGAGTCGAATAATTATTTTTCTCGCTGTATTAACGAACGTATCGATTGTCGTAATTGTTTATTTTCGGCGTGTTTTGTTAGAATTTTTACACGATTTTTCGTAACTCTATATGAGAACGCTGCAATGATTTTCTAGGCAGGTCGGATGGTTATTAATTAATTATTAACGATCGGTATGTGCGATTGGAGCGATAAGGATGGAAAAATTTTACAGCTTTTTTTTCGGGGCAGAGAGCTTCTCGAGATTACGGTACACGTGGGCATCCGTGCTGTCTGCGCGCGTATATACATATATATATATATATATATATATATGTATATACATGCTGCATGCACGTACGGTAGGAGAGACAGATTTACGAGAGAAATCGATGTAGCTCAAGTTGCTTTAACGAAGCCGCCTGATGTCATTAGGCCGCTCCTCTCTCCGTAGTCTCGATGCGATACGACGCGTTTCGCTGAATCGATTGAAACGTGCAATCGCTCGACGGAAACTCGCCCGAATCCTAACGCGATATCAGAGCGAGAAGAGTCACCGATATCCCTTGAATTTTAACCACGATCATCCGTGTTCTTCGCTTTAAAGCGGGCTAAAAGAAAGCGGAGCAGTTGCCAGTTAATTTTTACTGAATCGACCGGGACGAGATAATAATAGACGGCAACAGTCATACTATTTCAATGGAAAAGAGGTCGATGTGTTAAAATAGTTGGAACATTTGTATGGGATTGGAAATTATAAATGCTGATGAGATATTGGAGAAATGATAAGGGGAGCAAAAATATATTCGTATAACCTTTATTAATGACTATTCACTGTAATTCACAGGTCAACCAACGATCAATGAAGCGACGAACAACGTAGTGGACGGTATCAATCTGGACGAGATCAAGGAATTTGCGAAGGCTTTCAAGCTTCGCAGATTATCCCTTGGCCTCACGCAGACTCAAGTGGGGCAAGCTCTAAGTATCACGGAAGGTCCTGCGTACAGCCAAAGTGCTATTTGCAGGTGAGAAATTTTTACTTTTTTTCGTCCCGATTTAGTCAATAAAGGAAATCGTTCATTGTCCTATTACAGTACGCGACAGGGAAAAAAGCGATAATGTGCCAGGTCACTGGATATGGCGTCGATCAATAGCTAAATAAATCATTTTACTAGTTCAGAGATTGTCGCGTGTTACAAAGGAAAAATAGTTGTGGTTTCTTTATAAAGAAATCTAGGCCAAAATCATCGTGTAGCTCTCAACAAGGCAGGATGTTGCTTCCAGTGTTCGATTTCACCAAATAATTCTTTTTTCTAACAATTTCTTTTTTTTTATATTACCGCGAAGAACCCGGAATAGCTGGATGATTATTGTAGAATGATTCTGTTTAAGAGAACATCACGGTGGTTCCCCGATTTTGGGCGATGTATTAGGGTGTCGTGAGAGGAATATAAGTAAGGCTTTCGGTGAGAGATTTCATTGTTTCTCCTTGTATACATTTCGAGACAAGTTTGGATAAAGTCGAAAAGTTAGATCCGGGAACCAGCGTGGTGAGCCGTGGAACCGGCTGATGTAAAATTCGGTTAGAGTTTTAACGTTCTCAACTAACTTAAGCATTGGTGATTGTTCCCCAGTGCCCTGGCTACCCAGATGTACGCTGCCTCGCAGATTGCCTCTCAGCAGCAAACTACGTACGTTCACCCCACATGCTATTTAATTTACTTAAAAATCTAAAAGCTATCAAGGCCCGCAGTTATACCCAAGTATCGCGTCGAGTCTCCACGAGATCGGAGCGAATCCGGCTCGAGCGGACACTGTTCCTATTGCTGCATAATAATGAAAATAAAGAGAAAAGAGGACTCTGTGTTTGCAATGGTATTAGAGAAGAGACATTCGAGATGCTTTTACCACAGAAAACTTCATCTCGACCCGAAAAATCAATAATTTTCTACACTCTTCGCGCTTTCTAATCTCTCTTCCGCTTTCCCCCCTCTCATTTTCTCTTCTGTTTTTTTCTCTCTCTCTCTCTCTCTACGTAGAAACACACCTCGCTTTTATATTTTGGGTATAGCTGCAAGCACTTTCACTAATTTCTAATACCGTTCGAATGAGATGCGACATAGGAGCACTTTTGAAATTAACGAATTTTCACCGAGCCAGGGCATTGGCAAACTCGAGCATGATGTCGCCAACGCGCCAAAAATTGTCATACCTTGAAAAGGGTCTCATTACGATTCTTTTCCGTCGGTTCGATTAGCAAGCGTACGACTTCTTACGTGCTGTGCTACCCCGCGAACAATGATTTCGCTGAAACGCGCGTTGGCAACATCATCTGCGGTATCACCAAATCTTACGCATGCTGTCACATTGTCAATGTCCTGTTATATTGAATCGATGCATGTCTGCTAGTGCTCCTTTTCAGTACGCTAAGAAGTAAAGCCAATTTCTCTTCAACTTTCATCTCATTTTCTCTCTACATATATATATATATATATATGTATATTGTATTAAGAAACGAGAAACAAAGTGAAAGAAAAGAAAGAAGAATCGTGTATACAACGATAAGAGAAAACATAATTGGAAACGTTTGACTGTAGATTCGAGAAATTGGACATCACGCCGAAAAGTGCGCAGAAGATCAAGCCGGTTCTCGAGAGGTGGATGAAGGAGGCCGAAGAAAGGTGAGCCAGAACTAATGAAATATTAGCGAATCACTCGCGGGTTCTCAGCTTTGTCCTTGTCGATTTTGTCGCTCGATTATCGTTAAAGCTTGCGGCGCGGTGGAGAGCTTAACCGTCGATGGCTGGTGGAAATCCTTCGATGCTAAAGTATTTATCAGCTGGTCCCGAAACACGATAATACTGCTTTCATCCAGCGGGATCTGAGCTCTAGGGCCTGATCGCCCGTCCTGTCGTCCCGCTATCCGAGAGAGCGTGCGAACGCGTCTGTGCTAATTGGTAATTCGCTAATTGAATCCATCTGATTAATTGCAGATCCGCGTCTAATAAATACGCGGAATGTTAATTAGAATGGGACGAACCGTAACAGCGATTGCGGATGGCCGTAGCCTGCTAGCCACCAGGATTGCATTTGCGCGGAGGGACGCGACGCGACCAGATAGACTAGATTTCCGCCACAAAGAAACTCGTCTATTCCCCCGAGCTGCCATAACATATATATATATATATATATAGGCACTAACGAAATTTCACCCTCCATAATTATACCCGCGGCTTCATTTGCTACACGAATTAGGAATCGTTTGGACTAAAATCAATCTGCTTTGAAAGTCCGTGTCTCGCTGGATCAATCGACACGAGGGAAATGACGTATGTGAATATGATTCGAGGAAGAAGAGGGATACAAGGGGGAGGGACTTTCGAAAAAGTCGTGGGATTTCTGTTTAACGCGCAGAAAATACATATCCGGCATTCTCAGAGCGTAGAGCTAAGTGCGACCGTGCCGTACGGGAAAAATGAAAGCGGCTGGTTTATGCGGTGCACGTGCGCGATTTATCTGCCGAGTAATTAAACTGTGGACTAATTAAAATCAGGTTTCTGATGTACCTCGCCTCCCCCGCCGACGCGACGGGCCCGAGCGGAGGTTGGTTCTTAGCCACGATTCCTGTCGTTTCTCCTTCCTTTCGAGCAAACTCACCCCCCTCCCACTCATACTCTGCTGGTATCATAGTAGAAAGACACATACAGAGACACAGGAAGCACACATAAACACGTGTAGCGTGTACATAGGCTAGGATAGGACACTTCTCTCTGTCCGTCCCCGTCTTGCCAATTGACTCGCGCGCAATGCCACGGCTTTCCCTCGGGCCTCCCGCCATCCTGCTGTAATCTCGCTCCGTCCCCCCCCCCCCCCCCCCTCCTTCATCCTCGCGCAACACCGTATAAAACCCTACGTTAGCGCGCGCACCAAGACAAACACGCGCGCCGCTACGGCCGCTATAAGCACACAGCTGCGAGTGTAGGAAGCTTTACGGGTTTGTGCAGTCGCATGCATTTTATGCTTCCCTTCCCGAAGCATCGGTTCTTCGCAGCCGGCTTCTCCATTAGCATATTGTTCTCGCGCGAATTCGACGAAATATCACCGCGCGATGCTAATGGCCCGCTGCCTCCACTTTTTTTCCCTTGGACCCGACAGTTGGTCATTCGGAGTTAAATTAAAAACATAAATTTTAGGACGGCAGTCACCGAACGTGTACCATCCCCCGCCCCCAAACACTCCAGCTACTTCCAATCCAGCAGCCAGCACCGTCTCGCTGCGAGTGCGACCTGCGTTCAAAAGCCGCGCTCGCCCGCGCGTCCCTCATTTTCTCACCTCTGGCCTCTCTCATATTATACACATTCACACCATTGCAGTGTATACGTGCACCAACTCTCTATACGCATTACGCCTAAATCAAAAGCTGCCCGTAATCGTCCAAACTTGGCGTGTTTATCAGCTCAATCGCTAATTTCATTTAGCCGGAAACGCGAAACCGTTTGCCCCGTGTACCAAAAAAGTTTCATAGTTTAGCGGCCGAAAGTCGTCTGATTAATCGTCGCGCGAAAGCAAATGCAGTTTTGCGACAACAAACTCGGCGCGGCGCGGAGCGGAACGGCGTAAACAGCAATACGAGAGACAAACGACGCTGGCAAAAAAGTGACAAGCTTTGCCTTCCTCTTCTCCCTTCTCCTCTCTTTCTTCCCCTTCCTACATAATTCTTGCATTTTTTTTCTCTTTGCTTTTGCCCTTCGCTTCATCTCCCCCCAAGTTGCGTCGACCCGCAAGTGTGCGTAGATATTTTGCCTAAAAATTTTGAATTAGCCGAAAAGAGGAAAGTCTTCAGCATTTGAGAGAGAGTAGTGCGCGTGATTGCAGGTACAAGAGCGGTGTCAATCATCTGACGGATTTCATCGGAGTGGAACCAAGCAAGAAACGGAAGCGGAGAACGTCTTTCACCCCCCAAGCCCTGGAATTGCTCAACGCTAATTTTGAAGTTAACACTCATCCTAATGGTTGGTATTATTAGTATTGCCATCATCAACGCGTTACATTTCCTCGTCACTGTGTGTTTCGCTCATCATCTTGTTGTTTTTCAGGAAACGAAATCACCGCACTGGCAGCAAGACTAGGCTACGACAGAGAAGTGATAAGGATTTGGTTCTGCAATAAGAGACAGGCGTTAAAAAACACAGTGAGGATGATGTCGAAAGGTGTCGTGTAATGTATTTACACCACGGTTTCTTAAAAGAAAACTAAATCAGACCATTCCTCCATGAAGAGATTAGTGAATTAACGATCCGCACTCGATTAGAGTAAAAACTATTATATACGAAATAAGTATAGTTGGATTGAGGTTGAAGGATTCTTCATTGTGATTACTGGCGTAAAGAATTTAGCTTTAACATGCAACTATCTAGATACACGAATAAAAGATCAATATTTTATTTTCTACTATTCTCTCTCTCTCTCTCTCTCTCTTCGTCTTTCTCTTTCTTTCATCTCTAATAACTAAATATGGAGATTTTTTCGTTCACGGGAACAAAAGAAATTCTGCTTTACGCGAGGTCGAGAAAAATTTTGGCCAAATTCACTCTTATCGACTGTTGGTAGCATTTAATCCTCGTGGAAAGGAACGATAACTAACTCGGATAGCGCGCCAATTATTTTCAAGAATATGAAAATTCTGTTTGTTTGAGACGTAGCTTGTATTTAATTATATCACAGTGTTGGTGTCAGATATTTTTACATTTCAAGACACACGTACACACACACGATACGCTAAATCGACGCTCAAACACTCATAATTAATTTACTGTTCCAGATGGAAGCATTGCGAACGTACCAAAATGCGTCCAGAATCGAGAGACTAGCCAAAGGGCCGTAGTCCCATAAATAAATTTAGATTACGCGATCTATTTAAATCTCGATAAGAAACTATAAAAATAAATAGCAAGTAAATAATGCAATAACGTCTTTGAAAGTATACCATAAAACATAGGGATATGCTTCATCACACTTGTCAAACTACTCAAGTTGTATTTAATCCAAGAAAGATATAAGGGATATCGAAAGGACGGAAGTTACAAATTTTTAAAAAAAAGTCGTCCAGGAATATCCTGCCATATACAAAGTATACGTGTTAAACATTGTCTACGTTCTGTTCCTAATTGTTCGATCTGTCGATTCGTGAGTAACAAATATTTCATATAGAGTGTGGCAAAGAGCGATCCTGAGATGAATGTGATTTTATGATTACAAGAGATAAAGTGATTCCACGGTCATTTTATTTCACCCTATAGTAGACAACACGTACTTATTACCGCTTATTAAATAGCGAATATCTAAATATTATACGCATGCACTTTTGTGGTACTGTATTAAATGTTAAATTTGCCGCGTACTACAAACTTGCATCCGAAACAATATTCTCTCAATCGATTGGACCTTTTGTTCTCTTTATTCATTGTCAAACGAGATCCGTTTATGTTCTGTGAATAGTACTGAAAAATGTTTTGTTTAGTATTTACACACAACTGAATATACTTATATGTGTGTATGTGTATATATACGCATTATATACATATATAAATATAAAAATGTGCATAAATTGTACTTGAATCAAATAGTGGACTATTTACTACGATATTAGTATAATAAAATCTTCAGCTGAATTGTAGGTAGGAGTCGCAAAGGGTAGCCTGTACATATTATGAGACATAAGAATTGTAATATTAAAGATAAGTTTTAATATCACAGCTATGAAATAGCTTGATTCAAGCAAAGAAAATTTACATGGTTAAATATAAACTTTTAAAAGTAAAATGTATTTTAAGACCTTAATTATAAGAAAAGACGAGCAAAGTGATCTGTTCCTAAAATAAATTAAAAGAAATTGTACTATAAAGAGGGGGGAGGAGAAATGATACGACGTGAAAGAGGGTAAAAGAAAATTCAAAATTCAAAATTTTGATGACGGCAAGTTGTATGTTGACCTTTTTGATAAAAAAAAAATGTTTGTACAGAGATATTCCGGTTATTAAATTTTGTTACACGAAAGGAAAGTCTTCGGGGAGGAATAGAAGAGTATTAAGAGAAGAAAGATTTTAGGAATCATGTGTATTTTCTTCGTAAAATTCATATTCGATAGATCATTACGAAAATATAAACATGAGTATTAAGGAAACATGTGAACTGTATTCGTGAGTGTCATATTTCTAAGGAGGATAGATCCACGGGCGAATGTTTTATAGCAGTTTCCAGCAGAATTGCCTGTCCGCGAATAAATCGAAATCAATGGTCTTGATAACATAACCACTGGGAGAATCCGAGGAAAAAAAAAATAATAAAGCTCGAAACAAATGTTGATGAGTTTGAACGAAAAACATTACCATTAGTCGCAAAATACCGAGAGGAAATTGCTTTCGAAACATTGCCCAGCGAAACCAAAGTTCCTACTACGTTTTATAAAGTATACATTATTAAACCGCAATACTTGAATTGTAAATATCAAACGCAAGTTATTGTAGTAATCAACATACAATCAGCAATTTAACGACGCTACATATAAAGATTCGAGGTCTATTGGTTCCTATGTGCCGATATCGTTACAACTCGAAGGAATTTTAACAATTTTGCAACAAGTATTATCCATGCTCACTGAGAGAGTTTTGGGAAAGACAGGAAAATCATTCTAATTCTCCATGCTATCGGCTAAGAGAAAGATGTAGAGATAATTCAGCATCGCGTGCTGCAGACAGGAATCAGTCGACCTCGGGAGCACAGTAAGCACACACTCGGCTATTAAGCACATAAGTATACAATTAAATTAAGTAACGGTAGCATTAGCTTGAATGTTAGCACATAGACTCACGATGTAATATTAAAGTACGTATTTAAATGAAAGAAAAGATCGTAGCTGTTAAGCGAATACCTGTGTAAAATCTAGTAGGTGTCCACAAGAATAAAATAAAAACATATATTGTGGTACAAATCACACAAATCGCATGACGAGCCATCTTTTTCCAAGATAATATTCTATAAATACATATTTATTATTATTCGCTTTGAACCTCCAACAAAATTTCCCATCCCTCTTCATTACTGATCAGAAGGGATGGAAAGGTTAATTTATCGAGTCACTTCATTCCTAGCTACTAGCTCGAAATCGATCCTCTCGTCTGGAACAGTTTTATCGGCGGCGCCAGTCCACTCCACGATGGCATAGCCAGCCATACCGATACATAGAATTCCTATCATAAGATACAGCTTTATCGATGTACATAAGTAAGGGCTGTAAATGTAAGTTATCACAGATCCTGTTGATTCCCATAAGCGGAAATTCGAGAACGCCGCTTCTTCCCTTCCGGGGAACAGTATTCCACTCAGTGCTAAAAATTTCAATAAATTCTTGTAATCCAACAGAAATTGAGACTTTTATATGATAACATTGATTAATAGAAACAGAGCTTATTGGCGTAAAGCACGAGTCTACTGTCGATGCAACTTGGTCATGAAGTACTTATACCAACAAATCAATACTGTACTCTGCTACACGGGAAAAAACCCTAGGTTACCTGTATTACCTATGGAAGATAAGATCGAGAGGTTCCTACATGTGTAGGTAACTCTACGTTGATAACCACGACAATGACGTTACCTTTGTCGAAATTCTACATTATTGTCGGACGATGATTTCATATTGATGCTAGAAGGATAAGAATGATTATTGTAACAACAATCGTGAACGTACCATTAACCTGCACGAGCCAGACAGCATCGCAAATTCCCCAAAGAGCAGATATGGTAAAAAAGATGATACCCTGGTCCGGTGTAGGTCTCCAGAAAATAAGGAAAATAATAATTGCCATGTGTAGACAAAATGCAAATGCCATGACGGGTCTTCGTCCTGTAATTTTCACGATTGACCCAGTGGTTGGTGCGGCTATAGCATTAGCCACACCGAAACAAATCATAACGTATCCGATATTGCTGATTCCCCAGGCACAAGAGACGAAGGACTGTGCGGAAAATTTCTCGAATCATTATTATAGATTATATCAATGTATATAAATATCGTAGCTTGTATACATTATACAAATCCTTACGGCATTATAATCAGCGAATAAAAATGCCTGCTCCGCTCCAATGAACATTATAATTGGTAATATTAGAATCTGACTCTTCTCCTTCAGAAGCTGTAGCGTGACTGCCAGTAATTTAAATCCGGATAAACCTGCCGTGGATGCTTTGCGCCCTTTGTCGTATCTGAGGTAAAAGCAAATTGGAATAAAATGATAAAGCGTAAACGGTCTGATTGTTAATGTTTAACGATATTCCAAGAGGTAGCTGCCCGCAATTATATATGCAGGACTTGAAAATGAGGAAAAGTTTTGCTACCTGGAAAGCGAGTCAACGCCAAAAGCAACAATCATACTGGCTAGGATCATGCAGACGAGATATATTCCAGATATGAGATGAATTCTCTCGGTTTGCGGAGGAGCAAGATTAGGATTCTCCTCGGAGGAACCGGTTGGCCCGCAAAATCTCGAGCCACAGATTTCCGCAACTTTTGTACTATTCAATGTGACGTTCATGGATGTTGATTCCACGCCGTAGGAAAGTACTGGAAATGCATTACTCGGGTAAAAACGGAAACGTAATATCCCTACAAATTATTCCCTTTACGAGCGCGATATGGTACTTGTATAGGAGAAATTAGCGAGTGGACAGCTTCACTCCGAAGCTCACCACTTACGCTGAGAGCACCGCATAAATTGATTCCGTGAAAATTGCGATTAATTCCGGGCAAGGCTAAAATTCGCCATTTTTCCCCCTGCCCTGCGAATCGTGCCTAATTTACAAAATCAAGTCATGTCAATCGCGTTTTTAGAAAAATTGCTATCTGCGAGAGGAATTTTGTTGGGTCGTTCGAGTCGATGCAACGACTCTCTTCTGCGTGTATGTACGATGTGATTTAATTCCAGCGTGCTGTGTATGGGTATATACATATATATATATAACTATTTTGCGACGCCAGCAGAATTATGCGCAATAAAACTGGTCCCAGCCCGACGCGCGGTTAAATGGCCAAACTCGAGTTTTATTAATACGAACGGGGAAGCGATTGCTGGTGGATCCGTGTTATCAGTTGAGCGAGATCATTGCTTCATCGGAAGAGGCAACAGGATTATATGGATAGGCAACATAATCGTTCGCCCCAGCTTCTATACAGTTAACAGTCTATAGACTCTCCTAACTACTTTATGCGAGTATCCACTCTATATATATATATATACGTTATTCATTACATCATTTTGGAGCTCGCGAAATTTAATGCGTTGAGCAAACGAATATTTCTCCCAAAGAAAAGCTATCTATCGAAAAGTAAAAGAGATTAAGGGAGGATCGATGGAATTGAAAGTTAGTTTACTTACCGGCGGAAGATATGAGATTACCCCAGACCTGGGCTGCTTGGTAAAACATAAAGAAAAGCCCGAAGAACCTGGTGACAAGAACGTCGGCCTTGATATCGGAAATTGTGGCATAAGCTTCGGCTGCAACGCTGAGGTAAGTACACTTGGCGCACCACAACGGGCCACCGCCAAGACCGACGGTCAAACCAGCGGGGATCATCGTGTAAAATTTAGGATAGAATTGAGCCGCTATAAAGGGCACGTAAGTTAGGATCGCCAAGGCTATCGTCCACTTGCAGCCGAACCAGCTGAAATAAAACGACATTTTTTCACCAGGAACTGTATACCTATATACACGCGCGTTTTTCCTTCTCGCTAGCCTAGGCAACTGCGGAACCGATAAAAACTCGCGGTTTCGTGGTCAAGGTACCGCCACGTAGTACCACGCTTTACCTTCGCGCACCATTTCTCCGACAAAAACCAAGGCCAGTTTCATACACCATGATTTTGTTCGCAACGAATAAATCTGGGAGATTTTTTGTGCGGCTTAATTACGAGAGCGTATTTTGTAAATCGACCAACCTTATAACCAGAGGTGGCAAGAAAATATTGCTGAAAATTAAACTGCCATAGATAGCGGCCAAAGTGAATGTCCCCAGTGATTGATCGGCATTTACCGAGCTTTGTAGATTGGCAGCTCCCATGAAAGCAGTAAAGTGTACCATAAATGCACATCCTATTACCAAAATGTTTTTAATGACCCGTCTACGTTCCGACGGGGGATAGTCTGTTTTTACTTTCACGAATTGGCCGCCACCGTTGCTCGCCACGTCGTTCGCCATTCTAGCTCAAACCTTTGTTTTTCAATGAAAAAATAAGGGGCACCGAACAAAAATAACAAAGCACCCAATACAAAAACCACGATATTCCATGGAGAGCGGCGGGAATTATGAGCGCAAGTTCGAACAATAACCACGTGCCATTTATCAACAAACGTAATTGGTAACACTCTCTACTCTGTTATGGTAATCTCATAAATAAATATCGCATTATTTTATGCTAGATTTGATTAGCATTGAATAATTATGATTTTGGCGTCTGAAACAGAAAGCAATATATGCATTTATCATATAGAACGACAAGTGAAGTAATGAGAGAATTTTACATGTATATAGTACGTGTGCTGGCTGATAAATATTTGTGAGTAGGTGGGGAAGGGAGGACTGGATGTGATTAAAGAGATGAGAAAATTCGAAGGGGAAGTTCGCTCTAATGCGCAATTGAGCTAAACGAGCCAACAATTACGTTTGTAACATGACCTTAAATTGTCACCAATTTTATGCGGTTAAGAATCCTTTTGACGATCGCTCTTTTCGACTTTGAGAACCAGTTTAGTGGTAACGACTACTCATTAACGCGTCTCTCAATTAAACTCTCTGTTTGATTCAAGCTCTCATTGTCATTTCACACCGCTTTTCTCTTTCCCTCGCTACCATTTCCAACTCCAACTCTACAAAAGTTTGCGCAACGCTACCAAATTTCCAGCAGAGACATTGTTGAAATGCGTTTGTAATTTGTAACAGTATTGCATCAATATCGATGAAAATTGTAGTTTGCGAGTTTGGTGCTGTTAGAGAAAGTTCACACGAGTATCTAGTAATCTCTATTTTCATTGTTTTTGATAAATTGGATATCCGAATTTGCTTACTGAACCACCACGATGCAGCCAGAATGGAGAATGAGATTTTCGTTGTTCAAATATTTGACCGGAGTAATAATACAACTATATTTATCCTACTATTGGGAAAGTTGATTAAATTTATTACCGTAGATGTAATTTTCAGGAAGCCAGCGATTTTTACTTTGAGCGATAAACAACATTGCAGTGAAGAAAGCAGTTTCTCTTCCGTTCCTTATTTAGTAAATTCCATTGAATTTATTTGCTTCTGTTCTCCGAACAATATTGTCAATTACCGTATCATTTGTCCGTTGAAATTTAAATGCCGAGTGGTTTTATTATCATTGTTAATGAATACATATTTATGCAAGTTTTTTAGCGTCGGTGTGTGGGTTTTGTGTAACCTTATGGCGGAACTTGGATGATTTTTAAATCAAACGCGATCGTTTAACCAGCCTTGGGACTGTCCATAAATTTTCCCTCCTTTCACGATCGTTATCCTGACGCGATACAGTTTGCACAATTCTACTGCAGAAGCGGTGGAACAACATTCTCATATATACATTCTGACGTAACATAAATGGTCAGCCAAGCAAGATATTAACGCAATTTACGACGCTCCATGAAAGCTCCATCAATATTAACTAAATCGGCCGGTATAAAAAATTTCAAGCTCGATATTTGTTACAAGTTATTTTTAAATTAACCATGGATAAATATTATAAGACTATACAATAAACCAGCAGTTTATAATTACTCGTGGAGAAAATTGTATATTGTGGAAAAATACATGAGAAGTGTTTCATTGACTCGACCCGTTTAAATTGTAAGGTAATGAATACCTCGTTATATAATAAAAAAAATGCAATAGCGTTAATAGAGAGAGAGAGAGAGAGAGAGACCGGGAAAAATCTTCTGAATTAATTAACATAACAAGAAATTACGAATCAGGAAAGTAGTATAGGAACTCTGGGAATCGATTGAAGAGTTCGAATAGAAAAATAAGAAACAATAAAGAGGCGACAATTTTCATTTGGCAAAAATAACACGCCGTTTTCAGAAAAACCATTAAAACTACATTAAAAAGTTAGACACGCGAGGTATAATGTTTACTTGCGCGTTAGAATATCTTAAAAAGTTTTGGTTCAGAGAGACGGAGAGAAATTATGAATGACGTGCCAAGAGCGACGACCTTAAGTTTTCAAATCTACTCGTATTAATTCCAACCAGCGAACACCACCCCCTGGAAGGGTAAATAGGGAGGATAGGAGGAAAGGCGAGTGCGAAAAATAAATGCTTTAGTATCATGCTCACCTGACCAAGATTAATTATCGGGACTATATATATATACATATATGTATAATACGATGGATGATTAATGTTGTTCGTTGACTCGACCAAAGCTAAGATTGAGAAAAGTATAAGCACTGATCCAACATACGAAATTATCACTCGTTAATTATACTCAATTTGACACTCTTTTCGATTATCATTTTTGATGAAAAACCAATGGATCGTCGGCTATGTAAATTGCATATTTCGAGCTGGTGAGTTTTACGTGCGTGCAGCACACCGTAAGCCACAACTGGTCGCAGTATGATTCCTGAAGATTAAATGAACACATTTTTCCCCACCATTATCTAACTCTACCTTCGCTCGCCGTATCGATAGTAAGCATCCACGTATTATGGATATTTCGATGCTTATCGACATTTATTTGCCGTAAGATCGGAACAAGAGACGTCTTACCTATTCCCAATTGAAAACTCTCATTAAGATGGCCAATTTAAGCCGATTAAAGAATTTATGTGGAACGTTAATTGCGATTTATAGTAGAGACAGTCTCCGTGGATCAAGTGAAATAATTCAGCATTCTACGAATGATTTACTAGCAGGTGTATTGGATGCTTGCAGAGAAAAATCGGAAAAGTATCAAGAAAAATTAGAGCAGTGGTACAGAGACATCATGGTTTACCTTATTATTCAGTCTAGCGGAATGTGCACAAGGCTGTTTCACTTAGTTTTATTCCACAGCATTCATTAATGACATCAATAATTATCAGTGGAGAGCGTCATTAATTGTTCATCTAACGAGAAAGTAATTAGTGCCTAGTGAACGGTTACTGACGTATTGCATCATAACAGTAATTATATCGAAAGTAGACAATCGTACTGACAGGATTGAACCTCGGATAGCAGCTACTATAAGCACAAATGTACCAATAAGCTCTTATCCAGGCTTTAACAATCTCATAGAATCTGTATTCAATAGGATGACTTTCGCGTTTCAAAGTTTTAACTTGCAAACTAATTTTTTTATTGATAGGTCAAATTTAATGAAAGGTATAAATTTTGCCAAAATATAAGGAGAGAGAGGATATATCTATAGATAATTTAAAGACTCGACTAAGAACGTGGTAAATAAGTTTTATAAGTTAAATTACGGGCTGTATATAATAACTTTCTTCCTTTCACACAGTTTTAGAACAATTTCTTTTGCAATTTGAACAAACAATTTACAATATCGCATCTCGAATCAATAACTCGTATTCTAAGGAGAAGTTTAAAGCAAATAATGGAAAATGTCCTTTGTTTGGCTTTTATTCAAGAAAATTCATAATTTTAAGATATCTACTTGGTTGGTGCACATAATTAACACTTAAATGAATATTAACATAATTGCCTAAATAAAGCTATAAATAATTCCGCTTCTAATTGCACGTTGGATGAAAACTTGAAGTACTAGAGAGAAAAGTAAATTTGCTTATAAAGCTCATTAACGTCTATTACAGTGCAGAATGAAAGAAGATTTTTTTGTTCGTTTCCCCATTATGTCCCAGATTTTAATTAGGATTCAACTTATCTCATTTGATTCAGATGTTGGTCACATAGTGATAATAATGGCTATTATACTAAAATGTTTACTCACAATTATCCATTGTGATTAATTTATCGGCTGACGCTCCCACACAAAAAAAGTGACTGTATATGTACTTGATTATATCAATGAATACTATTCTCCAAACATTATTTATGATTAATATGCACAGGCACGCAAAGTTTTTGACTCTTTGCAGCTAATAAACAGCTAATTTAAAACCGATCTTCATCGCAACTATTGATAACGGGGGGAAAAAGACTTTTGAAGCGATTTCCATTTACTTTAACACATAACCGACAGAAGTTGGGTTGTTTGAAATTTCAAGGATTATTATGAGCTTTACGTCCTGGAACATTCATTACTTTGTATAGCAAGGCTTTAAAATTATAATCAAGTTTACAACGGACTAAAGTTTCCAAAGTTCTCGCAAGTAGCAGTGATGATATATTAATTTTTCAGCAATTAAATAACTTGTTTCTGCGAATGTTGAATCTTTCGTATAAGATGACTCACTACGGAAATTTGAAATCGAAGCAGCCAGGAGGAAGGTGAGCGTGATTTTACCTTGAAAATGCATTGCTAATATTGAATCAGAAATTCAAATGCAGAAAGCCGAAAGGAAAATAGCTGAAATGCGTGTAGAGACAAGAGAGAAGCAAATAATGCGCGAGTGAAGAAGAAATATATATAATAAAAAATATTATAAATTGTTCTATTACTTTTACTCATCGCCAGATGAGATTGTGGACCGTCTTTTCTTTTGCAGCTCTTATCCAAAAGATGAATGGAAAAGAGCTGTACCAAGGTCAGACAAATCAACATAGATAAGGAGTCTGGTTTTTCTCTATTTAAGTCGCTGAGCCGGAAAGGATTAGAGCGACGCGCGAGGTATCAATTCAATTTATTATGCTCCTAGCTATAAAAGCGCGAATCATGATAAGTGCTTCTTACCGAGAAATTACACCGCAGGATCTAAAATTACGGTTCAAACGACACGAAAAAGTTCATCAATTAGCTAATTTTAATGAAATTTAAATTAACTGCAAAGAGCAAGCCGCGTGAGCAGAGGAAACCAGATTATTTATTCACTTGACAGATCAAAAGAATTTATTCCAGTGTAATCAGTGGAAATTGCATAAGTTATTTATGATGCAACAAAGTTACTAAATGCAATTGGATAAAGTCATTTGTTTAGTATATCTCCCTTTGAGTGTGAATTTGTCAGGTTAACGGTATTGGACATACGTGATCGCACATAATTTGTTTATGATAGTAATTGTTACGAAAACGAGAACACTAATAATGAAAATATCAACCCAAGTTTAATTATTTAATCAGCACCGTGCACTGTAGCACGAGTGAAATTGACACTGACGGTTTACCTGAAACAAAGAACAGCTTTCAGTTAATTTCCTGTTGCATCCATTACTTAGAAAGAAAAATAAAGAGACATATATCTTTTTCCGAAAAATAATAGCTTAAAACTGAAATAAGGATCGTTGGTCTTAATTAGTTTTGAATGGAGCAAAACTTCCGATGAAATAAAAAGATAATAAAAAAAAAATAGAGGAAAAAAGAGATGGAGCTCGGTATGTACTATGCGAAGTAAATGCTAATTCTGTGTAATTTCAATATACGTTTAATTTCTGAAAGTGGAAAATCTGTGGAAAATTCAATATCTCAGTGTGCAATTAAATTGCAATGGGTAACAAGAAGGCTCGGATGATTGGTATTTCTGAGTGATGTCTAACAAGCATAACGCCGGCGTCAAACTATAATTTAATCGCATGTGTAACCATAGTTTTCGATACTCTCAACTTACGCGTGAACTCGTATTTCACGTGTTCACGTCACTGCTAAACAGTTCTCTTAATCGAATTTCCCGTTTAATTTCCTTATTATATAAATTTAACTGTTATCTAAACATTGTACAACGCCGTTTTCGTAGACGCGCGCAGTCTTGTGTCGAAAAATCCAGCTAAATTTACTGACCAAAAAATAACTTTACAGGCTTCGCGCTATCAATGATCGCGATATATTAAAAAGCAGCTCGACTAGCTTTAAGTATTTGCCGATGCTTGTCGCGAAGACCCGAAACCATGCAACTTTTTTTCCAGTAGGAAAGAAACCTCCTTGGCGCTATAACCGTATCAGCTGCTATCTCGCTGCTCAATTTCAGGCAAATTGAATCGAGACTCGTAACTGCGTACAAATTTATTAAATATTTTATGCAAATAAATTGCGTACCTCGACTAGATAAATAAATTGCATTAATTAATTATGGATAATAAATCCTGCGGGCTTTAGGAACTTAACCAGATAAATTAGTGGAGAAACTGCATAATTTGAGAGTTTATGGAAAACAGGAGAGGTTTAAAAAAAGGGACGTATACCCACCTAGAGACTCGTACAGAGGTGCACGAAGGGAGTTTTGCAGTTGGTTGGAAAATAAAGATGCTTGACTCGTAGGAAATGGATAAGGGAATGCGCGTGGCACTACTCGCTCTCTCACTCTTCTTTCCCTCTGCAAAGAGGGGTTGGTGGGGGTGGAACCGGCGCGAACCTCCACGAGTTCCTCAGTATACGCGCGTTGCTACATTCGGCTGGACCTTGGCTCAAATCCTCCCGAAGGATCGTGAACCGTGATCTACCGAAATGCCAAAGCCCGCTCGAATATAATACGCAAGTCCTCAAATTTCAGCCCCCCATCACCGATTACCATAAAATTTCACCCAGGACCCTCATAATTGTTCTCACTTGAGCCAAGCGTGTCGTTTTTTTTTTTTTTTTTTTCTTGTCTACTTTCAGATTGGATACGGTTAATGCGACAGCCGGCCAAAGTATAGAGCGATAATCTTCACTTTTATAGAATTTTAAAGTAGTGTCTGTGTGCTATACAGGGATCTTTTAATGATGCTCCTGGGAAAGCTGTTTTCAAGACGTCCCTTTTTCGCGGTTAGTGCGGCTAGGCTTTGCCCGAGAGGAACGGAACTACGCGTATAAACTGGAGAATGCGATGGCTTCCGGCATAAGTTTCAGCGTACGTGTGGAAATAAAGCTTCGACGGTGGCTAGTGGCGAAATTCGAAACTGAGGGTAAGCATTATAAGCTGCTCGGCAGGAAATAAGATTGGCTCCGTGTCGTAGATATTTTATGAGGTACTAAGTCTTTAACGAGAACATTACAGTATAATCTGCGCCACATACGTGATCCAGGTAACTATACAAACGCTTCGAAGGAAATCTACTCTTGTAACGGTTAAGACTCACACCAGTCTTTTTGGCCACATTCCTACTGAGAAGGGCTAGTCATTTTCCCCAATTCTCTTGCCTCCCGTAAAATTTACCCCTCCGAGCACCCGACCTTCCTAAGCTCTGCCATTAAGTATCTGTTTAATTTACCCCTTCCCCCTTGTCTTAAGAAGAAAAAATGTCACTCACATGAATATCAGACTTGACGTTCGTACAGGACAATTTTTTTCAGCACGTCATAATTATAGTGGATTAAGGGAATGCAAAATGCAATGTAACGCTTACGTGGACAGATTACTTGGCGGAATTTCATTTTCAAAAAAAGATGGTACAAGTTATGACAAATACACGCGTGATTATTTTAATCGGATAAGCTATCGCAAAAGATAAACATTGATTAGATTATCATAACTGAAAGTGTGTCTGCGGATAAAGCCACGAAGGGCAGATTTTCGTCATCTATATATACATGCATATATAACATACGCGTTGCGTTTTCAAGGAAAATCATTTAAAATTCTTCCACGCATCCAATATGGAAAATATGCACATGAAGTATGATGAAATGTGTGGATTTATTAAGGCACGTGCAGTATACCGTGCGGAGTACGCATATTTGCCGTAAGCTTTTCTAAGGTAATTTGTAAGATTGTATACTATAAGCGAGTTAAAAGTTCAGACCATTATAAGGGTGGTTCAGGCTTGGTTACCCCGTTTTATAAAAAGACAGAAAGATTGAGCGAACCTTGAGCTTACTTGACTAAAGCACTATAATGGAATAGGATTATTCTCTCTTTTAGGAAACAATAGCGATTTGCAAGTTTTCCACGAGCTATGAGGCTCCTTCGTAAGAACCTGGAGAGTAATTGCAAAACCTTAATGCGACGTTGGTGAAAGAGTGATTAATAGTAGCAATATTTGTCTCCAGCGAGCCATTAGCAGCTCAATTAGAAAAAGTAATTTGGCCAACTTTTATCCTCCGTTGCGAGTATACGTCTGTTATTCTTCAAGACAAAAAATTCCAATAAAAGTATTTTGGATCACGTTCCACAAAAACGAGAATGTCATTTTTTCCGATGGATTGCAAAATTTCCTGGTATACCAAACGCAAATAAATATCATAGAACTTTCAAAGTACTCCGCACTATCAAAATCTAAACCCTCGTGTTTTGTTTAAAAATAAACAAATGACTGCACAAGATACGTACGGAAGAGATAAAGCGCTCAGAGAAACATTCTGCCAAAAAACGTACATCACAAATTTTAAATGGATTAAACTATACAATATGCGATCGATAGATCGGTTTCTGTTTATTTCGTCATTGCTCAGTGACCACGTGTAAGTCCTGAAAGGACTACATTTCTCTAGGGACATATTAACAGCTGAGAGACCGTTGATTGATTCTCCCATTAAACGTTACTGTCGCTGGTGATGCAGGATTTGTATTACCCGTGGGAACACAAGACTGTGACGTTCTCAAATAGAAATCGCAAAGCCAAAGTACTAACATTCAGCGCAAAACTACAATATTCGCTGGAAGCAGGGAGAGATAGATATAGATAGATAGAGAGGGGGGGGGGGGGGGGAAAGGAGAGAGGGAGAGACTAAAACTAGTTTCTCGTTACGTGTAATCGAGCGGTGCGTGGTGAGCGAGGAGCTCCATACGAACAATGAGAGCCTAACTACGTACTTCACTTAAACCTCATGGATATTATACAGAGTGTTCAGGATCCAATAGTATATAATCAAGCAGTAAGTTATTTTAGATAAAGAAAACAAACCAAAATTAAACTATAACTGTTTTGTTTATTTAAACGTCTTCCTTTTAATATAATTCTTCATGTATATACCTTGCAAATATATGGAAAATCAAGCAATGGATCTTTCCAAAAGTCCTTCCTGATCCTAGATCAATATGAATTCTCAATATTATTAGCGAGATGCGCTTTCTGTTACAAGCCGAGGATAATCGTCGAAAAGCTCGCATATTTCAAAGAGATATATTGTTTGAAAGGCGTAATAGCTTTGTATGGCCTGTGGACAGCGGACATATCAATCCATGAACAGGACGTCATAAAAGTGTATCAACTACCCGGCAAGTATCAGTATAACGGGTTAAAATCATTTCGATGTTCAGCGATGATTACCATCCTATGTAAAGCACTTTTTCTCACCGAGCTGATCGAACGGTTGAAATTAAAAATTCTTTTCAAGGCGAGATATTTGTTTTCCGAGCAAATACGCGACTTCAATTATTGCTATATATAAAAAATATTCGGGAAATAAATCGAAGGAAGCTCATCAATGCATTTAGTCACGCAGTGCCTCGCTGTTAAAGCTTTATGGCGAATTGGACCGGATTCCCAATAAGAACACAAAGATACACGTCGAGTCACGTTATCGCGATGATTTTTCTTCTCCGAGGAATTCCCGTATATATAGCTTATTGGGCATTGTTTGGTCGCGGAATCCTTACAGCTCGTTAAATGGGAGCAGCAGAAATTGGCTTGCACAGTCTTGCGTAAAATTCGTTAAGCGGGTCGTAAAAGTTTATTTTCAACAATGTGGCTTTCTTCTGTTCGGGATGAAAGGCTGGTTAGCTTTTATTCATTCCTGTCGCGAGTAGATGACAACGGGTGGAGAAAAACTCATTACGCCATCATCTTCCTGCTCTACCTGAGACACCACTATTGTTGCCGTCACCGTCAACGAAAACACGCCTATGCCGCAAGCCTCGGCAACGACGGCAACACCCATATCCCAACTCACGTTCCTTATTTATGCCAAGTGTGGTGACTCTAATGCATTGTGTGCCGGGATTATGAATAGTACGGTAGTTTGCCAGGCGTAAAGTGCATCTGGCAAAACGTATACCGTCGACATCAGTTTTTTTTCTAGCTCACGCGAATTACGCGAGGATTATGTTAAATAGGAACCCAGCGGGATTTCATTTTGAGGAAACGAAATTGCGGGGGATAAACACGTAGAGCGCACTCGACCAGCTTTCCAGTTCCCGCCCGACTCGTCCCAGTCATGACGGCAAAGTTTCAGCAAGCAAAACCTGTTTTTGACCTTTCGACCAAAAGCTCGATTAGATTTGATCTCAGAATAGGATCAACGAGGATCTGATTCAACTTTGAATGTTACTTTCGAGAAATCATGAGATTAGTTGCTTCGTCGAGTAACCTATAGCCCACTAGACCTGCGCAGCCTTCTGCTGCTTCACATCTGCACTTCACCTCGATGTCTGAAAGCAGTTCTTTCAGTATTTTTCAATCTCATTGAAGATTTAAGGGTGCTGAAAGTAAAGGTGAAAGCAAATTTCAAATTTTATCAACTTATTTACCCGAGGCAGAAAAAGAAACTTGGAGAAAAGAAGAAAGCATTCATCGTTATTGCACGACACCTTAATCCGGTCAGGTATAGCGAGCTACCCACGTAACCTGCAAGTTCTCTGAGATCTTACGATTAAGCTTCGTAATGGAAACGTTTCTCGACACAGCAATTACAAATAGAGTCACCTTAAATAATCCCAATTAATTTCCATCGATGATCCCTACGAGCTGTCAATCCTCATAACAATTTTATTCAATTTTCATTTTGTCGCTGCAGGTTAAAAAATCCTTGACGCGTGTAAAATATGCTATTCATTTTTTTTATTCCGTATTTATTGTGAAAGGTTTCGTTGCAATTTATCTCACCATTTTGGACTAGCTATCGTGTTTAATATCACTACGCGTACCATTTGCATTAAATTTTACGGAGCAGAATAACTGCGAATAACAGCGAGTCTTCATTTAAACATATTTCTCTTGACGCGAGTTTATGTTTATAAAAAATGTGTGCGTAGGTGCAATGAAACCGTTAATTCATTTACAAGAGATCCCAAAGTACAAATAAACCTAGATTATTATGGTATATTACTGCATTAAAAACGCATGTAAGAGAGAGAGAGAGAGGGACGAGAGGTTAAATATTGAAACATTTTATCGAAAGATTTTTACTTTTAGCACAAAATTGAGGAAAATTAAACCGGTATTATAGCAATCCATTGGAATAAAAAATTATTAGTGCGTTAAAATATATTATCGATTAGCTTCGCAAACATATTTTTCTCAAATATAGATAATTATCGTGAAAATAGTTTTCACGCAACAATGATTTACCGCAGACTACGACTCGTCCTTTTTCATTGATTCTCTCAAAGTTTTTATCAAGAGACCTCGCCTATTGTTCATTGTCGTGTTAGTGCGAAGTTGGAAATATCGATTTGTAGTTATGTCAGCAGCTTAGAAGTCATCAAAAACTCATCAGCAAACGCTATCATCTGAAACGGAATGCGGCATAAGGTACGCTGCATATCTTTTTATCTCAACGTTATCCTTAAATGTCTCTCTATTTTCATCATTTTTAACTGGTAAACATACACACACACACAGGTTTGTTGTTCGAATGATCGCGCCAATTTTACCAACAGTCAGATTCGTAATCAACATACGTACGATGGTAACCTTCGCGTTGATCGAATGATTGAATTACAAATATTGGAAACAGTACAGCGATGTTTCGTAATCGTCAATCCCTCATAATTGAATTTAATTCCGGCACACTGCTATGGTATTAAATTAGTAGAGTATTCTTAGTGGCCAGTGCGGTTATTGGAATATTAGTCATGAGATTGGTGTCCCGATATCATGCTAAACTAATAAATTATGGCCTCTTGCGAATGGTTCACCCCAATGGTTCGCTAAATTTTCTCTTCCTTCCGTACATATTCACTCCACCGATAAAGGGTTTACAATCGGTCTACCTATTCACCTCCCCCTTTCGATTATTATCTTCTTCTCTCGCGTCGACATTTAAAAAAGATGCTCGGTAAGCTCAGGAAAAGTTCACTCTTCTCCAGATTAAAAGGTTAGACACGCTTCCTATAAAAGGTTGATCTTTGAGAGTAGATAGCCCTTTTTGTCGAATTTAAGTGTCCCGTCGATTGGTTGATTTTCAGCAATTTCAACGTTTTATCTTAATGACGCAAGAGAGATTCAGGGATGCTGCCGAAGGGAGCACGGTGAATTCTAACCGTGAGCAATATTCTAAGAGTTAATTTCAGACAAGTGTTGGAATTAAAAACGATATCTCAGCACGACAAGTCTTTCAATCTTGTCCGCAGTAGAAACTACTTGCTTGGAAAGGAATAAAAGCTCAAAGTGCGGTGGAAAGTAATTGAAACAAATTGCAATGTTACCGCGATAAACGCGCGCAAGCTCTTCTATATATATTTCTACTAAATACCATTAAGACACCAAAATACTTGTAAAAATTCTCTCTTCTTCTGTACGACGATCGAAGCTTGGAAACTGAGATACGACTGGAAGCGAGGATATTTCCTTATTGGCCGTTAATAAGTAGCTAAATAAGCTGACAAGCGAGTTCTGTCGAGGTACTTTCAGTTTGATTGGTTCGCCGATCGAGATCGGAGATAAGCTAGATTCCTTGGATAGTCGGAAGCTACCTAGCAATATCCGTCAGGATAATTAAATCATCTTTGTACTAACTGGCGCATGACGTCTGCTGATTAAATAAACTTCTTGTTCTCTTCAAGTTTCTGGCGCGTTTCTTTATTCTTTCCCTTTAGTTTCTTTCATGGCGCTGGTTATATCGAGAATTTAATCAATTTAGTATAACTCCGACTGATATTTGTTCCATCAGTTCACGCGCTTAAGAACTTTCATCGGGTAACAAGAATTTTCAATTGATATAAATTGGTTTCTCTCCGATGTATGCTCTCGTTAATGCTTTGTGTACCAATCGAATGGCAGAGGATACGAGTCTATAGAGTTAATCTAAAAATGAGACGATAATGCTCCGTGAGATTTTTAGTCATTTCGCAAAATAAACATCAGGAGCTAGGTCCTGTGCAATATCGTAAATAGTTTGTCTTCTTAATTTGATCGAGTAAGTTCTCGTTAGGAGGCGAGCCATATAGGAATGTTAAGTATAAGAGGTCTCCCTTTTTTCCCGAAGGTGTAATGCCATCCGACAGGCACATTTTCTCATTGTTGGCAAGAGGATCCATTGGGCGATACAAACACACCATGAAACATCCGCACCTCCGTCGGTGTCTGAAAAACTTGAGAGTTTGGCAAACATTCGAGAAGGCTGCTATGAACTTATTAATACTTGTCTGATTTCCTCTTTCATTAGCGTCAAAGCTGTTTCTCAGCTAACCGGACCCTAATGGCATTACGCATAAACGCGAAACTTCGGTCAGAATTCCGTGAAATTCATTTAAATGCCCCTAAAATCTCGGAATTCATTTCCAACCACTCAAGCTTCCTTACAACGTGCTCGAGGTAGCGGGAAATGCTTCAAGAATTATATTAATGCGTATATGTATGAAAATTCGTTATATTGAAAGGAATATCGTCCAGCCGCAAATTTCATTTCGCTAATGACGCAACCAGCTGCTTACCTTTACCTCAATTTCCCACCTTATTCCTTAGTCTAATACCTTGTCCCATAATTTTAAGTAGCGCGTGTCAATCAATAACAAAATCACATTTATAATAAGATTTTAGTCTATTTTAATTAAATTCGCGGCAGCTCGTAAAAGCATTTTATTTTAATTAGCTTTAATTAGAGAAAGTCAAAAGGTTGAAAGACACGTTGCTTTCTATGGCCGTGTCACAGTTCACAAAGGAAAATTATTCGTACTGCGCTGCAACTTGTATGCGGTAATAACCTTCTTCGAGGATTATGCTTATAATAATTAAACGCTGAGAACGAGTTTTTTTGCTGCACCACTTTGTTTCAATTAAATCCGAAGAAATAATGCGGAGAATCATTTATAAGAAAAAGTTTGCCGAATAAATTGAGCATCTTAATATCGCTCCTCTCTTATAATTGATTTCGCACATTATTTATACTTGGTTGATTTAAATAAAAGGGTGCACGCGAGCGTGACTGATTAATAATTCTGCAGGAGGAAAAACTTTTTTTTACTTTGACCGGACTTTTGTACTTTTTCAAAACGTAAATGGCCAGCTGTCCAAAGTAACCGACGCAATATAAGCTGAAAACTTTTGGACTACTCGTATCAGCTGAACAAACTGCTACTAGACATGGCCGCGACAAGGAGATAAATCTGCGTTATGTCAGACATACGAGGCTTGCTTCGACTCGGCCAGCTTTCTTTCATCGATGAGCAGATTCTGAGAATTTTTTACTGGACTTTGCGCAAATGGAATACCAGCGATAAAGAAAGAGAAGCACTGAGTATATCAGAAACAGTGACCAAAGGGAAGTAAAGAAAGGAAGAGAAAGGGGAGAAATATATACGTAGATATTATATTTCATAGCATGATACGCGTTGCTTCTGCTAAGATAGTGGAGTACAGTGCAAAATAAATCTTTCGTATTGTGGGGTAGGTCTTCCCAGTTAAGCCGCGCGTATGTACAAGCTCTCAGATTTATTTGGTCACGTACTATTCTTTATTATCTGCAATATATTTTTCTGCCCATGTAAAATGAACGCTGCGCCTCTCTATTTAATGCCAGGAATTACAGGAGAGAGGAATTCCGTTGCTGAAATTTGCGAAAATGAAAATTGAATGATAAGTTGGAGAGTGTATAGGTCCCCGGTCCCCCAATAACAATTTGCAGCAGCTTATTCCAGTCGAGCTTTCTCCCTGATCCATTGGGATGCATGAAGTCAGGCCTCGGATATCTAAAACTCGTTTGAATTTAATTTCGTTTTATCGAGCAGAAAGATCTTTGTCCCCTTTCGAAAGGCAATAGCAGTAAAACTTTACTTATTACGCAAGGCACTACCATTTTACCTCTCTCGACATCTATCGCGCGTCTAAGAATCCGCTAATTCCATCACAAATAATTGACAAACATAATTTTCCCTTCTTCCCTATTTTCCCTTTTTCCATTGTAATAAATTGCTTCGATCCAATTAATTTGCCTACCTTCGATGCAATAAATACGTCTCGTTTCTGTTAGCAGCTTTGAAAATGGAGCACGCAATATTATAAGTTAAGCGCAGTATCGTGAAATACCATCTCCAGGGGAGGGGGCGGGGGGTCAAATGTTTCATGCGAGACCCATTTCTCCGGAGAACGCTTTCCTATCGAAGCGTTCGAATGGTGCGGCGGCACAGAGGTACTGAAAAATACATGTAATATTAGTGTGCCCTCGATGCTTGTTTCGAATTTGAAGAAACTTTGGACGAGGATGGTTGGTTTAACGCGTCGCGGACCAAGAATCGCCAAGAATGTAACCGCGGCAAATTTGTCAAAACAAACGAAAATTCCAAAGAATGTTCAGGCCTATGACTCATCTGCCACTTCCTATCGCGGTTTGCACGCGGATAGCATAAAAGGGGTCTCCTCTCCTTCTTCTTCTTGTGGAACAGGACTGAAATATGTATGTAATATTAGGGGGACCGGAATGCTCGCTCGCTTTAAATTCTGAGAATTCTCGGCAAGAAAGGTTGCAAGGGGCTATAGTAGCGTGGAAGGAATTCGATTGAATGGACAGAGAAGGACCCGAAGAGGGATTTTTTAGCGAAAGTACTGCAGGCGTTGCATACAAACATGTGATACATGTACGTGAAACGGCAATAGGGTGTCTCGAGTGGAGTACGTCACCTACTTGTCTTTAAGATGCTTTTTACAAGTGTCCCTTTTGTCAAGAAGCGCGACAAAGAGAAACTAACAGCAAAGACAGATCGTTTTGCCAAAGACTCGATCGGCCAATGCTGAGTCATTGAATCCCTACAATTGACACGCTATTTGTCCTTCGACTTACAGTCAAAGTCAAAGCTTTTTACCTCAATTTATCGGGTTGCTGAGACAATTAAACGGAGAATCTCGATGTCTATTAAATAAAGGAAGCGTCCTTGCAAGTTATTCTTACTTGCTGCTTGTGCAAAATAATTTAAAGCTCTTGCCGCGTATATACCGTATCGTAATTACGCGCGTTGCAAATTTCCATCGTCTTGTCTCAATCCTGAGTCGTAAATTAATAATAAGCAGTCCCGGTTGGTTCGCATGCCTAAGTAATAATCGTATACTGGGTAATATTAATGTGTGTAACATGGGGAAGCGCTGTTAATAATCGAAATCGTGAAAGATGTTTGTGGAAAAATGATATATACTACTGGAATTTATCAACATACATCACAGACGAGAGTAAATGCGTATGGTTGAACGAAAAAGGGGTGAAATAATTGACGAGTATTCAGGAATTTTCCGACTATTGTGAAAGGGGAGTAATTTTATTCACCAACGCAATCAACACTGGATCACTCGTACACGTAAACAATGATCTTTTAACAAAATAAAATTGTTGAAGACCCCGAAGAAATAAATCAATCGAGGAACGGAATAAATGAAGCGAATAATTTTTTCCCGCAACTCTCATACATCCACGACTCCATTCCATTAGTTGATTATGCTCCTTGTAATTTTCTGATAAATTACTCCAAAGTGTGAGCATTCGAACGAGTACTGAGCTTGCTGAGATCGATGACACGCGTAACTACATGATAGAAGCATAATGAAAAATAGAGCGCGGACTGAAAAAATCATTATTCATCACGAAATTCCGTAATAATCGTGACGGTACGATGATTCTTTGAATTAGAAACTTTGTGGAATCCTATTAATCTAATATGTAATTTAGTTATTAAGTCGAGTTAGGCATTGACCAACTAAAGAAGAAAATTTTTACGATGGTCGAAGGAGGAATAAAAAGTGAATTTAAGCGAGTTATTCCATAGTTTAACTGATGAAAGTCTCCTGATGAATATTTCACTCTCCTCGGCGTCCCACCGGCTTAGAGATATTCGGTAAGCCCGTGGCATAATGCTTTTATGAAAATTTCTCAATTTTTTCCCGTCAGTTTCATCATAATGTAAACTACTTTCTATCTGTGGATATAACGAAGTCGATTCGTGTGTGTCTAGACATCCCATGCAAATGCACCGCATCCTGATGGGCTTCGTGTAATTCAGAGGTCGACCTGACAGCGTAGCTGAATTATTGGCGACGGTGTGTGAAATTACGACTATATACGATATCGAGCTCTTCCACAAAAATATCATCGCAAAGTTAATAAATCCGATAATTATTCATTGCGACTTCAATTTACCTCAAACATTGTTCAACTACCTATTTCGCCTATAACTTTTATGATTTTTCACTCTCAATTACAGGGAGTTTATATCCTGTAAAATCTATATCTCCTCTTTGCCATCGCGAATCTTTATTCTGTAACATCAAACCTAATAATGTGGGGAGACAAAAAGCATTTTCATGTCACACAGTCCTTAATTCGTAAGCGATGGAGAGAATGACCGCCCCTCGTGTAGTACGTCAGACACTCGTATCAATAATTACTTTTACTCGACAAATCCACTTACCGATAGCTACAAGGGTTACAGGACCGACAACAGTAAATAAGCATGAAAAGCTCAAATAAATTTACCGCTTTTAATCCTATATAATACCATATAGATGTAAATACGTTATTGCACGCATTGTTCAAACTTTTCGTTAAATACTGAACGTCTAGAAATTCTGTCGCCAAGTGGAAATGATTATTTTCCGGTTTACCAGTAATTTGTCAATGGTCGTGCATCGTTAGTTTGAAAGCTTGAAGTGGACGAGCAATTAGCATGGCTTCTGGAAACGCTCGGTGAGCGCATCAAAGTATACTCTATCCCTAATCATACATGTGCATACGTACACACACACCATCGACCACTTACTACGCTCAGCCGGGATCTTTGAACAAGTTGTTCAAGTTGGGCTATAACGATGTGCCTTTAATAGTATATATATAAACTGGTCTTAGTAAAAATTAAAAATTGCACCATTCGAACTTATAAATACAAATAAAAATGATCTTGAGGAGACATGAGTATTAAAACTGTGAACAATTAATATCACTTATATATACTGCTGCTGCCAAGCTAAAGTGGACTGAACAAAATTGTGAGCTCGGTGAAACTAACCACTGCGAATTAGGGAAAATCGCGAAATGGCACTTTTCTTCTTAGGCCAATTTACATAAACACGGATTTGACGGGATAAACTTATGAGACTCCTGCTGTAATCTTCAGATAAAAAATGTGCGAATACTTGGAGTTCCTAGCAGTCTGGAAGACCCGTGAGAAAAACTGTAGAGCATTCCACAAGGACCATTTCTCGCTAACCTGTCAAAACCATTTCCGCTATGTTTCCACTGTGATTAATGGAAATATGGCGTCTTGTTTATCCTTCTTCCCCTCCCATAAGCGAGCATCTTTGCCACGTGAAACATGCAAACGTGAAAGCTTCTTGGAATCTTCATACAGCCACCGGTTCCATCGCGATTTTCCACTGCGACAGTTCAAACGAACAATGGAAAGTGTAAGAAATTTGGGAAGATGGAAAATCGTATCATTTTGTGTGCCCTCGCGTATATATACATACCTACTATATTATTAAGAGACACGGTAGTGTCTCGACGGCAAGTACATATATATATATGTATATATAGACGAGCGCTACCGTGTAACTTATACATCAAGTTCAGCCGTCCCAATTTTTAAATCGACATATCTCTGTGAATTATGCATTGTCATGATTTAACCATAGCTTATCTTAAAAAGGTTTTCAAAGAGCTTTCGAATGAGACCTCGAACACTAAACACGGCTCACGCAATCCAAAAACCTCTCATACTCTGTTGTTTACATGTATACCGAAATATTACGATTCTTCTCCTTCTCTTTCAATCCTCGCCGGATGTCTTCGCCCTGAAGTTAGTCGCTTTAATGTCATTTTTCTACTGCCGCGCTGCCAACCCATTTTTGACTTTGACACTTTTGCTCACTGTTATTAATAATGAGGTTATACGTATTTAGTATTGTCTCGAATGATAATAATGAAACATGAATGATCATTATGTTAAATAATCATTTATAACACCATATGTATATAATTACTTATGTCTTATGTTAAAAAAGCGCGACATCAGTAAAATAATTCTTTTTTATTATTAAGTGTAAAATTTTACAGTTACAATGATCTATTGCGTTGATACAATACAAAGATTATTCCACAAAAAACAAACTCCGCTTGTAAGAAAAGGTGGCAAAGTACATAATTCGTCTAGTATAATTAATATAGTAAAATAAAATATTTCATTTAAATAAATTAGTGAAGTCCAAATGTTAGGTAAGTATTTATTTTTACTGTGGAAAAAGTTAAAATTTCGAAAAAGAAATTGTAACACAAACAAGTTACTCGCCGGAGTCCCTTTAATGTTCATATCTAAGTCGCTATCTTACAATGTAGAAGTGTTGTGCTTCTCCTAATTCCAAAATGTGGCTATTTAATGTCATTGCATAGAACAGACCCCCGGCAAGTAATTTGTTTGTGTTAGAATTTCTTTTTCGAAATTCTAACTTTTGCCACAGTAAAAATAAATACTGGCCTAACATTAGGATTTCATTCATTTATTTAATTGAAATATCTTATTTTACTATATTATTTACGCTGAATAATTGATGTACTTGCTGTCTTTTTTTACAAGCGAAACTTGTTTTTTGTGGGATATATTATTACTATATATAGAAAGTCTTGTTTATAAAATTATCCGTATCCACATGCGTATTATATATATATATATATATATATATATATATATATACTTGGCATATGTTTTCTATAAGTCCAGCTGATTGGGTGCCGAGAGTGAACGAGACTCGATACCTCAATAGCATTGGCGTATATCGAAGACCAGCTGCAATTTCGCATTTGATCCAACGGTTGACAATATCAAAAGCAAATACTACTTTTCGTCCAGCTAGAGTTTCCCTCTTTGCTATTCTGTATATAGATTTCTTAAAAAGCTTCCAGCACATCCAATCCATCTCAAGGGGAAAAAATCCTCTTTTTATCCCTTTTATGGCTGCGGCAATATTTAGAAATAATTACCTATATATATATTGTAGGTGTCACACTCGCCAACCACTCGAAAAATCTATCTCCCGGGACATGAAAAAACTATTTGCCATGCTTTTACGAAACATTTTAACAGCAGCTACACGTATACGCGACGCGATATCATTAAAGTGCGAAACGCGTTACGTACGCCACTATGAAACAAACCTGTAGTTAATAAATTAACGCAAAAACTTACAAGTTAGTCCACCTTTCTCTCCCGTGAGCAATATCAAATAGCCTTTTGTGGCGTAAATTAGTACGTAATACTAGATCGGAGGTTTACGGTCGAGAATTCAGGATACCACCCTAAACTGGAAAACTTCGCGTGCGTCCGCTAACAACGTAAAAAATCTAGGTCGCCTGCGCAGCATGAAGAAAGAAGCACTTGATACAAAATGGAGGGAAAGAATTATAATGGTTTTATCAGAGAGTTGCTGCTGGGAGGTTGCAATTTTTCACGAAGATCTCACTGTCCGTTAATTGTGAGATTACACGCGACACTCCGCTTAATTTTACTCTGACAGGTGAAATTCGCGCGCTACATCGCTTCTCAACAGTCATCTTTCAACGAAACTTTGAAAACTTGCTGCTGTCTTGTTGAACTTTACGTTACTCTGTGGTTTTTAGAGTGACAAACAACCATTGACGCGTCCAGCACTTTAACAACCTAAAAGCTTCCATGAATATTCGCACGCGCGGCTTCATCGGATACACCAACTGCATGTAACATAGAATGTCAGAAAATATTTAGCCTCGGCTAGGGAGAAAAAAAATTGCTCGGCAAATGAATAACGGCAGAATTCATGAAAATTTTAGGGCTTTTAAGGCGACTTGGTAAAAAGAAAAAAATTACAATCTGTAAGCTCAAGTTTAATCTGATGGAGGATATAAAGGCGAAGAAGAGAGGGAAAGGTACGTTGATAAATTTCCGTGAGCTGGGATCACAATTTTGGCGAAAGGGATCCGATGCTGCTGCGCTCTCTCAAAAATTAACAATTCATGCCTCTCAACTCCCCAATAAACTTGAGGCGTAAGTGTGTGAAAATTTGCGTAAAATACAAGTTGTTTTCCTCGTGTGCTTTGGCTGAAATAGCGTGTGGCAATTCTTGCACTGCTTATAGTGTCATAGAAAAAGAGGAATAGAAAGCAGTTTTGTAAAAGTTTTAAACCTCGATTGCATGAAAAAAAGAATAGATGCACTTGTAAAGTGAGAGATAAAGTAGGAAGTAGCAGCGTTTAAGAAAAATAAAAGTTCCAGCTAAAAATTTACACGACTTTGGTAGGTACATTCGAGACTCTCTCGTTGAAGGGTGAAAGGAATTTGCCAGTCTCCAAGATTCCTTCAACTTATTAAAGAGCTATAAAATATACTCCAGTTCGCCCCTGTGCTCGTCTGTCAATTCAATCGAAATATATATATATATATATATATATGCTAATTCAAAAGGACGTAATTAACGAGGAAAAGTTTAATATTAAAATTCAAAAGGCGTGATAAATTTTAATCTACTTGAGCCTAAAACTTCATAAATTAAATAGATAATTAGCATAATTTCTATTATTAGAGTATAATAAGGTATCAGCTGCTTTGAAACGTGACATTCGCATTATTGATTCTTTCCGAATAAATTATTGTATTATACATATCTGGTGAAATAAAGATTAAATAGCAATATAGTAAAGACTTTCGCCCGGCTATGAATATAAATGTTAAATTACCTGTTAGAATTCTCAAATTTGATTATACCGAGTTGCAATCTGTTGCTTCAGGGGAGGTTTCGATGACCCTATAGTTATAGTTCATTCTGAGACATTATCTCTCGGAGCAATAGGAATGGTTTATAATGCAGAAGCAACTAAAGTGGATTAGTAGGGGGAGGAAAACTATTACAATAGCTAGACAGCTGCCTCGTTTTCAACCTTAATACGAGTTTCATACATGTATTACAAGCTTCCAGAATTGCAACGAGATTTCCTATCTTACTCGCACGTGTTTCCATTTCTTCTCTTCCGTTCGGTCTCTAAGATCAGCCGTAAAATGCTGATAAATACCGCTGATAATAATAGCTGAGTCCGATCACGCTCCATCGCTATTTAAAATCAATATTTACAAGCTTCCAGGACAGGCGTAATTACTGTTCGGCCCTTTAGAAAAATTGTTCAATCCTCGCGTTCATTAATTTTCATCAAATATTTTTCTCCTTTTCCATACATTCAACATGTTCTCGGTAACCATTAATTTAACAGGTTGACTTCTCTTCAGTTACGAGATAACTCGTAGCTATAACGGTCTTGGTCAGATCACCGGTTACGAGCTACCCCGTAGTATAACTTTACTAGCCCTTTTCGTTTAGCTAAGATTAGATTCTTAAAAAATAATGATTATTTAGGATAAGTGGCCCCTAGGAACAGACGTATAAATCAAGCCTGTCTCACCAAAGAGAAAATATATTGGCAAATTGGTAAGGAATACAGGGAGAAGTATTTTAGGCAATTTATCTACATACATTCAGGTTAAGGATAATAAAATAATACAATTGAATGAAATTGGCCTTGCCAATCATTGTAATATCTACGGTAATATTGTTTTTCGGGAAAAACATTTTCGTATTTCTCTGTGAAAAAGAGCAGATTGCGTAGGAAAAAAAGCTCACATCTGCGTTAGAATATTCAATGGAGTTTGAATTACGTCCAGTTAGCAGCGGGAAATATGTCCAGCTTCGACGCCTCCGAATATGACGCACCTGTGCATACGATGCATACGTGCATACACTGCGATATACTGAGTTTTGTAATAAAGCGCTGTTTGGCGAAAACAGCAGCAGTGCACGCTCATTTAAAAAATGCCGATAGACTGGATCGCTCTTTCGTTCGCTTTTCTCCGTCTATGCGGGCTTGCACATTGATTGATGTTCGGCAAAAAATATACCTAATCCTGTGAAAAACTCACGTACAGACACGCACAAACATATATATATATATATATATATACTATTTACTTGATCGTTTTGAACATTAAAGTTCAATAATCCGCTTAAAAAGAAAATAAAGGGCTCTTTATCAGTAGGATAAAAAAATGATTTATGACTTCGGAACTCGACTGACATTAAAGGATAAGGGATATAGGTTCTCATCAAAAAATTGTTCTTCGAAAAGCCTGCTGCCAAAACGAAAGCCAAGGACGACGAAAGAAAAATTAATGAAACGATGAATTGAATTCTTTGGAACTAGGGACTGGCGAATGGGATGTAAAGGAAACAAAAGGAGCGGCGACTATATAAAGTGATTCCAGTGATATCGGTGTATCTAAATTTACCGAGAGAAATTTACCAAGAGACTCGAGTCCACAATGGCTTGACGGACCCGATACTAGAAGAAAAATGCTACGTTTTCCAATTCTTTTCTCCGCTGGAAAATAAATCAAACAGTCGTCCCACCCTTTTTAACTTTCCGTCAAGACTGACTGAATGAAATACAGAATTATATCGGCGAATTATACTAGAATTATTTTCTAAAAGAGTACAGCAAGCTCGTTGAAAGGGGAAATCCATCAGCTGCGATTCTTGTAAAACACTTATTTACAACCAGCTTCCTTTAGACGATACTTTAAAAGATTGACCAATACGCGAGAACAGAAAAAGAAAGAAAAAAACCTTTTCTGTACGATACGTTTGATTTAGCAGAAGACCCCGAGGAGTACGAGGAGAAAGGAGAAAAAAAAAGCCAGTCTTTCAAACTTTTCGTGGGAAAACTGGCTGTGTGAAAAAAAGTCTTCCAACTTTCAACGAAGAAACGTAAGCAGCTTCCGCAGCCCATTACAAAAGGAAAACAAAAAATAGGCAGGCCTATATTGTTTTTCATGTTTTTTTTGCGACTGTCAAATCCCTGGATGAATTAATACAAGTTTTACAGATAATTGAGGTATCGCATGATATAGTGGAGGAAAAATAAATGAGTCTAACAGCAACGCAGATTACATGCGAAATGCATTAGTTAGGAGTGAAACAATTTCTCAAGCAGCGAAAACAAAAGAGTCGATTGTACAGAATCTCTAACGGATTTTGATTTATAGCTCACGGCGTAGTTAGCAAAATAATTATTTCGCGTTATTGCTTCTCGTGAAGTTAAAATCGTTTGACGTATGGAAAAAGCAATTTTTATTATCGACCTATAATGTATATATATTATGTATAAAGCAGAAGGCAAATTACGAGTCGTCCGCGGACTTATATTACCAATCTGGCATGTCTATCTTTTTCCCTTTTCTCCTTTTGCTTTCGTTCTCTCCCGCCCGCCCCCTCTCTTTTATTTGAATCAACAAGTGCCTTTAAAATAGACGTGGAAAACTTGTAAGCACGGTAATTCATTCTGACCCATTCGCTCGTCTGAACAAGATTTTAATTTTTTAGCCCGTTTTGAAGCACGGCCCGACAATTGAACTGTAAATTTTTGATAATCGAGAAAATGCCAAGCGAAAGAAAGACGATCGCATATATTTAAATTAGCGCTCTAAAGTTTCTATCATCTTTGCATCCGTCGCAAGCCCAAGCTTGCAGTAAATAAAACCAGGTCTTCCGCACGCAATCCGGCTACTATTCGATTCTCCTTTAAAAAAAAACATTATTTTTATTTTATACATTCTAATATATACTATGCGAATTCCGTTTCTGTTTCACCTGAAAATAAACGCAGAAAAGTTCTGACAACAAATTGCATACGTTTCGCCAAATTAAATTACTTTTATTGTTGATCTTGCAAAAACAATCTGTAGAGATTCGTGAAACCATTTTTCATCCCCTAGCGAGAAATTATTTTCCTCTCCAGGACTTTTGCATTTAATTGGTTGATCAAGCTTTCTTAAATAAAGAAAAAGGAGCTCTCTTTTCGTTCAGCGATCACTTTCTCGAATAAGTAATTCAATTCAATTTAATGAATTTTCAGCTGCTTCATGCCTTTGTGCTATGAAATTACCTAAGTTGCCCGTAACCCGAGATATTTTATTCAAACTATCAGAGCACAATGCTTTTTACTTGCTGTGTGTATATATGTACCTAGACTTCACGAGGTTGCCGCGTATTCTGCAAAGAAAAAAAAACACCAGTAGCAAGAAGAACGTAAACCCGAAGGGGGACAGGAGGGGGGGGGGGTGCAGTGGGACGAGAGTGAGACGTCGATGAAAGCTTCCTCGGGAAGACCGAAGAAAAATGAAAAAATCGCGTCAGTCTTCCCCAGTGATTCGTTAGCAAGTTTCATTCAAGCTTCTTTCGTTTCTCCGGAGCTCGTTCCAATTTACCACTAGGAAAAAAATCAATAAAAAATTTGCTTTCCGCCAAATAGCTGTCTCGCTGAATCAACTGAAATTGGGGGGAAAAAACTAACAAGATTTTACAGCCTATAAACTAGCATTCGGACAAAATTGAAGGCGGTGTAAGGATGGATAAGTCCGAGCTACTGTATCCACTGTAGTGGCTATTTCTATTTGGGATTTACTACTGGCGTGATTTGCAACACTCAGGATGACGTTTCTAGCCAATTCGCGGATATCTTCCGTTGGGAAGGAATTTCTTAGGCGACGCTCTATAGACGCTAGTCATTCCAGTTTACGATTCCTTAAAGCACACTGCGATCCTACTGATAAGAAAGAGTTTTCTTGAAATGTTTATTCACACAGAACTGTTACTGTCACCTTATTTTTTATCTAAAGCAGATTAGTGCGTCGCCTCGCCTCGCTTCCGTGTCTCGCGCTTCTTCCCTGCAGGAGAGAAGGAGATAAAAAATGCATTACTTCGGGGGTAGCAATGCCGACAATAGGTTGATTAAGAAAACAAAGGGAAGGTGGGAGAGGGGAGGGAATATAAAAATGAGATTACTTGCAGGACATCAGGGGAAAAAGGGGATAGGGTATCGGGCGAGCTTGCATACGAGGAGACATTGAATACATTTGGTTGGATATAAAACTGACAGCAAAAGTGCCTTTTGTGCATCATGTTACCTTCTTACTCTGTCTTTTCCAAGACGTTTTATTGGCTATGTGTCCGATCGTTGCAATTTTATGGTTTTGTAATGCAGCGTCGCCTCGGCATTTCGACACACAGCAAAGAGAGATCTCAGTAATATTCGTCATGGAACAACTGATATTTCCAAACAGCTGACAGTGGTACGAAAGCAGCTTCTATTCATGAATGTTAGATCCATAAAATTCTCTTGGTGCTCCATTCAAAGGCCGAATTCAATTTGGTCCGACAAAGTAGAACCGCACGAAAAAAAAAAACGTTGGTTTGGTACAAAAATCACGTTGGCCCGATCGGAAGGAAGCAGGATAAATGACAGTGCCGAGTTAGGCTTGAATAAAGATTTTATGGTAGAAACTCGAATCGACTAATTGAGGCAGCAACTTGCAAAACTAACTTGATCCAATTTTCCAACATTTTCGAAAGATTATAAATTTTACTTTAAATTTAATGGATCTTTAGATAAAACTTTATGTTTGAGGGCTGTACTTCCAAGAAAATTTAGGGGGTCGCTTGACAAAAATCCTTTCGTCCATAAATATATTGGAGTTTTAACTTTCGAATTTGCCAAACAAAAACGTTTTAATAATTTCAGATTTAACTCGTGTTTTTCAACACGACGCCCAGAGACATAAGACTGTATAGGTAAAACCGTTAAGAAATGGCCCGAAATATGAAGGTTCGTTATTACATTTTATATATATATATGTATATATAGCATTATCTTGGAGTGCTTCAACTAATGGCTCGTTTTTCATTGGAAAAAAAACTGAAAAAAACATTTTTGCTAAGATTTATATTACATCAGAAATACATATTAAAATTATATTTAACATGGTCTTTAGCAATAATCTATAATGTTTATATTATTTATAATTACAAGGAGGAACCAATAGTTTGTATACGAGTTTCTCTAATCATTCTACTCCTCTTAATCGCACGTACACTTACCACATAGAAAGATTTTGTATAATTTACGCACTATACTACACCCACTATCGCTTGATTTATGATCAGCGATAAAGGAGCAAGTTCAGCCACTGTTAGCAATCGGAAGCGATAATGAACTCGATTGATGGAAAACAAATTACACCGAGCGCTTACTGGAAAGTGTTTTTATCGGCTAAAACGATTTAATTGAAGAATTATTCTAATCGCGTAGTTCCCACAATGGGAAACATCATTCACATTTACAATAGGTAATTTTTTAAAAAATAAGGATAAGAAACGCGCAAAGAGTAACATATTTATTTATCGTAAATTCGTGCACGTGCGTGTTATTACTACGCAAACGTGATGAAGTTTCCAGCCATGTGCAATTAGAAAATATGTATGCTGCTCTTTATCACCTTCTCTCGCCAGCACTGGTCCGTTAATTTCCCTTAACGATGGAGTGGCAAACATTTGCGACGGTCGAGCATAAAAAGTCATTTCTAAATTCTCGTTAATCCTAAATGGTGATTTTACAAGAGCACTGCAAAAAATCCTTTGGCTAGCCAAAGGCAAAAGAAATTCGTTGAATTATTTATATAGAAACGGCAAGTCTCTGCCTGACGTGCTCGGAGAATGAAGGGCTTTGGCCAAAATAATGAGAGAAAAGAGAAGCCTTGCTTCTCAATCATGTCAAGTATAATCAATCTACACTGAGTTGTGGCGAATGCGAGAGCACCTTTGCAATTCACTGCGGGAATCTTGATGCCAGAACTAATTTGCATTGCGCGTAAATTAGGTAGGATGAAACAAACGCGTTCAATTCCACTATACCTTACCAGATCAAAACTACCCACGCGATTCAAATAACTTTAATTCCGATTGTAGGTGTTTAACCTATGAGGTACGCCTTTATAGGTGTCCCGGGATTGGATAAGATTAAAATTTTCTATATATTCTCGCTCGACCAGACAAAATTTGCTTTATACCCGGCAGAAGCCAAAGGTAGAAACACGGCCACTCCGCTAAATTGATGTTGAGCAAACTTTGACTATCAAACTACATTCTTCAAAGTACTCTTTGATTTCGAGATAGCGCGCTCCGGGATATCAGGATATAAACATGTTCCCTAAGCAAATGCATTCTAACGTTATACCTGGGATTACCTATGCTATTTACCGTTATGATTTTGGTTTACCTCGTATACTTTGCGTTGCTTATATATATACTTTCATACTTGTCGGTATAAACACGGCATCGTACTGTACCCCTTTGTTTCATCTTTATTCTTATTTACTCCTTGAATAATATGTTCTCCTTGTTTATGAGAGCTTTATCTTAGCGGGGTTTTAATTGAACATCGATGTACCTATCACGTTTATACTTATAAAGGAAAAACTCATTGACTAGAAGAAGCTGATGCCCCGAAGGTAATTATCGAACGATCGACGTTGTCAAATAACCATTAAACGTCTTTCTAACGAGTTTCCTTTGAGTAAGAGATCCTTAAAATTGTATGTATGAAAGAGCTCGCTATTCATCAGATACAGTTTAATCGTCTTTTTAGGAATAAAGTTCTTTCATGTATGAAAATTGCAAATTTCTTTTTTAATATTTCCCTGACAAAATCAGCAATGGTTCCTGCTTTGACCTCTGCTCTAATGTCCGTTAACGGCCAGCTATTAATTTCACGGTGCACTTAGCTTGTATGTATATACCATTTATGGTTGAGTTTGCCCTCATCGATCGGAAGGACCAAACACCACGCTCCTCCTACGGCATTGCTTCTGTGAAAATTTAGGCAAGTAAGAAAATGGCCATTGAGATGAGTTATAAACCAGCCAAGGATAAATGTTTTATCACGTTCGGTCTCGAATTCAAATTACTCGGCGCTAAAAACCTCCTTATACCTCCTAGGTGTAAACCTCCAAGTATAAGGCTGTTCATGACCATAAAATGCGATAAAAGTCTCTATGTGAATTTCCAGTGGATGGATAGGAAGGGAGAGGCGGGGGGGGGGGGGGAGAAGACCTAGAAAAATATTATTTTAGGTTCTCTCGTATAAGAACAATTCACGTAAGGTTACGATGCGTGTCGTAAGCTTTATTAGAGAAAGAATTTCATCGATCGCGTAAGAATGCACTGCGATCCAGAAACATGGTGGAAACTGGAGAAGGGAGGGAGGGAGGGAGGAAGAGGTGAAGGCTGTACCAAAGATGAGGAGAATATATTTCGTATAGAGACGATTAAGGATTGGATCCAAGTGAGAAAATACCTCATAAATTGGACAAACCCCCATTGGCATTCTTTCATAAGCCTTTCGCCATAAGCTTTGATGATCCTTCAGCTAGAAATTATCTCGGAAAAATCTCACAGCACCTTTTACTTCATAAATATTTTTCATCAAGAATTAATCTTTTTTTAATTCTTCTTTCTCTCCCTCCCGCACACACACTCTCTGCGAGTCTATGTACACTAAATTCTATACATTACGATGGTATAGTCTCGTTAAGTTAAGGTCCACGATATTTTTATTGGTATTTTTATCGCAACTTTAAGCCTATAATCTAGTTGGAAAATAGTAAGAACCATAAAAAGTGGATTATCCGCGAAGAAAGCGATCGATTGATAAGTGTGAAAGTATCAAATTAAAAAAAACATTTGAAATTCTGCAGAATATAGCGCTACTACGCTTTATACATACAATTGAATGTTATCAGTAGCTCGGCTTTAAATGTTATTTCTCCACTTGTAATCGAGCCAATTTACGTGGTTCACCGCGTGTATCTCTCACTGTCGCCCTGTTATTTATAGGAGCTACTGCGCACGTCTGGCAAGAGGCCCTGAGGAAGAAAACTTAAAAAGAGAAATTGAGAAAGTCTAGAGAATGGTTTAACGGTGATTAGTGGTTTTTGGAAGTTGAAAAAAGAGTTAATAGAGTATCGAAAAGCCCGTACATTTCCGCACCGATTAAAAAGTTTGTAACGAAGTTAGGGAGGGGGGGGGGGGGATGTGGAATAACGTGTCGCACATTATCGATAAATTTCACTAAGGGGTTAATCGGAAAAAGGGAGAGGCGATGACAAGGGATTAATCATTTGCGAGCGCGCAGAGATGAAATTATACTCCTTTTCTGCGCCTCTTCTACGTGAGAAAGGAAATGGCCATTACTTATGGTCAATGTGCGCGACGTAAACAGCGTGGAATTTTCACAGGAAGAACAAACAGTACTTATATAGATAGAAGAAGAAGATAGAAGAAGAGGAGACGGAAAAAGCATCAGCATGCAAGCCTGCTTTGCGAATGTACTCTTAGCTTTGCGCCGCTTAGGAAAAGAAAACACGTAGACTATGGTGAGGAAAAAAGAGGTATACGCGTAGGGTGGGTCGAGCAAAGCTCAAAGGAGAACCGAGATGCGCGAAAATATAAATATTTTTTGTACGAGCTTTTTCCTCGGGCAAAAAGTCAGTGTTAATTTGACACGAACGTGGAGCAAAAATTTTCCGGAATATATTTGAATTAACGGCGGGATTTATGAATGTGTTTCTGCTCCGTTTCTGCACTTCTACACCGGCAATTATTATAAGCGAAAACGATTAGCTCTTGTAGGAAATTGGAACGAACGAGTGAAATCACCAATCCCGAGCAATGCCGTGTGTGTTGATAACGCAATGCTCCAGTTCAATGGGATTGCATAGATAAGTCTATTCGCGTATGCTTATTATTCATGATATTCCACTGAAAACTGGCCCATGATAGTAGTTATGATTTTGCGTGATTGGACGATCTATTATACGAGAGGGGAAATCCTCATAATCCGATCTCGCCAAATCTACTTATTGCTCAATTAGGATAATGATGACAAGCCCATTAAATATTATATCGATCGTTCCACGAAGCAAACAAGAATGTCCTCATTAAAATTACAACTTTTAATGATGATTAAGATTGTTGTACTCGAGCAACGATTGCATTAAACCTGCAGTCAACGTCCTACAGATAAAAAAACTGTACAAAAGGACGGACATAAAGGATATCAACTGCTATAACTCGCGTTATTTTCATTCCCTTAATGTATTTGCTCCGATAGAAATTGTCTGAGAACGGATATCCTCTTGGTTACCAAACGATTCTCTAAATCGTATTTATTTGTCTTCATTCGGACGAGTTCAGTATTGAAGTGGAAATCGGGTGAAATAAGGAAGACCTTGATGGATTTCGACGTCCAGCGATCAATGAAATAAAAGCTTGCAACAGTTTTGGGAAAAGTACTTTTGGATAAATGCTCTTCGAGCCATCTTTCTTCGGGAGCACTTGGGAGAGAAATTTTACGCCAAACAAATTTTCCTCGATGATTTCTTGCCAAATCGCTTCAAGTTCAGCGACTGAGGTACCTACTCAAGGAAAGGTCAAGGGGCACTCTTCCGTGGCAACTATTAACGAAGAACAGGCCGAGCAGGTTTTAAGCTCTCTCAACCTTGGGATTTTTAGCGCGAAAGCCCTTCAAGCTTTACGTGGTCGTATGAAATAGCTGACATTGCGATATAGTCGGGGTTCTACCAGCAATTCTCTCATGTTGCAGAAAGACTAACCTACTGTTGCATTTCGCGAGGAATATTGCGAGGAATGGAGGTTGGTTGAAAAAGCGCCGCCAAAGCTGTTTTATACATGTATATATATATAGTATAGCGGCGTACTATATATGTATAGAAGAGGTATACACATTCGTAAAAACTTGTGGAAGCGCACGAGCACTCTCGCGAGCGATATTGTCGAAAACAGTAAAATCGCGTACAAGTTTCAAATAGCTGCGAATATCCGTTTGCGATATGAGCATCGTATATATATATATATATATATATATATATATATATCCATATCTTTTGCCCTTCTTACCCCTCTCCGTCTCTCTCACGCAAGTTGTCCTTTTGTTTCAGAGCACAGCAATGAACATTGAAGAAGCGGAAAGGTGATGCGTCGAAATTACTGCTGGACGGCCATTCTGGCCTGGTGGACTGTACTGTGGATTCTGGCCAGTGAATCGGCGCGATGCACCGGTGACGATGTAGCCTCGCTCTCGGCGGGACTCGAAGTTGTCAGGTCGTCAATTTCCGAATCCGTTGACGGAGAAGCGTATGTACGGCCCGAGGAGAGACACGCACGACTCGCCGTCAGGGACGATCGACCGGAGCCGAATCGACTCTCCCATCGTAGCGATAATGAAGAGCGCGAAAACTTACGAGGCGAAATTGAAGCGGAGAGAAGGAGAGGGAAAGAAGGCGCGATAAATTTGCTCAATGAACAATTCGGACCGACATCAAAGCAGGGAAGGGAAAACGATGCGAGATCGAAATACGACGTAAGAGCGAGGAGGGCGGGGGACGAGAATGGATTGCAACGGTCTGCCTCGCATTCGTCAATTTCAGCCCGTAAAATGGATCGATCGCTGGTGAATGATAGCAAGAACGGAAATTTAACCGCGGAAGCCATTAGAGACGCAGCTTTGGCCAACGTGAATTCGCCAAACGTTACGGCTGTGGACGATCCGGGATCGTCTGTGGTTTCAACGGAGCTTCGGGCGTCCGTTATTGCTTCGAGTTTTCCAGTTGATCATCGAGAACCTTGCACGGATGATTCGTCGTCATCGAGAAATCTCTGTGAAACTGAAAAATCTCGAGGAGCGGTGAAATATCCTGCGGAGCTTGTCTCGCGAGTCACGTTTTACCCGGGAAAGGTGCTTTCCGTGTCGCCAATTAAAGAGAGTAGGGATCGATCGACGAAGGATTTGCAAATCGGACATTACGGGATTACGAGGGTCGGGGTGGAGGCTGAGTCATTGAGAAAATATGGAATTTTCCTGAAGAAGGACTCGAGGCTGAAGGAGGTGGCTGCCGAATACCGGATCGATCAAAGTCACGGGGACAAAACTTTGCCCATCAGCAGACAAATGCAAAAGAGCACGGAGGAGAGAAGACGGGAAAGACTGAGAAACACTCGTGTTCACCTCCCTGGGAAAAATTCACTGGAGACACCCGGGGGTAGGTTCCCACAGGATAAAATGGCTTGTGATAAATCTCGTAAACACTTGGAGGAGAGCGCGAACATGGAGAATAATGTGAAATTTCGAGACACGGTGAAATTGTTGCCGGACAAATTTGCATACCCATCGGATACCAGTTGGGAAAACATCGAAGGGCTGACAGTGGATGCTCATGCGAACGATTTTAATAAGTTTACGGGGAAGCCGGGGAAAGCGAGGCTGCCGGAAGAAAATACGAAGGAGAGGAACGGAAGAAGACCGACGAGCGACGGATGCAACGAAGAGTCATCCTGTCCCACGGGAGCGTCCCCCGCTGACAATGAAGCCTCGACCGAGGAGAGTCGGGAGGACAAGAAAACCCCTTTGATCCATACGAGCAACCCCGCTGATATCGACTCACAAATATTAACGACGGAAGTGAATCTAGCTGGGAGCAGCGTGTTTTCTCGGAAGCGGAAAAGCTCCGAGGCTGCTTCGGGAAGAAGCGAGAGATCGGAATTGATCGATGGCAGACGTAAAATCAGACGAAATGCAGGCAGCGCGGTGGTGAATGCGGTGTCGAAAGAACGAGAGAAACTTTTGTCAAATTCAGTGACGTCGTCGGAAATCGTTGCAGAGGAATATGAAGCTGTAAACAAAGACCAGTTACAGTTGACGTCGTGGATAAGATCAGGTGCGGGTCGAAAATTGGATCCATTAGAAGCTGATGGGTCTGAATCCACACACGCGAAGGCTTTCTATCTCGAGTTTCCCATAAAAGGGGAAAAAGATTCCGGAGATATTGCGACTAGTTTGGCGAATAACTCGATGCTCGCTTCGAATTTTCATAAAACGAGCGTTACCAGCGGAAGCTTCGGGAAGAAGAGAATCAGTGGGAAATTATTCGACGGCTCTTTCGACTCCTCGACAAAGGCTCTGCAGGGTAGTTCGGAGTGTGGCAGGGAAACGAAGAGGCCGTGGCGGTGCTTAAATATTTCCAGAGGATCAACGGAACGGTCAAAGTTGAATTCGTCGTTTAACGACAGCGCTGATTTGAATATTCAGTCGAGCTACGGTGCAGCTTCCGGTTACGGGAATTACACCGTTGACAGTCCGCCCGATGGTTTTTCATTGGATGCGGGAACCTGGCATTCTCGTAAATCAGAGGAGCAGAGGCCGACAGAACCGAACGAGGAAAACGTCTGGCGGAACTCCCCCGCAAGAGTAATGGAAAGTTTCGATGACGGAAGTGATCGCGTAACTGCTGCACCGAGGCACCGGGGTAACCCGAGAACTCCGTATCATTCCCGGCTCGATATTAAAGTTGATGCTACCGCGGTGAGTGGAGAAATTCCAACGAGCAGCGATCCAATGTTTTTAACAATATTCCCTCGTGCGACGGGGTCTACCCTCTCCCGTGGTCAGCGGAGGAAAGAAATATCGCGTGACGCGGGTAAATCGATTAGTTCGAAATTTGATAATGCGAAGAGAATCGACGACGTGGATGGCGCGACGGGCTCTCCATTAAAGGCCAATCTTCGTAGCTCGATGCTAGATAAGGGAGGAGCGATGGAAAACTCGAAGCCTCCGGCAGGCACGTGGCAAAGATTAACGGTCACCTCCTCCGTAGAAGCGACGACGTCTTCCTTAAGTCTGCAGGATATTCCAAGACAACTACTCGCCATTCCAAAGTCCCTTCGACGTCGAGAGAAAAAAGGGCAGAAAAATCTGGGCGTTCGTTCGAAAGAAAAAAACAGCTTTATCACTGAAAATTCCGTGCGAATGACTTTGAGCAATTTAAAAGGCGGATCCAAGCGGAGCTACGAGACTATCGAGGAAAAGTTTCCACGGAAGGATTCGATTGGTGAGATAGAGGAGAGCACGGGGATGAGCCGGGTGATCGGCGAAAATGAACCAAACAATCAAAGTTCTCTTGACGAATCTGAGTCGCGTAAGACTGGCGAAAGTGAAAGGAAGGCCGATCGGATGACTGAGTCCTCCGCGAGAGACGAGTCAGTGGAAATAAACTCTGGAATATTAACGACCGGGAAGTTTTTAACTTGGGCGCAAACTCATTCTGGGAGTATATATCCGTGGGATAAGAAAATTGCTGAGAATCCACGAACGGAATCGCTCGAGATTGAAATACGAACAATGTCGCTCGGAAAGGACACCGCGGAGCAAGGAAATACTTTAAAAGCGAATGCACACTCCGCTGATAATTTTATCAGAGATTCCAAGGCCGAGTCTTCGGGTAATAAAGATGGCGCAGCTTCGCGGATGGAAATAACGAACAGCGGTCTTACTCCATTGAGTTCATCGAAAATTTCTCCTGATATTTTTCACGAGGCAATTATGATTTCGGAGGAGGACAGAAAAAACGGGGACATTTTACATGGATATAATAAATTTAAAGAGAAAAGCTCTTTCTTCTGGAAGAATGATAAGAAGACTCTCGGGCAGAATGAGGAGGAGGAGGTGGTGGTGGTGGAGGTAGGACAGGCCAGCGGCAAGAGGAATAAGAAGATGAAGACGGAGAAAAGGAAAAGAGAGAAAGAGAAGGAGAAAGAGAAGAAGGTGGAGACAATTGCGGAGGAGGTAGGAGAAGCAAGGTCCACTTTAAATTCCACGCAAGCTTCTATTAATCCGGTCACGCGAGAGAAGAAGAATCTTGAAACCCCGGAAGACCTGACGTACAGCCGAGTAGGAAGGAAGAGCCGATCCTACTCAAAGAGTCCCGAATTGGCCAATCCTTTCGGTGGGAAAAGTCTGAATCTGGCCAATAAACATAAAGCGACTGGAAGTGAGATTCGACGTCTCGGCACAAAAGAGCCCGTCATACCCACCGATGATTGGAAGATAAATGAAAAATCGGAAAATGCAAGCACCGTATCGAGGCAGAAAGGAAAATACGATGTAGGCGATGCGAGAAAAGATCTCCATTCAAATTCCAATGGGAAGAATGCTGTATCGGCCGATAGATCGGTCGAATTGAGAAACAAGCACAGCTACGGGGATAATCGTGAAAACGATGATCAGTCGTGGGTAGGAGCAACGGGTCTAAACATGAACGAGGATAAGGGCGGAAATTACAAGCTGGCATTGCCGAATAGGTCGAGTAAAGCCAGCTGGGGCGTTAATTCGAGCTATCCAACGATCTTGCGCGGGGATTTAACGGACAGCTCCACTCGGGGCATTCAGTTATTTCGATTCGGAAATCAATCTCATTTAAGAAATGAATCTGTGCCTTTGACCGATAAGAGGCGTAATCCCGTAGAGAAGAAGCTTTCAGGTAGCACTGCGACTGGAAGCAGGGATGGAGATAGGGAAATGCAAATTGAGAATTACGGTGAAAATAGAGGAGGTGGTGGTGGTGGCGAGGGAAAAGGACAAGTAGATAGCGTTGACAATGGTAGTGGTGTTGGTGCAGGGGCTAGTGGAACTGGTGGAGCTGGTGGAGCTGGTAGCGACGAAGGCAGATCTGACCCTCGCAATTCTTCGGCTATGCTTGAAATCGAGAGGCTGCAATTGATTGGTGGAAAACGTGAGAAGCTTGTGGGAAAAGGCAGCTCGATGTTTGCCACTTCTAAGCACGAATCGAACCTTTTGAAAGGATTGTTTAACGGGCTTACGACACGGGGGACTGCCTCTACTCGTACCAATGATAAAAGAAGCACGGCCATTCACGCAAAGCCCAACGAATTTTCGACAAACGATTTCATAATTACTCCGACTGCCTCCGGAACGAGAGCTAGTTCCTCGAATAACGAAGAAAGCTTGAAATATAATTTAATCGTGGATGGCAAGGTTACGGAGGGAGATGGGAATGAATTAAGCTCGGTAAATATTGAGCAAGTACATAAGCCAAGTGGTAATCCTGATCCCTCGAATAATAAAAAGGATTTGAATGGTCGAGGCAAGATCCTGAACAATAGTTGGGGGCAGAAGAGGAGGAAGAAAAAGAAGGGAAAAATCGTGGAGAAATACTGGGAAGAGGAAGATTTCTCGGACCATGGGAGATTCAATTCTTCTTCGGTAAGATCTAATTCTTCGATGACATCGTCGACGAAAAAATATTCAGGGCTTCGTAAAGAAAGACGTTCGAGATCATTCGGTGGAGGCAGCACTCTTAATCCTGACTATGGAATGGAGTTGGTCACACCGCGTGGCTCTGTTCATCCATCACGGGACGCGGAACACTCCTATCGAACAATCGTTGAATCGGTTACGAGCGTGGATCCACAAGCTGACCATGATAAATACACGTTAAAATCATCCTTTGACCGTGTTTCAGCTGTTCCCATGGACAGTAAAACTATTCGTTACATGCCAAGATTTGCCGAACTTGGGGAGGTCCTGCGCTCGACCATGACGTATCGATTACTCGAAACGAGTTCGATGCCGAAGGAGAGCTTTGTCACGGATTATCCTGGGGCTATCAAGGCTAAAACTGTGATCAAAGATTTTCGTCCATCAACCACCAATACCAAGCTCTCGGACACTATCGCTGGTAACCAGTGGACTCGTTACGTGAGCTTGCCGTACCCAGCAGCGTTCACTACACCTTCACCGGATCGACGTAGGGAATCAAAGTTAGCCGCTGTAAGCCGAAATTCTCCGTCAACAAGCAAATCTTGGACAGATCGGATCGCTGCTTGGCCAACGATTGCAATGAATCTACCCGATAACCGCAATGCTGGCATGTTGGAGGAGAAATCCGTAAGGGAAAATAATTCGGAGAATTCTAACGAATTGAAGTGGCCGGTGAAACACAGTGCTGTGGTCGAGGGCGATTTGGTCCTGGGTGGATTAATGATGGTACACGAGAGGGAGGACAAAGTAACCTGTGGTCCAGTAATGCCACAAGGTGGTGTACAAGCGTTAGAGGCGATGCTCTACACCCTCGACAAAGTCAATGAGGCACACATCGTTCCCGGAGTGAAGATCGGTGGCCTCATACTGGATGATTGCGATAAAGATACTTACGGGCTGGAAATGGCTGTGGACTTCATCAAGGGTAAGTGATGAGCCTCCGCACGTTACATTTTTATTCCAAATAAGCCACGAGCTCCAGTGATTTATACCTCGTATGAAATTTACACGTTCGTTGCAATTTTCATGTATCGTACCGTCTCGCTATACGTATACGCATACATACATTGTACATACCTATATTCTCACTTATATCCTATTGTAGTCTGAATGTGGCGCTGGAGTGGGAGCACGTAAGATCTATCGCAGTGATTTAGAAGTTAGCATATCTTATTTAAGCCCGCTTTACGATCACGAGAGAACTTAGTTATCTCCAAAGTTCGGCAACGAAAGCTTTTTTGCCTATTTAAGGCACTTCTCGCAGACTTCTATGAATATCTGCAAGTACGCTCGGCAAACTTTGCCTCTAATAGAATAATAGAATAATATCATCCAAAACTGTCATCAAACGGATTTTCCATGGTAGTGTTAATATAAAAAGTTTCTAGATTTATTCTGTATACATAATTCACAGTGATCGTCCGTAGTTAGTTTTCATTCATCCGAGCAATAATTCATGGAGAAAACCGAGGGGAACAGTGCTTTAGACCGAACTTCCTCAATATAACATGTAGGACAATGATACAATCTTGGTGAATATTAAATTTCGTATGCGGGAGAACGTATCATTCCTCGAAACTCCACTGTTTCTCTATAGTTCCCAATGTCTAAGAGCTCGAGGAGGAAAAAAACGGATAGAAAGGGACAATGTAATATAGCGGAGAATATTTCTGTAATACGAAAAAGCGTATAAGCATGACAACAATTTCTTTGAGTGCTGCTTGAAAAAACATTACGTAACGGTGAAAAAAATTCAATGTTTTTCCTCCTGTCCTACAATAACGTCTGCATATGCGAAACATATATACAGCAGCCGGGTGATTGAAAGAAGTAACCGAATTAGAGCTATCCTTCTTTTTCAACAAGCGAATCCACCCCAATAATGAGAATTGGACTTATTCACCGAGCGAATTGAACTTTCACCATAAATCTATTTAAAAGCGATTTAAGCCTGGCTGCAAAGTTTAAATCCCGACAAGATTTACGTCTGATTCAATTCATCTGCTAGCTTGTCCTTATCCACCATGGGGGATCTACATTTTCATCTCCGTCGACGGAATGACTCTGAGAATAATTTGTGTACCGTTACCAGCTCGCTACGCCTCGGTCGACGTCTCTATACACGAATCGTAATTTCCACGAGGCATTGTGAGCCTAAATTAATCACCTAATCATTTTCCAGCAATGCGCCAAGTGGAGAAACCATTCGCACGGAATGCGATTAAGCGAAAATATAACTACAATGTCTCTGCATTCTGCTTATAATGCTTAACTCGAAATGGAAGTGCAGGCTGATGAAAAGGAAAAAGCCGATAGGCAGATTGGTAGATCTCTGCGATAGATGAATTCTGTAAGAGGAGTGTAATCCTAAAAGTTCAGCCCTGGCAGACCGTATCTGCTATACCTTTCTCCAAGAAGCTTCTATTCCGCCCATTGACAACAATGGCCATTATTATGCATGAGAAAAATATCGAAATTTTCTCCTAAAGCAAGCATCGGTATCGAGCACTGATTCATGACTTTTTACCTAAGAAGGCTACAGGTCGGCCGTGTTAGTGTGTATATACAGTATGCGACATAAAATCGTGAAATCGTTGATCGCCAATACTGCTCCGCGTGACGAGAATGCCAAATCAAATGCAATGAACCGCTACCCCCATCCCATATTCTTACTCGCTCAGCTCACTTTGACCTCATTTCCGCCCCAAGCAATTTCAGCCTACTATTCTCCATAACAATAAAAGTAATAACCCTAAAAAATGGATCAAGACTGTATACTTCACTAATTTTTTTTAAGGGTTACCTAATTTTTCTTCGTCTTTCGCATGAATATCATCTGGCATTTACGACATGTCGGTACAGAAGTTTATAGAAGGGAGAGAGCGAGCTTTAAAGCTCCCTTACCGACAGTGAACAACTCTGTGGTAATTCTCTTCCTCTTCCCACGCTTCTCTGTTTCCATCTATTAGTCGATAAGATTATTTCGAGCCATACCGACTTTCTCCTAACTATCTATCGATAATACCGCATCATCTAATTTTCCCCCTGCTGCTACATCGATAAATGCATGATTACCTATATATGCACTTTCTTAAAAATCTGTAACTCGCGCATAGCTCTGGCATAGTTACTACAATTTTTATGTTTATAAGCATTCATTGAGCATACGAGATAAGAGCCTCTGGCATTGATAATAACAGTTAAAAAGTGTGTTTTTAATCTTAATGAATGAGAATGAATGTATGCTTCATAAAAAGTAGCTCTATTCAAAGTATAGAGGAGAACACTCGAAAAGATAAAGACGGTACGTAATATATAAAAGTTTGAATTAAGAAAGAGAGGAGAGAAAGAAAGAGGAGGATTCACTAAACTGTGTTTCTCCTGTTAGCACAATTTTGAGAGGACGAGGGAAGATATATTTCGAAGATACAGGGTAGGGTTTTAACGCGCTTATCATTTGCGGGGTGTGTAGCGAGAAAATATCGTACATGAAGAGAAATATGACTAAAATTTATCAAGAAAAAGTATAAATTAACCTAATGAAAAAGATCGAATCATTTGACATGAAGTAAATATTGGGTTAGAAATAGCAAATTAAAAACTTTCAAGATTAATTGAAGCAGCTGTAATTATTGTTTCAGGAAAATAAAGGGGCCATGAATTCTATATTTCACAGAGATATTAAGAACATTATTTTCTTAATAATAGCTTAATAATTCCTTCCGTGTAGAAACAAGTTTTAATAAAAGTTGGACAAGGAGTAAAGTAGTCGTTAAAGGAGTCCTCGTGAATGATCCGAGTATACTCGTCATCTTGAAAGTACTCCTATTACATCGGTATGAAATTATAAGTATTCAGCCAGCACTCAAAACTCAGCAGATTGGACTTGGCAGAACTGTTCCGTATAGATTCGTCCATGAACACCAAATAGCTTTTAATTCTAGAGGCCAACGCTTCCTGCTCTGTCCTGTAATATCGAATAACGATAAACGTGCTCGAAAGAGAGAAATAATTAATCGATCGGAGTTGTCCAACTCCTCTTTTTTCATACATAGAAGTGTCTGGGTTGATCGTCTTCTGTAGTGTGGTCCTCTGTGATCTATCACAAGCCGTCTTAGAATTATCCATTCTCTGGTCATACACTTAATCTCCGCGGATAGCATAGTAGTTAGTGAATTACGTGCCTCGGCCGATGACTAATTTACACTTGCAACTGCTGCGAGTCGTCTCATTGATATTCAAGGTAATAACTGGTTTTATTAATAGTTTTATAGGCAGAGCTTTTACGAGCCTTGGGAGGCAATAGTTACGTATGCTAACGTATTGTCGGTTGGCCGCACTAGATCAGAAACGTGCATCTCTTCGTGTCATACGAATAGATAATAATCCTTGCACTCCGAATAATTGTTTTTCGAGGAAAGGCATGAGGGATGTAATTTGTAAGGGTAAAAGAATAGCAAACTTGGAACGATGGTTTGATCCGCTCGATAAAGTTGCGACGAATAATATTTCACAGGAGGGTTAAACCTTGAGAGGTATTGTTGTAGGTGGACTTTCATCTCTGGAGAATACTCCCCTAAGTCGACACACTCGAACCACCGACCAAGGGCCCATAGCTAGGCTCAGCCAGGGTGTTAAAGGGAGCACTCTGTATTTATGAACCTTTGGGAAAGAAAATTTAAATTGCACCAACTCGATAAGAAATAAAATCTCATGTACCGCAAATTTTCTCTAATTCTTACCTTCTCCTTGCCACGATAAAACTCTATATACGCATCGTTCAATTAAAAGATGTGGAACGTAGATTTGCATAGAATCAGTGAATTTTGCAGCAGCTTTTAGGCAATCCAATAATACTCTTCTTTCTCAATAAAACACCGCTTTTGGTGATTAACCAAGCGCGAATCGACCAATGTCAGCAATTTGCCTCAATAATAGCGACGAGATTAGACGAGATTAAGCGAGATTGGTATTTACAATTAGAGCAAGCGTTGGACTATTTTTACCAGAAGCAAATGGAATTATTTTCACTTCCCAGCTGTCTACACTTTTTCTCTCTCCCTCCCTTTCTCTCTCATTTGCTTGACATTTAGTTAGATTTTAATCAGCTTATGGAAGCATTTTAAAGTTATATATGAATAATGGAGCGTTCCCTTATTACAAATACCATGTGTTTATGCATATATCCAGAAGGCAAATGTTTGAAAACTGTTTTGTAAAATCTAAAAGCAATATTGACTTAAATGATTTTCTGACAGCGCAGGAAAGGGGCACCTGTTCCAGCGCAAATAAAAATTTAATTTCGACGAATAACACAGGGATATTGATACATTATTAGGATTATAAGCATCATAATTTGGCAAGTTTTTAATAGAGCACGAGGTCATCAGTAAACGTTCGATTGGCGAAGGAAAGAATTAAGCGTGCGGTGTAGAAATTATCAGATGAACTGGATCCAATTTATTCATTTGGCATTAGGTATAATATGCATCAAAGGCAATTGGTGCGGGTTAAAATCAGCGCCGATACCAAATCCCCACCGAACTGATAAATAGGTTGCGGCAGATATATATTTGCAGATTTGCCAATCTGCAAATAACGTGAGGTAATATTAACAGTGGTCCGCATTAGTATTTGGACACCCCTTTGTTTCAATTAGACGTGCATAAATAATCAGCTGTTTGAATCAATTGCAAAAAGGGATATCAAAGTGTAAAGCTTACCAATTTTCCCTATATACGTATCTGCAGATATGAAAATGGTATTTTTTAGCCAAAATTCGCGTTCCAACATGTCGTAGAGCACATGCAATTACATAAATTTTGTGGAATCGTCGAAATAGGTTAGAATATTCGCATTTGAAGAGGTGCGATTCAGTGAAAGGGCCACTTGGATTTTATTAGTGGTTTAGAATATAATAGTAGATCTGGAGGATAAAGATTGTCGTATCGGATGAATGGGCAGTTTCACCGAGTGTTTGAGCAAGGACGATAGCGAGGATAGTAGGGATATTAGGAGTTGGTTGACATATCCAAGGACTGGAGGAAGCACGCAATTGACAAACTGATAGAATCCACACGCGGAAATGGTATCCTACTGTTGGCAGTCAGCCAGTAAGGGAATTAATTCAATAGCGAATAAGAACTAATTTCTAGGAACTACTGTAGTAACATCTGTTTCGGGTAAAATTATGCTTTGCCAATTTAGCTGGGGAAGCTAGCGGGTTTCGGGATGCAGAATTGTTGGCAATTAGGGACATCGGACCAGGAAAGCATCTAAGTCGCCTGCACGTGGTACAAAACAATGTAAACTGAACAGGCTAGAGCTCTTTAGGGTATATATATATATATATATATATATATATATTATTTTCACTAGGGTAACCTAGATATCCCGGTTCTCCGGTGTCTGTCCGATCAAGAAATTTTGTGCTTCTAGGGCTTTAGTCTCGGCCGAAATGCAAAACATACACCTTGTAGTCACCCGCAGCCATCAGTTTCTCTTGCGAATCCCTGTTAAACTTGACCCCATGGATTTTCCGACCCTCGTCATTTTTTTCCACAAAAGGATGAGGATTAATGATCCTCCTCCCACGAAACACCTTCGGAAAAGCAACGTTTTACTATAGTAATTGATAAAACAAATATGTTCAGGGGTGTTTTTCGAGTGTATCAGGAATCGAGAGGAGAAAAAAGAATGATGGAGGGGGTAGAGAAGAAAGATATGGCGAGACGGAACGTGAGACTCGGTTATGGGGGAAGCCGAGAAGGGGATGGTTGTGGCAGGTGGAGGCCAGGGTGGGAGGGTTGATACGCGTTTGAGGAGGAGGGTAGTGTTGATGCAGTCGCAGAGCCAGTCAGTGGCTGCTCCGGCACAGAGCCGCGCGCGCGCTCTCTCTCTCTCTCTCTATCTATCTCTCTCTCTCTATTTCTCTCTGTCTCTCTCTCACACACGCACTTCAAACACGATGCTGATAATTCAACGAAACATGACGAAAAACCATTCGTGACAAACGCGTTATGTGAAATACTCATCGGCCTCTACTTCAACGATCTCTGTGTAAAAATCCTCTTCAATTTTCTATCAACTTTACTTTCTCTCTCTCTCTCTCTCTCTCCCTCTTTATTCTGCTCTTATCTGTCCCCTATCACTTGAAAAAGCGTGGAGGTACTTTCACATTTTTCACCATTTTCCATCTTCGCGCCAATGACGAGGCTGTCTCGATCGGCAAGGATTGCTGGAGGAAAAGAAAAATATTATTAGTAGACCGGCTTATATACGAATCCTTCTACTTCCACCTACTTTCACACCCCGAGTAACAAAAATAGGGCCGATTTTTGTGTGCGAAACTTTATCGTCGTATCTACGTGAAAATCGATCGACGTAAAAAAGTGCGATTTGAAGTTACCGTATAAGAAGTTATTGCACTATTAATCATTCGTTTTACTATCATCGTTGAGCAAACTAAAGTTGTTCATGCCGTATAAAGCAGAATTTAGCTTGTGTTCGTGTTTATAAGCGTCCCGGACACGGAGAGATGCGAAAGATGAGATCTTCTCGAATTATCTTTATTTCGCTGTTTCGATCTCTTCTGCGATAGAGATTTTCTATTTTTCTTAAAAGCCAGCAGTAATTAAACAGTCAATTTTCCTCACGATAAGTTAATTTTAATATTTATCTTCTGGCAAATACTTTAAAAGCTGATTATTTCATTTCGCTCGTGTCTCTTTCGCAGCATCAGTTTAGTCACGTGTTTTTCAATAAGTGTAATTAAAAGTTTATTGAAACCAATGATCTTAATTATTCCATGTGTTTGTTTCATTAAATTTTTCTTCGTGGCTATTTGTTACCGGTAATCTGACATTCGGCAAATATTGGGAAATCCGATAAGTTCGCTAAACAATGAAAAAATTGTAATCCGATTAAAAATCGGCACGCGCGCGACGTGGTCTTAAAAAAAAAATCAATTAACTCAAGGAGTTTTCCTGGACCAGTGAAAAGCAGCATGGTTGAATCAGGTATCCAGCCGGCGGATAATCCGCTTTTCATTTTCCCATTCCAATTTATCCCGCGAGAACGCGTCTCAAGCTCGTCGTTACAGTATTTAAAAGCCACTAAACGTTGTTATTCAACGAGATGCCAAATCCCAATATTTTCTTGATTGGAAATCCGAAAATCCTATTGAGAATAGAATCCATTAAAAGTGAGATTCCTTTAAGTTGATCAACGGGAAAACTTGTCGAGCCATCGTGCTAAATTGGAAGAATAAAACTTTGTATGATAGTCTATTCTAACCGTGAAAAATTTTGGTCCAGCTTTACCCGGAATAATAAGATTTTTGGCCTGAATAGTTCGGTCTCATCGTTTGATCAAACGATATTACGTATTCCCTACCAAGTGTCTCTCACATTTTCTTATCTAACGCGAAACAAGATTTTTCCCGCAATTTTTTCATCGTTACATTATTATAGCGGTGTATAGTAAAAGTGCCATAAATAATAGGGCCAGCTAGAATGACCATTCAAGGATTTCCAAGTTTAACGCAACAGGTGAAACGCGCGAAATTTATCCGTATAAATGCTTATCAAAATTTGCCACGCAGACCGGGTAAGAGTAAGGGGTATATCGATGAGAGGTGGGGAAAGTCAAGTTTTTAATTAGTTGGGATAACATACCGCTATATACCGGCGCGCGAGGGTTATAGAGCCCAGTTATGGGTACACTACATATATACATAAAACAAAGACAACAAACTATATTGCGAAACTGTATCATCCAAGTAATTTAAACTTATCAGAAGCTGTATTTTTGTCCATACTGGATCAACTTTAACTAGAGTGGCACGCAATAAGCCACTCTCGCTCATCTAATTTCCAAATACTACAGTACAATTACGTTTTGCAGATTAGCTCTATTGTACGAGTTTCCATCAAATCCGCATACGAATATTTTCGTAATTTAAACTATACCAGAGAAGCATTCAATACCCCAAAAGTAAACTTTCTCTCTCTGAGGAATAGGCACGTATTGCAATTTTGAAAGGCTGGAATAGGATCCTAAGGAATTTACACGAAAATGATATCCAAGTTGGAAACACGTGACGTGAAAAGATTAAATAATTAACGGCTAATGTATTTTCCTCACTAGAATTTCCATAACGACGAGGGAGAAATTTTTAATTACTGGTCTTTCTAAAATTTCATATTCAAAACTATCTTTGATCATTGGCTAAAATTAAAAGTTGAAACTTGTTGTTTGGGCGCGGGTAAAGTAGAATTTTTATCAATGCGTTATGTTTTAATTAAATGAAAAACTTTTCTTCCAGCATTCACGTTCGCGAAAAGAATATAGCACAGAAGTTGCTTAATTAATTTCTATTATTTCTTTCTGTCTAGCGCGAAAGGTTTGAACAAAATGTTACATAATTAGTTATCTAAATGAGAACAATGAATATTTTAAGGAAGATTCTGGAAAGTTGTTTCCATAAGGGTGCGACAAGAAGAAATAAAAGTTCCAAAGCTTTTTGCTTTCCACGGATCACCGAAAAGGAATATCTAAGGGAGGGAATTAGACCCTGAATATGTAGATAGGGACAATGAGACAGTCAAGTCCGTGGAAAGAGCGGCAATTTACATTTGTCAAGTCGATTATGGCAATGTTCCTGCGATACGAGACAAAGAAAGGACATAATTTAAGGATGCAGTCACATTTGGACACGCTGTCTTTGTCCCGTTCAAAATTAAAAGACGGGTCAAGTCTGAATATTCGGTGGCGTTGAGATAACATCCTGGAAGATTTGCATCGTTAATTAAATCGTCGAGTGATAAAAATCTAGTGGGATCGAGAGAAATAGCCGAGGTTTGATTATGAAGTCATGAAGTTACTGGTGGCCCTGTTGAGCTGCGTTTGCTTAGGAGAGAATGCACTCCGAGGCTCGTCGGGGATGAAGAAGGAAGAGTGGTCACCGTCCTGGTACCGCTTGGTCGATTCGAGAATATGGGGATTGGAGGAGAGGGATCCGAGGTGGGGGGTGAGTGGAGCGTATTGGACCAAGGGAAAGATGGAGAGTACCGCGATAGATCCAATAATAAGAGTGAGGTACGAGAACCCGGAAACGGGTCATCCTATCAGGCATGGCCGCAGGCTCTTTCGATCGAGCTCGGAGGAGCAGATCGTCTGGCCGGTGAAGAAGGAGGCGGTGGTGGAGGGTGATATCCTCCTTGGAGGCTTGATGATGGTGCACGAGAGGGAGGATGAAAAAACCTGCGGCCCCGTTATGCCACAGGGTGGCATCCAGGCTTTGGAAGCTATGCTCTACACGCTTGACTGGTTGAACGAAGCCACGAACATCTTGCCGAGTATCAAGATCGGTGCTCACATTCTCGACGACTGTGACAAGGACACCTACGGCCTCGAAATGGCTGTAGACTTCATCAAAGGTGAGTCTGATTAATCCTCCCTATACGCATATATAACACGATAATTCCAAACAGTCCATTTATTTCCATTGCTGCGCTTATTATTACACGCACACGCACAACCCCATTTATATACCTATACCTATACCTTCTTATATAATCTCTCTTCCAATAATTTTTTTATCAAATTTATACGATTATCGAGTTTTAAAATTTCATCAACGGTCGGCGGGGGTAGGGGAGGGGAAGGATAGGATTGAAATTCTTGGCTATCTTCGTCGATAAAGGTACTGCAGGCAAAATATTGTGGTTTGACCCGAGCATGTTTTCCCCTCGTTCTCCTTTTTCGTTGCGAGGAAAGAATGCTCGAAGCATCGCGAGCTCCTATAGCTGTTACACAAAATCGAGATGTCTCAATAATTCGATCAAACTCAAAGGACATGGAAAGGACTACGTTTGGCGGTTTGGTTGGCCCTTTGGACCTAGTTAGGCAAATGAGCTATCGATTCAACCCAAAGACGCCTACAAGTTCAATACGTTAACGCGCCTCTTCCCCCCTTCTATTTACCCCTATCCCACACTAAACCATGTGTACAGTGCTGATTCGCACAGCGATTGTTTGACATAGGATTTATAATTTTCTGCAATTCAACGAGAGTCGCATAATTTGCATAATTATGCTCGAATGCCAATCGTGTCTTCGATGTAATCGCAAATTCAATTACCCGACTATTGGCATCCCTATTCGCTAATTACGATTTATGCAAATATTCTCAATTATTTGAAAGGTTTAACAATTTAAGGATTTTCGTACTGAATCCCCCCTCCTATTCACCGACGAGGGAATACATTATTAACGCTATAATACTGCTAAAACCACCGAAGCCGATTTAAATTGACTTTTATCAATATTTTTTCAATTTTTCTCTCCAAAACCCCTCCCATTATTAGCTTCTCTCAATAATTCTTCCTCCATTGGAAAGTATAAATTATTGAAAAGGTTATAGTCGATTTCAGCGTTAATGCTTTGGGCATAAATAATAAGACAGTTTATTGATTATTATCGTTTTGTGGGAGATAAACCTATATATCCCTTTGTGCACTGTCCGGTGTTTTTGATGATAGAACAGTGGCGTGTATAATTACAACAAGAACCGGGGTTTCGTGGGCTATGAACTGATTAAACGAGAGCAGCTGAGTAGTGTAGAGAGACAGGAATCAAGCAAGCTTACGGATACGCTTTCCTAGCAAAAGCAACGGCATGGCGAAACTAGACCGGAGCGGATCGGATCGTAGCAAAGAGGAGAAAGGCAAAATGTCTAGCGCCTAGCACATCGGCTGCTGTAGGGCTATCCCGAGACGTTTGTCGGAGGATAATGATCCTGCAGCATCGTATGACGGCATTAATGATTTTCACCAAGCAAATTTCCACCTTTGCCAGCATCTAATTAGAGACCCAAAAGCAAACACCCTACTGTGCTTCTTAGTAAAAGAAACTGTTTATAACCTCCGCGTTTTCCGCCTTGTCCCCCCGTTAATTAATTCAGTCGTATTTGCTTTTGAACCAACCATAACTGATGCTATTAATTTTAATTCTGTGCAGAAAAACAATCAATTCGTAATTAATACTGCTATTGAAGTAATAGTTAAATAACATTTATTAATGCAAAGGATTTGTCGCGCGCGTTATATTAAATAATCAAGTTGCGTCCGTAAATTGGCTGAAATTTAATATTAAATCTGTCCAACGATTAGTTTTAGCACAGAAGCATTTGCTCGAAGCGGTTTTAGATTAAGGCAAAGGGTGCGGGTATAATTAAATTACAAATCACCGGCGATAGCTGGAAAGTGAAGGCGTGGAATTGTTGGATATGTCCCAGGCTGGACTTATTGTTAATAAGAGGGATCGCGAGCCCTCCAAGCCAGAAGCACCAATAAAATATATTTCTCTCTTCAATTTAGCCTTAACAATCATTTCGATTCTAGAATCCCGTATTTTATTTAACGCAGTATAACGGCTCACCAATTGGCATTTTTCTCCGAAGAAACAATAAAAATGAATAAATGGACAGTATATAAGAAATTAAGTGGGGAGAATCAAGCTGTCACTAGCTGTCAGCTTTAAAGGACCGAGAGACTTAAACTGTCAAACCAGAGAAATCATCAAGGACGTTTGAAAATTTATATGGCGATTTTTCGAATTTCTATTAAAGTGGGAATGATTTATGATTCGATAGGCTGGCACAGGTCAGAAAGGTCGAAGACTGTCGGACTGAGAGTTTTTCGATAGCAACGTGAGCGGTATCGTAAAAAAAAAAAATCTCCAAGTTAAATTTTACGGCTGCGCAGTAACGAACGGACTGAATATACGTACATCCCAATGTATTCACCTGGTACCGAGCTTTTCATGTAGAATCGAGCAATAATTCTACCTTCCAAGCACGATCTAGCCACAAAGTAGCATTATTCAAGCAGCGACTTACGAATAGTCCGTAACAAGCCGTAATTTAATTTGAACTAAAACAAAATTTGCCGCTTCTCGTATTATTACCGACCATTACATAAAAGCTTCAGCGATGTATTCAGCTGCTATACCTATACCTGTACGTTGCCGAAAATATTAAAATTCCTCGCACGACATTTTCTCCAAACGAAGTAGAAAAATGTCAAACCATCCAGAATCTTTTTTAATTATATACGTTTTGCTAGAGAAACGTTTGTCTCTACTAATTCTTCAAAAGAATTGTTTGTATGTATGTGCATGTATACTATATATATATATATATATATTAATTTAATCTCTGGGTGATTTTAAATTTGGCTCAAGTAAATTGATTATAGAATTCAACGTTATAAATCGTATGGTACGGTATATACATGCAGGTATATAGTATACCATTATAGAAAAACGCTGTTGGAATATTTGCAAAGAAACACGCCAAAAGTCTAAAGTGAAATATGACTGAATGTAAGAGGGACATTTCAAGATGGCAAGCAATGGGGACCTCCGTCCTTCGTTTTATCAATTCAGCCTGCGGTGTTGGCTGAAACTTGAAAAGGCCAGTCCTTATCTCGCCAACGTGGAAAACGCGATTAAGGTGTTCCCCGTGGGAATTCACAATTTCGCCGATAACACACGCGAATCTCCCCTCTATACGACACACCATCGCTATATCAATACGAAAAAAATAACCGAGAAGTCAAAAGCAAAAGAATCCAATTAAATCTTCGATTCTTCCGTAACGTCTTACACGTGCTCTTTTTATAAAGGAAAAAAGTATTGGAGGGGAGGAGCGAGGAGTTTTTCCAATTGGCTGGCATGTTCCGAAGATCCCAGGATGCTACGTGAAAGCCCTGAAAATAAAGAAAGTGTGACTAGTGACAGCTCCGATTGGAGTTTTATTTGAGTCATAGCAAGCCTAGGCACACAATACCCATTGCAAATCCAGGAAGTTATCAAACACCTGCCAATAGAGTGTTGCGATCTATGCGAGCTTTACGTCGAATCGAAATATTCAATTTCAGTAGGTTATAGCGTATTACGGCATACGGTACGACTGCAATGTTACTGAAGACTTTTTCAAGAAATCCTCGCCGAACGAAATAGCTGAAAAGTATAGTATATGAATCGATTCGAGAATAATTTGCAAAGCAAATTGTATCAATTCATGAAATTTTTTGCTGTAATAAAATTCCGGATACGGGCTAATTCAACTCGGCCCGGAATAGGAATTCCCTCTCGTGGAGGGACCTCGAATGATCGAGGGTAACATTAAAACAGCTCAAGCTTTTTTTTTTTATTTTTTTCTTCTTTCTTTTTTATTTTTTTATATTTTTTTCCCGTAGATATTCGGTCTTCGCGGTTCATAAAATGTAATTTTATTAGGATCGTCATCCTAGCTACAATCCCCATCCGACGAGACATTGGCTTCTGCAAGCTGAAACTGAAGATCCATCGCGTTGCTCGACAGACCAGAGTGCAATTTAAATAGGAGCTCGAGGAATTTCAGCGGCCTGCATTAAACGCCACTTTATTCGGATCGTAAAAAAATAAGGGCTTATTTATGTATCTGCATTACGCAAACGCTGTAGCTGGCAACGTAAAGTGCAAGACTGGATAAAGCCAGACTTGTCACTCAGCCTTTACAGCGAACTAAATTTAGGACACAATAACAGTATCCGGAGTAGGAGCGAGCTTTCCAGAATGGTATGAAAATTTTCCAAAACTTGCTAACCTCGCCGTGTGCGTAATGTAAACCACCTTTTATTTTACGGTTCGTTTATCTGGAAATCAAAATTTTATTTTCAACAATAACAAGCGTGACGTTAAAACACGTAGCCACTATATATCATATATGTAACTGCGTAATACGAAAGCCAAGGATTGCGGTTCAACTTTTCGTGGGAGGAAGGGACTCTAATGGTACTACGGTTGCGTTAAAGACAATTGAGATTTATGGTAAACCTACAACCTCGACTGTACGCTGCTAACACTTCGTGCTCCAAAAATCGGAATGTAAATAAAAGCCTCAATTTGCATATACACCGCACGTAGATTAAATTTTCAAACTAACAAACGGATAAAATAATCGGGTTCTGAATACGCGTTAAAGTACATTTTGTTTATATAAACCAGTGCTTCATGCAAGTTTTAACACGATTTTCTCCATGGTTAAATAGTAAAATGTTCTTCTCTGCAATAAATATTTGATCAACCAAAGGAAGAAACTTGGATTCTTCATATTTGATAGCAGCACAGTGAAAAGTCATCTATTTATTTATGTTCGGACAGACACGCATTATAAATATGACCAGCTGTAGCTTCCTCGAAAAATTGAGACAGATGACCATTAATCTTTCGTGTTAATGTCAAGAGCTTTAGCATTTTTTAAACCCAGTGATAAGATCTTTGCAGTTTGCTAGAAGTATAGAATAAATACAAAGCTCGAATGATTAATAACGACAATTTGTTGAAATATTTAAGAGAGAGAGAGAGAGAGAGAGTGACACAACACACAGGGACCATAAGAGAGAGAAAGGGAAGAAAATTTGAATGCTGTTATAGTGTGATCAAACGAAAGTTTCGCGAAGCGATTAGAATTTATAGAATCCCGATGAATTATGAAACCATCGAACAGAGAGAGGGAGAGAGAAGGGAGCGCGAAGGGGAAAAGGAGGATTGTAGAAAACAGGTCTCCAATGAGCTTTATGTCTATCGGAAACGCTCCCACGCGAATTCAGCAGTTCGCCTCTTTAATTATAGAAGATAGAAAAGCGAGTCACCGAATGACACGTTTGTAGCACCTGCTGTGAACGATCTCGCGTAATTTCAAATGAAATTTCGTTTCACTGTATATGTCCCAACTTTATAACGAGGAAACTGCCATGAATGAATGAACCAACAAACACCTGACACAAAATATACGCACCACGATAGTATTAAAACACGCTACTTTCCGTCAAAGACTATCAGACTACCGATAACAGAATCCAATATGAAACAGCACTTATAATCATTGGGATGGAAATTTGAGCAATACTGAACTCTTCTTGAAAGAGCCCCTTGCCAAGCTCCTTAAAGATACTCGATCGTTTTATCATAAAAATATAGACTGACCTAAAATGTTGAAAGAATTTACTCGGAACTTTTACGTATCGAGCTGTATGTCGGAAACATGGGTTTCTACGTGAAACTATTAAAAAAAGATTATTTAAAAACAAATACCTTAACGCGTCGCTTTATAGAATTTGATAGATTCTGAGCTCGTGTTTAATACGTATAAATATTACAGTGAAAATTGTAGAGATTGCGGAAAATATGTTTTATAATGTATTAAATAACCTATTGATAAATAAGTGTTGTTAAATTGAAAATAAATTATATAAAGTGTTGACCTAGTGTAATTGCAGCAATCGACGATAACTATTAAACTAAAATGTTCTGCGACGTACCAACGGCAAGTGTATAGCTTATTACTTTGACTGCTTGACGTGATACTCTCTATATACCGAGTCTTCAATTATAATTATCGATGTATTATATTGGTATTAATAATCCAAAGTATTACAAGTTAACTTATAATATAGTTTGATGAAAAGAAAAGATATCAGGGGTATCCTATAAGTGCCTCTGTTTGATATATTATACTAAACGCTTGGGTGTCCTAAGGGCAGAAGGTCTTGAAGCATATTGTAAACTCTATTTGGTAAACATTTATGGCCTGTATAAAACTATTAACTATACAATATCATACACAAACAGGGTTAATTGAACGTTCAATAGCCGGATTGAATGTCCGAGGGCCGATTACCTCTAACTACGTCAGTCATATAATAACACATTATCTTTTGATACGAACTATTAATGACATCAATCTATATTCTTGATAAATTTGAATATGAAATTGTCTGTCATAGGAATTAAACAAGATAAAATTGCTGCAATATTGTTTGTTGGAACAATGCGTTTGGGGATTTGGATGAAGAGATTTTGGGTATGCCCGATGCTGAGTAAGAGAAGAGAGGAAAACGAAGAAGGAATCGAGAAAGAATTAGATGGAATGTGATGAATGATACAAGGCTCGAAGGCATTGTTGACTTTTCTTACTTTTCTTTTCGTGTCGCATTTCTTTCGTTACAAAAAGACGAACGTTAAGGTCCCTTGGGCTGTGAAAGATACGATCCATCTGCCCCCATCCCCCGACCATCCCCCTCCCACTCTATAAAACTTTGAAAATTTCATCCCTCGATTTTCACAAAAGTAAGTGTCAGAAGCCCGTAGAGGCAGAGTCAAATGTAAGGATGATACGAGCATAAAACTTTCACATTCTTACAATCCATATACGAGAGGCGAAGCTTAAAGGCACTTAAAGGAACATAACGGGCCTCATGAAACAATGATTTTCTTTCTTTCTCTTACCTCACTCCCCGTGTATTTTTGCTTCTGCCCACCATTCCTCGCAGCCGGGACTCTCGGGATACACGACTGATGTTATATATATATTTATTCGTCGTAAAAGTTTTAGAAAATTGTCATACCTTTGATTATTTACAGCCTTGATCTTGATTTTCCGCAGTAATCCTAAAGGAAACATTTCACTAGATTGCACCGAATAAAATTTGTAGCTTCGGCGATATAGAAGAAAGTTTGAAGAATTCTTTATTACTTTAGTTTTACGGACTTTATCAATTTTTTAATAACTGGCTTGCTGGAAGTCCATACCGATGCGGAAACATTGTTTTTCAGAAGCTGCTGTGAAATCCCAGATCATTTTGCTGACCGAGAGGTGAAGACAACCAAAGGAAAAAGTTGGAGTTGGTATACTCATCAATCAATTACTTCAACTTTTTAAAGTAGAGGCCGTGTTGGATTGGACTGTGGAAAACTAAGATGTCCAATTTACTCTATGAGAACTCGTCCCACTGTGTGTTTCGAAAAGTTATTCTCTCCCCAGCTTTATACAAAGTTACAATATAATTTTTTCCCGAGAACAATAATGTCGCAGCTTGTACGAAAAATCCAATACGCACCTGTTGCCGATAAAATTGACTTTTTAAGACAGAAATAGACACCGACAAAACTTACGTGCCACTTCCAGCAGAAAGTTCAACTAGATCGTTTAACATTTTCCAAACAGATGTTTTCCTATTAAGCTACAAGGTATTTCTCAACGTACACCCGAGAAACCTTTCTCATCAATCCCTAAACGCGAAAAGCAGTAAAATTAATTGTCTTTTAAGAATTTTATTATTGAAATTCCAGCGTGTTTAGCGTTCACCAGCAATCAGGCGGTACTGCACCGAGCTATAGTCCGCGGAGAAGGACTTTCGTCAATTACACCAGCCACCGCACGTACCTGACCAGATTGTTAATGATTTCGTATACCATTTATCGTGGTGTCGATTGCATTAACAACGAACGTCTGTGCGCGAATATTAACTCGTAACAGAGATCTCGATTCTCCGAGATAATCGATCGCCACTGGCCATAAACATATATTCTATGAAATTTGTAATGTTTATCGCCAAATATAATATTATCCTTTTAATCGCGAATGCGTTATACCGCTTTGGTGCACTCTCCTTTCACAATATCCTTCTATATATAGTTTAAACTTTTTATCTCTATACAACATGGTGTACACACGATTAACAACTATCGAATAGAATATATTTGGCTCTTAAAATTAACGTTCCATTAACTTGCACAAGGATCATGTATGTAAACACGGATATATTTGGCTTGCTGTATATATATGTATATACATATAGCAACGATGCATGCAAAGCGTGCAATTCGTTTTACAGAAATTACCGCGTCGATTTTGCGTTGGTCCATTCACCGACTTCTTCGTCAAAGGAATACCATTATTTGATGGAAATTTACGTGCTAGGGCCAATACACTTAGCATTTACGTTATTCTTGCTTATGCACTCTCCATTCCTCCAGCTCGCGCTCCACGCGAGAAATATCGGCTTAGCTGAAAATCCCATCACGTCTCACCTGCTCCTGATCAATTATAGTAGATGGCAATAAACGTACTGGTAATTGTAAATTACAGACGTTCGGCTAAAATCTATGGTGAATTATTTATGATAATTTCAACGCGTACGTTTCCCTTACGCCTGCTGTAAAATGGAAAAGCGCGAGCGTTTCCCCGGCTCTACGGCACGCTGCTTTATATAATGCGGTAACGGTGTTTCAAGCTGCAGCCAACAGATTGCCAAAACGAGGCGGGATTGTATTACTCGCGCGCCGCTTCATGCGCAATTTTACTACTTACGTACGTTCTTCTCGGGACCCTACCCCTTAAACCGTACCGTCACTGCTATGCTGATATTTCAAATTTACGTCAACCGAAAATCCCTCTCTGAAAACTCGGAATATGAACGTCTGAGTATATATTCTCTTAATGAAAATAAGTATATAACGATGAGCGATATTGTGAAAAATAATGAACTGCTGGATGAAAGATAACGGGAGGATTTTGATGTAGGTAGAGTGGCTCGTAAAATGTTGCTAGACTCTTTCGGCGAATTAAAATATAGAAATTGTGCAAGAAACCTCATATAGAGAGAGAGAGAGAGAGAGAGAGAGAGCGAGTAGAACCCTGTTAATGCTAATCTGTGCATTCGCTAAGCGCAGGGGGAGAGGAGAGACTATACAGAGTATTTAGAACGCAGTAGGAACTTGAAGATTATTAAAGATGAAGCGAGGTGCTTCTCGTCCATGGTGAAGTATTCTTTCTCACTGGCGATAATCGCCTTTGTTGGCGAACTGGCAGGAACGAGAGGAAGAGGACCTTGGCTCATTGGAAAAGTTCTCAGGGGCTACGCGCGGAGCCGCTTGTTGGTGGACGTAGGAGGAAAAAAGATCCCCTGGAACAAAGATAAAATGGCTTGCTTCTCCGTTATTAAGCGGTCTTCAAACTTTTCAACCGTTCGCCTTCAACAATTTCTCTCGTCAATCGATGCCGTTCTAATCTGGCGAGAAAACTTTTTTCGCACGAAAAACATCTAGGATCATAAGCGCTCTTTAAAAGGTTCGCGCCGAGAGTTTTGAAAAATAACAAAGGCGATTGTACGGCGCGATATTAGCCGCAGCGTTGCTATACATCCGGATATATAATTTAAACTGTCGATTGGCGAAATTAACTGCAGAGATGACGCCGAGTGCGGAATGCTAATACGTATACGTGGCATAACGTTGGCTAATATTGGTTTTGGTTTGACGCGATTCTTCATCGGTCTGGGTTTACCTTTGAACCGTAGTTGCTGAAGAGGAGAGTTTGGAGCGGCGTCGCGGTCGCCCAAACCGGAGGCGATTGTTGCATTAGCCCAAGTCAGCCTGACTGTGAATTTCTACAGGCAAGCTGCTATTTTAGTCGCGTATGGCGTGCTTGCGGTCAAACTCCAGCGCTATGCGCTACCGGCATGGCGCTGCGGTTTCGCGCTCATTAACAATTTAATGTTGTTTAAATGACCAATTCCAACGTACACTTCGCTAACCATTCATCCACCTCCATCACGCCCAGTCATATCTATCCGCCATTAATTTATATATATTCCTTTTGGATCAAACGCGCGTCCCGATCCTGCGTACACATATATAGAGAGACATCCACAGAGTCGCGTTTCGCGCGGTACATCAGAGAGAATGCGTGGAAGGTGCGATTAATATCCCGTCATTATCATTATGATATTTCATCGATAAGGAGACCCTGCACACTCCCCGCTTCCTCATCCCCTTTAAAACAGCAATTTTAACAAATTCATATTTATCATTTTTATCGCCTCGTAAACCGCGCCAAAATTCGATTCGTTAAGTGCGTTCTTAAAATTTTTAGGCACATTATAAAAGTTGGAAAGGTCTTGGTAAATCTACTTTGAAACTTCATCCAATTTAAGCGCGGCCTCCTGGGCGCTTTATGTTCAAATTTTCACGCGAACGTCCGTACAGGTTTAAGAAAACAAAATCTTGTTAAGCGCTATTTTTTAATGAAAGTTTTTAACACACGCGCTTTCCATCAGCATAGCTTTCATCAATGATCTTCATCAATATTCTATAGCTATACGTCAATTTGAAAAGAAAAAAATTATTTACGTTTGGCACGCACAGCTCACTCGTATTTCACGACTGTCTGAATGTACATCCCAGTAATGGAATACCGAATTTCCCCCGCTGTGCTCCGCTCATTCCAACAAGATATCTCCATTTTTGCACGATTTCTCTCCCGCTTTTTTTCCATCTCAAATTCTACTGTTCGCTATAGTTTTACGCAGATACGAAACTCTAATAATCTACGACGAAAGAAACTCAGGGCTTCGCGACGATAAACAGAAAATTCTAAATTGAAGGATTTTCCTCGAATATTTTTCGCGATACCATCGTGCGAATATTAATCCATTTTTGCTCTTCCCCAGGAACATTTCGCCAAAGCTTCATTCTGTATTGTAGCACGAGTAAGTTATAATAGTCTATATCGAGAGAACCAAGTAAGAAAAATCAGGTTTTTGGATCTTCGAGAAATAAGAAATTTTTAGTGAAGCAAAATGCACACAGTATTTTCCATGGAAGAAAATTAATCCTATGTGCTTCTCTCTTAAATTTGCATGGTAACTACTCTTATCCCGAGCATTAGCATCGATCGATGCTTATCGCTGGGCGAGGCTATAGTATGAAAATGTCGCAATTGAGAAATGCTAGTCGATAATCATCTCATGATGTAAGCTCTCTCCACGAAGGACGTTGCGTAACAGCCATACATTTCAGTTTTTCGCACCAAACCCCTTCTGTCATTTTTATTATGCGCCTATACTATATATATATATATAGTACATGTAAAGTTTTTTCAAAAACATTATTTCTGTTGGACGTATATAAATGCACGGTTGTAGCTTCTAGGTAGATTGCGAGCTATGGTATATGCACCATTGTCTGCTCTGTCATTGTTCGACTTCGGCTTAAATCGCACCAATTTTTATTCGCCTATTAGCCCTGCAGCTTAGCGACGTGGAGAAAAGCGAAAATTTTTTACGCTGATTTTTCCTACATCGCGACAAACAGCTGTCAAATGAAAAGCAACGACGAAAAGAAATACCATATATAGCATTGGATCGAGCTTGTGTCTGGCAAATAATATAATGACAGTGGAGAGCAGTGTCAATCAGCTTCTCGAGGCAAACGACTTAATTACTGCATTTGCATAGCTAAATATATCATTAATCTCGTGGGATAAGACAAAGGCGATTAAATGAAAATTACTAAATATACATACGGCACCTGCCGCTGCCAAACAACTATATGTTATTGTGTAGCTGAATGCCAAACTTCCTGATAGTTATCGGAGGTGAGAATAAGGAGCTCGGCACTCGAGCCTTCACCATTACTGTCGTGGATAAACTTGGAGCAAAGCTAAGGGTAGTAACTTTGGAAACGAGAGCCTTAATCCTCGCGGCTGCCTTATTGCGTTATTCCAACTCGAAGGCAAGTCGCTACTGCAGGCTGGAGCGCTGTTGGGAGAACATTAAATTACCTACATTATTTTTTCACAAATCACAACCACCGTGTAACATTATATTAATATTCAGGAGAATTTGGCTCGCTGGAAGTCATGACGCCCTGATAACGGTGAGTAAATTTGTTAAGCCGGATAAGAAAGTTTATCGCAAAAACACCGTGCAAAAAGCTCCGATGCTGGAATAAAAATAAATTCTATTCAATATTAAATCGTTTATTTAAAGTGCGCTTATAAGTGCTATTAATAAATGGTTAACCCAGTTTAAAGTGGAAACTTTATGCATTAAACTGAGTTTAGTCAAATCGTCCAAATGACATACTGAAATTCAAGAGAGATAAGGTTCGATTTTCGATTAAAGATGACGAGACGCTGTGCATTTTGTTCTCGTGAATATTCGATTCCCTCGCTCGTAGTGGAAAATTCGAGAAAACTATCGATGTTTGGAAAAAGAAAAACTTATTTTATCAGTCGATTGACTGACTGATTGAGGTTTTACGTTGATTCGTCGTGATCCACTTTATCACGTTTGACAGGCTAGAATGCATAATACTTACATTTCCGCTGAAACCGCAGAATCACAAATCTATCGCGAGCTTTGCTTAAAAGTGCTCGTTGAAGAGTCCATTAAATTGCTCCCGGGCTGCTCCGCGTCATGATAGATTTTATTTCGGGATCGAGATAGCTTATTGCTGATCGACCGGCACTAATAATATATCGATGAATCGTGTTAAATTAAATAAAACTCGCAGCCTCCCGTCCAATTACTGCATGTAATACCATATACAGACTACAGGATTAATCTTGTCGGTCTTGGCGGTTTGGTTTTTTCAAAATGAGATAGAGAGAGTGCAGGGGACACTCAAGTTGACCAGAATTTGGTAAACTTGGCAAATGTCTGGCTGACTCGGGGAACGAGTGTAGTAATAGCAGCAGTAGCACTTGCAGTAAACTGCGAGAGTAGCAACATTTGTCCAAAGTACGTTTCCGTGCCAAACTGGTTTCGTTTCAAGATCCGAAAAGACATTGGGCAATATAGTCACGGCACGCTATATCACGTGTCAGCTACGTTTCATTTAATTAAGCTACCTTGCCGGAATTTTTTCAATTAACCCGACTTCTAATGGGAAACGTGAAAAATCAGTTGGCAATGTCACTAAAATTTATCGTATATGGCAAGGAATCTTGCTCGACACGCGAAAGGATTGAAAGAGCATATGTGCATGGCTGCAGCGCGTGTATATATATATATATATACGCACACATAAGCTAGCTCTGACGGGAATGCGTTTCTTCTCAAGAGTTTCTCGTCACGCTCCAGTTAAAGTACTTTATAACTGATGATAATGATAAAATGTCGAGAAGAAGAAAATTGTTACGATAATTGGTTTAAGAGGGTGGAAGAACGGCATTGTAGTAAATGGTAATGGAAGATTTCGCGTGTATATCGATGATCATCGACGAGTAACGTAATGCAAATCACGTTATGCATGGCGCAGGTCGTTAATTGAATGAACGAAGGAGCGAATCGTGACCGCCTCTGTGTTCACGGGGATATCGATCGTTAATACTAGCCAGGACCTTGCTACACGCCGTTTCTGTCACGATGTCTGAGCTTTGCAGCAATTTTAAAGCGCGGCCTTTCTGCACCCGATATACCTAGTTACGCCATGCAAATTTCACCAAAGCGATATCATTCTCTCCAACGGTAATGTCGATTTCCCTCCCTTCATACACGCGGTGCTGATGCTATAGCTGCGCTGCATGTGCTATACCGCGCCCCAGCATCGTTTTCCTGTGCGCACAGCCACGCACTCACGCGACTTCACCGCCGTTTCATCGGCCTCCAAACTACCCGAATCCGTTTAATTCCACCAACGTTGACCACTAATTTTTTTTATGCCTCCTCGCTTTATCCACGCACGAGAAATTCCAATTAACAAATTTACTCTGATGAAATTTGCAATTCTAAGCCTGTGTCATTGGAAAAACCAATGAACCCATTCTTCTCCCTCCAAATATTATTCGCTCTTCAATTCGTTTAACTGAATTTCGCAAAAATAAATGCAGATTTGTCACGAACCATGACTCGTATTCAATAAAATATCATTTACATTTTGCTACGCGGAATTAACAATGGAATATTTTTGCAAATTCCATTTTTTCCTTTTGCAATATTTCCAAGTTTAGTATATCTGTAAGGTACGAATGAAATAAGTGTTGAAAGAGATTTTTTTGCCTACTTAGAGCTTATTTACACGTATACACGACATGTACACATGTTTTCTCTCAGGCTTTCCGTGTCTACGAGAAAACGCAGGAAACTTGCGTTTAAATCGGTTACGACTCCTTTTACGGGTCATTAGACTTAATGTATCGTGAGGCTCGATACGCGAAAACCGACGACGCGAATCGTGATAAGCGAAAGCCACCATGAAGAATCCTTAAGTGGTGGTGCGCGCTTTAAACGTAAACCAATGGAAAACATCCTCCGATTGTTCGACAACAGCTTCAACGTTTTCTATTCGGCGTAACTTTTTCGAATTCATCGTTGGTATCGGTATACGTACCATGCGTTCAAGGAAGAACGGTAATTGACAAAAACGACAAAGCTTTAATTGTTATGGCTCGGCACCAATTTTATTCGTTGAAAAAGTTGATTGAAAAAGGTAAGCTTTAATTATCGCGTTGCACGCGTACATGCATATGTGCACCCTGCATGCAGTGCCATATACGTATATAGTGTAAGTAAACTGTAAAAGCTGTACCTACCTTTGGTTGACAGTGTCAACGATCGAATTCAATTCATTATGCCAATTGAAACTATGGCATCTACCCTCGATACACTCCAATAATGACTCTCTTATCATCGATGTAACAAAAGTCACAAGTTTAATTGGAATCGCGCATCCGAATTGATTAAATTACTCGATAGAAGATTCGGACAATTTGCATGGGAGCAATAAATATTTTTACAAAATAGGAATGATCGTTTATGTATAAAATGTACAAAAAATATAACGGTTTAATTTTCCTTCGAATAATAAACTTTTTAGTTTTATTTGAACCCTATGAATAATTTTTACCTGTGCTACTGGGCTACGTATGTGGCGAACGATAAACATTCAAGTTAACGATAAGTGGACGTCAAAAGCTTCGAAAGTTAAATGCATTTATCCCGAGTAAGCATTACGCAACTCCCTCGATGGAGAACTCCACTTTGCGGTCTAGGCAAAAACTTGAAAAAAGCAGTCACCCTCGCTCGACACGAGAAATTTTTTCAAATTGTGCTGAACTTTTTATTTGTCTGTTTTTATTTTGGCAGAAATTTGTCGAGCTTCATTGGTGGAAAATAGTAAGTAGGTGAGAGTCGAAGATTACGGATATCGAGTTGGAGTCTTAAAGTGAGGAAAGAGTTGGGACACACAGGGGCCGTGGGAAGGGGAGGGGTGAGGGGGTGGGGGGAGTAAAGCTGAAAAGCTTAATGGGAATTGGTGGAATCGCTGTAGCATCTGTGGGCAAAGTTATATTGAGAAAGAAATGCAATTGAGCCTTGGCAAAGTGAGCAGAGGACAGCAGTATCCCTTCTCCCTACAGCTCTTCTATAGCTTCGCCAAGTTTCTACGTAACTGCGCGGCTAGCCCCAAACAACGCACTAGACCCTTGCGTTTTATTCGTAATATCTTACAACGACCTTCAATCATTCCACGTACCACGCGCGATAACGCTTTAGTCGTTTATAGACGTAACAAGCTTATGACCAGAAGGAAAGGAGAAAGCCCTTCGACATAAAACGGTCGAATTGCTTAAATACTTTGGTGAAAATAGGCCATAGAGAAAATTTGGTATTATATAATCGTAGCATTATTATTAACCCACGAAAATATGGGTGAAGAATGCAGAAATATGGTAGACAGTGCGGAAGGTATAAGAACGATTACTATACTATAATAGAGTTTGATAAAGAAAATCCTTGGTCACAGCGATTCGATTCTCCAGCGTGACCAGCATTTACTTCGCTCTATTCGAGTGACACGTTGCAAGCAACGAGCAATAAATTGTAGTCCATTCATCCTAAGGCACCTGCTTGCCAGGTAATTTCGTTCCGCTCTTCTTATCCAAACACGCATACCTAGAAACGTTATAAATGACTCGTACTCTTACCATTAAATAGATTATCGTATTTTAAAACCACACCAAGCTTTGCATCTTATTTTTATTTCAGTAGCAATCCGAGAGTACCAAGTTTTTCTGCTTTCATTATGGCTTTCTGTATTTTATCTCACCACCACCAAGAAGAAAACCGCGCAATAAATCTCGCGCTAGGTTCTAATTTATCAAATATAATCGGGAAGCCATCGTTGTTAATTAACGACAATATCTTGCCATCGATTCTTGTCAGCATAGCAAATTCTGCATGGTAGAAGCGAGTTATCGTGTTTAATTTAAAAATTACACCCTTCGAACTGGGTTCCGAGCTCTCGCCAATTTCGAACGTATATCCTTTAGTATTGTCTATGTAACTATCGACTTGCCTTGAAGTACGTACAGAGAGAAAGCGGAAAACCGGAATTCCCATCCCCATCTCACCTCTTCCATTGTCATAGTTAACGCAACCTTCCTTTTCTTCCTTTCTTTACTACCTTGATTGTTTTACAAAAATCGAGATAAATTACTCTGTAAAATTTATGTGCGATATCTTTATGAAAAAGCAGGTTGTGAATTTATTCAGGTCAGGAAACAATTTTTGCATAAATTTATTACCCTTAACGCGAAGAGAAATTTAATTTTATAACATCCATCGTGTATTAAAAAGTAAAGCTAGAAAACGGAGAAGAATGTAATAGGCTAGTCGTGTGTCAGTAGATGGTGGTATAATGTTAACAATATTTACTCATTAAATTTGTGTTTTACGAAAATTATAATCTACTCTCTCTCTCTTTCGGTAATATAATTTATTAATAATATACATTCAATGGAAATAAATAATGGCATTTATATATATATATATATATATATATATATACCGATAATTCGTATCTGCATATGTAAACTCCTCGTCTTCACTCAAATAAAGTAAAAAGGAAACGGTAAGCTACCGGTGACAGAGACGACGTAAAATTTAAATCAATTAGCTTATTTCATCATAAAGTACGTAGTAACTATGTAAATAAGCATGCGGCCCAAATCCAACTGCTGGTCCATCAATCATTAAAATTCTCACATGTAAATATTTGATGAAGGAATGCGAAATTATAGCAGTTACCACACGAGGCGTGGAAGGTTACGACCATGGTCCGAACAAAAGCTATCTAAAAAAGAAGGAAGAGAAATAAAAGGGTGCCTGTAAAAGCTGAGATAGAAGACTCCAATAATTTGTGTTTCGTCATGGTGAAATTGTATGTTGACGAGAGGAATCCTGAACTCCCATTACTCGTTCGTTAAAGGAAAATTGGATAACAACAGTTCTCCAAGGCGTGTCTTAGTTCCACTGTCATCAAATGTAATGCAAGTAGGGAATTCGAAGACTGCACGCCAGAACACAGTATGCCAAACGCTTTGTTGTGCGATTTGCTTTAATGCATCCCCAAATATCCTAGTGAAATTGACTACTGCAAGTCGAACAATCTCTCTCTCTCTCTCTCTCTCTCTCCCTCTCTAACAGAAGAAATACATTATACCGTCTAACTGTATACCCCTATGCAATACTGTTTTATGCTATTTTCTTCACCTTAATTCACATTACTCCGCCTCCTTCCATCTTTTAACGAGCATAAGCATTGTCTTGTAAATATATTCAGCGCACTCGGAAATGTCTCTACACTCGACGGAAACAATTTCATTTAGAAATGTAGCAGAACTACATCCCCCCCCCCTTCCTCTATATTCATATCCTCAAAAACTCTTTTATATTCCAACAGAGATTTTGCGTTTTATCAAATCCATTACAGCAATTGGCGACACTACCTTTTTACGTGAAATAACCTTTTTCTGACAAAAAATGAATTACCCTCATAAGCACTCTAATATCTCGTACAACAAATCGCTCTATATTATATATATTATAGTGTATATAGCAATAAGTGGTTCGTGGGATGAAAACGAGAGGTTATTGGTTATAGTTATAATTCATCTGAGTGTTTTCGGCAACCGTGCCAATACGCGCCAAATTTAGGATCATTCCGTGCCCTTCTGTTTCGCGAACCACCCCCACCAACGAACTACGCATGACGTAACGTTCAAACTAGCGGCAACAGTAGTATTATTCCCCAATTCCCCTAGCCATTAATAATGCAGCTTGAACGAACGCTTAGCTTTTATTCGCCAGACCGAAACGGTTCGAACGACGATGAAAGCATTGCGCAAATAAAATAAAAGCTTCACTTTTTGCGACATATCTGCGTATACATATACACAATCAATATATATATATATATATATATGTCACGTGTGCATGGATCAACGACGGTCAACCAGTGAAACGGATAGCATCAATAGCGATTTACTCGGGTCGTTTACTATTGAAATGACCAAGTTTAAAAATTTGAGGAAAATTCCACCGATTGAAAAAGATTTTGATCGCGCATTGCATTTGGCTACGAGTGCACCCCGCTTCCCTCTAAGCGGCTGAAAGCATCAAAAGCGTATATCGGCCAACGATTTGACTTTCTTTTCGATACTCCGAGCTTTATGACTATATATATACAGGGTGTAACGAAACGACCGCAACAATTTCAGTCAGGTTGTTTGGGAGGGCTGCCTGATCATAAACCAGCACAAGTTCGAATGAAAATCTGTGTGCGCAGGGACCCCCAGCTGGTCGAGGTATCACTACGGTACTTGTGCGGGACATCTCAAAAACGTTAATTTTTAAAGGTCTATATAACTCGATCGGTACGTAACGGCTGGACCGACTTTAATGAAACTTGACGAGTTATAATCGGACGGCCCTCAGGTGTGACCTAGTAGCTCCCTTAAAACTGCGCCCTAATTTTCTCTTCTTCGCCCCCGTAATACCGATACAAAATTCATCAATCTGACTAACGAGAGATAATTTTTTTTTTCTTTATATTCGTGCTACGCGTGACCTTACTCGCACCTCGCCTATCGTTAAAAAACTATTAGATTGCTTTTTTATCATCGCTCGCTCCTCATGATTTGTTATAGACGAGATTACAATAGCGCGGTGGCTGTTCACGAGTTTCGAACGAGGAGGAAATACGACGGCGTGACTTTGGTTACAGAGGGGATCTCCGAGTAAGCTGGCAATTTCTATTTTCGCTCAAAGTTATCGGCACGCTATCCTTCGACGTCCGGCACGAATGGATCTCCCGAAGAACGGATAACAATAATAATAATAATAACGTATACCTACAGGGACTCCATCAAATGGAATTCCATTATAAGAATGTAAAATACACGCGATTCGGAGCAGCCTGACGTACAAAGGATGACAATCGAGCGGTCCCTTCAAACTATCAAAATATACCATAACAAGGAAAAGATTTTTATTATTGTCGCGAAAAACGAAATAACTTGGACCCGATCACAATGAATCCTTCCCGGAAAAGAACGACAGAATAGCAGAGACATTTCTCATCGCGGAATAGAAGATTGCCAGATGAAAAAGTATAAAGAAGTGTTTATTGAAAAAAGAATAGCGCTTCTTGCTTATCGCTGTAGCGCTTATAAAATGATAAAAAAAAGAAGGGAATAGAATGAAATATAAAATGTCAGATTTTTATTCGTCAAGATGATTGATATTCGCGCAATTATCATACGCGTAAAGGGTAATCGTAAATTAGAGAATAATATTGTTAGTGATGAGGAGGAATGTCGCAAAGTGCACTAGGATTTATAGTAATCTTACGCGTTAATATAGTCAGCAAGGCTTTTCCTCTACGTTAATTCGGCTACAGGAGCCACGAGAGTCGCGAAATTACGGTGAAATGTTTGCCGAATGCTCACGGAAGCTAACTCATCTAAATGAGTTTCTACCTACGCAGTGTGATTGTTTCCGTCGAAATCAACACACCCACCCCTCCCCCCTCCCCCTTCTTCACTCCTCACTCTCTCTCTCTCTCTCTCAAACTTTTAAATCTCCTATAACCTGCCTTTTTGTGGGCAAAAAAATTCTGCTTTACCCTAATTGTTTCAGAATATTAAACTATTAGTCTTTAATCAAACATTCTATATCCTTATATATACATTTCACTTGAAACAAGTCACCGTACCATGCATTACGTATTTGTGTGTTTAACTTCAATTAATTGAACCGAGTGATTGAATTTAATTACAGAATAACGAGATCATTGTTTTAAGAAAGCAGTGGAAATCACAAATACCTGCAGCACTGGGAATTGGTTCTGTTAATGGTTTCTACAGATTGTAGGAAACTCGTTCGATCGAGTGCTAATTGGTAGAATCAAAGAATTATTCTTTTTTTTTCAAATCCCAGCCTTATATAATCTTATTATGTCCTGTATTGTGTAGTAAGCTTAGGAACAGATTTTGTTGTGAGCTTCAGCGACCGCTCCCTACCAGCTGGTAGTACTTTTGGGAAATTCGATGAAGGATTCGTGTAGAAGGATGCAACACTTAGTCAAAGTAGACTTCGATGATTTTTAATGGCTTTTATTTATTACCCTTAACAAATATAAGAGAGCCTTGCAAGACTGTTCTGTTGAAAGTACAATTAGCACTAGCTTAAAAGCTAATCAAATTAGTCGACGCCGGGTTCTGGATCGTGATCCAGGGAGATGGCTAAGCCAATCAAAACATTTTTAAAATGAATTTATCCTATCTTTGACCAATAAGAATTAAAGCATCTTAGAGTGAGTAGGAGGTAGAATTCTCTCACGGACTTGCAGTCGCACGATGCAAGATGCAAACGTAGGCAAAGATAAGGTCCCGGCGACGGTGGCTGCAGATTCTGGCATATGGGATTACATTCAACTATCTTATTTCTTTTAATAAAATAATTTTAATTTTTCGGAATTAATTGGTTAGGGACGTAACAATCTTAAGAAATGTTTCTGATAAATAGCTACATATTAAAAGTTAGACTATACAATACTAGAAATACTTGTAGATACTGATTGAACTTGTATTCTTTCTTTGGAGTGTGAGAAAAAGGGATAAAGAAAAGAGAAAATGGAATGGAAAACGGACCACGTCTAGCTGATCTGCAAGTATCGACACATATTTTTGTCTCCTCTCTCTCCCTCTCTCTTTGTCTCCTTCTCGAAAATCTCCATATCGATCTTGCAACTGCGAATGGAATAAAGTTCCCTCGGTAATGTCCGCCTGTTCCGAAAACTTTTCTCAATTTCACGGAATTAAATGGTTTTAGGCGCTCTATTTGCACCGTGCTTGCACAAACCATGATACACGGATACAACAAATATAAAACGAATATAAAGGAAATCCGGCAGGGGATGACAGATCTGAGAAATTAATTGCGCTAGAATGCTCGTGGATAGTCATAAATATTCGTAATCTCGGGAGAAGTATCAGTATCAGCTGCAAATATAGAGCAGCACTGTCGCGCATCGTTACGTCGATAGAATCGATCTTAACCTAGCAAACTTTCTAATGAAAAATCTCTCTCTCTCTCTCTCTCTCTCTCTCTCTCTTTTACTTTCTCGATTTTCTTTTCAACTTTTTTAACATTTTGCTGAATGGAATGCTGTAAGAAATCGTGAAAGCACTAGCTGTGTTTAAAAGAAAATTTAATTAAAGAGAAACAGTCTCGTAACCGCATTCACGAAAGAAATCTAAGTGTATTTTTTTACAATATTATGTTGGATTAATCGTAGAAAGGGGAAATTAAGGGATAAATGAGAAAGCTGTGCTAACCAAGACATCAATTCTATTAAGATCGTCGACGTAATAACGCACTCTTCTCTTGAAAGCACAGTACCGAGCCTAGTTCAGAAAAATCTCCAATACGTTTTAACTTATGCAAATGTTCTGATTTAAATCTCTCTCACTCCTAATGTGCGATTCAGTCTTGGAGAAATCAGCTCTTCCCAACTCTCGATTAAATAATTTCCATGCAAATGCAACTATATGTATAATACATCGGTTCGGAAGCTTTGCTTCTCGAATGAAGAAGTAAACAAATTGACGATTTGCATTCGGAGACGTTTTGAATAAGTTATGCAAGCCGCAAATAGATCATTGAATATTATACCAATTCGTAAATTTAGATAAAGTCATGCAATACTTTTTTATTAGATTGATGTTTAACAATATTTAATTTTTAAACATCAGTCTGATAATAACTTACGAAAATCTTATTTATATATGTACATAGAGTAAAATAAATACCCGCTCCGAAAGTATATTATTAAGCAAAATGTAAATAAGGGAGATAAATAAGTATAAGCGTGGCATGGAAAAACAGAGATGATATATGCAAGAGAAATTATTGGAAAAATCATAAATACAGTAGAATAAATAAATAGAAGGATAACAGTCAGAAAAAGGACGATGATATGTAGTACTGCCAGTACGCAGAGTATATGATACTAGAAAAGGTAACTTTTATTTTGTTAAAATGTAAATATTTGTTATAGATAATTTTAATTAAATGGAATAACAGAGAGATTGATAGATTAAGCTATATTTTTTTATACCTTAGTTTAATGCTGGTACAGGCTTCGTTATATTTATGCAGCAGAGCGTAGCTTTATTTCCATGTTATTTTTTTACGAACATGTGTGAGCGACTCCATATTTTCTCTAAATAATAAAATTTCCACCATAGTATAAAACTACATATATTCGACTCCGAGAGAAACGAGAGAAAATCTATTCATTCGTGAAGCTGCTACTGCTTTTTTTCTGCGAGGCTTATTTCGGTTGAAAAATCTTGCTGTAACATACATAATTTAAAGATTTACCAATAATTTTAGAAATATCTTTTTACAACAAAAAAGCAGATAATCTATTCGGTACCTGCCTCTGAAAGGAAAAATAAATTTAAAACTTTAATAATCATGAGACGGGATATTTCAAAGAGAATTGGATTAAACCTATAAAATCAGTTACAAGAATATAATTAAAAATTAACATAAGAGGAAGGTATATTTCTCTTACGTGTAGTTAACAATATAAGTAAATGTACGGTAGAAATTCATCCATGCGATATTAGAAACAGCAAGATTCCATGCAACCGCAAAATGTAGGAGCAAATGTTCTGATAAGGCTGTTACCTATCCCGCAGCTATAAAATATTACTATTTGATTAATACCCTGGGCTGAGTGAGAAATTTCGCGATTTTACAACGCAGTAGAAATATTAATGGGTAACAAGAATAGATGCTGCAGTTTAGATAAGATTTACTAGCAAATTCTATATTTCTCGTTGAACTGGAATAATTTTCTGACGCGAGCTTGATTTCCTGAGCAATTTCCAAAGTCTTTCGGCTTATAGGCTAATATACATCCAGATCACGTAAAATTGATCAAAACGTGCTTTGCTAAATCTCGTATTAAGTACATCTGCGACAAAAGCCGCTACTCGTGAATGCACAAGTATTTTCTCGAGCGAACACCAATGGCGAAACAATGAAACGCATAAATTAACGAAACACTGTCGGATGTCAATAAATCACTGCTCTTGATATTTTCCCTGCCGTCAAGCTCACTTGGTGTCGATAGTGTTTTGCGATAAGTATATAGATTATATCACGTTGAAGCTTACAAATCCGGCAGAGGATCGATCAAAGGCTCCGCACTGTCCGCTAAACAATCCATCATCGCTCCCATCTATTGTTTGTACAAAGAAGCAGCGTGGAAAACAAAAAAGGCTTAATAATAAATAAAGCGAAAGTGAAATTTCTTGCGAATAACTACGCGTATAGATACTGTAGCTAAAAGTACGTAAATCGGGCAGGATGAAATCGGTTTTTTTTTAGAATTGTTAAGAATGGGGGAAGGGGGGCGGGATGAAAAAGATGCAATGGCAAACGTTGTGATTTGTATAATAATTCGGTGTTTCTCTCTGATATCCACAGGTTGCCAATTTCGAGACAGGTTGTTGACAAAAGCCGAGAATCGCGAAATTCCGAGACTGCCTTGGAACGATAAGGTTAACGGTTGTTACACGCCAGTGCTCGGATAAATCTGTCGTGACGCTTGAGCTCTCGGAATCTGCATCCCAGCCACATTTACGCGCCTCGATCCATCCCTCTAATTCCTCAGTCCATGCCCAGCAATTTCATACAATTTCAAATGAAGGGAGGAGAGGAGGAGCCTTAATCGCGTCATTTCAAATTAACTGTGTTACAACAACGCTTGTTGTTGAACGAGTTTCATATAATGTATTTGTGTTTGTGATTGTAAGCGCCTACGGGCAATAACTCAGTCAGCCAATGAAAAGAAATAGTAAACGATGGAAAGAGTAAAGTAAATATTAAGATACGGTTGATTTTTAATATTTTTTAAAACGATTCGACGTAAGACGTTTATTTGGGCTTTTGGTTAAATAAATAAACTATTTTTAGAATCTACAGGTCAGTTCGCGTATAGCTCTCTGCAGTGGAGAAATGGAAAAAGTTAACGAACAGGACGAGACATCGAGGAAAGGCAAATTAGATGCCTCGAGCTAACGAAAACTCTGACCGTAATCCGATACGAAGGTTTCGATACTTTTAAACTAATTAAAGTCGTTTCATACGTCGACATATAACTTTAGGCATGGGGGCGCAAGCTTTCATCTTTGGTTTACGTGAACAGAAAATTTAAGCAAACCGAGGAAAAGCGATAGAGAGAGAGAGAGAGAGAGAGAGAGAGAGAATGGAGGGGGAAGTGGGAAGAAGGCAAAACCTCCTATTAAGAAGTTGCCAGTTAAAGAGGCAAACTATGTTTAACACGGTTGGCTGTATAAGCGCATGCGATAAAGTACTACTCTATCTCGGTATTCTCGGTAAATACCAACGATGGGAACACACAAGTTAAGAAATTTACTGAAATTCTTTAGCCAAATAGTTTTATCAGGTTAGCGCCAGATCTTCTTTTTCTTCTTAACTTCCGGGCTATTATCAACGAGAACCATTCTTCTCAGTAAGTCGACCACGAAAGAAAACAATGATCCGAGCTATATATGATGAAAAACTTAAACGACGAAGCACAGTCAAGTTATAAAGAAAGCTAAATATGGCACAATTTAAACCAGCTGGAAAGAATTTTTTACCAATTATATTTTCTGTATACCCTTCCTTTCAGCCATGAATATATGTCTGTGCGAAGGGTCGGATATCTATAATATTTTATACGAAGCGCCTCGTCGACTACGAGCTTTCTTGCTTCGATATATAGTGTTCGGGAAAGTGGAAATGGGGATGGAGTTGCGGGTGCATTGAATGGCTGAACGCGTGTTTGAGCGTTTAATTGATTACCAACAATGCGTTCACCACAGGCGAAAGTCCACTGACGGATGCCTATATGGTTTATATAGAAAATAAGACATGATCATTTTTATCTGATAATGCGAATTATGAATGCAACGAACAATTATTGTTGTATTATTTTCACCGTACGTTACTCTTTCGTTATCATATCCATTCAGAATAATATTTTTAGCCAAACTTTTGTGTTGTTTTAATAAAATATTATAGAATACTCTCGATCGTGGAGATGTTTAAACCCTTGGAGTATTTGCCCTGCGGCCAGGCATTTTACAATAAATTAATTGAGTTGAGCCATCCCAACGGGGTTCTTCGAAGAAACCAAGCCGTTGCTTCGGGATAAGCGAGCTAATAGAGAGTGAGAGTGTGTAAGAACGAAAGAGAGAGATATCACAGGCTCCATCAACGGTTAGCATAAAATAGAAAATTTCTCCTTACTAAAAAGTAAGAAATCGACGAGTGCGGTAACCGAGAGAGGGAACTTTGTATTTTTTTTACGGGACACCCATCGTATTTTTATGCAAATTTCAAGCGCTTCATCTCGTTTCTGTCCTCGTGCGCGAAGGTATGTACGCAATGTAATTTTGAGCCCCTTTGCCACCCTCAGTGCCAATAGTAGCTACACGCGAGCTTAAGTTGAAACGGGAGGTGAAAGTAGGAGCTAATCCCACCAAACCCCATATCCTCTAGATTTCTCTTGTTCATCACTTTCTCCATCCTTTTCTATCTTATGGAGAAGATCCCCAACCACTTACCATGTAAGACGTATGAAAAGTAGATTATGCTAATCCGTTCTTGCTAGAAAACTCGATTATCCTTCTAATGCCTTTATAAATATTCAATGTATAGACATCAAATTTTTCGTCCTTTATCGATTCAAATTTTGTAAGTACGATTTACCACGAGGAGCCATGCTGAAACTATCGATTGACACTGCAACAGTGCAGGGTTTTCATGAAAAAAGTCTCACCTTCACTTTCCAACGAAATCGTTACATACCAAGAAGATATAGCTAGAACCTGTGATAATATATATATATACTCTTCTCTTCTAATTTGTCTTATTCCATAATGCAACTTTTGCTATATCGTATTATGTTTACATCCGTTATACACAACCAACCATAATTCTCGTTCTGATGGACAAAATTTTAAGTAGAAAGAGATACGAGCGTTCCATAAAGCAAAGCTCTCGTAAAACAATAGGAGATTACTGCAACACTAAGTCTGCGGGTAGCTAGAAATAAAATCAGAGGCTATGCAGAGACTTCATACAGAGAGCGGATGAAGCTGCTAACATCTGCCTGGTCGAATGGCATAACTTTACTTTTATTACTATACTTCTTTTTATTATTTTTTTATTTACCCTTTAATTATTATGACTACCTTTACAAAATGTGTTTCTCACTCGATAAAATCTTAAATATTCATAGAGTTTCCAAGATGAAGGTGTTTTTTCATCCTAGAAGAAAACATCCTGCGCTTCTTTTATAAACGAATTCACAATTTTTATCGATGTATCGCTCGAGTCCTTTTTCTCGTTAAAGTAAATCTAACGGTCTTCGATTGATCCTGTGAATCATTATTGAAGAGATATTATATCTCTTCTGGGTAAATAGAATCAATGGAGAAACGTGAAAGCATTACATAAAACATTTATTAATGCTATGATATAAATAGCATTATTCTATTTTCTCCATTCCATTCGGTTTTCTTATCGAAAGAATTCAAGAATCATTATTGAACAGTTTGGCAGTTTCATAGAATAACGTATACTTCGTTTGAATTGCAAGAATAAAGCAATAGTGCACGTAGGGAAAAGATGTCCGACTCAGAGTGAAATGTACTCGACGAATTAAGGTCGGGCTAATAAAATGGGCTACCTTTTGTGAGAGAAATGGGAAAACTAACGCCATCGACGTGTATTATTGCAACGAACCGAGGTCCATGAAACTTAGATTTTACTTAAATCTTTACGGTTATAAAGAAATAAAATAAGATCGTGGAAAATTTTGTGGATATGATAAAAACTTTAATAAGTTTTTTTTTTTTATTTGCAAAGTACCATTTTCGATCGTAAGGTAAAAAGGAACAAAGAAGGACTCAATATATTCAACTTTCATTGAAAAGAAAGCTATAAATGATACCTTTAACTTTTCTTTTAGGTAAGTGAAAATCGAAAAAAATCACTTGGAAAAATTCGAGCCTTATGTCATACTATTAAATTATAAAGGAGAAAGATAGATGGAAAAAGGCAATCAAAAGGAGCTGCTAAAATTGAACAAAAGAACGAATGATTTTATTATGCCTTCTTCGTCGCCATATTTATTTATCGTTCCACTTTACTTTATCCATAAGAGATACATATCAGATCCTCATTAACAAAACATACATTAAGCGTATAGCAACAAATCAAAGGGAAACGAATATTTATAAATCTCTATTTTCTATCGATATATAGACCTTTGAATTCTCTCTTATAATATAGACTTTGTGCCAACAATGACCGAACAAATCTCACAGAACAAACTGAGAGAGCAGCTCAAATATTAATTTAAGTATTCCAGAGAAAAGAGAAAGGATTCTATATAAAACTGGTATTTATGGTATTAAACAAGTAGCAAATCCCCCGAAAGGAGTGTAGTAAAAGGTTTTTCAAGAGTCGATTGATGGCGACGTAGAAGAAAGCAAGTGAGGTAAAAAGCTATATAATACCATAGTGCATCTCATTTTCCTGATCCCACAGGGATGAGTATAGTATAAGACCGACTTAAAGAAATGGTGCTGTTCGGTAGATGCCTAGTTCACTTGGTTGTGCAGAGAATTACATAGGCTCGTGCCTGTGTATACGCGTAAACACGTACTACACGTACGATCTCAAAGGGATCGTTTCGGCAGGACCGAGAAAAAGGCAAACCTTGGAGAAATGGCCAACATTTTTTTTCCTTGTGACGCTCACGTCACGTCTCGACGAATGGCAGCGAGAAAAAGTACTTCGCCACCTTTCCAAAGAGCTTCGAGGTTCAATAACACCCTTTTATAAATCGTGTGCTCGGTCAGACCTTGACAAACTTTTCAGCTCTTCCCATAGAGCACCAGCCTAGTTTCTCTTTGCCAAACACCACACGTGCTCCTATACCTATTTGCAAGAGGTCTCCCTTCAACCATCAAATCATTCCCTCTTTCCTAACTGACTACTAATTCCACAAAAAAATCCAATATTTCTTTTATTTGTTTTAAGCAAATATTTGCCGTTCCTTACGTGTGTATAAAACTTTTTGCTAAGTTGTTAAAGGAGAAAACCTCGTCTACTTATTAAGTTACAGTAGGTATATATATATATATATATATATGATTTAAAGCACCGATTTTATCTTTTCTCGAGTAATATTTTCTGTTAATTACAAGATGATTGAAAGATACAATTTAATCCACGGATTGAAAAAATGTTTATTTACGGTAGGAAGATATTTTAATTGAAATAAATCCAACCGTATTTTCTAAATGATCCTTTGTTTTTCATTTGTTTCGCTTGAAATCATATGCAAGCTGGTAATACAGAAACGCGGTAAGGAGAAATATGGAGAAATCGAAATATGCTTGCTACCATCATCAGATACGTTGCTGAACTAAGGAAACTTTGTAAGAAAGCAAACGTTAAATTTGAGTTTCAGTAACTGCGATTTCCGAGGATTAACCGAGACTTTTAGAATGGTTGCCAGCAGTTACAACAAAGGTCAGCTGTTCCAGACAATGAATTAATTCAAACCTGGCGAAGCTCTTAAGAGATTACCTCGCGGGCTTTTGAAAGTCGCCCAAAGTCCCGCATTTCCAAGGTTTGCAACGCAAAGAGCTGCATAATAACTACCATTTTCGTGTTAATGTTTCATTATTTAGCCAAATTATCCTCAATTTCAATGGACATCTTCCAACGCGATCCATTTGTTGATGCCCCTCAAGAATATACAGCACGTGTTACAACGCTGTGCTTTTAACCACACATTTGCCATCTGACACATATGTATATTTATACGTATTATCTTTATACATATATGTATATATATATATATATAAAGTTATATATTTATATACATACATGTATGGGAGTAAGATTCAACAGGTGTTGCTACGTCTCAGCAAGCACAACACACGAATGCTAGCTTGACAGGATTTTAAACGGCAATGAAAGTTCAATGAATGGTAGGAACTGCAGTGCAAGATGCACTTTGAAGCGATATATTATCAATTGCATAAAATTAAAAATTTACGATGGAAGGGAGATGGAGGAGCATCGCTGCGTCGCGTCGGGACGAGAGTAAAACCTGTAAAACATGCAATCGCTTCCCGCGACGTGAGGGCATTGTAAAAGTTGCAATAAAAAAGTATGTGCGGCGATTTTCTCGCACGAGGAGGAACATGGTGTCGTATAAATAAATCGTGGGTGATTTGTAAGTTGGAATTAGCAGCTGGCGAAGATCTGGCCGATTCATCGCCATTTTGGTAAGAGGCAGGCGAGAGCTCGCTGGCCGAGCGATAACGAGCCAATTACGAGCATCGCGTTGTATTTTACGAGCGCGATAAAAATATTATTCGCCATAAATAGCAGTTACGCGAAGGCTTTCCCAGTCGCGGGGTGGCGGCGCAGCGCGGCGCATGGCGACGAGACCCAGCGAGACCGACGAGACTAACTATTTGTTGACTTTACGACGAGTTTGCGGAAACACACCGGGCGCGGGTATGCTCGACGTTCGCCACTCACCGCAGAACGGATACGCGCGTCCCAGCCGCTCTGGCTGTCCGCAATCCCCCACATTCCTCCCTGCTCGCATGCACCACCAACCAAAAATAGTTTGCCTTTGCGTAATTTACGATATACGTGCACCCTCGAGGAAAGTTTACAAGCCTGCTGTTGCTGCTGCTGCTAGCCCCGTGATCGGCCTTGATCAGTTTTTTCCCATAGCTACAAATAAAAAGAAACATATCGTGGATAAAACCACACGCATTCAGCCGGAGAAAAAAATCCAATAGTTATTGGTACAAGCGATGATAAAAAGAATATTCTTCGTGGCGATACAGGAATTTTGTTTTATGTATTTCAGGTTCGATAAGTAATATCGACGGAGCGGAGTACCACTGCAACAAAACGACGAAGAAAAAAGTGATCAGTGGTGTTGTTGGGGCAGCCAGCTCGGTAACATCCATTCAGGTGGCCAATCTCTTGCGTCTCTTCCGGATTCCACAGGTACGTGAGGATTGAAATCATTTTTCACCGTGACAGGAAACTAGGAGAGATTCCTCTAAAGCTGGATTTCACAGTTTACCGTGCACGCGAAGGTATCTATAGAAACGGGAATGAAAATAGGATAATGGGCTGCAAGACAAAGAAGGCTGCAAAAGGAAAAAGCTTGGTGGGATTACGGTGATAGTGACGTCACTTCATTGACAGCTGGCAGACCCCTTGGTCGGTCAGCTTTACCGAGTAACGATGCATTCTCTACCGCTGAACCCACCAGAGCATTAAACAATGCGCCTTTTATCAGGATTCGCTCGATCCTCTTTTTGCAGTCCTATCAAAGAGTAGCTGGAATTCTCCCTATCCCTACAGCTTACTTGCCATAGTGACAGAGAATTGATAGCGCTCAAATAATACAGGCCCGTTCCATTGAAACTGGTAGACGTGAAAAACAGAAGAGGCGCGTAATTAATGAGAGATATTCAACCCTCTGGAAATTTTTGTTTCCTAGATAGGAAAATTACAAGAAATTCTCTTTCATCTTTTCCCACTTACCGCGGGAGACATTCTGATAGGGAGAATTTTTTTATCGGTCCGTCCAATCAAATATTTCTAATGGATACTAGGCTACATTGCAATGAATATAATTAAACTCTTGAGAGCTTTCTCGGTGATGGCGAGAGGTCATCGTCTTTGCTCCCCCCCCCCCCCCTCCCCCTCTTCTCCTCCTCCTTCTTCACCACCCTCTCTCCTATCTAACTGCCGTTTTCTTTTTCCCCGTTGACTTTATCGCCATAGGTACTCAGAGAGATTTCGGGTAGAATGGGACAGTAGTCGGAAATCCGGGGCTCTCGGACCATTTAAGAATTTCTAGTTTACTTATTTCCGGAAAGAAGAAGAGAAAAAACGCGACTCCATTCCGTGCTGGAAAGGGCAAACGGGCAGAGAGCCCGCGGAGCTTATAGTATACACTTATATATATAGATATAGCTATACAAGAAGCTCTCTAGGTAAATTTCCATCGGTATAATAGGGGAGAAAGCGAGATAGCTAAAAGGTAGCTGAAACTCTCCTGATACAAAGTATAATGATCTTCAGCTGTGGGATAGGAAAGCCACAAAAGAGCTTGCAAGTTAAATAAAGCTAATTTCCCAAAGTACAGGGGGAAAATAATTCACGATAGATTCACCCGCACCTACCAATTATCCTCTCTTCCGATATTTCAAGTGCAATTAATGGGAATCCCCGACAGAAATAGCGATACTCATCACAAAGGATGTCCATACCGTTTGTTAGAGTTTCAATAGCAAACAACTCGATCTCTTCAGAAACTTTGATTGGATGTTCGCTGCCTAGGGATTTACTCCCGTGAATTCGCAATAGCAGCTACTTAATAATCAAAATTTCACTTATCGATAAATAATCGTACACTCAACTGAATTTCTCAATTACAATGAAATAGATGAATTCAGCAATAAACAGTACGCGGAATAGCCAATTATGGTCTCGAGAAGCGGCGTTTCGCAATCGTCGTAATTCGTATACCATTAAATAGATTCTATTCAGCAGATTCAGTTATGTGGCTCGGTAGTAGAGAGCGAGGCTTCGATTGAAAATGGAAATCACGCGTCTCGTTTAAGGCACCAATTAAATTCTACTTGAAAAAAGATTGATTGTGATAGGGACGTGGTACGTATAGGGGCAAAAAGCTACATTCTACATATATATATATATATATATATGTGTGTGTGTGTATATGTTAGAGGTGCGTATGTGTAATGATTAAAAGGTTCGGTTGGAATAACGCGCTGCATGCGGTGACTAATTGAACAGGCTTGATGGGACTAAGGGAGCTAGGATAAAGTAGGCTCGATGGCTGAAGAAGCTGGCAAAGCTGTAGGTTGATTTCTGGAGGGAAATCCGATGAAGAAAATAGCTGGTACGGCAAGATGCAGCGAGGACGTACGGAGCCGAAGAACGTTGAGGGAATTCAGTGGTTGCGGACTCATCAATCACCGCGACTACAAGACGAACCGGAGTGTAAAAGCACGTCCGTCCCTACATCGTTATTACTCTTCATCATCCGTAGCTGCGATTACTGAAAGCTTTACACGCGAATCGTATTAGCTAATCCGGTCTCGTAACGGCCAACTCGCAGAGTTGGTCATTTACCCCGGACCATCAAGCCATGATTCTTCTCTCCCCAAGATCCATCCCATCTAGTTATCCACTGCAGAAGCCAGCTTTGCTATCTACCTTCTTCAACTTTAATATACCGAAAGATTTTTTTAAATCAGCCATCACACAATGGCTGAATTTCCCTAATCTTTTACCCTTCCCTCGCTTCACCCCTCCCCTCCCAGACCATAATCCATCTACAGCCCAACCCCATTGCTTCTCTCTTCCACCCTATCTAATTTCATTTTTTTACGTTCCTTCATTCATCTCATTATACTCGTTGAGTTTTGCATTACACCTCCTTCAATCAAACCCATATCTGATGGTATTTCACAGCAGCTTTTCTTTCGCTCTCTATTCATCTCAATTCTGTTAATTGATTAAGCCAGGTCGTCATACTCTAATAAAAATGTCCTTTCGCCCATTACCTCGATATAGACTGAAAGAATTTCAATTTGAAAGGCAAACGTGCTTAATAGCCACGAGGGACATTACGTACACGGAATAAGCACGGATTGAAAAATTCTAACGACTCTCTTTTCTGCTCTATCCTGTAGCTTTCTCTTCAATCCCTCGTTATCCATGATTTCCATCGTCAAACTTTTCACATTGTTCAAATGTAAAAACTGGCTGCTGGTAAAATATTAGAAAAATCTTTGTTGTTATTGTTGCTGGCATCGACAAAGCTACAACCTATATGCGGACTGCAATAAATGTAATAAAGTAAAAAAAAAAGGGGATGATCCATTTCAATTTCTGCTTGCCATGAAAATATAGAGGGGATTATATTGAAATTCAGATTTTACCTATGGAAACTGCGTAAATTTGAGAATTACACTTGATTTATTGTACTCCCCGGGAGGTTAGGCTTTATATAAGGGAAAAAGCGATTTGGTGAATCAGTCAAAAGATCCATTATCGCCCATCTCCATAGATAAGGAGGTAGCTTATTGAAAGCTTTAATGGAATTTTGCAAACGATAGAAACTTCATATTTATAACACAATATTTTATAAAAAATTTGGGTTCGGGTATTTCGTATAAATGTAACACATACGCGCAATTTTCTGCTTTCTAAAAATAAGATTCAATGAAGAGTCGAAAATTCGTATTAGGGAAAGACGTTTCTCGGCAAGTACAGAGGAAAAAGAGGTCAGCGACTATCTAAACTCGCTCCTTAAGAAAATTATACCCCGATATTAAACCCTCGCTTAATGACGTCAGAGGTGTAGCAGTTTTTTTTTTCTTTTTTTTTAATAAATATAAGCGGGAATCTTGCACGCAAATCATCTACTAACATTATACCTGAATAGGTTAGTCGAATTTAAAGTAGCACTTAGCATTCGCGCCGCGGTTAAACCATAAGATTGCTACACGATTAGTTCATTACTCAACAAATGAAATATAATTTATTAGCGATTATTATGATTCGTATCGCTAAATGCATATATATATCCACTTATGTGTATTTTAAGATAGATTTATCAAAAGTGCCGAAAATTCAATGCGGTTTTACAGAATAGACACTTTAAATTTTTATTACGAACCCCTGATAAATAATGGTGAAGTTGTATTGAAATATATAGCAATACAAAGTTATTTGTGAATAATGCTTCGGACATCTTCATTTATTTATTAATAAAAGTCTGTCTCTCCCTCCGTATGTGATTACGCGATGCTATTACAAGCTCGTATTGTGCAAGAAATATACACAGTGTTTCCTATGGGTAAAAAAAAGCCATTAAATGATAAATTCATCGATCGATTGCAAGTCGAGCTTTTATTATTGACTCTGAATGTAATTTTATTCGAATCACTAAATAGCGCTATAAACGCAAACGTGCAAAGCGGTGTAAAATTTTCTATTACACGCGTATTTCAATACCTGCTTTATCACTTCGCAATCAGCTTGCGAGCTACAGGCAACAAAGCACGCCATCATAATTATTTCAAAGGCTTAGTTAGTTACAAATTGGAATTTAGAAAGCTGGAAGAACATGGTGAATGAGCGCAAGCTACACCATATCCATTGAAAATTTTAACTCGCCAATTTTTAAAGCTTTTTTTCCATATATATTATGCTTTATGAGAGTGAGCAGGGGAGAATCTCATCATTGCCTTCAGCTTGAAAATTACTTTTTTCAATGTCCGTGTCCGAAAGGGGGATAGTAAAGTGTCGGGAATCATTAATGCAGACTGCCAATTAGTCATTGAACGGTTAAGTACCGCCAGAGTCCAGGCTGACCTCATTGCTCAACGACCCACTCCCCCCCCCCCCCCCCCCCACTCCTTTGGGACCGTTCTTATACTGTCTCTCTGATCGATAATCTGCGCCAGATTCGATAAGCTTCATTGGATCCCATCCGTCATCCATGAAGCGAACCAGCAGATACCGTGACAAAAGTCTGGCAGGCAACTTGCCAAGAAACACATGCATGCATATACGAAGCCCTTGCTCCACCTGTCGACCCACCGTCGACATCTCGACTTCCAAATTGAGAAATGTCAAAGGCCAAAGCCTACTTACGGCAAAGTCCTCGAGATTTTCATTAAGAATTGATGAAAAATATTCGGACTGCATATATAAGCATAGGACTATTCAAGATGCGCAAGGTGAGATTATTGTTATGCATAAGAGTGTCGGAAGATTAATGTAAAAAATAGAGTGCGTCTGGACATATAGTGCATGCATGATGGATAGTATACATTAAAAACAGAGAAGCACAAAAGTCGCCAGAGTCGATTACTGTCCTACGTGTTATTCCAGATGTGTAATCTGGAGCTTAACCGAATAGAGGATATCGTGTGTTCCCTGTAATCCCACAAGTCTGACCAGAAGCCTTTCGAACCCTCGGGAAGTTAGTCAGGTTAGAAGGAACAAGTTATTCCAGGAGAACCATTGGGGAATTCACGTAGATAAACAAGATTGGAAGGGGAAAAAGTGAAAAATAAACTCTTCCCGTTTTCTTTTATCCTCAAGGATAATTGATAAGAAATTTTTCTTTCACGTGGTTTCTACCTGCTCGGAAGGAAGGAAAAACAGCTTTAACGCGATTGCGGGCCATTGATTGCAGAGGAAAAAAAAATTATTGAATTCAGGCTGTTATAGTGGGGTTTTAACCGGATATTCCCGTTGTTTTGATTAGCCGTCAGGCTATTATAGAGGAAACTAGTTACAAGTCATTAACGACTCGGCGCTAGAATGACGTAAACACGCACCCCGAGGCTTTAAATTTCCAACAAGTTTGAGCGGACCGATAACTGAAAGAAGTTTCTGCGCGAAAACTAGCAGAAGTGTTATACTATAGGATGCTACCTTATAGATACAGTTATATTATAATGCGGGGAATTTAATTTCTCTCGAAGTAGCCATCGAGCAATTATCGACATTTATGTGGTTCAATGGTGGAATCATCGATGCCCCTTTACAAGACAGCCGGGTAATAACGCGCCAGAAGGGATGAAGCTGGATCATCAGTCAAGCGATTCTGCTGGTAATAAACTGTCCACTAGTGACGATGGCTGCACGAGCCGCAATTATCGCTAGTTACAGTCACAATGAACAGGGCACTCGTAACTCGACAATGCGCTACAATATCGGCCGTTACAAAGGCCGGCCGAACCAAAATCCTAAACTCTTCAGTTTAAAGCTTGTAAAGTGAAGGAGAGGGAGAGAGAGAGAGAGAGAGAGAGGATAATGCGTAAAGGTAAACGAGGGAAAAATTCTTCTCAATATGGAGAAATAAATCTGCAGAACCAAGTACAAAGGCATTGGAGGGTAAACGACTAATTATCTTAACGCTCCTGCTTGGTTGGAGTTTTGAAATTTAATCCGTAATAGGCAGGAGTAATTAGGAAAAGAGGAATCCTGAAAGTTTAATTATAAACATGAGATTGCAAGTCGAGCAATCTCTAATTGTAAGTGATTTGGCCTAGGGGTTGCTTGTGGAAGCTGAACCGCACCGGAAGAGTTGTTGAAGTGGAATGAAAAAAGTTAAGTGCTAATTTCCGTAAGTAGAGCCTTTCATCGTTATGACTGTTGCACCTGGCAGAGCTATAATCGAGATGACACAATTGTGATCACCCCGCGATCTTATCTGCTAATTTCCCAGCTCGATAATAAGCCCCCGCAAAGGAATGCTATCTTGCAATTCCACGAGCATCCGGAATGCTTATTATTCACCAGATAATTCGTGGAGCAACCTCGTTAAAGCACGACCTCTACTACTTACTTCGTATCACGAGATGCTCACGCTTCTACTACAGATTTACTCATTACTACTACGAAGAAATTTATGTCCTTTGCCTGATAATCAGACGTTTGCAATTATTTTATACAATTGCTAAGAGTTGCAGATAATTCTTGACGAAAATCAGCGAGCAAAGTCACTTTCTTCTGTCAAAGAGTCGAATTCGAGTTGAAACACAGACTCGAGGTTTTATTTTTCTACTTAAATTATCCTACGATCTTAATATGTTAGACGTAACTCTACGAATTTTACTGTATCAGTAGTCGATTTGAGAATTACTTAAGGTTCCTGATATACCTACATCAAGAATTCTTTAAAATATTGAAAATTGGACAAAATCATAACTTTCGAATAAGGACGTTGCGAAAAAGTTCAAATTGAAGGGCAGTCCTTCTGGTTTCATAAAAAATAAATATATATGTAAATCGTCTAAAATTACAACTATAAATGTTCAATTTAATTTTTAAAAATGAATGTTTGCAGTTTCCAAAGTTGGCTATGCTAATTTAGCTGAACATAATTTTAGAGCATTCCTTGTAGATAAATATTCTCTTTTGATATTTGCCAGAAAATTAAAGTAATTGGAAAGTTCATAACTGAAAGTTAATCGAGAACGTTGAAATGCACCGCTGAAAGAATAAGGATCTCTAGAGTATATTTTGGCTCCTTTTCTACGCGTGCGTTTAGTAGCGGTGGGGATGAGACTTATTTCTGGTGGTGGTGGTGTCTGTTATAGCTTCTGGCTGAAGCTTAGGGTACATAAAAAAATTTAATGCCTTTCGTTACTTTTACGTGAAAACTTACGTTACGTGACATTAAGAGTGACGTACGGCAAGACAGAGAGCTTTGCATCAGAAAGCTACGCAACGCAACGCGATACTTTATGTCTTACCGTACGTCTCTCTTACGTATCACGTAACGTAAGTTTTCACGTAAAAGTAATAACGTATGACATTAAGTTATTTTATGTGTCCTAAGCCTGTGACTCCCATGGACTCGCAAGGACTTGTAAGAGACCTTTACGCTGAGCCACTTCACCACTCAATGTCGTCCAAACGCAAGTGTAGAAGGAGATCGATGCGCGTAGTACTTATTTATTGCATTTACTTGGTGGATTTATTCTCCGTCAGTGATGCTAAAAAGTAGTAGTAGCAGCACGCTGACGTCGAATGCTGGGGTACTTGCAGCAAATGTATGCCACATCTATCTGTGAGATCTGTTGGTTCGGTCGGTCCCTTCGCAGAGACGCAATGCTCATCCTCCTTATTTTTAATTTGTCCATCTCCGGTGTCCGGGTCGTTTAACGTGATGTTACGATGACCATTCTGTATTGCGGAAAATCACAACGCCCCTGAGTTGGCAGTGCTACTACCATTTTAACTCAGACACTGAATAAAAAAATAAACAATGTCAACTTTTACTTTATCCTGGCATCACACACCTGTTTTTTCTATCTCCGGGAACTCTACCGTGATGTTACACTATGATGAGCATCCTGCGTCACGGAGAATCAAAGCAGCGAGCTACCCATGGTACGATGGTTCCAGCTCACACACCGGATAAAAAAATAAACAATCTCAACTTACTTTCTTCTGGCACCGAACTCCTATTTCTTCTATCTCCGGCAACTCTGACGTGATGTTGCCATGAGCATCCTGTATTACGAGCGTAGAGTATTATTTAGTAAATCGATAGATGCTTTTTACAATAAAAAAATCATATTATTGGCTTTTATAAAACACAGATGCACTAGTCGGTACATGTATATAGTTGGAGCGATTATAAACTTTATTTTCTTTCTTTTCTTACTTCATATAGTCTACTTTTTAACCACGCCCCCGAATTGCATTGTTACTTTAAACCTCTTTTAAATCCGCATCAGGGATGTTGCCACCCTTCAAAATTGAATTTTTCATATTCCACTACACGAGGAATCATTTTTGTCCATGGTCTGCCTTTTTAGCGAAATAATCTAAAATCTCCACCGTCCAAAATCCTTTCGGCACGAGCTCACGCCAAATCAAAACATCCAGATCTCTCCGTTACGTGAGTAAATTATCAATTTTGTATATCCTTTAGCTCCCACGCTTATATCCCACAAAACTTGAACGAGCTACGTGTAATAAATATATATGAACTATCCGCGTAGAGCTGGCTGGCCGCACTAATCCACCTATCGACATAGTCCTCGTAAAAATCCGATTTTCGGCAGAATATTGAAACCTTGATACCGCTGATAGGTATAATGAAATTTCAGAGAGCAATTTCAATGGACAAATGTTTACAAAATGACAAGAAAAATTGATAGTACGGGGTGCATCGTAGCTATCAAATTTTCCTGCAAATAAGGAAGAAATTGGCAAGCAGGTGAATTTTATGCGAAGGTTATAAAAAGTGGACGATAAAAATTAAGGAAGAAGAACACTCTGGAAGAGAGATACAGAGTTTATACATATATATATATATATATATATATATATATACATGCAAGATAGGTTCAATTACAGTGTTATTGCGAGAGGGTTTGGCCCGCGTAAACTATGAGAGACAGCTTTATTGTTGTCTATCGTATAGTTGAGAATTCATAGGGAAAGGACGACAGAGCGATAAGGCAAGCTCGGACGTACGCTGAGACTGACAGTTCCGTAAAACGTTCGTTCTGCAGGCTAGTAACAAAAACAACTACAATTACGTCCACCGATCTACGAGATGTGTGTGTGTGTGTGTGTGTTGATGAGAAGAAAAGGCGAGAAATGTACGGCTATATAGGAGACTACGAAAGAAAGTCAAAGCTGATTGAAGGATAAACGAAAACGTCCAGGTTTATCGATACCGCGAGGGGAATTGTGCGTGGTTTGGTCACAGCCGGTCGTTCGTTTCAATTAATGGTAATTCGATTTGCTCTCATCACCTCGCAAAAGGGATTGGCAATTTCTCGCTGGCCAACACACAACTGGGAGAAAAATGCAAACGCTGATCGCGCTACAAGGAAATACTCCCAAGATTCGTATAGGTATACGCGTGTACGTTTATCGAACACTGGCTATAGTATATGTATGTACGTACACGAGGAGGTACAGTCAAGCCCAAGTCGCGAACCAATTTATATCCAACGTCTGGCCGTTATTTCCGCACCAAGCTGTTTCCACCGCACCAGATCGAATCGAAAATAAAAATTCTTATCATTTCTCAGATGTCAACAAACCATGCTGCTCTGCTCTCTGCTCTCGAGAATACCTACGTCTCTCCAAAGGGCCTGTTTAATTCCGCCCCTCGGTTTTTTTTTCAGCCCCTTTGTTCGCTCCACGATAATGCCGTCTGACGCACGAAAAGTCTCGTCTGATTTCGATAAAACGAAAGTGCATCCAACCGACGATAAGATAAAGCAACGCGAGAATTTATTCCAGAAATTTTCTCATTTTCTTTCTCGTCCTTTTGCTCGTTTAATTTTTTCATTAAAATTTAACACTGCTCTGCGACGTTTGACAGGGGCGATGGAATATTTCGTTTAATCTCTCGTCAATTTCAATTGTAATTTCTTGAGTCCAATCTGTCGTTGCGAATCACTCTGCAATATCTATATACGTGCCCATTATACGTTATACCGTTGATCAGCTTCAATGGATTTGTGCGTAGCGTGAATAATACCCGGTATCGTGTAATACGTTTAGGGAGTGTCAAACGTGCCAAGCTAAAGCTGCATTGGAAGCGTCATCAATTCTGTTTCCGTCCCCGCATTACGCCGATAATATGCGAAGGTGCTTAAATCGCGTTCAATGCAATACATCTTTCGCATTGCGCGCTATCAATTTTACACGGTCATGATATATTATTATTATATATATATATATACACACACACTGTATATACTTCTGTATTTCTATAATTTTTCTTGTAGCTACAATACATAGATAGTACATATATATATACATATAGTATATCGCTCTAACCGATTTATCGCCGAAGCAATTACAGCACGTCCATCGACTTTGAATGGGTCATTGACCCCAAATGATATACCGTCTAATTAAATATTTTCCCCTCGTACTTTTGCACGTGCACACGCGTGAAAAACACTGAGTGGAAGCAATTTTTCAAGTGGCTCGAAACGCTTCTGGTATAGGAAACAGAGAAGCACCGTCGAAAGCCTGCGAGGATTCGACAAACTATGATAAATGTAGTGGTTTTTCTCAGCAGGGATGTTACAGCATGATCTGATAAATAGGATAGGACGTGATACTCTGCTTGGGAAAACCGCAAGATAACTTATGTCGAAATGTCCAGGCTGTCATTAATCTTGATAAATCAAGGTGCGTTAAACGATTAATCTCCGCGTGTTACGTCCAATTGCCTAATTAATGAAGATTACAAAACTATTATATAGGGGGCCCCTTGATTAAATTGCATTTACACTTGTCACTCGATATTTATCGTGCGTACATAGAAGAGATAACGCGCGTGTATGGTAAGATTCGCGAGGTTCGGTGGAGAGGGGCATACTGCGGTGGATTGGACGGAATCACACAGGGGAGGGGGGTGTGGAGGAAGGGTAGAGCGAAATGGAAATAATCATCGTGTCATATTTACCCAACCAGAGCCAACAACGGCATAAATCCACAAGGAATATACAAGCGTCGGGAAATCACGAGGACCGAGAAGGAGAAATGGACAGCAGAGGAATTTTGTGTGGGGCCGAGGATGAGGGAATTATTAGCTTCTGTTTCGGGCAGCAGAATTGGGGAAAACGGTGGGACAGAAGGTGATAAATATAGTTAAGATCCAAGGCAGGTTTGGTCAGTGTGTTGGTGTTATGGGAGCGTGAAGCATAATTGTAAGGGCTGCTGTGCGGAATTGTTGATGGGGAGGGGGGTTGACGTTGGCAGGGTAGCGTGCAAAGGAAGCGAGGAAGAGGGGTATTGGTGGAATGGAACGAGCTTGTGGCTCGCCGGGCTACGAGATAAGGCGCGGCCTCGTTTCTCGCTACATAAACCCGTCGTCCTTCCGCAGAGCGACTACAACGGGTCCTCCTCCACTCCTTGCCTGCCCAGTCAAATACCAGCCAAGCCAACCCTTCGTCACTTTATATCCCTCCTCTCTATAACGCGCCAATTCAATCATCGACCTGGAACGATTTTCCATCCAGCCACATGGAAAGCTAAATGTTCTAATAAGATTTTTCAAACGCATCATGCAAACTTAGCACTTAACCCCAAATTCATCGATCGATAAAGCTCTGTCTGACTCACTTATTATTACACTGATTATTATATATAGCTCTTCGCTTCTCGAACGCTTGACAAGCTTTTGTCTCTCTCTCTCTCTCTCTCTCTCTCTCTCTCTCTCTTCCATCTCCTATATCCTTTCACCGCGCAAAGACCTCATCGCTATGTAAATTCATTAATTTATATAACGATTATGTACAATTTTCACCTTTTCTTTTGCTATATTTAAAGAATTGAATCGCGTAATGCTAGTGTATAATTATATCGTCACGGTAATCCTGCCCCAGTCTGATCGATACCAGTGAAATTTGAATACGTGTATGTACTATATATATATATGTATTTATATATAGATAGGAATGAATAATGGCATCCAATCACCGATAATGTAGTGTTGGCTGCTGCTAGCAAGATGAAACGGCACTGATCTGGAAACGATTTTCTGTGTGAAAGGTTGAGAAACGAAGAGGCGCCGGCTCGGAAGTGCCACGGGAAATTCGACGGATGACCTTCCGATCGATAATTACATCGATTTTGTGCTTGTTGAGAATTTCTCGCTAAAGAGAGCATGGGCTATAGGAATATAAGGGACTAGTAAAGAATCCAACAGGAATAACTGAAGAATTCCGACTGCATTCCGCTTCCAAATTATCGGCTTTGGAGATTTCAGGATTTTCCCACCAGCAGTCGCGCCAAGAAGCTGATGGAAGTCTGAATAAATGCAAAAAATTTTGAAGGGATTTGCGAGATCGAAAGGACCCGCTGGAACTTTTCAAGGTTATCAACGGTGACGCGCGTTACGGGAAAGAAAGAGGAACGGAAAGACGCGTTTATCGATCGTCTTCAGGGAGTCAAGCTCCTTCCTGCGTTTCGCTAAGATGAATGTGTGCGAAAAGCTAAAGAACGGTCGATTGGCTGACGGCTTTGGATCAGCTATCGATAATTAATCGTCCTAACTAACAAGATTAAGAAGCGTATAAGATCGCACAGTTCCCGCCAAAGTTAAGCTGCTAAAGCTCGCTCCACTTATCCCTCTCCCTTTCACTTCAATATTCATTATTCCATCTCTGAAACGTATCGAAACTTACCACCATATCTTCGTTCGAGTTTATCAGTTTTCCAAAATATTTCGAAAATTCCTCGTCTCGCTGTTCGATTGAAATTTAAGAGAAAGGCTTGATAGATCTTCCTATGCCTGAGCAAAGTGACATGGCTAATTTCAGCTACATCGAACTTCTTGGCTAATGCGCTTCCACTTCCTTCCTATATATATACCCTTCCATGGCATCTTTCGAAAGCTTTATCCTCCTTTGCGCGGCACAGAATCCTTTCTCCGAAACTGAACAATCGCGCTTCTTAACGAGTTGGTCCAGCAAAAAAAACTAGATGGCTCTTCCTGGTGATGAGAGAGGCCAAAAGCCCATCAGATGCCTTTCTCAACGACGCCACGTCAAAGCTTTTCAGGATTCTCTAAAAGCCGCAACAGTGATGACTCATTTTTGCAAAAATTCTAATTCCAGCATTTGAATATACCTAATTTAACGGGACCAGCAGGATCCAACAATCATTGCCCCAATTCTTCAATCCTTTATCAATCCTTAATTTTGTCTTCATTTTTCAGCTTATATCTTTCTCCACCTATAGGCGAGAGAACGGTTTAAGTGCACCTCAAGGTATTCACGATTTTTCCTTTGTTCGCTTTTTAAAGCATTGGCCAAAATCACTTCTCACTTTGTTTGTTCACACCTCTCGACACACTCATTAATCACACTTCTTATAAGGGAGTTTGCATAAAGCCCAAGGTCAGTGATACAATAAAAGCACCTCCAGCCTCTTCGTGTTCCTTTGAAGTATATAATTCTTCAGAGGGCACAAACTATATATGTATACACAATACATCACTTATGCCTATCTTCGCTTATCAAGGAAACTTGTAAAGTGACTCGTCGTGTTTGATCATCGATATAATAACGAGAAACAAAAATCCGCATCGAGGTAGCCCATTTTGCAGAGGGGTAAAAATTTAATATTTAAGAATCTTCCTCGTTCGAGAGCTAGCCTGCAGTGACGTGTGAGACGATAAATCAAGAAGCGTCAAGCTCCAACAGCGTGACATAATTTTTTTTTTGTCAAAGAAATGTCCACATAGCAGTAATGTCCATCGTTTTGTAGAAGCTGACCTAATGGCAGTGGATTTGATCGAAATGGCAAAGTCAGCTGAAAATTCTTGAACCAGTGTGGTAGAGTGGTTAAAATATGACAGTGTATAGCATAGCCTGGAGCACCAACACTTGGCTAGTTCTCTCCAGTGCTTTCGCACGTTCCTTTTTCTAGGAAGAAAAATTTTCTTGATTTTCCTTGGCATGCCATATACACATATACATATATGCACATATATACTGGAGCCTGTACCTAGCGACGCACTCTCGTTTTCCATGCATCGATTTTGGCGCAGGCTTGCGAATTCCCTGCAGACCGACAGGTCTATCTATATATAGGGCAACAAAGCAAAAATTCCCATTTATCGCACATATAGGAGGGAATTGATTCCATTCTCGTCTCGATTTAATCGCTCCGATCTCTATAAGGGCTTAAAAGCTAACGATGCCAGGAACAGATAAATTTCTGCTTTTTAATCGAGTCTAATTATTCGACCATTGATGCAGGGATCGTTTCCCCTGAATTTAATCGCTTTTCCATGCTGTTTTACGATAGTAATTTTTTAGCCCATTCAGGCAGAGTCCGCATCAGCCCTCCCATTATGCATGCGAAAGGAATTTCTCGCATAAATATCTGGCCGACGAAACAGATTCGATAGAGTATATGAATGGCGTCTATTCGAATCCGAAAGGCTGACGTAGTTATGCTCGTATATGATAGAATTATTGAATCCAACCGATGTATTTTATATCGACGATCAGCACTATCTCCGAAAGCTTCCCGCACGCTCAAATCTGAATACTGAAATTGGATTTTTTTATTCCTTCGATGTAAAGCATTTCACGTAACTATATATATATATATTCGCTACGGGCTAGGTATATTCTTTGAAGCGGATGTACGTGCCATATTTTATTCCTTCCAAAAGAAAATCGCGACTCTAACGAATTTACCCTCCGACCAAATGGATCGCCAAGTCCTATAGATTTATCATATTATCATTAAGAGACAATGGTTTAATTACATTTGCACTTTCCCTATCTACCGCAATAAATTTCTCTTTTCGTTTAAACTGTTAAATAATTCGGAGAGCAGTACGCGAAAGTAATGGCATGGAAATCAAGTGGAATACAATTTGCCAATTATTTGCGTTTATCTGTAGAAAACGAATACACCCCACTATCAAGAGTGCCGGTGAATGGGAGGGATAACGAGTTAACGCGGGTAACAAGTACCATTTGCATAAAGCGAGAATAAACGCTATGAGCGAGTAGTAATGTATATCCATATTGTTTTCACTTTCGGTTTGAAAGCTTGCCAGCCGGAATGGTAGAAAGATGGGGAGGAATGGGAGAATCTCTCAAAGCAACGTTGTACAGCTTTGACTGAAATCGATATAGGCCCTCGGGCCACACTTCGATAGATTAAAGAATGCCTTTGTTTCTTTGTTGCAGGTTTCATTTTTCTCAACGAGTCCGGAGCTCTCCAATAAGCAAAGGTTCGAGTATTTCACACGCACCATTCCCAGCGATACTTATCAGGTAAAGGCAATGGTGGAGATCATCAAGAAGATGGGCTGGAGCTACGTCTCCATCATTTACGAGGAAAGCAACTACGGTATTAAGGTAGGACTCGCGCGAAAAAAAAGCCACGGAATATTTTATCTCGCATAAAAAATTTACCACATCTCCCATCCCCCCTTCTCCTCCCCAAACGTGAAACATAGCTCCAATAATTTTCCCCGGGACTCCGATCAGTTTACAGACGAGCGAGATGCAAGCACCTAAACTTTTAACGAGTCGCCGCGTCTAGTCGAGTCAATCAAAGAGAATCCCACGTTGCTGTAGGATTTTCCCTGCTAGCGCTGTTTTTCCATTCCCATCCACACCCCGCACCCCCCGTCCTTCCTTTCGCCTCGAAACTGATAAAAACCCAAGAGCTTCTTCGACCGCTGTAACCATTTAGCATCCCAACGAGATTGTCAGATGCTTCGGGAAAACTTTCTGGGAACGCGTCCACTTTTCGTCCGAAAAAAGGAAAACCGAGTGGCGAACATTTTCCCAGAGTAACAACTTTGCAACTTGTGCAATCTTTTTGCATACGTAACGAAGGTTTGATTATAATTTCCTTTGTTTCTTAGTTCTCTGTTCTCGACTCTGTGTCTTTCCGTGCATCGATGTTGTTCGCGTTGGGACACGCGACGGCGGGATTGTATGGCGAAACGAGGAGCAAATATAGTGGTGCGATGAATTAGCAATAAAATTTAGTCGTAAAATCAGAGGAAAATTTTATCGAGCCACGTGTTGGAGGAAAAATATCGCGCAAATTATTCACCGCGTGGTATAATTCGCGGAAGAGCACGCAAAGCAGAAGTTTGCACGCTTTTTAGACACGACAAGCATCGCTCCTTCCCTTTCCATTTCGACTCTCACACGGATGAGATGCGCTCGACATGCGAGATTTTCTGCGAAAGATCCAGCAGCTTTGTGACGACGCGTTATAATTCCTTACGGTGCATGTATATTATATATCTACATATATATATATATATATATATATATATATATATATATACCTAGAATTTGAATAGAAAACGAGTCTAACGCGTCTCCTCGACAATTCGCAGATTAGCAATAAAAGCTTCCGAGGCGGAAGACGGTCATAATTTGAACGGTGATAAAAAAACTTTATGGTGTAAACAAACGAGACTGAAGAAGAGAAGAAAGGTATATAGAAGAAGGATTCGCTCAACGATTTTAGCTCGTTCCATATATAGGATATCGCAGTGGTGGGAGAGAGAGTATAGGAGCCTTCCAGCACACTCGGGAACCTCATTAATGGCAAAAAGAAACGTGCCAACCGCTCTCGACTCGCACTCCCTGCTTCTTACTTTATTGCATGATCGCAAAAGTGGAAAATCTTCACGAGCAAAATGAGTATACTGTTGCCACCATAATCCTCCTCGTTCTCTGCGCTCACGACTAATCTTTAATTACATGGATACCACAAAAGAGTAATACGCTTATTTAACTTTGACGAATAACGATTAAAAGGACCGCGAAGGAGAAGAATGTATATATGTATATGATGATCGAAGGGTAAAACGGTGGGGCTCAAAGTGAAATCACGTGACGGATATCCGGTATCGGTGTATGTAACGCATGTAAGCAAATTAGATTTTCCGCGGGGTGAACCGAGGCCGAAACGCATTGGAACAATGGGAAAATTGGCTGAAATGCGAATAATGCGTTTAGGCCGGCCCCCCTCTTGCAACTCGACGTTAATTTATCGCGGTGATGGAACGATTCCATCCCGCCTGATGCTATATATATACGGATTGGACAAGTCTGGCCTTTAATAATTTGTATCAGTCGCGTGCTGATTTCCACTAAACCATTTCGCTCTTCTGCTATATAGATATCAAATTTATTCCCACCACCCCTCCGCTATATATATATATATATATATATATGTGTGTGTGTGTGTGTGTGTGTGTATACAGCAGCAAGTTCCATTGTACTGCAGACACGAGTAGATCAAATCAAAGCGCGTAATAAATTCATCAAGCACGATACTCCAGAGGTTCGACGCGGTAACCCGATGACCATAACCTCAAAGATAGTGCCGAGAACTGTCTAGGACCACGATCTACCGGAATCCTCGCATTCTCCCATTTCCAACACAGTCCGGATCAATTGTAACGATGATCCCAGCGAAAATTCTACTGCCAATTAATTTCCTCTTTAATTATAGAACCGAGACGTTGGTCAAGGTCAAATATTTGATACCTAAGCTATTTTTGCTCGGTAAACTACACAGTCGAGCTCTCTTTGAAAAAGAAGGGTCGCCACTCGTAATATCTTTGCTCTCCCAGCGCTCCCATTTTTCGCGATTTACGACTTTTAAAAGCACCCTCCCAGTCTTTAGTGGACCACACGTACACACAAACACGTTCCATCGTGCAGAGACCTCTTGTCTCTATGTGTGAGTGTGTGTATACGTCGTGCCGAAGGTACACCGAAACATCAATTGCTCCACTCGAGGAACAAATGCTGAGTATACTTGAGCGCGGAACAAAGGACCGCCGAAAAATATATATACTATACACCGTTTCTGCTTCTGCTCAAATACCCTGTCGAATCTCAGCTTACAGCACGCTATATTTTCTTAGTAGTATTTTGCAAAAATATTTCACACCGATCGATTTCCCGTTCCGGTACGTTTGGAATACACACGATGCAATGAAATTTTCGTCGAGGAGTGCACATTCTTTGTGTTATTTGTTAAAGGCTTTTGCGGAGCTGGAGAAACTGCTGGCAGAAAACGAGATATGCATCGCCATTAAGGAAAAGCTGGAGAAGGATTCGGGAGTAGCGAAGGAAACGGCCTACGACAACATTGTCTTGAAGCTGCTGACTAAGCGAGCTAGAGGTAAGCTGATTTGTCACTGTATAGAACTTTCCCATTGTTCGTCATTAGTACAGTTTTCCAGTCCCTTCTCTCTCCCTCTCTCTCTTTTTTCCCTAATTCCTCTCGCAACTCAAACAAGCCAACCAACCAACCATATGTGCCAACCAACTCACGTTTCAGCTGTAGTTCCGGACATTAGTGCTTTGCAATTAGCGCGATTATCGTCGATTTCTCCTACGCGAATTACGTGTTTGCCAGAAAAAAGCCTCCGGGAAAATGAAACCCACTTTTAAATGCAAAGTAGACCAAAAAATGGTAGAATAATACAAGTAATTTCGGCGAGTCTGCTCTGACGAGAGAGTTTTCAAGGATAAACATGATTTCTAAAGGATTTTAATGATGAACAGTCGAGGGAGTAATTACAACTTTTTTTCAAATGCACATCGCTTGCTATTAACCAGTTCTGGTAAGAACTTGTTAAGTCGAGAAGAATGATAGATGATGATGAGCAAATTTCCAAACGTGTTTTGAGGGTGGGAGAAGGAAAGCTATATAGAGAAAGAGAGATTTAGTAGAATCGAATGTATATGTTAATCCCCAACCGAGTCGGGTTATGTGGATAATGCTGTAAAATATAAGCTCGATACTGAATAATTGATATTGCTGTTGGGTTATATACTATAGTATATATAGGCTTTACATTGTTTTTTAAATGAACAAAAGTTTTTATAGCGTACTATTATATTCGTGGAAGAAAGGCTTTTAGCTTTAAATGACCAGCGGAACTTTTCCACTCTCACGACTTTTATTGGATTTTTGTTCTCTGATAAAATTATCGTAATTACGATAATGGCTATTTTTACTGTTGCTCAATAATCGTGCTGTAATCCAAAGTGACGTTCTCAAGAAAATCAATGTGACATATTCGCTTATTTAATTTCACTCGCATAACTGTATTCTTTGTAAACATTCGTTAGGATAAATGAAAGGAAAATGATATATTTAATAAGTTTTCATTATGATTTTTCGTGTCTTTTCAATTGTTTAAATAAATAAAGATTTTATTGTAATAAAACGGCAGTCACTGTAAAACCCTAAAGTATATATATATATATATATAGATAAAAAATGGAATGGGACAAACATTAAGAAACTTACAGATAATTGCAAGGTACGCTAAGTTTATCCGTAAATGTACAGATAAAAAGCAATCCTAGCTCACAATAGGGTCGCTAAAATTCTCAGGGTGGAGATTTAACATCGAAAGCCGGGCAAGAAATACGGAAATCCCGTGTAATCTGATAAAGTTACGTGGTCCAATCTGCCTAAGTACAATCATTCTCCTATTCTTTCGCTATTTCATTAATGAGCAGGACAGGGGAAGATAGGAACAGCAAAAAGTTGAAAAAGTTCAATTGAAGAAAGTCAGCAAAATTTCTAATGAAAATTTGGATTAGCTTGGGGAAAAAAACTTGAAGCATTTATTAGGAAAGTTGACTCTTGGTTGGATGATAGCATCAGCCTGCAATTGACTCGAACAAAGAAAACTGGCAAAGTAGCAATTTGCGATATCTCAGAAGCGTCATAATTCTCAAGATGCAAAAGTCAAGAAGGTAAAAAGAATTTTTGAATTGGCGCAGAGACCGAGCCTCTCTCATCCCCCACAAAGCTAATCAAGACTTCAGCGGAGCACAGACTTCTGGACGTACTATTCCCGCGGGACTCGTTTGCCAATTGCACGAGAAAAAGGAGCGTCTCGCATCATTTAATGCGGAAGTACGGCTACTGAATATTTACGTGAAACGCTCTTAAGTATACGGTACACGCGCGCGGAATTTATAAAAGAGAGGCATACAGCTCGGATACCCGTAGGGTAATGAAAAGTGCAGCAAAAACAGGCGAAAAAAATCCTCTCGCCAGTCATGAATAATAATAAACGAATGTATAGTATAATAATATCAGTTAAGGGAACGTTAATAAAGTGCAAAACGGAGTTGTAAAACGATTGAAGGAACAAGCTTTTTTCACAGGGTGCATTATCTTCGGTTCGGATCAAGAAGTGGCCGGCGTGATGAGGGCTGTAAAGCGTTGTAACGCCACTGGAGTATTTTCATGGATAGGAAGCGATGGTTGGAGCGCGAGAAGCTTAGTGAGCGAGGGTAACGAAGCCCAAGTGGAGGGGACTCTATCGGTTCAGCCCCAAGCCAATCCTGTAAAGGGTTTCGAGGAGTACTTCCTCAACTTGACAGTAGAGAACAATCGGAGGAATCCTTGGTTCGTAGGTAAGTTCGATAGATTAATTTCACTATGGTCCTTCGATCGGCTCTCTCAAACTTGTAATATCTGAGTATATAGATATATGTGTGGTATATTACGCATATAAAATTAGAGTCGACTGTATTATACCTGTGACTCAGGAAAATGCAGCATTTCAACTTGGACGCTAATCGATTGCTTCCTCTTCTTGCCCGACGATTTTTCTTCGTCCAAAAAGCACCGTTTCTATTTGGCTCTTCGATCACTATCTTTAATTACCACTTTGCCATTTCCTTTTGCTTTTCGCAAGCTTATCCTTCCTCCCTTGTAAATAATGACTCTCCGGGGAAATATAGTCCGTAGTTTTCGATTCAGCAGCAGCAGCAGCAATAACAGCAATAGATAAATAAACGTTATCTAATTAATGGTCAGTCGTTCATGAATTTTTTATATTATTTTTCTCTGAATTTCAGAATTCTGGGAGGACCATTTCCAGTGTCGATATCCAAACGCTTCCCGCACCCCGTACAATCTGAATTATACGAAAGAGTGCACCACCAAAGAGCGGCTTACGAAAAATAATACAGCTTTCGAGGACCAATTGCAATTCGTTTCCGATGCAGTTATGGCGTTTGCCTACGCTTTTAGGTATTGCATAAAGATAACCGTTTTGTTTACGAGGCTCGTTCACCGATAATAGAGAACGCGTAATCAGATTTGCTATAATTTTGCCTCCCTTCCCTCCTTTCTGTTTTTGTCAGAGACATGCACACTCACCTTTGCCGCGGGGAACCGGGCCTATGCGCCAATATGAAACCGGATAAAATCAAGGGGAAGGAGCTTTTGAATTATCTGCGCGAGGTCAAATTCGAAGGTCAGTCGTCCCAATGGGCACAATCATCATTTTTCTTACTTCTTTTTTCTGTCAGCCAAAAATCATGATGCCACACGTTACAAGCTATATCATTTCGCAGGACTGAGCGGTGACAAGTTCAAGTTTGACAAGGATGGAGACGGTCCTGCCAGGTACAATATCATCCACTTCAAGCAGACAAAAGCTGATAAGTACGAGTGGATCAAGGTCGGCGAGTACGTGGAAAAGGAACTGAGATTGAACATGTCGGGTGAGTTTAGAGAGACAATCAACTCGGAAGTCGTATATATATATATATATATATATATATATACATAATACACACTCGTGTAACTCGGATAACAATAAAGGAGCAAAAATAGAATGGACGTGGAGGAAAATGTCTCTGTGAAACGTGGAAGAATTCTCTAATGATTGATCGACCTGTATATATATATATATATATATATAAATATATATCCTTCGTAGTTCGACCATGAGAAAAATGTCCTCCAATCCCTAAATAAGTAAAGTATGTATCGCGCGCACTCTCTCGCTTGCTCTCTTCGTAAGATGATCGATGAAACATCAAAGGAGGCATCGCAGTCAACTTTAATAAAAGCGATTCTCAATTTTTCAGATATCCAATTTCGGCTGGACCAACCACAGCCACCGAAGAGCGTCTGCTCCGCGCCCTGCGAAGATGGTCAAGCCAAAACTTACGTCGAGGGTGAAACTTGCTGCTGGCAATGCTTCAATTGCACCCAGTATCAAGTAAGTAGATGAGGCGATCGTGCCCCCCCCCCCCCCCCCCCCCCGCCTCCCCATTCTCTGCCCTTCCCCATTTCCCCATTTCCCCATTCCCTTATCGGAATCGAATCGTTCGATGAATCCCAGCCGAACGATTGGATCACGCGAGACCAAATGGAAATTTCGCCTCTTCGAATCACTCGCTATGAAAATTTGCATAAAATTAGATGCGGTTTTACGATGGAAGAGTCGAGCAGAAAAACCTCGGTTTCTCCCAACAATGCGCTTGCCGTCAGGTCGAAATCCTTAACGCCTCAACTTGCCACAACCGTCTACAGCAATTTCTCTCCGTAATCCCTTTCGCTTCCGGCCGATGTCAAGCCAGAGCGCGGCCGCTGCGCTTCCACCCATTTTTAACTTTAATCCCAGAATTCCCTCTCGCGAGCTACAATAAGAGGGGGGATTAAACGGGTACCAGCCGAGCGTGAAAGGAGAATAACTCTTTCTCTTTTTTTTTCCCTCCCCCCAGATACGAGATCCGTACGACGAGACGAGATGCATCGACTGTCCGAATGGCACGGTACCGGACGAGCCCCACACCAAGTGTCGAGATATTCCCGAAGAGTTCCTCAAGCTGAAGAGTGGCTGGGCCATCGGAGCCATGGCATTCTCCTCTACCGGAATTTCGGTTGGTAGTTGAAAACAATTTTCTGCGGTGAGAGACCAAACCAGGAAATTGCAATTTGCACAGGTGACCATCTTCGTCGGTGCGGTCTTCCTCAAGTACATCAAGACACCAGTGGTTCGAGCTTCCGGTCGAGAACTATCCTACGTACTTCTCTTTGGCATTCTCTGTTGTTATCTGGTGACCTTTGCCCTCGTGTTAAAACCCACGAACGTCGTTTGTGGCATTCAAAGGTTGGTCCAAGCTATAGGCTGCTATTGTGTTTTGTGCTGCGTTTATTTTTACACAACTTTAATTCGTCTGAAAAACTGTCAGATTCGTCGCGGGATTTTCCTTCACCGTGGTCTATGCCGCCCTCTTCACCAAGACCAACCGAATCCGACGAATCTTCAAGGCCAGCATTCGTACTACCAAGACACCCTCCTTTATATCACCACGCTCGCAGCTGATCATTTGCTCGGGTTTGGTCGGCATTCAAATTCTGATCAACGCGATTTGGATGCTGATGAGTCCGGCCAAAGCGAAACACTACTATCCCAACAGGGAGGCCAACTTATTGGTATGCGACACTTACATGGATGCCAGTTATATGATAGCTTTTGCATATCCCATTCTGCTCATCGTCGTTTGCACCGTCTATGCGGTCCTCACCAGAAAAACACCTGAACACTTTAACGAGAGCAAACATATTGGTTAGTCTCACTCTCACTCTCACTCTCTCTCTCTCTCTCTCTCTCTCTCTCTTTTAATAAAACAAGAATGTTATATACTAATTAACCAATTGGCTTGATCATTCTTCACCATCAGGATTCACCATGTACACTACTTGCGTTATTTGGCTAGCCTTCGTGCCCTTGTATTTTGGTACCGGAAACCACGTGGCGTTAAAAATCACTTCAATGTCGGTGACCATCAGTCTTTCAGCATCCGTCACAATTGCCTGTCTATTCGCTCCAAAGGTTCGTGCAGTCTGACTCCAAAAGTATGAACAAAAAGTTGCGCGATTATAAATATCACACGATCGTTTCTTTTTGCAGCTGTACATCATTCTGATACATCCGGACAAAAATGTACGTCCAGTAACGATGAAAACCTTCAAGCAGAATACTAAGAAGAATAATCCTATTCCCTCGGCTACCAACGATTCGAGTATGATGGCTACTATCACCCTAACTGCAGCCACTTGTGATCAACCAATCGCCAGGAGAATCGATTGCTCCACGCAGAGCGAATGTAAGAATCAAGATTATCCCTTTTATACCATTGTACGGGATAGGATAATATGATAATTGTCAGAGTCAACTCGAGTAACATTTGTGTCGATCCCTGCTTCCTTTTGAAAAAAAATCCTGCAGACGTGCTGCATCCACCCCAATCAACTCTTTCTTTCCTCTTCCTCTTCCTTTAGCTTCGCTATTTTTCTCACGTCATTGACCAAGTTTTGAGGTGCCCCAGCAGAATTGATTAAATTTTCTCGAGAAAACAAAAGAGAGTACTGTTCTTTTTGTCTCAAGCCGTGTTTAGTGTGTTTAATATTCTCTCGTTGCTTCATTGTGTCTCTCGTTGGTTTCACACAGGTTACGAGATGGAGGTAAAAGAGCAGAAGAATGGAAAATCAGCGCGCGATGTTGTCTCGCAATCAACGCAAACGCAAGCAAACTTTAATGAGAAGGACTCGAGTAGCGTAGGAAATACAGTAGCGAAGGATGCCAAAGACTCCAAGGAAAATAGCAGCTCGAAACAATTAAATAACAATACCAGAATTGGAAATGGACCTATCAATCAAGGACACGTCTCGTTATAGCACGAAGATATTGCGGAATGTTTTACTCTTCAGGCAGACCTGAAGCAAATATCGAAGAGACCGGTAATAGTTTAATTAATATATATATATATATATATATATAATATAATATAAATTACTCGATCGTAATTTTCTCACGCGTTCGTTGAATAAAAACTTGGAATATAATTATGATTAATAATAATATACTTATTTCGAAAGGATTGAGTGGAGAAAGAAAAATGTTTAATAATATGCAGCATAAAAACAATTTTTACTAATCGATAAATAAAACAGTATTAACGCAGCTGTAATGTGTAATTTAAACGAATATTGACTATAGTATATTATAAGAATAACATATATATATATATATATATTGTATATGAATAAGACTTTTTTCGTGTTACGTAAGAGGAAGAAGAGGAGGAGAAAATAATAGAAAAAATATACAAAATGTGCGAGATCCATCACCAGCCTAATATACAATGAAATGCGCCGCGAAGCTCGAGCGATGCACTAATTGTCTAATGTAATTAAGGGTATAATATATATACATATAACTAGTGAGTTATTTTTACGTAGATAAATGTGCGATGTACCAAAGTGACGGGAAAATCATTAAAGTCTCACACTGGTAATCATACGACGTTTTCCTGCGCCTTGAAAGAAGGCTACTCCACACTTCTAAATGTAATTGCTAATCAAGGTTTCAAGAATATTCAAAGCACCTCGTTAAGACAATGTGAAAGTCGATTGTGTGTCGCCTGGCCACAGTTTAATGAGTGCCAGCTTCTCAAGGCTGCACTTTGCTGTTAAGCGAAAACAGTTTATTACAATTAAGTGACATTTTCGAAAATCGAATGCTCTGATTTGTTCTGTGATCGTAGTTTACAATAAATAAGAATTACGAGTTTTATAAATATCTTTTGTACATAGAATTTCGATTGTATCGTAAAAATATGTAAAACTAATAACGAAGTCCTGTTGATCGTACGTAAATAATAGTATATATAAGATCTTTGGTGGATTACACCAGAGATATAATGTGCAGATATGCGCACATATTACTATAGCATGTAGATAACGTTGCCAAAAAAGGTTTTTTCAATGAAATCATTCTGTAACAATAATAAATTGTACTTTTTGTAAAGTATTATGCGACAGTTCATAGATCGTCTGTCGAAAGTTCCCGACGAACTTTTCAGTGTAAATAAAATCATTGTAAATAATGGATCTAGAAAAGTGCATATAGCCTGTGCGAGTCCTAGAGATATTTGTAATTAATAATATACTATATAGTCGGAAGATCGGAGCTTTATAATCCAGCTTATCATCCGACGTAATATATCGAAAGTCTATTATGCAATATAATTAAAGAAAACTCTGCAAGCACTAGGAATCGATAACTCGTAACAGTAAGATATTTCACTATATTACGTACCTGCGTTCCGTACGATATAAAAATGCCAGAAATATTTTGTAAAAAGCTTCAAATATGCGCATACCAAATTCATATCAAATATTTTATTCTCAAAAGCATACATATCTTATGGCTGCTGCATTAAATAACGAATCATATTAATTTCTTGTCATTCCATGCCGTAGGTCAAAATGTCATGATACATTCCTCTGCAGTTTTTCAATTTTGTTTTATTTTTATTAGAATGCCGTGTACACATTCAGTTCAATTCATTCCTAATTTTCTTTAATGTTAAATAGTCTCTTTGATGTTTAAAAATTTATATTTTTTTAATATATTATTTATTTAAGCGTGTAGAATAAGATAAACAAAAGTTATGCGTAAACCGTAATACTATATACGCTATGTTAATTAAATAAAGGTATACATTTCAGGCAGACGTGTACATACAAGAAAATGAATATCTGTATATATAAAGATTTCGCATTACGAAATGTGTCAGCTCATAAAGAACCAATTAAATTGGTAAGTATAACGATCGACAACGTGCCGTTATGTTACCATGCGTTCAGTGCAAAAGAATCTGTTTAAAGCGTTACGAATTATGAATATTTTAACGATTAAAGTCGAAGATTTTAACGACACGACAGAATGTATCCATTTAATGAGAGAAGAATAAAGTAAAATCAATGTCAACGATCGCAGAAAATATATGTTTTCCTTGAAATTACAGCAGCAAAAGAGAAAAAGTCATCACCACTCTTTATACAAGTACAGTTCTTTTCGATTTTAAAGGTATCTGCTAGACAATAAATTTAAAATTTTTTCTGCATGTGATTTATTGTTAAAAAGTACAAAAAAATACAGGATAAATGATGCTCCGCAAGTTTCAGAATCTTGATTGATTCTCATCATAGAAAGTGTCACCTAACTCGTTCTCGGATCTCATCCCAATCCGATCGATCGATGTCAGTTCATGTTGCCACTTAGTGTATTAGAATTGGATCCTGAAAATCCCGATTAGTCGTATGATTTGTGGTTTATTTTTAAAAAATTAAAGAAAAGACAACAATTACACAGAGCAAAACTAAAAGAGAATTTATTTTATTAAACTAAAATGTTTTACGTGATAAAATAGTATGAGAATTTTGTAACAAAAATAAGTCGACAAGTACTATATACGACTCTCGTTCGCTCATCCTGTGTGGGCGTGAGGAGGAGGCATTAAAGGGTTCGAAGAAATAGAAAATCCCGACTAAAATATATATTATCTTTTTATTCCATCAGCAATTACAACGCTTTCAGATACTAACATCTTTCCTAAGATAAGTATCGATTATATATCATTACATATCACTAAATACACGGCATTCCCTCAATATTCATTGGACTAGGTTACACTTCATCATTTTCTTTGTGATTAACAATTTAAAGCATCAGTACGTGGATTTATTATTATAAATAATAAAAATAGTATTGCTATTCGCCGTGTCGTCGTTAATAGATCAATAAATTATCTAACAGATTTACCAGAACAAATAGATAGTTTATTGAATTATTACAACGGATATTCAACTAGCACGGTTCAGTTGGCGAATAAAAACGTTCATTCCATAATTATCGAACATGAGAGAGAAACATTAAAGTAAATAAAGAAAGCTTAGGTAGCGTATAACAATATACGAATAATTTCTATATCATACGTGAGTGTAGTATAAATATTACATAACTTATAAAAACTTTAAGCTCATCAACAATCACCAATCTATTAATTATCAACAACTCCAAGTCTCTCTAACTTCATCACTTTTAAGTAAAGCGATAGAATCTTTTTTACAAAATTTGGAAATGAAGTCATCTCATTTCTCAAAATCAAAGATGTCAGTTACAATTTTATTATCAACAAAGTTTTCTCTTTATGAAATAGGAAAGATTTTAAGACTTCCAGAACTTACCGCTGCTTCTTACTTTCGTCTTCACTTGTTTTTTCTTTGAATCGGAAGGAGCAGACAATGCTTCCCTTCCAGACTCACTACCTCCTGCACTTGTGCTACCTCCTGCAACATCGGCTTCTTGAACACCACCTCCACCAGATTGAGATGCAATAGATTTTTTAATACGAGCAATCTGTAATAAGGTTACAAATAATTGAAAATTTGTGTATTTACATATGCAAAGGATAATTAGAAAAAAGCTTACATCTCTCTGAATTTTCTCTTGATGACATTTCGCTTTCAACTTTTCAACATTAGCTTTTGAAACTTGTTTTTCTATACAAGCCAATACTGTGTTGCAAGCTTCACCCCAATCTGCCAATGTTTGTACTACTTCTTCGGTATCTGATGGCCTAACATCTCTACCCAAGCCTGCATAATCTATTTCTAGCTGAGAATTCTTCTGATCCAATTTACCATGAATGATGTCTGCATATATTGCTTCAATGATTAAATCTTCCAAATCCCTAACATTTTTTATATCTAGCTCCTCTAGAAGAACAGAGTAGGGTATACATTTGGACTTTGTTGCAAGAGTAACAATTGTGAGATGTTGCAGCTTCTTTTTTTGAGTCGGAGTAAGCTCCAAAAGCTTGTCTTTATTTTCTAAGTATTGTTTGTAGGTACCATAAGCGAATAGATTCAAGGTATTCCAATATTCAGAGTGCGGACCATTTTCAAGTTCTTTAATATTTGGCATGTCTAACAACTCTCCAAATACATGAACACCAGGTGTATCCACAGCTTGCTTAATTAGCTCCATTGCAGCTGCACCCTTCGCAGTTTTGGCCAAAAGGACAAACTGCTCTAGAGGGTTAGTCGTTGACTTTTCAGTGGTGCTACCAGCAGTCATCTTGAATCTGATTAATCAAAATTTAAAAATAACATATAGACCAATGTAAATGTACACAGAACCATGACTTCTTAAAGATATCATTACAATATTTAGGTTGGAAAATAAAATATGAGTTAATGATCAATAAAAGACTACAGTCTTTATTAAATCAATAGATGTATGAATTATAGTTATTTCAGATTGTTAATTATTGTTTAAATAAACCTATTATTAAATTCGGCTCTTAATTTTATAAAAAATCTTTCAAAGTTTTATCTGAAACGCGCAGACAAATTTACACGCACTGATGCTTTCGTTCGACTTTAAAAGTAAAATTTTAGATACTTCATTAGCATCGAAATATTCGACATTATCTTGTACGAAGCGTGTTTTTCATTGAACTTTTTAAGTCAAAAATAATATTAAATTATACTCACAATAAACTCTTATATGATAGATATTTTTATATTTTCTCCTTTGTGTCACTTGTTTGTTAGGTTGGTATTTCTGTGAGCTCCAATCCAATGCCTCCAATTTCCAATTGATGTGTTGGTTGGTTGGTATCTAACCAACTTCATTGCATTCGTTTGACAGTGAAGTGAATAAGCTGTGAAGTTGTAACTAAAATCCGAACAGTTTTAATTGTATACTTCGGTGTACTTGTCATGCATGATTAAATTACTTAATGAAAAGTGCAAAGCCTAATAAGAAAAGCCTTTGTAGCACAGATTAATACAACCAAAGTGGTTAAGTAGAGCATAGAAATAATGGAAGAGATGAAACCCGTAATTGAGTTTGAAGAATGTTTGCGAGACACGCCAAAATTTCGGTGAGAAAGTTTGCATTGTTTACTTTTTATCTATTTAATGTTTATTATTTAAATCCTATGTTACAATCTGATAATTAATCGATAATTTTTCAGTGCATGCATCGAAGAAATAGAAGGTAACATCGATCAACTGGAACAAAAATTAGACAAGGTAACAAAACATGTAGCATTTTATGATGAACTACTAACAGTTTTTAAAATTTTCAAGAAACTGTTTATTGATGTTATAAAAATATAAGAATGTGTCATGTACAAGTTAAGGTGTATGAGTATACTTATACCACTTGCTTCAAATATATTCAAAAACTATTTCTATTAAATTACAGGTATTAAAAAATTGTAGCCTTATGATAGATGCAGGGAAGGCTTTTGTGGGACAACAAAGGTATAAAAATATCATAATAAAAATATTTATTTTAAAATTAATTTACCTGTCATGTTAAGGAATTGTATTTTCTAACTAGTTTCTTAAATTATTAAAAAAAAAAAAAATCGTGAATTTTTTTATAAGATAGAAATAATGAGAAAGAATCCCATGAGTATCATGAAGCAGACATGAATGAGCTGCAAGTCAACTTAAGAATGACTCATACCAGTCCAATAATGAAGGTTAATAGTTATTCCACAAATATGAGTGGAGGCTTGCTAATACTTTTCATGAGTCATATAAATATACCATATGTTCAAAAAGCAAATTTATTTGACTGACATTTGCCAATAAGATTCTTCTTATATTTTTATTCAGGTTAACTATATTAAATTATTTTTTACAGTCAATTTACAAACAGTTTGTGGGAACTATCACTCTACTTTAACGATGATACAGAAATAATGACCTTTTTGAATAAATTAATTCATGCAATGCAGGAGATGAATAAATTTCAAAGTATACTTATGGACCAAGCATCTAGAACTGTGGTTAAAGATCTAAATTTATTTATTAAAAGGTGATTGTATTTATTGTAAATTATATACATTTCAATAAATTGAATAAATTGTATTTTAGTGATGTCAAAAGAGTAAAAGAAGGAAGGCATTATTTTGAAAAGATCTCACAAGACTTGGACGTAGCTTTGAACAGGAATTCCCAAGTTCCTAAAAGTAGGCCTGCTGAATATGAAGAAGCTTCCAATATTTTATCTGCAACTAGATCATGTTTTCGACATACTGCTTTAGACTATGTACATGTATTAACAATGCTGCAAGCTAGAAAGAGACATGAAATATTAGGCACTCTGCTCAGCTACATGCATGCTTGCATAACGTTTTATCATCAAGGAACAGATCTAGCTCAGGACCTAGATCCCTTCTTGAAAGATCTTGGAGAAGTTTTAGTAAAAATGCGTAATGAATCTAACAGATTAGAGAAAGAAATGGAAAACAGACACACCTTTGTTACCAATAAGGACTTAATTTTCTCTCTGGTTCCTGGAAATCCACACATGGAAGGCTATTTATTTAAACGCACTAGCAATGCATTCAAGACATGGAATAGGAGGTGGTTTTGCCTGAGAAATCATCAATTAGTTTATAGAAAAAGAACAGGGGAGGATGACTACACTATCATGGAGGAAGATCTTCGTCTATGCACAGTTAAACCAGTGGTAGATTGCGATAGAAGAAATTGTTTTGAGGTTTTGAGTCCAACTAAGTGAGTATAAATGTAGATAAAAAATAAATACTTAATGTATAATACATACCATATTAACAAACGGAATAAAAATGAGATTCGCTAATCATTAGGAGCCACATTCTACAAGCAGACAGCGAAGACACTTATCTAGCCTGGATTACTGCTATGCAGCAAGCTATTGGTGCAGCAATTCAAAGGGGTCTAAGCACAATTTCCAGTATTCATAATAGAGAAACAGATATACATGATAGTAAAGGACATACTAGACCACCTCCAAAACCAAAATCAAGGTAGTATTGAAAAAATTTATACAAAGACATTTTTAACTTTTATTTTTTTTTAAGGGTTTGGGAACAGCTCTTAAAAATTCCTGGCAATGATGCATGCTGCGACTGTGGTAACCCTTATCCGAAATGGGCTAGTATTAATTTAGGAATAACCCTCTGCATAGGTACTACAAATAGACTAATCTTTTAGAAATAAATGTTTTCTTTGGAAAACGAAATTTATATGTGAAAAAAAATAACAATTCTTTAGAATGTTCGGGAGTTCACAGAAGTCTAGGAGTACATTATAGTAAAGTGCGCTCATTAACATTGGATGATTGGGAGCCAGAAATATTGAAAGTGATGGCAGAGTTAGGAAATACTGTTATAAATAACGTATACGAAGCGTTACCTCTACCTCAAGAAGTTATCAAAGCTACACCAAAGTGCAAAAGGTAATTGACGGCTTTTCGTTATATATGGGCTATATATATATATATATATATATATGTTAAATAATTTTTATTCCTTTTGTCTAGCAATATTCGCGAAGCCTGGATAAAAGCAAAGTACATTGATAGAATGTTCGTAAAGCCTTTAAGTAATGTAACGGTATGTGTAGGTGCCGCAAGTCAAGAGCAAAAGCACTTTCGCAAATGGAGCGTTCGTAAGCTACGTAGGCGACCTCGTAATTACGACAAAAACGATTTTATTAATTGTAACAGTTCTGAAGCTTTAACTTCCGTGAAAGAAGGTTCACATCCGACTAATGTTGATGATTGCCAAGACGTATCCATCGATAGTCTTAGTTCAGCCGATAAAATTAAAAAGCCGGAAACGAGCTCTCTTAGCTCTGATGACAGTGTAAATGTAGACTTGAAATACACTTCAACCCTGTACGGAAAAATATTGCCTCGTACTAATAGCGAATTTTATGAAAGTACGAATCCCTTAGTAAATTCAAATAAAAACGAGGACCAAAATATTTATACGAATTTATCTAATAGTGAAGATAGTGATGTATCAAAGAAAAATAACGATGACATGGTGAGAAAAGGAAAAGCTGGTCCTGATGTACTAATGTTTGGTTGCGACTTGCCGAAGCCAGTGATCGATGGTAGCTTAGAGCTAACTTCCGATCAAGATTCAACTGCTGGCGAGGAAGAGGAGTTTACGGATGAAGAAGATATCGAGAACTTGCATCCTGATATGTTATTGTACAAAGCAGCTGGTGTACATAATCTTCCAGTAATGTGTTCCGCTTTAGCAGCTGGAGCAGATAAATTATGGGCTAATGCAAAAGATAGAGATCGTACGGCTCTTCATCAAGCAATCATCAGTGTAAGTATAAATTGCAAAAAATTTACAATAACTAAATTACCGTAATATCATATTTCCTTTTTTAATTTTGTTTTCCTTGACTTAACCAAGGGATCGGTAATGTCATGCGAGTATCTTCTGTTGAATGGCGCTCGTATCAATTGTCAAGACAGTGAAGGTAAAACACCTCTTCACTTAGCCACAGAATTAGGTATGCATTTTTTTCGATATCATTAACTTTAGTATTAGAATATATTGAAAATGTAAATAACCTGTATAAATTTATTCCAGGACATACAGCACAAGTGTGCTTATTGTTAAAACATCGGGCAGATCAACATATCGAAGATGAATCCGGTGTAAAGCCTTTATCAATCGCGGTAAAGGAGGCAAATGCAGATATAGTGACCCTGTGAGTAAAGGAATAATGTGACAAAGCTTTTCAATATCTAATGTTTCTATTGGTATTTTTTTAGATTACGCTTAGGGCTTTTAAACGAGGAAATGAAGGATTCGGAAATTGGTGTCTCGGGTGATGAAACATTCAATGACGTCGTTCGTGACTTTAGCCAATTGGCTTGTTCACATCCAGAAAGATTACAGCGTAGAAATGAAAGCACTAACGCAGTACAAGCCCCGGAATGAGATAATTTCATTATTGTGCTAAAAACAGTTATTTTGAAAACGTTGCTGCTCGGTTATCTCATAGAGCGATATACTTATTGATCTTATCGTCATTTAAATCTTCATAGAACAATGGGAGATCGGCATGCGCTACGTAAGATTAATCTATTAGTGATATGGAATATGAAAAATGGCTCTCTGTAAGTTATCTTTCGATCAGTATGGTCAAATCTTCAGATTTTCGATTTCATCTGTACCTGAACGTTTTTAATCATTGAATCATTGTACTTCCACATATGACAGAAGACTTCCTCTCATATATCATTTATTTTTTCATTTTAATTAAAGAAGAATCAATATCTTGTAGTCACTTAAGGAACAAAAAACGTAACAAATTGGATCACAGGTCTGAGAATAAATCTATTAATATAAGTAGTAGATATAAATGGTACACTCGACATATAGAATCTACAACGAATCTAATTTGTGTGTTATCAGCTCCGTGTACGAAGCGAATTGGTGCATAAACAACGATGTTGTTAATGTTGTTATACATTTTATCTTAATACGTATACTTAACAGTACTATTTTTTATACATAACGATACCAATATTATACATATAATATATACGCAATCAATGTTTTGGAATTGCGAGCGGTTGAATCTTTGGATCGTTGGAGAGAGTGCCTGTTGATAAAGCTTTTTTCAGGCTATTACTTAAAAGTAGAATGATGAGTTATTTTAATTTTAAATGTTTGTGCTCTTGTGAATTTTTAATAACATCCTAAGTATTATTTTGTATCTCGTTTAGCTCTGTTATGGAATACAATATATTATATGTTTGTAAGGAATCAAGTTACACGTTTTAAGCATACCATAAGATTTGTTAACGTTAGCGGTTGAATCACTGAAGGGAGAAGTAATTATTACGCGGTCTACGAACCAGTGCTGCCTTTAAATAAGAAAAGTGCTTTATACCTTTATTGTACATTGAATAAATTTACAGTGCCAATAAAAGCGAATTACGAAGATTGGATTACATCTCTACTAGCGATTTTGCAGTATGAAAAGGTTTCAAATATAAAGTAGCGACTGCACCATACCGTTATATCACACATAAATGTTGGCCTAGAGGATACTTGGTACTTTTGTCGTTTCGTTTATCATTTTCCCACTTCCGATATGCGGCGTCAAAATCATTCATAAGTCAATTGACGATAGGCAATGTATTTTTCAATAAGAGGAAGAGAATAGAGGGGGGAGGGGGGGGGAGAGTTAATGTGCCATCACGGTGATCAATTAGTTTTCCGCCAATTGGATTGGTGGAAGATGAAAAAGTCTACGCCAAGTAGGCTATCCTCGACAAGGATTGGTTGGAAAAAGTCGCATACGATGAGCACGCCCGATACTCGATTGGCTACTAAAGTCAATATTATCGCCTCCCGATAAAGCTTATTTATTCTCGAGAGTAATGTCAGATGAAGTGCGTAATAGCTCACGCGCAGTCCATTTGTTCGAAGCTACTGCGTCAGATTAAATTCTCCGAAAGCATCGAGACTGTTCGCACACTCGCCGTCAGCCGCAAGAATAATCGATAAAGCAAGAAAGAAGAGAAAATAATACGGATAAGGCAAATCGTGCGTAAATCCTCTGTAAAGCAAACAAACGTACGCCTGTCTGTTGGTCGCTGCATCAATGTGTTAATTTCCAATGATTTCGCAAGGTCTCTCTCTTTGTAAGGAGAGCACAACTAGCACGACGCGTCGCTTACGTTTATCAACCCTTGTTGCGAAAGTAATGCTGGTACGTGCGTTGTAACTAGGAATTAGTATCGTTATTATCTATTAGAGAATGTCGTCAGCGTCTAATTTTTTTACGATAGAGCTCCCGCGTCCTCTATCTGGGCCATGCATGACGCGATACATGCACGATTTGAGAAGCGCCTGAATAACAGCAGTGTTGATCTGGCGGAATGACGCACGTACAAGATGCTCTTTAGCGTCGACGACGAAAAGGAACAACGGTGAGCCTCGTACATTGTGACAAGTGGCTATAGGAGGGGGTACGAGAGAAGCGTTCACACGACCCGCGTATGTACTGCACACTCGAGAGGAGCGATATATGCATACTAATACAGCAACGAACGACCCCCGTTTGCTACTTTCTCAGTTCTCCTCGCATTTCTCTCTCTTACCGTTACGCTTTATTAATATATATATATGTATATATACATATACATATATGTATGTATGTATACCATAGTTGTATACACCACAAGCAAAGGCGGCGGCAAGCAGTCTACGAACTCTGCTCTTACCGCTGCCTACCAGTATCATTCCCGTCGATCATTCCTTTGGGTCAGCGTGACCCGACTAACTTCGATCAATCGAGAATCGCCCCCTACATTTATTATACCCTCTATATAATTTCTTGGATTTAAATTAATTGCCAGCTCGTTGGAGTTTCACGCTCTGAAAAGGATCATCAATGAACTGACCGATTTTACAGGCAATCAATTCTACGAGGAAAATATGGTCCCCGAGCATGCACGGATACCTCGAGGCCCCACCGCTTATTAACGCGAAACACGACTCTACTGCAAGCATCCAATTAAACAAGAGTCGAACGAACATCAATCTTCTTAGATTTTACGACAGAGTCGAGGATTTCATGGAAGAATGGAAATTCTGGTCGTTTTGCATTTAGTTTGGAGCAATACGTATGCGGGAATGTCGGTGATGATTGACTCGAGGAATTCGACGAGAGTGGCACTTAGAGTAGCGATACCAACCGCGACTCCGTGGAAAACCACCTGGTAAGAGGATGAAAGCCGGCTAAATCCACCTTCGTCCAATCCCGATCGTGTCAGGCGTGGCTCGCAGAAATAAATAACAATAATAATAAAAAATGCACAGCTTCTCATACGGGAACGCGGTCCACCATTATCCATCAACGGGACCATTCTTCGCATAATTTCATAGCATGCCGCGCGGCTACCGGCATAAAAATAAGCCGACATGTCGGTCTCCAGCATGCAATTTTCTACTTTAAATACAAATCATGGTATCTCATGAGGGGAGAAAAATGCGAGATCATCCGGCAAGGACGAGAGCAAAATTCAGTGTATCACTGCACAGCTCGATCAACTATATATTTAATTAATACCAATTAATAGAACTCATTCAACTTTAAGCGGCTGTTTGTTCTTTTAAGGCGTTTGCTCGATTTTCAAATAAATTCACTGGGAGGGGATTATAGCCGGTGGGTCGAACCGCAGAAACCTCAAACCCCCATACCCCGAATGATTTAAGCTCCTTTTTATAAGGCAAAAAGTAAATATAAATTACAAAAGAATTTCGGTTTAATTGTACAAACGAGGGTATGCCTTCCTCTCCTGCCCATCTCGCAATCGTAAATCACCGTAATTATCGAGTTTCGGTTGTTCCTCTTCACGCGCCATTCTACGTCGCTTCGAATTCTCCGCTCTCGTCTCGCCTCGCCTCGCCTCGCCTCGCCTCGCCTCGCCTCGCCTATAGCCTCGTGCTCCTTCGATCGGACGGAAAATGAATGGAAAATGGATGGAAAATTCAACGCGTCCCTTGTGTATTCCTCTGAAAGTCTCGGAAGTTTCAAGAAGAATGTCTGGCTCGTTCTCATATATATATATATATATATATATACGAACAGTCTGCTCGTTACAGGGTCTATCTCGAGATTGACGACTGGCCTAGACTGATGCGCGACTTGGCCTGACCTGCCCTTTCCCTCACAAGTAATCGCAATCGCTCTGGAATGAATTCGCGGTAAAATGACCAGCTGCTTTACGTCCGGCCGCTACACGTGACCGACATCGCGCAGATTGTAACAGATGTTCGCACGTGGAATCGCTCGCTGGCAATGCGAAGATCACCGACACTCATCATCAGGATCAATCGATCACGATTGGGTTAACACGCCTATAAGATTCATAGATCTCACTCTCTGTATGTATATATATATATATATACCAGGTGGTCGGTTAATTATGGCCAATTCTATAAAATTAGACAGTATGAATATAATTATAAGAAAGAAGTTTTTTTGCTGCGCTATTTTTAAATGCAACATTTAATTAACGAGTTATCGAGAATTAAAAATTGCTCAAATCAATGCATATAGAAATATCATTGAAAGTATTGCAATTTATACGTTTATTCGTTGGTTATCAGGTGTATAAAGAGTGGAGCACAGAAATGCTTGCAACGAAAAGGGTGCAAGCTCGAGAATATGATCGAGCAAGTACGGGGAGGTGATTTTTGGATTTTCAGTGTCAAGCGTCGATCCCTAGGACCATCGAGCGCTGGACAACTTTTTTATCATTGTCAGCGCCCTCTCTTTTTCCCAGAAATCTGGCCTAAATTCGAGGGGCCCTAAAAACGCCTAAAAATAGTTCCGTAAGCTGCGGTTGCGCGTCCGGTTGATTCTGGAGGTTGTAAATCCGTTCGCCCCTTCTTTCTCCCCCTCCTCCTCCTCCTTCTTCTGCTCCTACTCTTCTTCTTCATCTTCATCATCTTCTTCCTCTTACACTGCTATACGCATTACCGCTGCTTCGTATATCACGGAGCAAGCATCTAGTTTATTTAATTTGATCTTATTAGAATCCTAATGACGCTTGGAATTCTGTCCACTTTGAAATGGGAAAGCTTCCGAGATTGAAAGATACACGGCGTTAACTATAGTCCGGTGGTTTTAGCTGGGTGGGCAAAAACACTCTGCTACGCAGTCATAGCGCGCTACTTGGAAGATCTACGCACTTGGCTTTTGATCGAGAACAAAACGTAGAGGCGCGCGCGCGTAGACGTATATATAAATATGTTGAACGCCCACTTTGGCGCATCTCCCTCGTTACTCGCTCATCGCGCGATGCGATACTATCGAATATCGGATTATGCTTGCATCGAGACAGAGTTCAAAGTTTCCGAAAACCAACGTATCCAATGCAACACACAAGTACAATTATGTGTACCTATAATATATCCCAAAGATGTTTCAAAGGTATGAAAATATCCGTTTGTCGTACTCGCGTTTGGTCTTGAAAAACGAGCTTGTCCTGTGCAGAACAAGTAGAGAGAAGCGGATATTTGCACACATTTCTGAAACATACCCGATATACATACATATATAACACCTGGTGTTGCAAATATATTTTTTAGAGATATTTGAGAGATACGAAGACGCGTGGGGGTTTTTCGTAGTTGCGCGTCGCGTGGGACGGTCCCGACTCCCGAGGGCCGAGGATCGTCGAGAAAAGGCGCGAAAATCCAGGCCACGATCGCTTCTTTTCCTCTCGTCGAGTACGTGGCGAAGATCGATCAAGCCCACCGGTATAGTGGTACGCTCGCCCCGGGCAAGAGTCTTCGGGTAATTTGGCAAAGCCGAATAGCTGCGATAAATAAGCGAATAAAAATATATTGCAGCCGCAGGAACGCTCGGCTCCTCTGGCACATATTTTAGGGTGAACCGCGCACCAAGGAAACACGATTACTTGGCCAAAGGGTCGTTAATGCTGCTTGAGAATGACGAAGTTAACCGAGCAGAGCAAACCGCAGCCACGCTACCACATTCGCAAATCACCCATGCAAAAGCCTCTTCTCGATAAGTTATTCGGTAGTTTGGTACGAGCGCGCGAGCAAATAATTATAACCTATAATGGGACAAGAGAGTCGAGGAGACCTTCGCGAACGTCAATATATAATCATGCGAAAAATAACACGATAATTCGATGTTATTGCTACCGATTAACGACGCATCGGTCCGTCCTCGTGTGCGCAGCACCAACTTACCAAACAATCGGACGTTCGTATGATTCGTCAACCCGGTGGTAAAGAAATAATAGGAAGCTTGCCGAATTCAAGGATTGCATCGATCGTTGGATTGCGTCAGACGCTGGCCAATTTGGTATAATATATTATTGTTGCAACGTAAGTGAAATTGGTAGGTTTTTTCAGGCTTGCCGCCAAGAAACACAAGCGTAAGTTTTGCGTCCTTCGTCCAGTGTTTCTCCAGAAGTGTCTCGAGTGTGCGTGGTGTGTAGGAACAATGGTCGTCGAGTATTTTTGTATCGCGTGATGCGCGGCAGGTGGTAGGTTATAGCGTGTATATAAGCAGAGAGAGAGAGAGAGAGAGAGAGAGAGAGAGAGTCGGGAAGTAAGAAAGTGCAGGGTTATGGGCCATCAGACTCGATATCGCGATGTCGATGTTGTCCGTCCTCGTCTTCGTCTTCCTCAGTCCTCTCCGTCCGCCGGTCCGCGGCTGACGATTTGTGCGTCTAGACGCGGCCTCGTCGTAAGTAAAGTCGCACACCCCCTCTCCCTTCCCTATTATACACACTTCCACCAATCTCGTTCTTTCTTTCCTCGAGTCCCATCGCAGAGCTCTCTCTGTCTCTCCCTCCCGAGGAAGACGTTTATTCACCGTAACCGATTTAGCCTAACCCAGCACGTGATGGACACACACTTATCCCCCCCAGCTCTTTTACGCGCCGATACACATAAATTTCACGGACAGACGAAACAACCCCGTCGCGGATGTGCCCACCCAAAGCCCGCGCAAATATACCATTTAACACCCAGCTAGTTAATCCAGCTTCGTTAATCTAGCCGAAAACGAGAAACTCGAATATCTCGTATGAAAATCTTTGCTACATAGATTCTTTTTCCTGCCGGGCGGCGCCGAGAAAAATAACCGCTTCTCTCTCCTCTTATAATTGTGTGGAGATCTTCGAATCAACGTAAACTCTATAGGAAACGTTGAGAGAGGTCAGTGACTCTCAACCACTAAGAGCGTATAAATAAAATTTATTGAAAAATCCTGCAGCCTCTCTCTCTCGCTCTCTCTCTCTCTCGCTCTCTCTCTCTCTCTCTCTCTCTCTCTCTCTCTCTCTCTCTCTCTCTCTCTCTCTCTCTCTCTCTCGTTGAGAACCGCTGCAGGACTCTTATAAACGCAGCAATACATACAAAACACTGATCGCGAAATATTCATAAATTCCCTGCAGTGCTCTGAACAATTATCTTTAGGGAGGAAATTAGGGTAAAAAGGGAGTAATTAGATGAACGTGGGCAGGACGCGAATCTTATATACTGTTCGATAGGAGAACAAGCGAGTCGGTTGAGATCGGTTCGAAGCGGGACTCGGTTAATTAAATCTGGTTTCGATCAGCTGACTTCGCGGGGCTCTAACTGCACCGAGACGAACGAATTTAACGAGCAGAGTAACGAATAAACTCACCGGAGCTAGCGTCTCACGTGGCTGTCAGTGCGTTCTCGGAAGGAGTTTAGCTCGAGAGGAAGGAAAGGAAGAGGAGCGCGGGCCGCGCGGGGATGAAAGAAACTAAGCAAGGGGGAAGCATCGAATGTGGTATATTATTTCTAGCTGTAGTAAGCAAGGTTTCGTCGGGATGGGAAGGGGGATGAGAGGAGGGAGCCCCCAAAAGAAGAAAAGTTAAAACCAGAGCTAAGCAGTCTCTCTTCGCTTTGATAACGAAAGTTTCGCGAGATGAGGAAGGAGAGTGTTTGCACAAATACAGCACGTAAATCCTCGCGCGAATAGTAGTCGGTAGATCCGGCCTGGCTCGCCGTTCGCGCGTTTGCGTAGTATATACAGATCAAACGGCTCGACGTTAATTTAACGCTTCCACACAAGCTAACTTTACTACACCGAGACTTTTTGTCCCCGCGCGCGCGGCGGTTAAAAGCCGCGCTCTCTTCAGCGTCTCTGACAAACTTATATTATTTACTGCTGCACGAAAAGGAAAAATATTGTGTCACATAATACTCTCCCGTGTCAAGACTGCGTGACCGTACGATCGGTTAAACATTCGTTTTATTTACGTCGCGTCGTTAGCCTACTAGCGTGAAAATAACGACCCCCGGGCGTACCTGGAAAAGATATTTTAACATTTAACCCCTTGTCGAAAGCTCTAACACCTGCATTAACCAAAATAGATCTCTCGCCTGCGAATTTTCAACAAAAATATTTATACTCCGGCAAAAGGCGTCACGCAAAAAGGGGCGAATAAAATTGAGCTATAAAAATTCGCTTCGGTCCGATGAAAATAATCGTTGGATTATATACATGTGTATACATACATACATATATATACTTGTCCATTATTCCTCCAATAAAATATAGCGATAGGACGAGAATTAAGGTTAGCGGTGGAAAAGCTTCGGGACAGACACATAAACTTATACTGCCGAATTTCCAAGATTTCCCGATGGCAACTATAGATCTTCCATATCGGGTACGGCGCGTGAAAAACGATAAAGCCCGTCAATCCATTTCACGACAATTTTTATGGATTTCTCCTGAGGGAGGCTACACTAAAACTTTTACCCTCGCTTTATACCGCGATGTACAATTGGTTGATATTTTGGAATGAAATCAAGAAACGTGACGAATGATTCATTCGATAATCGACCGGGAGCCGTTTATTCGGTTGGCCGAGCTTGCAAAACGTGGAGGGAGAGAAAGACAGGTGGCAGGTGCGTATTTTCGGGACAAGCCGGTATATACACCGCGAATAGCCAGCTTTACTCGCCAGACGACTCCTTCAGACTATGTACTATATATACTGTACACACATGCACATATGCCATATAGCATATTGGTACATGTACATATGCAGCTCTGCACACCGTCTATTAAAGTTTATACGCACATAGAAAGGAGAGCTCGTGGTAGTAGAGATACAATAAAGGATTTGAACGATTGATGCGTTTCGCGTCCAGAAATTGGACGAGAGTCAGCCAATAGATGCCAGGTGCGCTTTCGACGCGTCCTGCGATATTTATCGTTGAGTCGGTCGAGTCCATCTCGTCCATCCGGACGCAAATAAACGGCGTCGCGCCGTCTGCCGCAGCGCGCGAGCGTCACTTCGCTCGGCCCAACGCCCAACCAACCCGGTTTCACGCGTCCACAGACTCGACACGACACACGGAATTAACTCCCAGCCAACTAATCCACCTACTTCTCCCTTCGAGCAAAAACACATCGCAATTTGACAACGCAGCCATGCAACCTCGTACGCTTTTCATCATTTTCTACGATCCAGCCTCTTTCCACCCTTTCGTGCCCCAACATCCTCTCGCCTGTTCTTTTCTCTTCTCCCTCGTGATCCTCCTCCAACAGAACGAGACAAACGAAATCTTTGGAATATCGCGTGATGAGCACGTGATGCTCGTCGTTGAAGCGCGTGACTAAATTCTCACTCGCTGCTATTGAATGAGCCTCGGTTTCTATATAACAACCACTGTATATATATATATACATATATATATATATATACTCTTGCTTTAATTCATCCTCCAGTTTACTCCTTGCTCTGTTTATTCATTTCTTTTCCCCCTCCCCAACTTCCCCTTCAATCCGCTATCGCGTCCCAATTTTACTCGGAAAGCGCTCTCTCATTTTTTGAGAAATTAACATTTTCTTGGAAATCCGGACGTTCCTCACTCGTCTCAAACTAACGAAAACTTGTGCCTCGTATAGCTGAATAACGCTGTTATATAGAAATAATTGCGTATGATTTGTGTGCTTTCGGAAGAAAAATGCTGTTTCCGAGCATGGAATTTATCTGAAACTGATAATAGAGAAGAGGAGGGGGGGGGGGGGGGAGTAGGAGAGAGTAAAGGAGATTTCAATATAAAATGTATAAATGACGAGTGGAAATTCCAAACGTTCTATATACATGCATTTTACTACTTTTTCTTTTTTGAGAAATCAATTAAACTTTGTAAGTTAAAAATGGTAACTGAAAAACTATATTAAAAATTCTTTCATTCCATAAAAAGCTTTTAAATAAGCTTAGCATTTTAAACCTGTTTGGGACTATTAAACACTGTAGATGAAATTCATTTCAAATAAAAGAACAAACTTTTGAGAAAATTAATAGTTAAAACGTTTGGAATTTCCACTCTTGAAATACATAAATTTGCTGCGTAAAAAGGGAGAATGACTTATCAGAGAATTATCGTCGATTTTTCATTGAATTCAGCTCTAATTAATGCTGCTTTACGAAAGTTAATCGTAGCTTATCTCGAGATACGCGAGACTCGAACGACGCTGGTGTGTGTGCTTGGTGCGTAGTTTCATTCATCAAATTGAGCGAGGAGCGTATCTCACTTGCGTGTGGCATAGTATAGTCAAAAAGGCCTACGATAGATCGATTCAGTGTTTACTATTAGAATTTCCAGGGTCGTCGAGTGTCGCGCGTAAAAAAAATTCCACCGGAAATTTTAATGAAGTGAAACGCACGTCGGGAGCCACTACACGTAGTATTTGTATATTCATTATAATGACGTCACGTGCGCGCCGCATTCCTTACTGCGGGGTTAGGTCAATTTTTATTTATGACCCAAAAGACTTGTCCCTCCGTGACTGCATGGAGGGGAAACAAATACAATAAATGATTCTTCTTCGAATACCCATCACCCCCTCCCCTCTCTCTCTCTCTCTCTCTCTCTCCCTCCTCTCCTCTCCTTAACCCTTCACAGCTCGAGTTAGCTTTTGATAAATTTCTTTGCTTTCGTTGCTTCTTCATCATCTTCGATAGAGGGAAAACTAAAAGAGAGGGAGGGAGAGAGAGAGAGAGAGAGAGAGAAGGGAAGGAGGGAGGGGAAAAAGATATCACTTTTCCCCTCCATCAGAGGCCACCCGGTAAACCCTCTCTTTTCGTAGAAGCCATCTACGTCACTGGAGCGAGTGGTACGAGCAAAGTGGCGGTCCGACGCCGCGGGTCGCCTCGGAAAGCTATACAACTATCTCTAGGTAAAGCGTCAATTCACCGAGAGATATCTTTCGCTCCTTCTCGCTTATCTCCCCTCTCTATCGCACAATTACGCCTCGTTTCTCATTGCCATCCAATACTTTTTGAACACTCAATTCCACTCGAAAAACGATGTAAAATGCAAACTTCACGGCGCCACTTTTTTCCCGCCTAAATTTGTACGCTCATTGATGATCCCTGCGTGACATTGAAGTTTGCACGGTGTATATAGAGAAAAGCTTGTGGAGTAAGGTCGTTGTGCAAGGTGGCCCAAGAGTTGGGGAGATTCGTCCTTTCCTAGAAGGCCGTTCGGAAAAATTCAAGGCTCGGTCGGCAGGTCTTTCGAGCGCCAGACAGAGACGACAAAGAGAGACAGAGAGAGAAAGATATATATAGAGAGAGAGATAGAGAAAGAGGACCGGGAACCGGCATGCACACGTCCGTAAATACCTACCGCGTGGCTAGACGATTTTCCGAGAAGGCAGGAAGCTACTTTACGTTTTCAGTCTTCTTGGCAATCAGCTGAACGCGTTGTCACGCACAAACGCCTTATTGCGCAAGTCGCGCGGCCGATCTCACGAATTCTTATTTTAATTTAAAGAGAAAATTAGAGAGAGAGAGAGAGAGAGAGAGGTGGGGGGGGGGGGGAGGAGGGGGAGAGAGATTGTTTGGGGAATTCTTCGAAGCCAAAGAGCATGCAGTGACGTCAATGGTACTGCTATGGTAGCGGGTAGTACCGGCCGGACGAAACATGATAGAAAATTCCACGTAAAATTGGCCGCTACGTGCTGGAAATCACGCGCATAATGCAGTAAATAAGAGGGGAAACCTCCGCGCGCTGCTTATATACGCTTTGACCGGCTCGACCAAACGAAAACTACATTTGCGAAAATTCGTGGATACGAGATGCATGCGTATATAGTCGAAGCTTTTTATTCGTAGAACTGGAGGAATTTGCGGATTTTGACATGCTACGTGTCAGCATGGTCGATGTACCGGGGCGGCGGCCTATATTTATGGCATTCGCCGCGCGCGGCTCACTCAATGTAAATTAATGATTGGCTTCTTTCGTAAGTCACAGGCTCTTATTACGCGATTGGCCGATTGAATCGACCAGCCGCCCGAGTCCCCAAGTAAATCGCGACTGATTTGCTTCTTGGAACACGTATACGCCACTTTGCGAGAGATCGTGAACTGATCATTGGAGAGAACGTCACACGCATCGCATACCGATCAAATTACCCTGGCACGCCTGCGCACGTGCGCATCGATCTCTTCGAATGATCGACCAAAATGTAGATGACTATATAGAGTATATAGCCAGTAGCAGATTTTTCGGGATGCGAGAACTATATATTTTCTTCCGGATCTACTCTTTTACCGCTGAAGATGTTGATCGCGTTCGATCGATTCGCTGAAATCGAATTCCAAGGGGGTAGGGGGAATTCGCCATACAGCATCAATCATTATTTCAACGAGCTGCAATTACTACGAAATACTCGGAACAGAATACTTCTGTGCCATCGCGATGAACAACTTTTTACTATCCTACCCCTTTTGCATAATTATATTCCAATAGTCGTCGTGCTGCGTTCAACGCGAAAAATTGTCCTCTGCGGATCGTATGTATACTGCTACACAGCTGGGACAATGTAAATATAGATGCAAATAAGAGAGAGGGAGAGTGATGTGTTTTTAATCAAGAGAGCCGAGGCGACACGTCAAAACAGAGTCACAACTTGTTCACTCGTGGGTGGTTTCTTCTTTTTCTTCCTCTTCTTTTGCTTTCGTTCCTTCTGTACCTTTGAGCTTCTATTTAATCGACTAACGCAAAGGGGAGGTATATAGAAGCGCTCTTGGACCGCCGTCCTGCTCGCTGCTCGCTGCTCGCTGCTCTTTCAAGGCTCGCGCATTCATTTGCGTATCTCGTGTCAACGGTAGCAATAATTTCGGTAATTACCTCCAACCGAAAATTGAGCAGTTTTGGCTCCGGTACAAAAGTTGCGGAGGAGAAATAAGCGTTTTGCCTCGAAAAATCAGCAAAGCTTATGCCATTGGTCCTATACTGCACAGAAAAGGATTTACGTGCAGATGGCAGTTAAAATTGAACTTTCTATAATTTCTCAAGGTTGGTGATGATAATTCACTAGAGGTTTAATTTATTTGTTTCGTTTAATTAACTTCAACACGTGCACTTGGCACTTGTTTCTTTCGGTATTTCCAAAACTCTCGATCATTCTCGTGTGATTCCCTGAAATTGTCATCTACACCGTGCTGACAATTTTCCGTTGAGTTTCAGCGGAGGGAATTAGCGACACGATGAATGATGCAATGAGATTTGGGAATGACAATAGCGTTTGGTATCAGGCGTCTTATTCGAAAGAGCGACGACGGTTTTCGTAGCCGGCGGAAGTGCTTAAGAGGAAGTAGAAGGGGGGCGAGACGGGTTATGGTATGAAAGAGACAAACTGCGCAGTCCGTATTTCCTTTGGCCCGGAAGTACATGACGCAATACGGATCTCGAAGGCGGTCATAGTCCACGTGCTTCGTCCTCTCCTCATCTCGTTCCATTAACATTTCCAACGCCATCGTCTCCGTTCTTTTCTCTTTCTCTAACCCCTCCCCCTCCCCCCTTCCTCATGCACACACGCACACACGCACATGAAGAAGCCGTAACACGCGGCATCGGAATCATTTCTTCTCGCCTCTTTCCTTCAGAATTTTTGCTTCTTCTTCTTCTTCTTTATCGTATCGCTCCCCTCCTCCCTCGACTCTTCCTCCAGTTCTCTTCCTTCTCACGAACAGTCCTTCCGAGAAAACATTGCACCATGTCATTCGTCTAGAAATTTTTTCCAAGATACACCGACCACCCCGAACTGGTCGGCTTGTCGAAACACTCGCTGACGAATGCCACTTTTCACGGTACGAATCGCTGATGGATGTTCTCGTGGCCAAACTCTCCGCGCGTAATGACCGTTCTCGATCACGCAAGGCCACGCCAAGAACCGCTCCATCCTCGCTCAATGAACGGGAGACGATCAAAGACGATCCAATTTTAGCAATTGCATAGGCTGCACAGCACCGCGTTTCTTTGTAGCAGAAAGCAGAGTAGATTCCAGAAAATTGAACGAACCTTGCGAGCATGTGGTCGTCGTTATGCGTGCTGTCATCGCGAGACATGAGGCGATCCGACGTCATCGCGACGGCGACTTCCGATTGGTTCGAGAGGCGGCGGGCCCCCGTCAAGCCTTTGCGTTCGTGACTCATGTGCCTCGCTTATCTTTCTGCCCTCCTCCCTAACTGCCGGCCTCTGCCTGCTTTCTTACTTTTTCCTCCTTGCAAGCCGACTGACCGATAAAATATCTACGGACAATTCCAAAAATAAAAGCAACGCACTGTACTCAGTCACGACGATCACCACATCCCCAAAACCACCCTTTTCCATGGGAGGCATTGATATCTCCGAGAAAAAATACCGCATCCGACTCGGCTCAAGCCCAAGTTCAAACCTCTCGAGTTTCGCTCGTACGGCCGACACACGGGACCTACCGGTGTTGCCTGTAAATATTTACGTGTTCTCACCTGCGGCGCGAGGAGTGACTGCAATCATCAAAAATTCGCTTTTAACTCATCCGAGGATTAAAGAAACAACCCATCGAATGCAGAAAAACAATGACAATTACGTTTTCCTCCTCCCTTCGGCGAATCGAGAGAAGCGTGCTACAACTCCCTCGAAAGACACTCGCTCGCCAAGACTTTCTCACGAAACTGCGGAAGCCTTTCCGGTGAAAGTAATATATACCGTCAAAATCCAGCTATTATTTGCACAAAGAACATCTCCGTGGCCTTAAGAATGCAAATGTTTTAGATAAGTTTGGAGAAAGAGAAGGCTAGTAGCGTCGAAAATGTTCCCGAAACGTCTCTGGAATCATCTTAACGCGTTGGAAGGTTTCCGACACTTTCGCTGGGGCTGCGAGGGCTGTTCGCCGAGCATGGTATACGATAAAACGCCGAGGTTGGAGAAGGATTTGCGGTGAAGAAAGAGAGTGGAGGTGTTTGGAAGGAGGAGATATTTAATCCGTGAGGAGGTTGGTGATAAGGACGGGAGGACGGCTGTGGCACACGCGCAGAGTTGGGGCGGCGAATCAAACGGAAGGTCAATCATACCGGTATACGAAAAGTACGGGTCTATCCAGTGCGGTGTACCTTTTTCCAGCGTGAACCGAGAAAGATATGAAAGAGGAGCGCTATCCTATCTCTCGTCTCTCATAAACGTCATGTTCTCCCCCACCAGTCTGATTCCTCCATATGTCACTGTATTTCTCTCTCGTTCACTCGTATCGGCTCGCTTCTCTCCTCTCTTTGCCCTCCCACCCTCTACGTATAGCTTATGGTTCGCAATGGACGTCCCCACCTCCACCCTCTCCCTCTCCCTCGATGGAAGAAAGTGTCGGTCTGAGAACTCCTGGTACATCGTCCGGGATACGTCGTCGTCGGTGGCCTGCTGGGATCGCAACTTAGGTTCGACTTATTACACTCATTATTATTATAACTTCTAGCTTAGTCTTTCCCCCACCAGTGCGCCGCCAGCTAGCCCAGCCTATATAAGCCCTCGGCGCCACGAAAGCGTCCTCACTCTATACCAGAGTTCAGTCTATGTTTAAAGCTCGAGTACGCCGCGCACCGGTACCCGCAACAACGCTTCCTCTCGCACCATCAACAACCGTGTACGGATCATCGATCGAACAGATAACAAACAAAAGAGAGAAAACGAGAGAGGTGCTGGACGCTAGGATAACGGAACAACATCACCAGAGACTCTCCGATAATTTAAAATTCATTCATCAATCTGGATAACCAATTCTTCGAGGCTGTCAACAAGATTTTTCCCACTTTTCATCGCTGAGTTGACCGACGACGCTCGTCGGTAAACGACCATTTTTCGCGCTCCGGAAGCGCGCGCGAAAATCGTGCAACGACGTGCGCCCCCTTCTTCAACTTCTTCGTTCTACGAGGGAGCTCAGAAGGAGAGAGAGAGAGAGAGAGAGAGAGAGAGAGAGAGAGAGGGGACGAACAACAGTCAGTTGTAATTTAACGAAACCAAAGAATACAGACAAACGAGAGTAAAAAAAGAGAGAGAGAGACAGTTGCAGTGAAGACGTGCGTGTCTCAACTCGCGCTTGTTTGCTGTGTCGGTTTTCGCGGAAAGAGGAGGACGGGCCACAGATCGTTTCGTCGAACTGATATAAGAGACAAGTGACGAGAAAACATGAGGCAAATCAGGCTTCTCCTAAGCATCATCGTAGTAGCTGCTTTTTGGTATGCCACACTCACGGATACAGCGGCTGTTAGATCAGAGGTAAGTCACCTGCTGCAAACTGTTGCGTCATTTCATCATTCGTCGTAAGCGCGCGCGCGCGCGCGCGCTCCCTCTATTCATTCACACCTTCTATCTCGCCACTCGTTCAACCTTCTCTCTTCCTCTTATCATCGCGAACACTCGATTGTTGCTTTGTATTTTTCTGCACCACCCGCCTCTTCTCCCTTCTCGAACAATGATCGTGAAGCAAACATCATGTCCGATTAATCGTACAACCAATCGAGAAATCGTTTCACGGTCGCGGGGTGTCACTTGCAAGTTGCAACTAGTCCCCATGAGATGCAATTCAACTCCATGTCCCGTGATACAAGTACACAGCTCCAATATTTTCGTCTCTCATCTTCTCTTCCTTTAACCAGTCAATGAATCTGATAAACTACCGTGTTATAAACGAAATGACAGAGTCATTCAAGATTGCGCCCGATTACGTTACTCTGAGATTTCACGCTTATCGTCAAGTATTAAGTTTCGGCAGTGAATGCCTAGTCACGTTTTGAAACTCGTTAAAAGAGATTAGCGACCCGTGAAGCAATCGCCATTCATACTCGAAAGATTCGTTAGAATTCGTATATTAGCTTGTTTATCATTTTTTCCATGTAAAAAGGGGCAAAAACTCAGTTTGCTTCATGCTTTCCTAGCTCTGAAATGAATGACAAAAACACTGATGAGTATATATTTGTTGACAATGGGACCATTCGGCTGTTTCGTTTTAGCGATAATCTAACTATAAACAATACTACCGTTAGAGAATATGTTTGTGAATAAGACGATTCTGACAGAATTGACCTCAGTAGTGTGCAAATGTTTACATGGTTTACGCGAGATAAAGCTTAATAACAAATTGAAGAAGGAGCGATGGCGCGCATATAGTGATAGGTAAAAAAGCGATGATATTTTTGCAGATATTGGCGAGAAAGATCCGACGGTCGCTCGGGGACGCCAGTGGCGAAATCTCGAGGATTCGTCGGGCCGTGGAGACTGGAGGGGGTGATGCCCAAAACAAGCGAATCTGCTACAACATGCCATGTGGATGGGCCGTCTACGTGCCATTCACGCGCAGTGTCGATTACTTCATGAAGAATACGTAAGCATTTGCTCTCCTTATTATTTTTGTTTTGTTTTTTGTTGCACAAAAGAAACGGAATGGCCATGATAGAATTGGCGGCCTCTCGCTTTAAGCGTATGTGTAAAATGGATGATTTCTTATTTTCAGCTGCGAGTGTCCGGACAAAACGTTCAAATGCGTGCGTACGGGCGACGATTTATCCGTGAGCGCGTACGTTTATCGCTGCCGCCAAAATACAACGGCGGATGACATCGAGTCTCCGGAGGACGTAAATTAAGCCCATGCAAGCGCGCACACGCAACGCACACGCAGACAACTACACTGGGGCAAGCACGCAGACATACGCACACACACTCACAAACACTTGGCAAATCGTCGGAGCTTGCTGAAATCACAAAACAGCCAGCCAGTCAGGCAGGCAGGCAGGCAGGCAGGCCTCACCTGAACGAGTGATCCAAAGATCGACATTTCTTGACTGCTGGATCGTCGCATTCGATATGATGTAACGTTATAGTCACGCGCTTGATTATCGATCATCTCTAAAATGGAATTTGAGATTCCTAGAACAACAGAAGAGGGCTGACTTTCGCTAACGCATATCTAAATAAAAGCTTTATCCGTGCTTGGATCCCGTTACGCGGCTCTTTTCACCAGAAGTCATTTTCTCTGGGGTTGATATCGTCCAATAGCATTTTTGCTTGCGTTTTGTTTTACATATTTCCCTTTTTTATTTATTCTTTTCAATGTGTAAATCTAACGCAAAGAAAAACAACCTAAATTACTTATAGCTGTTGCGACGTACAAGTAAAACCGTCATTCTTTTTCATCTTCTATCCGATTCTTTCTACGAGTTTAGTTTTCATCGCTTTTCGAGCATTCTTTCTTCTCGACCGCCGAGGAGCTACGGTCTACTTTTCATCCGCTTACCGTGACTTTGTTTATAATTAATCGACTTATTTAAGGTAGTGCTTGAATTGAGTGAATGGTGATGAAAGAGAGGGAGAGAGAGAGAGAGAGAGAATGAGACAAATGAGAGAAAGGGGTATATTGGCCGCACGCTTTTAGCGGACAAATGTATAAATTGATAGATAAGCAATATCATGCAAAATATTTGTTTTAAATCGTACAATATCTACCAATAGTTTTTATCCTAATGGAGCTTGATAAAATTGAATATAGGAATAGGGTGTGAGTGTATTTCTCGCACAAGTTAATAGTTTATCGACCGACGAATCTTTCGTGATCCGAAGCTTCGACGCTAGAGGACTCGGTTGAGCAACAGCATCACTCTATGCCTGTATCAAAATCAAAATTATCAAGTGTACACATACATAAAAACATTTTTCCTATTGAAATATAGCTATAAAAGAGATTCCTAATATATATAAAAGAATCTAGAATCTTATAAATTCCAAAGGAGTAATATGTAACTGACAAAATAACTAACGTCTCACTTTAGCTAAGCAGCTATACATCCTAAAGAATATTGCTATCGAATTGTTTAACATTTTAAATTGTACAAGAAAAAAATGACATTGTTAACACGATACCAAAGTATTGTCCACGATCGCGTAGGGGATCCCGTTGAGATCCACAGAGATACTTCCACTTATTTAAAAATGATTCATGGAATCTTCGAGTATGTGCAAAAACAGTATACTATATATTATATATATATATATATATATATATATATATAAACACACACATATCCTTATGGGTCTCCTCTTCTCATAATGCGCGCGTACCCGATCGCACAATACTTAAAAAGTGTCTCAAAATATTTGTCATGTAGCTTAGTATAAGTTTTGGCGCAAAGGGCACAGGAGTCATCTTAACGATGAGCAAAAAATTGCTTCCTCCTGGTTCTCGCCCGCAGCAAGAAGGGAGCGCAAAGCAATAAACTATTTTAAGTTCGTCCATGGAATCTTGGGCGCCTCGGTCTCAAAGTATCAAGAATATTGCAGTATTTTTACGAGATGCGAAGCATATCCATCCCTATGATATTGTACTTAACGAAGCTAGAGCGAACTTAAAGTGTCTCGATCGATTTTTTTTGTATCATAATTGATTATATTTATAAAGATAAAAAATACGATTGCGTTAATACAGTCTTCGCTGTTATGCTATTTAATTCTTAACACAATCTTGGGATTCCAAAAATCCTTCCGCCTCATAAGATCCTTATTATGTTTTGTTAAAAAGAGAGAAAGGGAGGAGAGAGAGAGAGAGAAAGAAGAAATATATGTAAACAAAAATGTTAACTCCTAAACTTTAATTATGCACTCTGAGATATAAAAATCTATCTTATAAGCTGTATGATCAATGGTTGTTGCAAATAAGAGTTTGCCGGAATAAAGGAATTAGAACGTTATTATGAAGAGAGGCGCAATCAATAGCAGGTATGCCATTTTAGTTGGATGTATTCGTATGCAGTATTTCACTTAATATTATAGAATATAAAAAGCGTAGCGCGCACACGATAATTATTATTCTCACCACCAATGTTATAGTTTTTAATAAAACCAATAACGTTGTATCCTGGAATTATCTAATATATTTCACTTTGATCCATTTTTCACGACTCTCGTTTCCCTCCCTAAATGTTTTGTCAAAATAAGCATTCGTATAAAGAATAAAACCGGACCAATATTAATATACTGATTTATTAATATTAATAATTATGATTTGTGCAAAATATATCAACATTAAATTATCTTGAGTAATAAAATTGCCTGTACATTTATTTTGATACATGGACTTGTACGCTTAAAATTATCGTATCCTTGATAAAATACACTATATGCATATCGTTAGTCACCACAAATGCTGTGGTATTGAATGAAACTCTCTGTGTCTCCTTTCTTTTATAATTGTTCCGTTTCAAGGTATACTTAAACGTACTATTCCTATAATTTATTTTTCGCTCTTTCACAATAAAAGGAATAAACGACTCTTCAAAGAGGATGCATACACATATACTTTTAGAATAAAATTATTTTGCGACAACAATTTTTGCTGACATTGTCACTTTTTTTCACGAACCTTTTAGATTACGTGAAAAAGTTGTCAGAACGGAAACAAGCTTAAAACTAATAAAGCACATTTAGCCAATCATATTTTATAATACAATGATCATAGCTCGCTCGCCTCTACAATGGAGAAATTTTTCAAGCTCCATGCCTATAGATACATTTTTAACTCTTCAAAAATCTTCCAAATGCAGTACGAAAAAACATCGAAGGATTCACATGAGCTCCTGCGTTTACATCTAAATGCGCATTAGCTTCTTCGTTCCATATTTACAGCCGTTTACAGTGAAAATTGAACTCTTCTATCTTAAAAAAAACTCATAATGCAACAAAAGTGTGATGTGTTTAATATCACTGGCGGACAAATGGATTGAGCACGAGCACGTCGATACCTGCAGCTTTCATGAAAATGTCCGCGATATTGCGCGTAATTCTTACAGCATTGTAAGAAAATATTTGTTCATGCTGAAGAATTATAGTTAATATCATACTTATGCGATTCACGATCGTGATTTGAGCTATATTCGGATCGTGCGTGGTAGGTCAATGACTTTCCGCAAAAATATCTGTATCTATTAAGAGCAACGGTGGTTAAACATCTTTGCACTTTATTTTTTGAAATTTTGTCGACCTACGCAATAGCCTAAAGATCAGGTAAGAAAGAAGGCCAGTTTTACCCTTTCATTTTTTTACAGACGTCTTGCATTACCGTATCTGTTCAAAAATTGTATATTTAACACGTTTAGTATCTGAACACGAGTATCTTTGATCAGTTATATGTGTGTATATATATATATATATATATTCACAAATATCGTACGTCTTGATACAAAAATAAAATAGGATTTACCGAAATTTTTTCTACAAGTCAACACATATCATATTTTTAGCTATTGCATGGTTACTAGATAGAGAGAAAGGAAAAACATTGTCAAGCAAATTTATCAGTTAATACAATTAAATATAACAATTCACTGTTTGAAACAGCTGTCAAATATTTTAAATTTTAATATATATTGTTTTAATTGTCGAAGTGATTTAATACAACAAATAATTTAGAGCGCAGACCAATTCTTTTACATTATGCCATTCATTAAATACTATATTTTCCCTTCTTGGAGGTGAATTATGAAATTTTGCATTATTTGAAAAAGTGGTGTTTTACCTGATCACAGGCTGTAAACGTCTTTTAAAAACAAATGGAAATATCGAGCATAATAGAGCCAGATATTGCTTCTAATTTTACAGTTATCACCATTCATTTGTCGACAGCATAAAAGTGCTCTTGACTTTTAGAGCTTTCGTATTCTTTTACATAATGGAATAGAAGTAAAGATATATTTTACATACACGCGCACACATATATATAATATATATTTAGTAAAAAATAACATTAATTTGCATCTTCTCAATAGTAAGAAATTACATTGCTATTCCATCACATTTTTGTCATCACATAGTTATTCTTGCATGATATTTCCATTTGCATCTAGTAAACCTATTGGTTTATTGTTTGTACAGAGAAATGGTAAAACTCTCTTTATGCATATATGTGTACATATCTTAGATACATACGAATATATCGATTAAGTCATATTCTATAATACATAATATATAAGAATGATCATTGACCAGTTAAATTCTTTGATAGTCTTTACGTTTTAAACGCTGGCAGCAGCATAGAATTCGATTATTTTCTGCTTTGAGCAGGTCGAATTGGCTGCGTTCCTTAAATTTAGTTATCATCACTCAAATCGCTGTAAACACACTCACTAATTCTTTAACGAAATATTTATCCTGATTAGCTGAAAGAATGTAGGAGATTATGTGCATTGTTCCGTCAAATGATCTGGCTGCAATCGCTCAACCCGATAACGATTGTATTGTCGATAAGGGGACCGCGTTTGATCATTGTCCGTAATCACTCGTGTCCTATGAGGTATCAAATTTTCATAACGTCCCATTAACCAATCTTGGCACATCCGATGCTGGACGTCAGCAACATTCTTCACGGCCCAGGATGCCAGCCACTGATGGAACTTGGTATTTAAGTGTTTCGTCACTGTTGGATGGCACTAAAAACAAATTAAAGGTTTCGTTAAATGAAATGCTCACTCGGTACCTCATGATTTGCTTCATTATGGAAAGCTCCTAGTTCTGTCTATACCTCTCTGGCACGGTTGAAAGCGTTCTGTCTGTAAAGAAAAGCTTCTTTGCTAGCAACGTATAGCATATGATAACTATTAGGATTAAATCGACATTGTGTTTCGTCTGAGGCTATCATATCCGAAGAATCGGTAGCGTCTGTCAACCTCAGATCTGCCGGCCTTTGAAGAAGGGCTCCTACTGCGTCTAACGTTTTTTCTTTATCCACCGATCTAAAAATAGTTCAATCTCATCATTAATCAGCCCTTCGTGTTATAATCAAGTGATACCAAAAGTATTCCCACTTACTCAGCTACTTTTTCCGGATGGTTAGGATTAGGCAGAGACGCTCTCATTAATCGCGCGGCTCTTTTACGCCACTGCCTCACATTACGGTAAAGAAATACAGGCTTACGACCAGCCAAAATTCTGTCTAATGAGCTCCACCCGTTACCATCAACCTATAACAACAATTGTATTATTATTACTATTATTATTATTTATAGTGATATTATTCCTATTTCAGGATAAATAATATTGCGACTTTCTTATCTTCTTCAAAAAATATTTTCCATTACTTTACGCTAAATAATTGTTTCAAGAAATAATAGCAAGATCGATTACTTTTCCAACTACATTATAATAAATTAATTATATTAGAAAAATCAATTAATAATTATGTACCAGGTGGCAAGAAGCTATCTAGTTTGTACTTTGATGAGATAATCTAAAGAATTGATTCGGCTTTAGTGGTTTTAAGCTTTTCATATAAATACGATTAAAAATTTGTGAAAACATAGAAAAGCGACGAAGAATAAGCGAAGCGACAAGTTTTTCAGGAATTGAGAACATTTATCGATATAATGGTTGTGAAAAAATGAAAATAATGATCGCAAGAGAAATTGGTTTTAAGAGTACAAAAAAGAGAGAAATGATGATATTCCATCTGATAATCGTAAAACAAGAAAGCAATTATGCAACGATAAATGTGTAAATACTAAATATAATTGTTTTTTTTTCTTATTGGAATACAGCATGTTAGAAAAGAGATATGTTACTCTTGCTATTAAATTGTGTTATAAGAATTATAATTGTATCCAATAGTAAAAGTAAATAAATTGAAGCAAACGAAAGAATAAATGTAACAAAACGAGATTACGAAGAAAAAGTGTAAGATACAAAAAACATTTCGTTGATACCAGAACAATTTGTAAAATATTCAGGAAAAAAAAGTAATATCAGGCATAGTTAAAGACGGAAACATATACGAGAAAAAATTAACATTTTGGAGAATCAAAGCAATAAATTTAGTGGTACAAAAATGATGTTAGACAATAATGTTTAAAAGCATTGTTCATGTATTTCAATATCTCTCTTCTATACAATATTATAGTTACCTATTATTATATTCATATTCATTTCATATACAGATTACAGTTACAAAATATATATATATGCATGTATGTATATATATATATAATTCTTATATATATATATATATATATTTATTTAGAGAGGTTTTTTTAAAATTCACTATGTGTAAAATGACAACGGAGATATGGGTCTCGTAATAATCACATTAAACTTGCCTGCACTTATAACATGGTAGTCTCGATACGAATAAGTTACAAATGTTTGCTGAATATTCGAACCACACCATTGGTAGAAACAGCTGCATTCTTTAAGCATTACTCATCGTTCGTTTACCCAATTTAAAGAGAAACAACAATCGTCTTTTGAGATAAAATCGTGTTGGCGGAAGGATATGCTCAATGACATTTTTCGCGCGTGAATAAAAGTTTTTCTTTTCGCTGGACGAATAGATTTAGATATTGTACAGACTAAAGTAAGAATTGTGAGCAATTTACGTGTTTTCAGGAGTGTACTTTAATTTGTTTAATTCAATCACTTAATTGCCTTAAAAATTGATGAAATCCGAATAAAAAGAAAAAAAATAAAAAAAAATATTAACTACCATTGGAGGGTTTGGATATTAATAAGAGATTTGTCGAACTAATTAAAATATACTCAATGAAGTGTCACTAAAAATTTTGACGTGAGAACTGATCGAGCAAATTATTTGATCTATAATGTGAAAGTTAAAAACTAGAAATCAACATACGTTTTGAAAAGATAAAATTATTGATCAAAGAAAGTATTTTTGTGAAACCTTTGGCTATGTAGAGCTGCAGTGGTGTATGTTTGCCCGTAATGCTCTTTTAGATCTTTTTTAAGGTATGCGAAATTGGAATCATCTTGCGTTTATACATTATATCACATATCTTTGCTATTAACTTATATACTATTATGTACAGAGCAAAGAATACCATATATGCCTGCATCGTGAAGGCGCAAAAATTAAACTCAGAACACATTTTGTCCCCGCCATACAATCATCTTTTTTTCTAATTAGTAATCAAAAAAACATTTTTATTTCATTTTTAGAAGCTACTGGATATCGAGGCTTTCTTTTGCTCTCTAATTCGCGATCATCATTATGAAATATTTAGCACTCTAGTAATTGTTGTGTTTAAGGAAAGAAAACTTTTTTAATCCCGTCATCCACAAGACGGGAAATAAATTCAGAATTTAAAATTTCATTTGGCGTGGAAGTAATGTGTTCACAAGTCAACGCTAATTTGTTTACCTCCCAAAGGTTTCACGAATGTTTATGAAAGTGATATTAAGAATGATTTTTTACGCATTACTCGTTTGCTATTAGTTGCTCTAAGTTTCATATCAAAACATATATACAGGTTTGTATGAACTATTTACATATTTAAAAACTATTATTTTACAGGTTGTAATTTTATACTTAGGTTTTATTCTGTGCTAAGTAAAATAAAAATTTTTTAAAAATTGACTAATATATGTTAGATTTATTTACACATTGTTCTGTATTTCTTATGGCACTGTTGCATGACTTTATTCAATCGCTTCTCTTTATATCTGGTTTACGTACTTTTCTTACTAATGGCCATTTTGTCAGTTAACAGTTAAATTTGTTCATTAATATATTCCTTTCACGGTTAAGTGATAGAAAACACGGTACGGGTACACTGTGATACACGAGATTCCTAATATTTTCCTTTCATTGAACCGATTTATCATTAGTCCTAATAACTTTACAAAAGGCTAATGTGTGTGTATGCTGATTTTAATCTTAAATAATCCACAATTTCAACGAAGGTTCGAAAATTTCACTTTGTGATACGACGAACCAAGATAATATATTAAAAGCATTTTAAATTAACCTCTAGGGGAGCAATGATTTACATATAAAGGTAAATCAAAATTAAATAACGGTGTATAAATACTAGTTAGCTCATTTCTTGTGTTCTTCTATTAATCTTTGAATTTCATTTTTTACGCGAAAAATATTAGACAACAACAATTTTCCTAAAACTTAGTAAATGATTTTTCTTTTTAGACTTTGTCCACTTCGTTAAGGGTTAATATGTATATATATGTATACACATATATGTAAAATGATGATTTGAATTTTCAATATCTACATAAGGGTATATTAATAACAATTGTAAAAAAGAAAAGACAGAAAAGAGGGACTTGTATTAAATACATAAATCACTTTCATCTTCAAGATTTTCGTTTTCGTATTAACAAGTTGAACATAACAAAGAATAGTCAATATTCATTACCGGTACATGGAAAGTAGCAATAAATAATTCGAACAAGCAAAATATATTAATTAGATAAATAGGACTTGCAGTAGAAATTACCGACAATTTAAAATTGTAGCTTTTCTTGTGAAAGAATCATGAAACATACTTCAATTCCTTTCGTGTCTAAAAATTTAATTACCCTTTCACAGAAGGTTGATAGGGCTGCCAGAAGCTAGCAATTATTTTTACACCAATTTAAGAGTGCATTGAATAAAAGAAACGTGGGATGAAATATTTATAAGAGCATTGTACTCTATAGTACACTATACCCTTATCCGCATTTTTAAAGTATCTTAAGAAAAACAATCTTTGCGATTAATAAATCTTTGAGCACTTTGAAAGTGATAAAATTCTTTTGATTCGTGCCTTCTCCGACTCTGACAAAATATTTTTATATACACGCAAATGCTTATTCCTGTGCAAATATAATATTGGAACGTTAAAAGAATAATCCCAACCAATTTTTTACCCGGACTGCTACAATACCGATATACGCATAAAGTTATATATATATATATATATATATATATATACACATACGTCATTAAGAGGAAATACGGTTTTGAGATTCTTAAAAAGTAAACTCTAAGAGTGTGGTCCAAGTGCTATTAGTTCGTTGTACAAATGATGAATGGCACCAAATAAAGGAGAAGTGAGGCTTGTGATTGCATTATTCGGGGTACTGGGTAGGAAACTGATAGAGCGTCACAACTTGAATCATCACAGTTATCAAGACGAACGAATGTAAATTTCAACGATGATAATGATTATGAAAAGGGATGTTGATCCTATACCTTCTTGCTAATGTCAGTGTTCTTGCGTTTTCTGCCCCGACCCCCCCTTGCTGCCTGGTCGCTACTCACAGGATGATTGGCCGTCGGTTCATTGTCCGTTATTGCTGCTGTATCTTTCGGGCTAGCCTGACCAGCTGGAGTGGAGAACCTCTCAACATACGTCGACCATTTTTCAGAAACTGTCACTCCTCTCTCTCTCTCCCTACATACACTATCCGTTGCCTCCTCACCCTCGGTATCTAATAGCTCCATTGTCATTTTGCAGTCCTTCTTATACTGTAAATAAATACAATCAATGTTAAATCAAAAAAGGATACTACAGATGTTGATTAAACGATACAACTAATCCACTCATTGCAATATTAATCAAAAACTTACGATGTATATCTTAAAACAATTTTCATCCGCCATAACTTTCTCCGCTTTTCGTTGGTAAGACAATTCAGCTCCTAGCCTCATATACGCTGTGGCGCAAAGACCACCAGCCCCAGAACCTTCTTTCGTCTGCCGTTGTTCTCGCTGGAATAATTCCATACATTGCTGACATATTGGATCGGCGACCAAATGTTGTAGCTGTAGTACGAACAATTTGTTGTTTAATAACATTTTTAAAACGCTTGGAAAAAAAAGAAGCCATGATCATTATACTAAAGAAATAATACCTGTCGCACAGCGTATGTTACAACTTTATCCAAAGTAAAAGCAATATACGCGTGAATTCCAAACATTTCACGTAACGTGTCTTCGTATGCCGTGCTCTCCATATTTCCGTCCAAAACATTCTTTACCATATCCAAAAAGGCAGGATAATAATCTTCTATTTCAATTTCACCTATACAAAAAGAAAGTTTATCAAAATGAAACAATAGAGTTTGTAAGAGTTCACGATGAAACAAAAGAAACTTACTTTTAGGTTTTAACCTTAAAGCAACTGCAGTGCTTTCCTTGCGCTGCTGCTTATACCGCGATTCCTCGTCTGCAAGGGCAACTGCCCTTTCATACATCCTCGTTAATCTTTCGCAGAGTATCTGGTGTAACCTCAAGAAGAGGTACCAATTATTACTGCCCATGAATAGAGAGTATGCTTCTTCGGGATCATTCGACAGAGCATGCATCGGTACTTTTATATCCGGTTCAGTTTTGATAATAGTGGAAGACGAAACTGGGGAAAGTGGAATTTTATTTCTGTTTGCCTGCAGACCACTTATTGGCTGAGGAGTCGTCGTCACGGTATTACATCCTGATGGATCAACGTCTTTATCGTTGTCGTCTTTAATGATAAATAGAAATAAAAATATATAAGAAAATCACGTTTAAAGAAATTAAAGGGGGGGGGGATTTTAAGTGAACTGTTGCTTTGTGTACTCACCATCTTCGTCCCTCTCGTCATCGCTAAGCTCTTGCCTAGGGTGAAAGAATAGGTCAGGAATAAAATGCTTTAGTAACTGTTTTATACGCTGCTTATCCTCTTTGTGAATAGCCGTTTGTCGTTTGACATGGTGGATTAAGAGATTTGCAGCATCGTCTATTACAGATTTATCTTTATACGGTAGTATGAGATGTGGACCATGACTACCCTGAGGATCTCCAGTAGCATCATCCACTTGCTCGTGTCTCTGCAACACAAACATCAAATCATTTTTAACAATACTCATTTTACTCACTCTTTCTCGCTCGACTACAATATAACGGTTGCAGGATACACACCTCATCATACAACGTTTCTATTTCGTTAAATAAACTTTTCGATCTCAGTGCTTTAACATCATTTTGCTTAAAATTAATTCCTTGGTGATCCAAAGACTTTAAGTAATATTTCTCGTTTTGCTCTCTCCAAATCTTATTAAATCCTTTCTGCGCTTCTCGCCACTCTTCTTCCTTGCTCTTTAATCTCCTTAAAACGACTGGTACAGCTACTACGGGATTTTTCTTCAAACCATCGATTATATCAGCAGCTTTGTCGCCATATATCCTTTTCAATGCACGTTGATGTATCGTAGGTGAGCAACCACCCAGACAATCATCGAGCTTAAACTTTTGAAGTTCTTCCTGGCTCATTCTATTCATCTTTTTGTGGACCCCTTCGAGTACCCTGATTGTGGAGGCATTTGTCTCTATCACTCCATCCAGCTCGAATCGCTCGTCTTCACACCGGTAAATAAATTCCTCGTATTGAGTTTTCCTCGATGTTACAAATGTGCTGTCTTCTGACCAGGTAGGAAAAGAGACCCAGGTATCGTTCAGTACTTCTTTACAAAGTTGCGTTCTACCAGTGCACTTTGGTTGGATATATGATTTTGGCAGAGCGCAATACGAAGCGCCAAGTCTTTTACATGCTGTATAATCGATTTCTATGGCTAAGTCGCCTTGAGGACGTTCTTGGTGACTCCGTACTACGTTGTTTGGAATTGGTTCAACGCCTAAACCGCTCGACGCATTAGTTATAGTCGTTGTGGAAGATTCGGTCGAATGTCCGAGGAAATCTTTGAACCACCTAAGAAGTTCAGGGAAACGACCAAGAAAAGGTGTTATTAACATAACCAATTCAGACTTCGAAACAATTTCATTATTAAACAAGATCAGACATCGAAGGAAATTGTCGTAAACCTCTTGAGATTTCAATGCTTTTCGAACCTAAAAAACCAAATTCGAACAATTAATTTCGTCGAAAAATCATTCATTTAAATCTTCACAAAATTTTCGCTCTACTCCCTTTTTATACGAATAACCAATTACCTTGTCGAAGAAAGCATAGTCGTTTAAACTCCCGTATTTTGCAGCTTCAGCAATAGTGATGTCCCGCTGTGAAGCGACCTTGTGTTTTTTCATGGGTGGAGGACCGTGCTGAATGTGATGAGAGTTTCCAGCTGATACTGCAGTGGAAAACGATGGACTTCTTTTCAATTGACCTGCACTGTGACCAAATTTCTGATTGCTGCTCATGTCCCGTGCAGTTGGTCTATCGCGCTCTCGATCACGATCCCTGTGATCCCTGTTATCGCGCTCTAAAGTACCAGTCCCACTCGTCTCCCGAAGATCTCTCGAAATATTACCAGAATTATTATACGAAGTCTTAAGCCCTATTGGTTTCTTCACAATAGTTGTATGATCATTGATCGTCGAAGATTTGTTACTCTGAAACATAGCAGACTAATGCCAATTAGAGTTAAATATTAAAATAAAGCACATTATTACACTCCCAGTCCATCATCAATTAGTAGATAAAAAGAAAATAATTGAATAAAGTAATATCAGAAAGCTCACCAATGAACTTTGCTGACTTGTAGCATCGGGTAAAAACTGTCCAAACTCAGCGAGTAAATCCTCTTGATTTTCGAACAATTTTGCCACTTGACTGTACACTTCTGCCTCAGTTAAATATTTAGTTCCAATAGAAACGTTCGAGCCGCTTGTGTTTCCAAGATGACCGGATCCTTTCAAATTGCGCTGCTCTTTTTGGTACGTATGTAAAATTTCCAAAAATCTCTTGTACTTATCTGGTTGCCCTTGGAAGCGGTTCTGTACGTAAAAGAAATCAAATATACTTTAACAATGCTGCTGTTGGTGATCATTAATTTGTTTTCTTGTCGTGTTTAATGAATAAGAAACAAACCTTAATTTTATTAACATAGTTAATAGCGTGATTAAATTCGACAGGTTGGCTTTGCTGCGCTTGGCCACCGACGGGTACACCATCCTGCACATGTCTCAGGGCTTGACTTACAGCTTGAGAAGCCTCTGCAGCGCTAATATGCGAATTATTGTACGATTGCACGGGCGGAGACGATGGAGCGTGGACAGTTAAATTATTATTAGAAATATTGTTTGCCATAGAGTGATGAATATTGCCAGTCCTAATTGAACATTTAAAGCAAATAAACAAAATAAGTCTCCCTATTGAATAGATAAAACAATGAGCAAAAGACATATGCTTAAAACATAAATACCCTTGCATAATTTGTAATACGGGTGGAGCCTTTGCTGGTTGAGTTGGTGGGCTTGCAACAGGAGGTGAACCAACATTTACAGTACAATGATGCTGCGATGATAATGTTGCAGTATGGGTCGCAGTGGGACTTGGCATACTAACAGATACTTGGAAAGCATAACCCTGCTCGTTTGATTTTACTTCTATTTTATAGCCTGGTGGTAAGAACGTATTGAAGCCAACTATGAGTTCAGGATGGCCCTTAAATAAATGGCTTACTCTTGTAATAACACCAGGTGTATCTATACTTTGCGATTTGAACTCTTTCATGATGTCTAAGAAATCGTTGTAGACCTAAAATTACAAAAACACACATCTAAATATTCAAATAAAACTCAATTAACAGTAAAACAAGTTTCACAGCCATTAAAAGAAATTTTACCTGTGGCTGATCGCTGAATTTGTACTTGACTTGATCCAGGTATGAAAGTGCATCTTCCACTTTTAACCTCTGAAATTGCTGGGATCCACTTCCACTCCCTAAATTAGGGCCAGGAGGTGTTGTTGCTAAGGGGACTACGTTGCTTGTGTGCATCTGAACATAAATGAAAATTTTAAAAATTAAAAAGAAATTTCACAAACACTTCTCTGATCAAAATTAAATATTACTAGTTAAACAACCTTGTGCCTTATGGTAGGTTGCTGTTGAGCATGGACCTGAGATTGAGATGCTGACGATGGCTGCTGAGAGCCCATACTATGGTTTCCCCCACCACCTATACCCGAATGCAAAGCTGCACCAGTACTAACATTGCTACTGCTGCAGGTGGTGCCGAGATTACTCGCAGATCCACTACCCTAAATATATATAAAATAAAGATATTTTACAAACCCAAGTTTCGCTAAAACTTATAAATAATTATGGTGAACTATTGAGGGTAAAAACCTTAATAGGGGATGGTGATGCAGTTGGAACAACAATTGCTCCAGTATATTGCTGTTGGGGTTGGGCTGTTCCAAATTGAATACTTCCTGGCATTTCTTTAGATGTAACAGTTCTGACTGCCTGTGCAGGTACCACAACGCCTATCCCGGCACCCGAATGATATTCCAAACCTCCTCCACTGCCTCCTCCTCCACTGCCTCCTCCTCCACCACCTCCACCACCTCCTCCACCTCCACCTCCACCGCCGCCGCCGGTGCTCAAGCTGCTTCCCGCACTCACTGAGGAGTGCTTCAACGTTGCTGCTGCTGGTGATGCTATCTCGTCCAGCCCACGAACGCGTTTCATTGCAAATCACATTGGAGATGCTACAATATCAACAAACAAACATCTATCAATCTCTACCACGTGCTTATCATATTTTCTTTAGCACGCTAAAAATTTTCACTTTTTCTTGTATAGTAGACTAAAACGTTTCATTTACTTTCAACAAGCTTTGTGACATTCGATAAACTTCGTTAGCAATAATATTTTTGTCTTGCAGTTTTTATTTTTCCATTTCTATGCGGGGAACCAATTGTAGGGAAACGTTTTTTCGTAAGGCAGGAGATTAAAAATTCGAGTAATTTAATTGTTTTAATGAGAAAAACGCCAAGCGCTAATAATAGTAAATTTTAAAATTGCGCGCCTTATTTTCTACTTCGGGAAACTTCAAGTCCCCACCGTTCCCTCCATGCTCGCGCGAACGTCAGTAAACGTTGACTTATTATTCCGTGCGTACCACGCTCAAATTCTACAACTTCTTAAATAAATATTTATAGTATTTTTACGTTTTGCAGTATATAATGGCTGATAAAACGCGCGAATATTTTTAATAATAAGTAATACATTTTTTTAAAGATAAAGTATGCATACACAATAACTTCATTGTAGCCTTACTTCTGTCACAAATAGACGTAAGACTCGGGAAAAATATAATTCTTCTGAACGATTTTCATATTTAATAAAAATATTAAATAACCAGAATTATAATATGTTTGGAATAAACTGAAATAAAATAATTAGTTTACATTGTTCATTAAACATACTACTAGTATCATAATGTATTTCTCAAAATATAAATAAAGAATAGGCCAATCAGATGCCTTTATGGGTAAGAGAGTAAGTCATTAACCTAACACTTTTCTTATCTTCCACATCAATTAATATCAAAGAGCCTATAATAATGCACTGATGCAAGAATCTTTAGTTAATTTAATATTACTATTAGTAATCTGTTGCTATATTGGTTTGGAGGTTCGTCAAGGAAATTTTTATCCAAAAATTTTCATCTAGCACAAAGGTCCGCAATGTATGATTCTCTCATTCCAATCAACAAAAAATTTTACTAATTTAACTAAGTTATACACATTGGTATGAAAGTGTTTGCCTTTTCCAACTTTAATAAGAAATATCATAAAGTGTTTATCAAATATTGTTTTAAATAGAAAGAGAAAATTATAACATTCTGGAGATTTAAAAGTTGAAAAGATAATTAAGTCTTTTAATCAATCTAAAAAGAAAGGATTCAAATTTGTGAGATAAGAGAGACAAATAAGCATGGGATCTTTATCCCAAAGAGTAAACCGTTTGCAAGTAGACATTAAAAATGTTTGATAGGCAGAAGCATGGTTTTACATAAATTGGCTTGATATTTAACTACACAGAAGAATATAATACATACCAATTTCCATTTGAGAAGGTGCGTGGCCCTTTTATTTAGAATTACAGATAAAAAAAGATGGGAAGCAAGTGGTTGATGAGAAACAAGGAGAATCCGAGAGTAAAGCTTTTCCACGAGAAGAGAGATCGCAGCCGTTGGGTAGAGTTTTTTTTCTCTCACTCTCACTCTGTCTCTGTCTCTCTTAGCCTGACGGAATCTATATCGCAGTACGAAGCTGCCGAGGCAAACTTCGGCGGGGCATGTAGGAAATCCAAAAAATAGAGACGAGACGACACGGTGTGCCGGTAAAACCAGCTGCAGGAATACGTATACTCGTAGACGGCTACTAGGCTAGATAGACTAGGCCAGGCCAGTTCTCTTATGTTAACCGATGCGAGGTTTGTCAGCGTTGCACGTTTCCAAACACTTCCCGGCCCTCGGCGTTACGCAATATTCCACCACGTAAATACATAACACATTTCCTCGGGATACAAAGAAAAAGATAGATACACCTTCGATTAAAATGAACGTCCTGAGGTACAGCCTGCTTGTCCTACGAAGGAGCTTCGTCACCACGCACGCACACACACACTCTCTCTCTTTCTCTCTCCCCCTCTCCCTCTCTCTTTCTCTCTGTCTCACTCTCCCTCTTCTCTCTGTAAGCAGTCAAACACACTTTTGTCCCTCGCAACGATTTTACCACACGTCGCGAGAAATGGATTTGCTGCGAAGGAGCTTCTTCCCGTTGCTTTTTTCACGACGAAAAAATCGACGAAGCTTGAACGGGGGCCGGTCTGTCCGGTCGCGCCAAGAATTCACCACGACCGAGCTCTCTTTCACGACTCTCCAGCTTAGAACCACCGAAATCTTGTTGTGTGGCTGAAGAAACTCAAGAAAATGCACATTTTCGCGGAGTTCCCGAGAGACCAGCGCACTTTTCAAGAAAAAACTCAATTGCAGAAGACATACTCGCACTCTCGATGTACAAGGCAAACTATTGGATTTTGTATGGCAAACAAGGAACTGACTGGTCTGTAGAGCGGGACGGGGAAGGTAGGGGGACTACCCAGGACCGTATCCATCTCCAAGCGCGTCTATGTGCTGTTGTTACCAACCACCACTCTGCTTCGTTTCTTCTTGAGCATCTTCTCTCGGCCTTCGGCCAGCTATTGGTATAGGCTGCCTCCTGCAAAGTTCAACGTGCCACCCTCTTCTATCAATTTTTCTCGTCATTCTTTTATTCTTTTTCAGTCTTCTCCCATCCTACGATACACATTTTAAAAAGAATCACCATTGTAAATTGTATCATTCTTAAATATTAAATAAAATAGGAAAAGTGTTACACACAACTCTCTGTCTGTCTGTCTGTCTCTCTCTCTCTCTCTCTCTCTCTCAAGTTCATTGACGTTTTAAATAATTGACTGGAGATTTTCTCGAAAATTTATCATGCTCCGATTCAATGAATTTTTCTTAGACGCTTGGCAACAATCACAGCGCTGGACTAATTTTTTTGGGACGTAGTACGTATATGCAAATATTTTTTCTTAGAAGAAATGCAACAAATTTAAAATTGAATCAGGAAAACGCTGAAGTATGATTAAAATTGATAAAAGGGTTTTTTATTCAATAAATATTTGAAGGGTTTCTCTTGAAGATTTTTAAGAATGCTTATATTAGCAAAGTTTTGGTGTTATTAGTCTGGAACAGTGCAAGAGTGTTAAGAGGGAGTGGGAGTACTGCTGCAAATATAGAAGGTGGTTGATACGGGCCTGAAAATTGTGGCGGTGAAGCCGCCAAGAGGCGCGCGCATTCGACGAAACATCCAAGCGTTTCCCCGCGGCCGACATCTTCGCGCGGCCAACAGCTGTTCCAAAAGCCGAGCGAACTCCCCATCGTAATAATCTGGGTCATGGAAACTGCGCAAAATGCTTTTCACTCGCACCGAAGCCTCGCACTTTTCCGAAAACCCGCTAAATAGCTTGGGAATTTCGTTGTGGCTGGCGATTCGAGCGAGCACGCGATAATGGTCAGTTTAAGCCTCAACAATAAATACAATTGACAATTGAGCTTGCCACGACTATTCCGACTAGGCGTTCGTTGCGTATCTGTTGGTATCTGTCAACGAGCTTGACTGGTTCACCGCAAGAGAGGAGCTCGTTGATTGGCCGAGCATCTTCGGAGTACTCGGGTCTCGACGATCGCCCTATTCGCGCGATCCTCCAATTTTCCCATGCCAGAGCAAATGTTTTTTCACCTTTACCAATATTTTTCATTCGTTTCTTTCGCGTCCTTTCCCTATCAAGCATTGTAACTTTTTTCTTATTTTATCCTAACTATCTTTTCTTCTCGACGCTTCGCGTCCTTTTTATGCAGCCAGTGGCGTCGTAGCAGAACAGAGCAAATAGCAAACTGCCATTGCGATACCTACATGCCTACTTTTACTTATACTATAGATAAAATAGGACTATTTCTTTGTGGCGACTGGCGGTTCCGCGGCTTGATTCTCCTGCTGATTGGTGAACGTTGAATGGCTTCCGAATGGTTGTTGCACCAGGACCAGGTTCAATCAGGATATATGATGGGTAGAAGTTGAACGGGCTGACGATGTCTAAATTTTTACCGATCGGCTGATGTTGGGATATATTTGTTGGCTTCTGGAAGTGTTGGAATCAGAACTGCACCTTCTCTTTAATTTTTAATGACCCGCTGAGTGCCACTAGCTCGTAGTAGGCGTAGTAGCTACTTGGCTGGCTGCATGTTAGGGCTGCGGTAGGACTATACTTCTGCAGTTACATCATACGGTCACACCACAATCGATTTGCTGTGTGCTTAACCTCAAAAACAACTAGTATTTTAAGAAAACTTTTAATTCTCCAGTTGTTGCAAGCCTTAATCGATTCGAACACTTTTATAAAAATAAATATTGATTGGGTATATAAAAAATAATTAATTATCACCAGCGTAACAAAATGTTATAAATTTCTCTTTTTGAAGCAATTAATTGTTTTTGGTCTGAACTGAAGCAGTCTGAAGGCAGTATATGCTTTTTCAAAGCTTCTGAATTTTACCATATATAAACAAGGTCGCTGCTGGTCGCTGTGATGATACAAAAGGTAATTTAAGTACTTTTAAATGTAGTTTTTAAAGAATTACATCTGTAAATTATTCATGAAAAGTAAAGATAATACTTTAATAACAGAAGCAATATATTACGAACTTTATTGTTTCAGAAATCAAAATATGCTTTATGAACTAATTTTATATTTGGAATCAAATAATTAAAGTACAAACAAGGAGACCCATTAAAATGTTTCGAAATGTTGTTGTTGCTTTGTCAGGAGGGGTTGACAGTGCAGTAACAGCACTTTTATTACAACAAAAAGGTAAACAGATGACTACTGTAAGCTTTTTACTACATGTGCATACTTTTTGAGCTATCAAATTAATATCCTTTATAGGATTTAATGTAACAGCAGTTTTCATGCAAAACTGGGATATACCTGATGAGAGAGGAAGATGTTTAGTAGAAGAAGATTATAACGATGCCCAATGGGTTTGTAAAAAACTCGGTATCACCTTGCACAGAGTTAATTTTATTAAAGAATATTGGAATACTGTTTTCAGGTATTTAATTGCTGTTTTGAAAATATTTTTATTTTATATTAATAAATTTTAATAATTTATAGTGATCTTTTAGAAAAATATCAAAATGGTGCCACTCCCAATCCTGATATTTTATGTAATAAACATATTAAATTTGATAAGTTTTTTAAACTAGTAATGCAAAGGTTTAATGCAGATGCTATTGCTACGGGTCATTATGCAAGATCTAGCTTTGGGCCTTTTCTTGAACAATTTCAACCCGATTCTGGTAAATTAAAGCTAACATTTCTTTCTATAACATGTAAATTAAGAGATTAGTCTTATTTTTTCTTAGATGCTAAACTGTTACAAGCTTATGACAAGAATAAGGATCAGACATATTTTTTATCTCAAATATCTCAAGAGGCATTGAGACATACCATGTTTCCATTAGGAGAGTATTATAAATCTAATGTTAAAAAAATAGCTCTGAATGCTGGATTTGATTTAATTGTTAAGAAGAAAGAAAGTATGGGCATTTGCTTTATTGGAAAAAGAGATTTTAAAAATTTTATTGCAGAGGTAAAGGCATTGAAGTAAAATAATTTAAAACATTAAAAGTATAGATTTTCTTTCTTTCTGTATTTAGTACATACAAAATAAAGTTGGAGATTTTATCGATTTAGAAAATGGTGAAATTTTGGAAAGACACAGCGGCATTCATCATTACACAGTTGGACAGAGAATTGTCATAAAACATAAACCCTGCATATATTTTCTTTATCATAAAAATATTGAAGCTGGCCGCTTAACTTTGGTAAGATGCTTGGAAATGGAGGCTCTTATGTATTATAATCACTAAATAATTTTGCTTATAGGTAAAGGAAAATACAAATCATCCAGCATTGTATGGAGATTTTTTATTATGTAAAGATCCCCACTGGATAAGCGAAGAACCCAGTGAGTTAAGAACGAACAAACAAATATTTAAATGTGATTTTCGTTTCCAACATAGAAATCCACAAATACCTTGTAAAGTTTGTAAACTGAGAAGTGGTGACCTGGCTATACAATTAAGCACGCCTTTAAGAGCTTTGACGAAAGGCCAGGTAAATTGATTGACATACTAAAATGTTTAATTTATCATATCTTAATCTTAATAAAAATTAATAATTTACTGTAATTTTAGTACTGCATCTTTTATAGAGGAAAAGAATGTTTAGGAGGTGCTGAAATTTCATATCCAGGTCCCTCCTATTTTATGCTTGATCAAAAAGTAACCAAGTATGTGATTAGTTATCAACAAGAGCAACAGAGATTGGAAAAGATTTGCAGTATAAATAAAATGAAAAATAAAAGGACAATAAATGTACATTGACGTAAAAAATAAAGACTTTTATCTAAATGTTTAATGCAAGAGTGAACTTATTATTTCTTTTAACGTTTTCATCGAATGAAATGAAGCGGTAAATAATAATAGAAAAAAAAAACTATCGCATATTTTTATGAATTGGTGAATAAGTGGAATCGTGGAAATAAAAGTTAATTATTAAATTACTAAAAGCACTACGTTCCTTGTAGAAACTTGCAGAAAGGAAGGATTTGAAAGATGCTGAAGTATGATTTGGTGCAGTGGAGCTTTCCTCCGGGCTTGGACGATTATTTCGTAGAGGATAGTCAATATAGTAGGTGAAAGGAAAAAAGATTTAAAAGGGTTAGATTAAGTATTATTTATACGCATAGGGAAGAAGGAAGAAGATTTTTGATGAGACAAATATTTGGTGAATCTTTCAAAGCATAAGACTGATAGTGACACAGGGCTATAATAGCAGGGTCGCGTGTAGAATGTAAAATGGCACATTGCGTTATTGAGCGATAACTACAAGTTATTAAGGTCGATTGACGAATAACTCCGTGTATGGAGTGCGTAAAATAGTTCTGCCAGTGTGCGTGGACATACGTAGTCCTCCGTACGTGAATTTATCTTGGCTCTTCGGGGCGACGCTAGGTATGTAGATTAGTCATCGCAGTGGACCAAGTCGTACTCGCGTCTTTTCATTAATATTTACGTTGTGCTTCCATTCACGCGTTTTCCCCGTGCTGAGATTTTCTATTTTTTCTCACTTTCTTTCTCTTTCTCTATCTCTCCATCTTTCTTTCTATTCATCTTCTCCTTCCAATTAATATTACTCTCCCTATTATTTTAGTTTATTTTAGCGAAATTTGCATTGCCCCGGAAGAAAAAATTCACAGCAAAATGTAGAAAATAAATTCTACATTTAATTGGTAAAAGGTGAAGCTTTCGAAATTTCAAAATGAATGAGAGTGAATTAAGGGATAAAAATGTTGTTTTTCAGAAAAAATGAGAGGCACCGAGAACTTCCATCAGGTCAGTGACGATGACTTTTTCAACGATGGTCCTTGCCCATCGTGCCGATTGTCGATTAACAAAGAGACTGGACGGTTAAAGTATATACAAACAAAATTATAAAATATTGCGTGAAGGAATAGTGTGAGATGAGAGCTACGTTTTCGTAGATGGTGCGTGGGTGGAAACGATCGACGATTTCGGATAAAGTTACTACTGATACCCGCGATACTTTTACCAATTACGATTGTGTTCATCGCTTTATCGCGGCTACAGGTGGCAAATAAATCGCCTTATTATCGCTCCTACCTCGCAGACGCATTTAAGAAGCAGACAGAAATTCACAAGGAACATCAGGAAGCACTGTCTCGTAAGTTTTATGTGATTTATTCGCAACGCAAAAAGTTTGCTTCTAAAGATAAGAAAAATTCAATCTAGTGCAATTACGATTAATCTTTCGTACTATTAAACCATAAAAGAGCTAGCGCCAAATTGCGCTATTATGGCGAAGGTCAAATTGCGAACACGATATAATGTGCGAATATGATTAACCGTGTCGTTAGCGACTCCACGGAGTGACGCCGAGGAGCGCGTGGAGGAGGATCGAAATTTGTTATTTGGGGCGAGGACCAGTTACGTTCCGGAGGACTCTTATTTACCGCTACCATCCACGTTACCACGACGTAAACGACAGATCGATAGGGTATGTTCTCAAAGAGAGGGAAACGGAAGAATATCTTATATATATATATATATATATAAACAAAATCTTATGAAAACTCTCTCTCCCTGTCGTTTTTCATTGGCTATGTATAATTCAGGAGGAGAATTTCTCCAGCTACAAATGGCGCTCGAACAATTATCCAGAAGCGGCGAGGAGCAAGGAGGATATTGAAAGGCTGGAAGACTACGGCGAGGGTCTCGATTACTCGGAGTCAGTAATACCGGAAACACGATCGTCCTAAAGCGGGGCGGGGACGTGCCGATGCCATATAGTGAAGGCGATCCAAGGCCGATCCCCGAGCGAGCCTTCCGCCTGGGTAAACAGTTTCACTTTCAGTTTCTCTTTCGTTCGCGTCTTGCAGAGACGGGGAACTCATGAATTCCGCGAAAAGCGAAGGATTCCCGTTGGACGATCAACTTCCGGTCAAGAGAAACCGCTGTTCCGAGGAAACGGAGGAATGGCAGCAGCGCAACAACGACGAGGACCAAATGGACGACTCGTACTCCATCTACGACGAGGACAACGAGGATCGATGGATCTTCAACACTCGTGACCTTGAAACTGAGACAAAGCCGGATTTTCACGCCTTCTGGAAGGGCGAGGGTAATCGTAAAACTATCAGAGCAGCACAAGGTACTATAATTAACTCAACTACAGTATTGACTTAAAGTACATTACCTAAATTATTTAGAGAATTTAAAAATTTTCGAATTTTTTCATTTCATTATTTTCAAAATACCTCGCCTATCCCTATAATTATATAAAAAATAAATAGAGACTTCCAAATTTATATATATATTATATTAAAGGGTTTACGCAATTGAAAATGCTGGGTTAAGCTAAATCGTGTGCTGTAAAATCGTAATTCAAATACAGTGCTGTAGCTGAAGCCTGAAGGTTAATAGTGTTAAGGTTATATAGTAAAAAGGCAGAAAAGCAAAATATTATAAACAATTTTAGCGAAAATAATGCTGGGCTACATGGACAAGAACGCCGATCCTTGCGAGGATTTTTATCAGTACGCTTGCGGTAATTGGGCTAAGCTTAATCCAATTCCCAAGGATAAAGCGGGTTTCGACACTTTCGAGATGCTCAGAGAATCCTTGGATACGGTACTCAGGTCGATCCTCGAGGAACCCATTGACCGGGACGCCGAAACTCGCAAAGATTTTCACAATGACGCCACTGTCAAAGCTAAGCATCTCTTCCAAAGCTGCATGAATTATGGTAAGCGAGAGAGTGCAATTGCAATACTTTTTATATTGTCAACCACTCTCCGGATTCAATCGAAAGATGTATTTTCACGCGATAAATGCGACTAGAGATTTTGGAGCAACGAATGGAACAACCGCTGATACAGCTTCTCGAGGAAATGGGTGGCTGGCCTATAATGGACGCCAATTGGAGCCCCGAAAATTTTGACTGGCTACTCACGATAGCCCAGCTTCGACTTTACAATAACGACATTTTGATCTCCGAATGGGTTGGACCGGATATCAAAAACAGTGACCAATACGTCATTCAGGTAAATTGTATATCATATAGTTATACCAATAATTCACTATTATGTCTCTGGAATTCTCCGTTCTAATTCTCCTTAGTTCGACCAAACGTCCTTGGGTTTACCTACGAGGGATTATTTTCTACAATCGTCCAATTTGATTTATCTCGAGGCGTACAAGCATTATTTGATCAAAATCGCCACTCTTTTGGGTGCTCCGATGGAGAACGCCACAGTTCAGGCCGAAGAGATCATCGACTTTGAGACGAGACTAGCCACGGTATGCATGCAACAAAGAGCAGAAAGGGGTCGCTTGGTCAAATTGGTTCTGGAAACACTTGATTTTCCCTCACAGATCACATCATCGTCGGACGAAAGGCGAAATATATCGGAGCTTTATCAAAGGATGAGCATCGGCGAGCTGAGAGTTCTCGTGCCGCAGATCGACTGGCACAGATACCTCACGATCGTTCTGGCACGGCCGGTCAACGTCACCGAGCCAGTCGTCATATTCGCCTTGCAATACATTCAGGATCTCGTAAACTTGCTCTCCAAGACCAACCCCAGGTACTCGTGATCTCTGATTAATTATAAAAACTGAGCACTCTCCGTTAACCTTAAACTTGTAGAACTGTCGCAAACTATCTTCTGTGGCGATTCGTGCGGCACAGAGTTAACAATTTGGACGATCGATTTCAAGAGGCCAAGCAGAAATTCTATTATATCCTGTTCGGCAGGGAGCAAGCGCCCTCGAGGTGGAAGAATTGCGTGGCCCAAGTGAACTCCAACATGGGCATGGCGGTGGGCTCCATGTTCGTGAAGAAATATTTCGACGAGAACAGCAAAAATGACGTAAATATTATTGTACAAGATTTGTCAATTGAACGTTTACGACATATCGATGATATATATTTTCAGACCCTTGCAATGACTCGAGAGATGCAACGGTCGTTTCGCGAACTCCTCAACCGAACCTGCTGGATAGACGACGATACGAAACGATTGGCGAGCGAAAAAGTGAACGCCATGTTCCTTAGAATAGGATATCCGGATTTTATCCTGCAACGAGACCTCTTGAACGAGAGATATAAGGACGTCGTCATTCGTCCGGATAAATATTTCGAGAATACTTTGAACATTTTGCAGCATCTAACGAGGGTGGAGCAAGATCGTCTCGGCAGTCCGGTGAACAAAACCCTGTGGAACACGGCACCAGCGGTCGTCAATGCTTATTATAGCCGTAATAAAAATCAGATAAGTTAGTCTTCGCTCGTTAGACCTTGCGCACCTGGGCAAATTTGCGAAAGTGCTAATCATTTTGTGGGAATTGCAGTGTTCCCAGCTGGAATTCTTCAACCCCCATTCTATCACAGACATTTTCCAAGGAGTTTGAACTACGGTGGTATTGGCGTAGTTATCGGTCACGAGATTACTCACGGCTTTGACGACAAGGGTAGATTGTTCGATAAGAATGGTAATCTGCATCGTTGGTGGAAGGACGATGCTATAGATGGTTTTCATAGAAGAGCTCAGTGCCTTATCGGTAAAATTCTCGACGACTTTCTTCTACAGCTTAACGAGGATAAAATTGGGATTATAAGCTTTTTTTTACTATTTTTTAGATCAGTACAGTCAGTATACGGTGAGCGAAGTTGGGATGCGAATAGATGGGATTAACACCCAGGGAGAAAATATAGCTGATAATGGTGGAATAAAGCAAGCTTTTAGGGTAAGGATCAAGAAGAGTTGATGATAGAATAAGCGGGATGTCTTTATCGTTACTTTTCTCATCGCAGGCTTATGAGCGGTGGTTGAGGATAAACGGAGATAGCGAGGAAACTCTGCCAGGGTTGAATTTAACGGGGAAACAATTGTTTTTCTTAAACTTTGCTCAAGTCTGGTGCGGTTCGATGAGACCGGAAGCTACGAAAAATAAACTAAAAACTGCCGTACATTCTCCGGGAAAATATCGCGTGATTGGGACACTCTCCAATTCTAAAGACTTTTCGGAGATTTTCAATTGTCCGGTTGGATCACCGATGAATCCAGTCAACAAATGCTCCGTTTGGTGATAAAGAGATTGTTGTCTCTCTAGCCAATAGAACATCTTGGAACGTTGACTATTCCATGTCATTTACGATGATATTTGCCAAAGTGATAAGTTTACTGCGAGCTCGCTTTTAGACCTTAAATAGTCCTCGGTTTACTAAAATATAAAATATCTTAAAAGTATGATAGTAACTGTAGATATTAAAAAGATTATCCGGGCTAAAAAAACTACAGCATATGCTATATGATAAATAAAGAATTAATCAAATTTCAGGACAAAGAGCTTGCGAAGGACGCATTTTATTCTTTCTCCCCTCTCCCTCATTCTCTCTCTCATATCATTTTCACATTACTTTTGTATTTTTTTAATATTACATATCGACAGTAAAAAAATCTAGTTTCTATAACGAAAATGTTACAGTTTAGTAGGTATATCATTTTCGAATGTTACGCGAAAGCATTAATAGCTGAAAGATTCGTACATGGCATATCGTTGTATAAAACTGTGAAATCTATTGCTCGATGCCATTTAGTTCAACGCAAAATTCATATATTCAAACACAGATGTGCGCTGTAAAAGCACTGTACACCTGCATATCACACGAATAAAATCGAAAAGTATATAATTATTAAGAAAACTTATATTTCAGTAACTTTTTTAAAAGTTTTCTATAATCTATATCCCTGTATATCCACATGTATTATACGCATTGATTTATCTTCTTTATTCTAACTCGATTCAACTTATTCTATTTTTACAAGTTACTCGTCTATCAAGCTTTACCTCAATTGGTTGTTAAACTCAGTAAAAATGAATTAAACAGATGGTTTTTATCATTTGTATGTATAATATAGTATTCAACTGTGGAGGAACGTTGTAGAAAAATGTAATTGAAACATTTGCAACAAAAGAACTGCAGCAACGAGTTTTCGCAATAATCAACTATCTATACACTGTAAAAATTTTCATTGACTCATTTGTTAAGAGGATGAATATATAAGTAAATATTTTACATTGTAAATTTAAGCATTAATCGGAAGAACTCATTGGAATACACAATATAAATTTAGTTTTTAGCTGCGCATGGAACTCCATTTTGACTCTTCAGAAATAATGTAAAGCACAGAAATTAATTGTACTTGAATGAATTGTCAATACTGCATACTACATTATTCTGACAAGCTTATTAATAGTCTTACTTTTGTTAGAATAAATCATAAGTATATTTGAGAACTTGAAAAATTATTTCTACGGCGTCTTATCAAAATTGGCCTATTAAATATATATGTATATATATATATATATATATATATAAATAAATATATGTTTTGCGCAAGCTATATCAGCCTTTGTTGGGTCATTAAAATCAAGTTGAAATATACCTCCAATATTTCCATTGCCCTTGACTAATGTCATTACGTATACATATTTTTTTAACAAACATCTTCACTTGTGCTGAAATTGATACCCCAAAATGTCTTCCTCGTCTGGAATGTAAACAAAAATTTTTCTTTTCTTTCATTTTATACAATTCTTTCTTACATGTTCTTAAATAACTTTTGAAAAAGAAAACTCACAGATATCTTCTCTACTATTATTATCCAAATCACTGGTCTGCGTGTGCGTCTCTTCATGCATCCTTCGTCCTGCAGCAACCACCAGTGCAGCACAAAGTATAAAAAAGAATGGATTATCCATGGTAATTTATCAGAAGAGTACTTAGAAAAAAAATGGTGGAAAATAAAAGATACGCATGTGTACAACATAAAATATGAGTGTATTTTACAGTTTAACTATACGAACTATAATATTAAAATAATATATATGTATAATACGGTTTTAAATATTTTGTGTATAACCTTATAAAAATCAAGCTATAGGTTTATAATTTAATATAAATTCCTCTTGTAAAAATATCATTTTGGATCGAAAATATTTCTTTTTTTTTTCAATTTCGTCAATAAGTAAGTTGTGTAACAAATGGCTATAATAAACGACAAATAATACCAGACGTAACCTCACGATTAATCTAAAACTGATTCACGATACCTTCTCTATACACAAGTAAAAAGTTTCGTATTATAAGTTTTAAAAAATTCATTGTAATTATATAGAAACTTCTATCTTGTAAATGAAAAGATTTTGTTCGCAATATTACAGTCAGCGAAAAACATTTCTAATTGTTAAAGCATGCTTAAGATTAATTTAAGATTAATTTAAGATTAATTGTTTCTCTCTCTACATGTATATACTATATATGACATGAACACAAATGATATAAAATGCTTTTGATTCAAAGCATATATCTTTCATATATGAATTAAATTACGGCTTTTAATTAATATTCAATATCGTCTCAGAGATGGCACATTAAAATGAGCATAATTAGTGATTTCTATTTACAGTTTTATGGAGCGAGGACTAAGTGCCACAGTAGTTGGATTATTCAACGTCTTTTCAAATATATATGTATATGTATGTATATAGTGAAGTTATAAGAGTTGCAAATCTTCAAACGATTCACCGACATTATTTTTAATGAAAGTTTCATTATACAACAAATCTAGAAAATAGATTTTATAAATGAAGGATAAAGTTAATGAATCGTTCGATTTCAAACAAAATATCCTGATGGCTTTTTAAAGAAATAGCTGGCCCATTGTCGTCAACATTCCTAAAATATAATTAATGAAAGCATATTAATAACAGTCATAGATACATATAATTAGTTTGTATATATGCAATATATAACTACAGCTTCATGCATTAGCGTAGATCGCATCTCATTTTTATTTTACTAAGGAAAGAACATGCATGTGATCTACGTTTATTTTGCTTTAAAAATGTGATTACACGTGTATATGAAAAGCGTGCATTAATCCTATATTATAGTATATAAGTTTTGAGACATAATATCCGATCACCGAAAAATCCTGAATTTACGAGTAATACTATCTCATACATATTCTTTGTAAAAATATGTTGTAGTAATGTAGATATAAATTTATGTGCTAAATGCACCATGTTTAAATTTGTTGTCCTACTTGACGTGAATTGGTATTTACATTTATTTTACATGCAAAATATTTTCATACTCTTTCTATTACGTCTAATAAATGAAAAACTAAGAAATACGTTAATAATGAATGCATGACATAAAACGAATGAAACACAAACTTGATGCGTATAATAGATTTGCAGAGAGATCTTTAAAATATGCACGCTAAAAATATAATATAAATGAAAAAATACTTTGGAAAGCTTAAAAGACATTGCTTTTTCTAATTATTAAAAACTAAGTAAATTTCTTTGTTATAGAATACTAATAGTATAATCTTATACAAATACGAGATAGTTAAATAAAATGAAGAGTGTGTATGCGCGCTCTTGTGTGTAAGATAGATATACAGAAAAATAGATAAAGGAAGAAAAAAAATGCGAGAGAGAGAGAGAGAGAGAGAGAGAGAGATAAAGATGGACAGACAAACGCATCCAAAGTATTTGTTCCTTGTCGACTAACATCAAGTAATGATTTAAAGAAACGGTATGACTTATTTACAGCACCAACATCTACATAACATCGACAAAGAATTCACAAGGATTTCCCATCGCAATGCGAAATGACTGTCTACTACCGGAAAGGTCTTGTTGATTTTGTTGATTTCCCGAACCGGTTCCTGTCTGAACAGACTGCTCCGAGCCGCTGGAACGACTTCGACTGCCATTTGATCTCTTCCCATTCGACCCATTCCCATTACCACAATTTTTATTTGGCATTGGCGGCGCTGATGGGATATGCAATTCTGACTCAGATGCCGATGAGCAGGACTTCAAATCGTGTATTGGCTCTTTACAAATGTGCTCACTGCCGGCACTACTGCCTCCTAGTGAAATTATAGACTTATAAGATTCGTTCTTCAGTAAAAAGTTCTCCTCGGAATGGCTGTTTAGCAATAATTTACCTGAACCACTGTGAACGCTTTCTTCGCGATGGTACCCATATACTGTTGGTTCATTAGTAAAATTAAATGGCATTGGACTATATCCGGTTGCCGAATGAGGGGCATAGGTTCCCGAATAAGGCATGTCCCAGGCATTTGGTGGTGGTAAAGGCCCAACAGTATCGCAATCTAATTTCATACTACTCATCTCCGAGCATAGATCGCCGAAAATATAATAACACTGTTCGGAAAATGTAATCTTATTCACGGTGTGCCTAATAAAACCGGCCTTCAGCATGTGGGACGCGTACTTTCTAGCATCACGCCGATCCAAGAAGCCTTCTACATGAGTATTGAGCCAATCTACGACATCTGCACCGATAAATGCATTGGGAATTGTAATCTTTAGCCACATACGATCGCGAATCTCCAAACCCGAATCTGGACGAGCCATTGCGCGAACTATCGTTGGCATGTCTGTATTTGTGGTAAGGTGCAGTTCTTCCAAGGGTCCTAACCAAATCAAATTACATAAAAGTTTGTTAAACTAGGCAGTAATTAAATCTTCATCACACATTAAACTTGATCTACATATACATACTTTCAGTATCGGGCAGTGTACTGGCTAGACTACTAGAAGTGGATGTCATAGTTGTAGCACTTGGTGGTCGTGGTGGAAATCCTTCTCCCCTTATAGCAGCTGTATGTGCGACCCATGCTCCAGGATCTATAGGACGTACTGGTTCTGTTCTCGGTATTGTAAAATAGCCTTTTGGATTTGGATCCCAACACTTAGCCACAACTAATTTTATTGGTCTATAAATATTTGTGTTGGATATATTTTTATTGTAGTCTTTTTACTTTGTAATTTCCTACAACTAAAGTAATTTTTATCCTACCCTGGCTTTTGGACGACTTCACGTAACACTCTAACTGCTTCATCATTAGACATATTTTCAAAATTAATATCATTCACTTGTAAAATCATATCTCCAGGTTCTATTCTTCCATCTAATGCCACAGCACCCCTAAATCATAAAATTTAGAATTCCTTTTTATTTAATTTGCTAACTTTTTCTTAATGACAAAAAAATTTCAAATTTGATTAAAGCCTCTGTTCTAAAAAATCTAATATACAGATGACTTTACTTTTCATTCAACAAATTAATGACAAAACATACCCTTTCATTATGGAGCCTACATATATTCCTCCATCACCACCTTTGTTACTTTGTCCAACAATACTGATACCAAGAAAATTGACAGTATCCATGTTTAAGGAAACTGTTATAATATTAAGAGACATTGTACTATCAGTGATACTACTAAATGAAGAAGTCCTAGACATTGGAGGTAGCCTGTGACGACGTCTTCTCTGTGGCCTACGTCGATCTAAAATGTTATATTTTTCAGCATAAGGCTTTGGTAGATAAGAAATAAAAGAAGACATTTAATTATTTTTCTCACCTAAAGTTGCTCTATCAACTGTACTACTCATGTTAGTATGCCTTCCTGTTGTAGATGTTATGCGACTACTTGCATCATCATCAGACTCTAAAAAAGTTGTTGTTTCTAAATCAGAGCTTAAAATGGATGCTGTTTCATAGCCATGACCAGATCGATGTTTGGAGTGTCCATTTATGCGAAGACCTAAGAAATTAATCCATATATAGATCACTAAAATTAACCATAAATAGATCATTTGTAAGAATCATGTCTAATACCATTATATTTATTGTATTTTTCATATTTATCTGTGTGATGTCTCAAGCCTTTATGTAAATGGTGACCCTGTCTACTACTTATAATACTTTCTGTTTCAGTCAAGGTATCATCATGTGAAATTGCAGGTGGGCCTCTAGTTGTATGTCCAGGTGTAACATGATCAACCCGATCATGCTTTACCTCACTGTGCGCTACAGAGTCTGTGCATTGTGAAGCTCCATCTGACACATTACTGCCTTCAGCTGAGACCAACTACAAGAATTATAAAAAAAGGATAATAAATTATTGTTTCAACAATTCATTAATCTTTCAATTGCTGATTTAAGCATACCCATGACACAACTCTTCCATTGAAACAAGGAAGATGAGCATCATCATCTACAATCTCTTCCTTTACAACCCTGGAAGAAAAATTTTTTAATAAATTACATTAAAACTATAAAATACAAAATATAACAACAAGGAAAGTTTAAATAGTATAAAATATATTCCTCTATGAACAACGATTATAAAAATTAAAATTAATTCTGAAAAAAAACCTAACAAATATATCAAATTATCAGAATAGGTTTATTGGTGCGATTATAACGTGTTATAACGGAAGTTGTAAGAGGGTGCGTCCTGCATGCAATAAAAAGAAAATCATTCACTGAATAATAAGGGAATAGGATTGGCATGAAGATTAAACTATGTTCATAGAAGAAAAATAATTGTTTTGACACTCACCCAAAATCATCGTCCATCGATTTGAAGAAATATTTGTAGTTTGGTCGATTCAAGACATTCTTAAAATCGGCCAAAGTCACACGCTCTGGTGATATTGTCAGTTTCACTAGATACGGTGTTTCCTCGTCGTCTATGTGATAAATAATTTTCGTCTCCTCCATAGCTCCAAGTTTTCTTACTTTACGTTCTTTCAGAGGACTTTTCACACACAGGGGCTTGCTACATGAGCGATCTCTTGAACCAATATGGCGCTTCGCACAGTTCACACAAGTTATAGGCAGAGGCGAAACACGAAACGGGCAGTAGCCTTCGCTACGCGAAATACATCTTTGCCAAGATTGGCATAAAATTAAAGAGGCATTATACCAGCTTACGGTCCATCCAAGACTTTTGGTTACGACCACATCGCGTTTCTTACACGAGTTCATAAATCGTAGGCTAGTAAATTAAACGTCAACATTCCTTCTCTTTGATATTTTATAATATTCCAGCACTCTGGCCTCTGCCGACTCGGCCGCCGCGCCACTGCGTGCGTGCGATGACTGCGATGTGCGACCACGACGGCACGACACAGCTACAGTGAACTACAGTCTGCTACAATAATATCAGCTATAGGACTGTTGAGTGTTGGCTATCTATCTGTCTGCATACAGCAAAAGATCTGCGGACTTGCCGACTGCGGTCTGCACACTTGCCCCCTTTGCCCCTTCGTCCCAATCGTTCCATTACTTCCGAAAACCTTTATTCTATTGTTCTTTCCTGCTTTATTCAGATTCTATCTGTTTCATTCCATGATCTGATGATCTGTCTATCCGTATATTATCCAATACATCCAGCGCCCAACCAAGGAGTCGATCCATGGAGTTAACACACCCCCATTTACTCAAAAAAAAATACTTTAGCATAGCAATAAGTTTTAACGCAAAAAAACTTTTTATTTTAATATGGTCTACGATAAGCGACAGCTTGTCAAAAATGAAATATTTCTTTTAATGAGTTTATTCAAATAAATGGTTTAACAATTCCTTTTATCCAGGACGATCAACCATGGTTTTTTGACAATAAATAATAATGGATTTTGTGTACTGAAGTGTGTTGAGTGCTTTGCATGTTGAGTGCTTTTTGATTTCTTTACCGACTAAGCAAACCAAGCACCCCCACGTCCCCAACATAACATCAGACAGTAGTGACGGTACTGTAAAAAAACTTAATGCACAACTTTGCTGTACTGCTGCAAGCCTGCAGATCCTGCAAGCCCTGTAAATTCACTTGGCAGCCGTAGCAGCGATATTAGACGTAATATTATGAATTTATTTTATTTACTAGTATAAATTTTATAATTTTATTTTTAGTAATTTAATTTCAATCAGTTATTTTGTATAATCTTATAACTTCATATTAGAAATAAATTTTCTTCTTTTATTATTATTATCCTTTTTCATAAAATACCAAAATATTTATATGCTCTTGTAATTTTGTAAATATATTTATTTTTAAACTAATCCATATATTACCATATATATATATAGTAAATTCTGCTTGAGTGAGTACAACCAGAGATGAAACGGGAGATTGCTCATGCGAGGTCCCGAGGCAATCCCTACCGGTAGGCGGCGCTGGTGTTGGCAAACGCGTGTCTCAGGTCCATCTAACCCCTAACGCCATCTATCGGAAGAGACCACGAAGCACGAGCGTTAAGCTTAGAATAGGGTAAAACATATATGCATTGTTGCCAGAAAGCGGAATAAAGAGAGAGCGGAGATATTTTCTCGGACCTCTCTGTCTTTCTCGCTGTTAGCTTCTAGCAGAAGAGTCGAGGCAAAATCTTTCCGTTTCGCTTTGCCGAAAATCTACCAATATTCGATGTCATTTATATTTGCAGGCCAATGCCTTTATACATGATTTTTTCAGCATATTTATTTATCAGCATTGACTTATTTAAATCAATAATAAATTAAGGAAATGCGTATTTGATATATAATAATTATTTTAACTATAATTTCATCGTTATATTTCGCTTATTTCCGTAAAATCTGCATTTCTTTAGTTTATTATTGATTATTGTAAGTCAATGGCAATTAAAAAAAATTTAATCTTAAAAAAAAAAAAAAAGTACCGATCAGGAATCGAACCCGGACCCACGAATCGCCACGCGATTACCTTACCGCCTAGACCACGAGGCTTCTTCAGAGCACCGTAAACAGATAGTCTTTTTAAGGGCTTGAAATCTTCTATTGAAACATAAATAAACGAAGAACCGACATCTTTATTCATTATTATTCTATGATAATGGTACACAAATTAAAGAATAATTATATAATGTAGATTTTCAAAAGCTTTTCCAATAACCAAGAACGGAAACTGCGAGCGTTGATTATTTATCTTCGTTCTTGGCTATTGGAAAAGCTTTTGAAAACTATTCAAAATATAATTATTCCTTAATTTGTGTACCATTATGACAGAATAATAATGAATAAAGCTGTCGGTTGCTCGTTTATTTATATGGTTTAAAAGAAGATTTCAAGCCCTTAAAAAGACTATCTGTTTACGGTGCTCTGAAGAAGCCTCGTGGTCTAGGCGGTAAGGTAATCGCGTGGCGATTCGTGGGTCCGGGTTCGATTCCTGATCGGTACTTTTTTTTTTTTTTTAAGATTAAATTTTTTTTAATTGCCATTGACTTACAATAATCAATAATAAACTAAAGAAATGCAGATTTTACGGAAATAAGCGAAATATAACGATGAAATTATAGTTAAAATAATTATTATATATCAAATACGCATTTCCTTAATTTATTATTGATTTAAATAAGTCAATGCTGATAAATAAATATGCTGAAAAAATCATGTATAAAGGCATTGGCCTGCAAATATAAATGACATCGATTATTGGTAGATTTTCGGCAAAGCGAAACGGAAAGATTTTGCCTCGACTCTTCTGCTAGAAGCTAACAGCGAGAAAGACAGAGAGGTCCGAGAAAATATCTCCGCTCTCTCTTTATTCCGCTTTCTGGCAACAATGCATATATGTTTTACCCTATTCTAAGCTTAACGCTCGTGCTTCGTGGTCTCTTCCGATAGATGGCGTTAGGGGTTAGATGGACCTGAGACACGCGTTTGCCAACACCAGCGCCGCCTACCGGTAGGGATTGCCTCGGGACCTCGCATGAGCAATCTCCCGTTTCATCTCTGGTACAACCATAACCCGTAAAGGTGTAATTAAGATAAATATCATGTAGGGGATTGCTAATTTGCTGGGAATTAGCCAATCTTCAGCTTTCTTCAATCTTGGGTACGCAAAATACCGACGTTACCGACATGGCTACGACAATTTCTGCGGTTTGATTTATCCGACCTGAAGTTATCGTTTTCCTGCGAAAATATTCTTCTGCGAAAATATCCTTCTGCGAAAATATCTTTCTGCGAAAATATCTTTCTGCGAAAATAGTTTTCTGCTATCTGCGTACCGACCCAATCAGCATATGTAGTTTTGAAAAATTGACAAGCCTAATGGAAAAATTTTACCTTAATAGATTTTGGTCGGACTCACCCTGTTAAAATACAAATTTTCTCCCGCAAAACAAAATAGAGGTATATGTATAAATAATATACTACTGTAATAAAAGCATACATAACAACTACTATAAAGGCACATACTATATAGTATTTATTTTTATATGAAATACCAACTTTCAGAGCCATCTATATTCTATACCTGGATTAGTCAGTTACTTATGTCGGTACTCGGTAGACTGCGGAAGGCAGCAAACAGCTGATTCGTCTTGATAAGAGCACATGTTGTGCGGCGTAATGAGTTATAATTTCTAAAATTCGTTGAGAAAATATGATGAAATTTTGCCTGATATTGAACTAGAGACTCAGCCGAGGTTTAATGATTAGAAATTTCTGATTGAAAGGGATGAAAAATTTGCTGTGAGTTGAAAATTTTTTGGAATTTTTTGATTAGAGAAAAATGGCTGACCGTGATAGTGCATCCGAGAGCGATTCGAGCTCGATTGATGGTGGACCGATTATGATGCCTCCTTCACCTCTCACGAGGGAACAGAAGAAAAAAAGAATTGAATCATTGCAACAGCATAATAGAGTTTTAAAAGTTGAGTTGGAAACTTATAAGATGAGAGTGAAATCCCTACAAGAGGAAAATCGTAGTTTACGTCAAGCTTCTGTCATTATGGTAAGTTTTACAAGGGAAACAGTTTTATCATGAAGATGGTTTCTCTGTTTAATAAACTAGCAAGACTTTATTGTTGCAACGTTATCATTGTACCATCGTGTAAGCTGTATTTTACTTAATCTTGTATTATTATTGTAGCATGTAAAAGCAGAACAAGAGGAAGAATTTATTAGTAATACATTATTGAAAAAAATACAGGCTCTTAAAAAAGAGAAAGAAACTTTAGCTCATCACTATGAACAAGAAGAGGAATGTTTAACAAATGACCTATCTAGAAAAATGAATCAACTGCGTCAAGAGAAATTTCGATTGGAGTTAACTTTAGAACAGGAACAGGAATGTCTAGTTAATAAATTAATGAGAAAAATTGAAAAGCTAGAGGCTGAGACCTTGGCTAAGCAAAGTAATTTGGAACAGTTACGCAGAGAAAAAGTAGAGCTTGAAAATACCTTGGAACAAGAACAAGAAGCTTTAGTTAATAAGCTGTGGAAAAGAATGGACAAATTAGAAGCTGAAAAAAAAAGGCTTCAAAAGCAACTAGATCAGCCTGTATCAGATCCTGCTTCGCCTAGAGAGATAAATAATGGAGATACTGCTACAAATCTAAGTACACATATTCAAACACTTAGAAGTGAAGTTGCTAGATTAAGGCATCAGCTTCTAATTTCCCAACAAGAGCGTAAGTATTTGTCTGTCTCTTTTAAATGATGTATAGTATATTGAAATAATTTCACCTAAATCACTTTTACTGGTCTTCAATCTCTAGGCATTGAATTACTTGAATTGCAAAGAGCTACCTTCATTATTTGAACCTCCCTGAATAATAATATGTTTAAATTGATGAAGATATTTAATATAATACATAAAAAAAAAGTAATATTGACATAAGTTGTTGAAATATCCTTATTTAATGTTACATCTCTCTTGTATTTTTCACTATTTTTTAATAGAATTTCAACTACATACTCTCCGGATAATATGTTATCAGAAAAATAATATCTCCTTATGACTTTAAAACTATATTTATTTGCACAACTAAAATCATAATGTTTGTTCAAAAATAATCATAAAAATATCTTTATTGTTTCTGAGGCTAGCTTTTGGAAGACAAGCTTGAAAATAAGAATCTGTATTGCAGTAGTTAGCTCAAAATATTTTGATTTTTGGCTTTTAGAACTTCAATTTATATCAAAATTATGCATGGTCATCTAAATTTGGAATGTTACATAGGGCTAATCTATTAACAGTTTAAGCAAAGTAAAGAGAATATTTTTATAGATACGGAAAAAATGCAGAGATATGTAAATGAAGAAAAACAAATTCGTGAGGAAAATCTGAGGCTTCAAAGAAAATTACAATTAGAAGTAGAACGTAGGGAAGCCTTATGTCGCCATCTCTCTGAATCAGAGTCCAGGTAAGATGAAATAAAAATTACTAATAATATGTAGTAATATTAATCACATGCTGATATTTTAGTTTGGAAATGGAAGAAGAGCGTCATTATAATGAAATAGTAATGTCAGGAGGTAACATTCGGAATCGTACTGTCTCCAGTCCTGTACCCTACAACCCCTCTCCTAGTTCCTCAAGACCTCTTAGTCCGGGCATCAATATAATAGGCTCCTCATCCAGAGAAAATTTTACTGCAAATAGATGTTATGCGTGTGGCCAGCCTACTTCTATACCCTTTGCTAGTTCATCTCCTCCATCAGGGGTAAGAAAATAAAATAATCAAATAAATAAAAGAAAAAAAAATCATTTCTAAAATAATTTCTTTAGGGACACATAGTACCACCTGCTGGAAGACGAACATCTGACAGATTTGTTAAACCAGCAATTCCTCCAACAGTGGTGAGTCCAGGAATTTCACCAATGCCTAATCCAACCAGCAGCTCAGCTGGTTCACCAATGGATATTGCTAAAACATAAACATTCTCATTTCGTTCTCAATTTTATATCTTTTATGCCTTAGACTGAGATATTTTCTTTTGTCAATGCATTTCTAGTACTACAATATTTCAGATTCGATAATTATTTTTACAGTCATTCTCGATTTTACGTTTTACAGAATTTCGATACGCATGTCCAACTTTGTTAAAAAAGTAAATACAATTTCTGATCACTCTGTTAAAAAGCTCTAAGCAGTATTCGTGAAAATCTTGTCTTGCTTTTTCTCTTTGACGTAAATCAAAGAAGAAAAGATACCTTAGACATTAACGTAGCTCTTTGATAGCACTTCCGTCTATGCGAAGATAAAAATGACCTCTCGGATGTCTGTAATGCTAATTTCAATTAAGATCTTTTTTAATCTACACAGGATAAACTGTATTTTCAATATTGGATTTAATTCAATTTATGAATCCTTGCTTAAAAGCTGAAGAGCGAAAATATATTTATAAAATAATATGCAATCGTGATATATGTATAATTGTTATTGAAGAAAAAACCACAATTCGATTAGTGACTGTATCAAAAACATAAGACATTTTGGAGTCTGAGTATGATTCTAGATCCATGGGAATATTTTGTTTTTTTTTTTCTTTTTATTGAACTTTTCATGTGTTTTCTGAATTACTTATTAACTTATAATATTATACGTTATATATTAAGATATTGGTGTATTGCTTTCATGTTCCATGTTATTTAAGGATTTTAATACTATAAAAGAGCATAGCAAAATACCAAAATTGCCATTCATATTTTCAGCCTATTTCAATAGCTGTTTATGGCCTTAAACAATGCAAAATGGAAAGAAGTCTTTATTTGTAAAATAAACTATCCTATTCATTATTAACACATTAAACCATATTATGTGTACTATATTCACTATTTCATGGTGAATTGATGCTGAATAACTAATAATTAATTAACATAAATAAGAGTTTCTCTTATTCTGATCTTGACAAAGTATAGTAAAATTACCCCAACAATTATAAACTCATTTCTGCATGTACCCATTTTTAAATTAATTCGTAAAAATTCTTCATTTAGACTATGGCAATCCTGTAGACAGTCATGAATAGATTTATAATGCTTTGCCCTGGAAAGAATTTAAAAAAATCATATCCCATTTAAGATTGTGGTGCTAAAAGTTTATGAATGATGGTCAAACTTCGTATCTACTACACAATCATTTTTTTTTCTTTAAAGGTACAAAAAATGTTACTTAACATTTTTTTAATAATGTCAAGTCAAGCAGACCTACTCTATTCCTTTAGTTTAGGAATTAAATGGAATTTAAAGGAGTAATTTGTATTCTAATGGATTTTAAAGCTCTTTAACATGTTAACTGCCAGTTTATGAGATTACTGAACAAGCTACAAATTATATTGTAGACTGGCAGTCAACATTTTAACCTTTATTCAATCCATAATTGATTTGGTGGATCGGCCCTCAGCTGTTCTGCACAGCTATACTAAGTATTATTTATGTGTTATACCAAACAATATCGGGATATGAAAGATAAAATGTTTCAGTGTTTTGTTATAAAATAAAACTATTGCTTATTGGTAATTATGGTTATATACAGTATGTTTCACATTTATGTATTATGTATTTTAATCATGCTTTTATCAAATACAAACACTTTTTTGCTACTATCTCTACTTTATTGAAACCGTAAGTGCTTGAGAAAAACCTTTTTATTGTAAAATAAAAGTTTTGTTATACATTAGATAATCCAATTTTTAAATCTTTTTTTATACATGGACAAGACAGTTTTCGAAATCAAAAGCCACATAGTTAAAGAAATAGCATCATGATAAGTAGAAGGCCAACTTAACACACAATTTAAAGGCCATAAGGTATCTTTTGGAAATGTTATCACTGGACTTGATCTATGTAAGTACAAAAGTACTATTGTAAAGATTCCCTGAAATTAATAAATATATATATTAAAGTAGTTGTAAAAAACTAATTTGAATGTTGCCCTTTGAAGAACTAGTATATAGTGAAAACCTATTGATTTTACAAACTAAGAAGGAATAAATGAAAGGTATATAGTGCCTTATTATGTTTCAAGTGAATTATTAGGAAAACTTGAAGGATTTTTGAAAGATAGTTCATTTTATGTAAGGAATCAAACTTTGGCTGAAAATTCTTTGCGTATTACTTTCTTTAATGTGTAATTATGAAAGTAGACAAAATTATTTTATATTATATTTATCATGTTTAAAATGAGAAAAGAAGTTCTTTTATTTATTTATTCTCTACAAATTTTAGTCTTATAAATTATATAAATAAGAGTCATTCCTTATAGAAAAGGTTGGATACATTTTTTTTATAAATTGACAATTCAACAAGTTATCTTCAAAAATCACCAAAATTCTACTCAATGCTACCTTTAGACATAATAATATAATCTCTCTTTTATTTGTCTGACTTTCTAGTACAATTACTTTAGTTCCTCACTGAATACTAGCTTATTAACACTAGATTGCCTAAAGTTATTTTTATTGCTTTTTAATTTCAGTTGGAGAAAAAAAGTATGTTTATAATAGTAGAATTTCTCAGGATTTTAAGACTTTTTATGCATGATTATGTATAAAAAGTCTTAAATCCTAAGAAATTCAATTATTAGAAACATACTTCTTTTTCTAACTGAAATTAAAAAGTAGTCAAAATAACTTCTTCGGGTAATCTAATTTTAAAGGTAGACCACAAAAAAATTAATTTTTTATTATCACCGTAATATGTATGTAAACATTACTTTTTAAAACAGAATATAATTAATTCTTATATGAACTTACATTTATTGCTTTAAAACAATATAGACAGTATGACTGCACTTTTAATTTCTGATTGTTCCACTCATTTACTAAAAATAAAAATTATTGACATTAAACTATTAAATTATGTAAACAAAAATATTTTTTATTATATTAGTACTTTTTTCATTTAAAGTAGATTCTAATGCATTATATTTTCGTGAAAGCCTTGCATATTTCGCAAATTCATCCACCATTGAAATAGTTTCTAATTCTCGTTTGATACTTAAAATTTCTGTACTTAGTTCTTTATTTACTTTTTCTTTAGAGAACAGTTTTGCCATTACCTGTGAAAATAATTGACAAACGTAAAATATAAATAAAAGTATATAACATTAAGGTACTAAAGTACTTACAAGAACAATTATTAACGGAACGATATAATCTGAAATACAGATTAAAGTAGCGACTAGGAGTAAATTCATTTTAACCAAACTTTAACGATTTAAACGTAAATGCCACTAAAATTAGGTAATAAATAAAAGCAAACAAATCATTTGTGGTCATTGGGTTGTGAAACTTGATGAAACTGTTTTGGGAATGCTGGGAATTCGTGATCTGGACTCGGGAGTCAATGGGACTTGGGTTAGTTGGGTTGGAAGTTCGGCCAGTTCGGGAGCTGCCTCCAAACAGTCCAAACTCCAAATGGCTCCCTCCCTTGATTGAATCCCTTTACTTACACGTGCCTTGTTTCAGAGTTTCAGACGTGATCAAACGTGATCGGCGTATCATGGTATGACCGTGTATTCGGTGTATGTATGTATGTATATACTGGCGTCGTCTGGTGTGAAAAGTGTGAGAACGAGATCTTGAAAGTGATATTTAACCTAACCTAACTTGATTTTTTTGATTTTTTCGATTTTTGAACTACGGTAAACTACTACTACATAATTCTAATTTCCAAACCATTCAAAATTCCAAGGATTCCAAGTGTGTGATAGTCGTATCTGTGTCTTTTCGGTCCATTATTTATAAAGTTTTCAAATCGTTAGTATCAGTAATAATTTTGGGTTGTTCTTTAATTATTTTTGCCAATATAGTTTACTGACATTTAATTAAAAGTGATACTAGATACATTTTTTTTCAGATACATTTTTGTTTCACAATGGAAGTTGATTATGAAGAATTGTCCCATGACAAAGATCTCATTGCTAGACTTAAATTATTTAATGAATCAGTAGATAAAATTGAGGATATAATTGATAAAGCTGTTGGTGATCCAGAGATATATGACAAACTTTCAAATGCTGATAAGATTAATTATAATCTTCTAATGGCATATAGCTTTAATAGTTTATTTTGGATGTATTTACGTGCAGAAGGTATTTCCATAATTAATGAAATTTTGTATAATGTTTTGGTATATTGTAAAGTTTTAAGATAATAACAAATTTACTGTAATATTTTTTTAGGGGCTGATCCAATGAAAAATCCTATTAGAGGAGAAAATGATAGATTGAAACAATATATGATGCGTGCAAAGCAAATAACTGATAAAAAGACTCTTATGCCACATTTAAATAAAGATGCAGCTAAAAGATTCGTTAGGAGCAGTTTATGGGAGGCTAAACATAGTTCTGCAGAAAAATCTGATGGAAAACCGAATTAATTTAATATAATTATTGTTGAAGTAACTAATTAATCTTAAAGCTACATAAATAAATAATTTGCAAATAGTATTAAACAATTCTCAAACCTCTGTTAAAACACATACACACACATCATTTTAAAAAATTAAATTATAATATGCAGTTGGGTTTCTTTGTCAATATATATAACTACTTACATTTGTGGTTCATAATGGTCCAATAGGAGTTTGCTACAATTGAATCAAGTCAAAGGAAAAAAATCTAATTACTTTTCCATGTAGCCTTAATTTTGAAGGTAAATAAGAATGCTTTAAATTGTTTTATTTTCTTGTACTTATGCTATTAAACCATTTCTTAATCTTTAATTGATTCATTTTAATTATACATAATTTCGAAAAAATACTGAAAATTTCGCTTATATATATGAACGTTTAATTAAAATACACAGAAGCAGAACAAAACTAGTCATGTTCCAGGATTTACTGCAGTTATACGGACATCATTCTATCTTCTTTTAATGTTTTGTTTATTGACAAAAATATAATATTTGCAGTTATTGACATTGAATTCTGGAACACAGCCTTTCTATATGGTGGTCAGTCTGGAATCTGGACTCTGGGTCAGCCACACGATGTTTTAAAAATGCGATATACGTGGTGTTCGATTAACTATGGCTAAACTGGAAAATTCGGATAGGAGCGGAAATTAAAAAAAAAAGATGTTAAAATTTATTTGCCAATACCCCTAAGTTTAAAAATTATTAGTAATTAAAGTTTTTCGCTTGCAATTGGCTTTGATTAGAAGGAAGATCTTATTGGCCACATTACTGTATTTACCATCTCTCTCTCTGTCACAGTTTCACGAATAGTTCAAATAGTTAAATATCCGAGACCTTGAATCGTGGACACAGCACTCGGCAAAACCATAGAGCAGGGATTTAGTTCTGCTAATTTATAATGTAGTAATATCAAATGGTGGTATGTATCACACAATAATCATTACTTCTTCTATTAACTAAAAGGACAGCCCACTGCATTAACTTATATTTTAATCTGGTACTCTGATGAATAAGGATAGAGCACAGCGAGCTTATCAGAGTCGACCTCGTCAACCTGCAGCTGCAGTGGCTCGAGTGGCTGCAGAGTGCAGATAGCATCATAGCATAGCAGCAGACAGCAGAGTTGGCTGCAGTCAACTGAGTCATATGTATGTATATACGAAATACATACACATAGTACCAGGCTGCTATTGCTAGAGTGCTGGACTGTTTAATTCATCTAGTATTAAATAGATTACGTAGTATACATACATATAAAGTAATATAAACAAAGATATTTCCTAAAATGGCAAAATATGAAAGAAAAAATAATTCAAAATAATTGACAGATTTGATTATTGATCTGTTAAAATACAATCAAACACAAAGATTTGCTTACGTTTAATCGCTGGTATATAAAGTTTTTGTTACCATTTATTACCTAACTGACTTTACTAATGGAGGAATTTTGTCTAAATGAAACTGACATTAAATTACTGGATTATCATTTGTATGGATGTTATGAGTTGATAAATGTGATAAGATGAAACAAAATAAAACGATAATCAATAATCTGAAAAGGAAACAACAATCGTGTTCAAAAATTGATATATTAAGTATCAAAAATAAGGTTAAGAATAATTCAAAGATTTTTTAGGTTAGTCTTATATAATTTATTATTAATAATTAAGATGCTTATTAAAATAAGTAATGTTTTCTGTTGCACGAACAAATTTTGTTTAAATTATAGGGTTTCATAAAGTAGTTAATGTATTTTAAATACCTTGATTATTTTAAAACAATTTTTATATTTAAAATTGGTAAAGTACTTTATTTTTATTTAAAAACAAGTATTTTTTATGTGTATACTTAAAATTTTAATCTTTCCTTTAATTATTTTTAGAAATGTGACTAAATCAATAAATATAAGAAGGTAAAATGAATGTGAGAAACAGTGAAAATAATTTGCTATTTCTGAAGCTAAATCCAGCTACATTAGGTGCAGTAGCTAGTATGAGTAATATGGACCACATTGCTAAAGAAAAAGCATCATTAAAATCAATATTTAAACTAAGTAATGATGATACTAGAGAATTTTTTTGTGGATGGGGTTCTGCTATTATAAATGTTACAGTTACTTATCCTATTAATAAAATTATATTTAGGCAGGTGAGAATTGCATTACAAATTTTTTTTTGACGAATCTTAATAACTTTTTTGTTTTAGATATTAGAAAATGTTCCTGCAGGAACTGCAATTAGACAATTATTTAAAGAGGGAATACAATTACTGTATCGTGGAATTTTACCGCCTCTTTGCCAAAAAACTGTCTCGCTTAGTATAATGTTTAGTGTTTATGAGGGTTCTAAGAAAAGGATTTATATATTGTCAGAAAACAGAGTACTAGCTCAACTTTCAGCTGCTAATATAGCTGGAACAGCTGAAGCTTTATTGATGCCATTTGAAAGGGTTCAAACATTGCTTCAGGACTGGAGGTATCATAAAAAATTTAAAAATACCACTCATACCTTCAAGTACTTATTAACAAAATATGGTATATCAGAATGTTACCGTGGATTAGTTCCTATTATTTACAGGAATAGTTTATCAAATCTCATGTTTTTTACTCTTAGAGATCAGTCAAAATTACTTTTAGGCAAACAAGAGTCACTAATACCTAATTTTATTTGTGGTGCATTAATAGGAGGCTTCACTAGTACTATTTTTTATCCAATGAATGTTATTAAAATACATATGCAATCCAAAATAGGAGGAAAGTTTGAAAAGTTTTCCACTGTTACGAAAGAAATATATATTGCAAGAAATAGAAGTATACTTAGCTTTTATCAAGGTGTGCATTTAAATTATATGAGATCATTTATTAGCTGGGGTGTTATAAATGCTTCTTATGATTTTCTAAAAGAAATGTATGTTAATATATTGTAAATAATTGGACATATAAGAAATTCTATATTTGTCATTTGATAGAATTAATTATGAAATGAAAATATCCTCTAATAAAAAACAAAAAGAATTCTTAAATTATAGCTAACAATATAATTAAAATCAATGTTCGTTGAATGCTTGAATTATGTATGTAAGAAAAATATTATCCAAAGTTAAAAAAAATGAAAAACTTTTATAATAATTTTAAAAAATGCCAATTCATTTTATTGTATTGAAATTTTTGGTACATACATTACTGAAACTTTAATATATAAAATAAATTAAATATGTGCGTATAATTTATCATAAGGGTTCTTATTTTATTTGATAAAGGGAAATATATTTTTTTAGTCAAATGAATTTATAATGCTACTTATTAGGTACACAGCTAAGTTTTATTATTGTTATCAAATTTACAAATTCTTGATATGTACACTGAAGAAAATAAATCTTTCTGAAAGAAAAGTGATATAAACTATTATACATATAATTCTAAGTACAAGAATATGTCAGTTATCTGATAGCAAGTATAATAATTACATATGAGATATACTACTGTCAGGGTGAACCCCAGATGATTTTAAAAATAAAGGATTTAAAATATGTAAAGGTTTGAGAAAATTGTAATGTTTTTATTATTCTTTCATCTTGTATTGAAAATTGATTGAGTTAGATCCCTTGCTCCCTTAAGGCCATCTGGTGATAAGATTAAGTGACAATTACAGTTTTGATCTAGTTTACACTTCAAGTTTATTAAATCAATTTCAACTAAAATTTATTTAAATTATCAGGGAAATAATAATAACCTTCTCTTTATTATATTTTCCTTTAAAATTATTTATTGAATTTTACAAATTTAACAGAGATTATTAATGATAAAATCAAATCTCAATAAGTTGATCAGCTTCAGCAAGCATTTCACGCGAATGATTGCTATCTGCTTTTACAACATGCTGAGCTCCCACTAAACAATCTTTCAGTTGAGTTCCTTCTTCAATAATACACCCATTGCATAATATGCAGTTTTGGATAACACATCTGATTGAATCAATATATCATTTAGTTATAATTATCAAGGTTTTCAAAATTAATGTTAAGAATTTTAAGTTTACCTTTCTTTGATGGTGACATTTTCCATAATTATACTTTGACTTATTCTTGTTTTCTGCTCAATAGTTGTATTAGGACCAATATGGCTTTCTTTAATAGAAGTTTTTGCATCTATAAATGTATTTGCAGCGACTCGACAGGCTTCCATTTGAGTACACTTTATGGTAGCTTTTGGTGATATTTCTGGAATTTTGTTTTCACTAGCGATATTTCCAAACCAATTTGATACCTGAAAATTTTGCTTTATATTAATACACAATCCATAAATTTGTAATAGTCATTTATACCCTTTACAATGAGGGTGCTTCAAGCCACTCACCGTCCGTTTTAATATCCAAAGAATAGACTTTTTGGAATTTTTAAAAATGATATTAATTTTTACAAACATGCTCTTTCATGTAGTGGCACTCTTTATATCTGGTTAAAATTAAAATTGTAGTGCTTGTATAAAAAATCTGTTTTTTAAAAATGGAACTACCTAATTTTTATTGCACAGATTTTTAGCCTATCTCAAATTTTTTACAAAAATCATTTTCATTTTCAAATTTCATCCAGTCATTTACGAGATAATTCAATTTAAAAGTAGACGTAGTGGTGCGATTATGCGTGTGTACGCCTAGTGGGTCCCACACATTACTTCAATGAAACAGAACCATATGTAATTGCAAATCGAAATATCTTTTAAGTGACTGGTTGAAATAAAAAAAACAAAAAAATGTTTTGTAAATATCTTGATATAAGCTATAAGAACATGTAATAAAAAAAACCTCTATTTAAAGAAAAAAGACTTTTGGTACTAATGCTACACTTCTGGCCTACATTGAAAGTGAAGAATGCCACACCAGATGAAGGGGCATTTTGTAAAAAACTAACGTCCTATTTTAAAATTCCAAAAAACCCAGCTTTCTGGATTTCAAAGGATGTATAAATAGGTAGTCTAAAACAGTCTGTATATACAAAAATTACCTTGATATTAGCTAAATTATACATTTGTATAGTATTGACTCTTAAACCAAATTTTCCTTTTACTACATGAGCATAGCATCTAATGATATCATTGCAATAAACATTCTCCATATCAGTGTTATGATCAATGTATCCAGACAGTTTTCTAGCTAATTCATCTAAGGGTTCTTCTGTGGCAAAACGATATACGTCATTTTTTATGTCAATATTCATTAATGATGTATTCTTGTCATCAATCATTTGTTGCAGGGACTTTGAAAATTGTTTTTTAACAATATAAGGAAGTAGCTCGCCTTTTAATGTGCTGAAACTCCTAAAATTAAATTATCATTTAGACATTACTATATATATACTGAATAAGGCTCAGAACACACCCTAGGGCATAGATATATATATATATATATATAGATGTGATAAAAGAATACCTTCAAAACAATAATAGATATCAATTTTTTATACAAGATTTTTAGAAAATCCTTTGTAATTGCATTCAGAGAATCCTTACAAAAAAATTTAAATTTCTTATAATTCAGGAGTTATATGAATTTAGATATTGTGACTCTGGGGTGTCTCTGAACTGCCTCACCCTATATGTATAAGCAAATATACTTACTTATTGTATACCAAAAAGTCTAAAACCCATTTACGAATTATATATAAATGAGCATCCATAAGTTTTGAATGGATTGTAAAAGCAACATGTTTCCTCATAAGATTTCTTGAAATTTTTATTGTCTCTTCAAAATCTGAAGCAGATGCTAAGAAAACTAAGCGGTCTGTTTCATTGTCAATTCCAATTAAATCAGTTTCAGTACTTTGTTTAATTTTTGGACCAGGAGTGATAATATCTTCAGGTACCTTAGGTGTAGCTAATAATAAAGCTGTAATACTAGCATTATGATTTCTGTAGACATTTAAGAATGCTTTCATATCAATATTAGTTATTAAATCACATGAAACGACAATAAAGTCTTTTTGAATTTTATCATGAATATGCCTAATAGAATCAGCAGTCCCAATATCTTCTGCATCTGGTATACCAACAATATCTAATTTGATATTAAGATTTAGTTTTTCTAAAGCTTGAGAAATATCACCTTTTACATTTTCAGAAACAACTATAATTACTTTCTTAAAACCAGTGTTTTGAAGAAGTTGAAGAGGGTACCAAATCAGTGGCATATTACCAATGGGTAATAAACATTTGATTTGTCTTGCAGTTAATTCCGTCATACGAGAACCTTTCCCACCTGCTAAAACTACAGCTTGAAGTTCTTTATAAACCATCTTTGAATAACTCTTCCTGAAATAATTTAGTTAAATTTTAAATAATGATAATAAAAAACGTCTCTAATAAACAAATATTTATAAATAAATCTAATTTAGAAAAAATATATCAATTTATACAAGAGAATTTACAAAGAATTCTCCTTCAAATTTATAGAAAATATTAAATATTTTTAAAGTTATTCTTAATTATAGTATAAAGTCATAAAACTGAATAACCTAAACAAGTGTGTAACGAGACAACACTCGTCCACCCACGACAGTCATGAGTCAAGAAATCAATTAAGACATTCGATTTCGAACTAGTACTAGTATTTCGAACAGTCCAGGTCCACTAACCACTTGATTTCCCTCGAGTTACCATCTCTGCCCAAGGGGTCAGTGAGGGCGCCACAACGGTGGCGCAAATTTTCCCGTAGAGACTCTTCCCCCTGTCATAACCTGAAAAGTAAATTCCATTGAAAATTTAAAATTTATTTAATAGAAAATGAATGAAGCTATGAAAGATTTGATAGCCATAGGCACTCATGTAATAATAAAAAAGCAAAATTATAGTAAAGTATATAAAGTGACCAAGAATGGAAATTTGATGTTAGGAAAGCATCAGAAAGTGCATATGAATGAAATTATTGGAAAGCCTTATTGGTCTACTTTTGAAATGATTCCAAATTCTGAAAGAAAAACGTTTGATTTAAGATTAGCTGAGAAATCTGAAGAAATAGAAGAAACTGGTTCATGGTTTGACTTACAAGATAGATTACCTAGTGGTCCTGATAATCGTTTTATTATTGATGATGGCACATCACAGAAATTATCAAAAGAACAAATTATAGAGCTTCAAGAATCTGGTACATCTGGCAAAGAAATTGTTGGGCAACTTATAGAGAACAGTAAATCATTTGTGGAAAAAACAAAATATTCTCAGGAAAAATATATAAAGAAGAAGCAAAAAAAATACTTTCGATATATAACAGTTTTTAAGACAAGTATTTTAGGATTACATGAAATTTATTTTCGACAAGATCATAGCAAAATTAATAATATACGTATGGATTCATTAGCACAATTATTATCATACAGTGATGTACAGTCTGATGGTTTGTTTGTTCTTTACGACAGTGGTTCTCAAGGACTACCAGCAGCAGCTATGTTAAATAGGATAGGTGCTAATAACACTGGTACTTTAATAAATTTACATCCTGGAAATCAACCACAAATAGCAATTGTTCAAGCTATGAACTTTCCTAAAGAACAAGCAGAAAGATTAATTTCAGTAAATGTTTATAGTTTTTTGAGATTATATTATCAAGGAGAATCTTCTGTGCTGTCGGAATGTAAATTATTAAATGATTATTATATAAACAAAAATATTATATCTGACGAATCTATTACTGTATTAAATAATACTGATATTGAAAAAGATGATAATAATTTAGAAACAAAAAGTGAAATAAATTTACTTAAACGAAAAAATGATGAATTGGTAAATAGTAGTCCTATTAAGAAACCTAAGTGGTTATTGGAGACCCAAATGGCAATAAATATTATTAAGGAATCAAAGGCCAGAGGTTTAGTTATAGTTGCAAAAGAACATCCACTTAACATAATAAATGGCCTATTACCGTTTTTAGGATTTTCTAGGCCATTTGTTATATATCATATGTATCGAGAACCATTACAAGAAACGTATGTGGCTTTAAAACAAAGACAAGGTGTAATTAATTTACGACTTTATTCTAATTTCTTACGAGCATACCAAGTTTTACCAGAAAGAACACACCCCGACATTCTAACAAATGACACAAATGGATATATTTTAACAGGATATTTGGTAGAGTAAGACCTGAATTGTACAAAGAGTTAATCTTATTCATAGTCTTAAAATAAAAATGTTTAATACAATAATATGATATTTATTAATCTTTAACTGATTTATTAAATTAATAATATTATTAATTACAAAATGACAATTAAAGTTATTTTAAATTTGAACTCAAATCGTTTAAATGTTGCTAGGATCTCCTGTAACGGTACTAATTACACTTTAAATTTCGCGGTTAGGCCAGGAACGCTGAAACGTGAACCGGAAACTACTCATCTTTTTAATTAAACTAAATTTTGTGCTTTAATTGTTCTATTATTGGAATTTACATGTTACGATAAATATTGGCCTTTATTATAAAATATTTAATTATTATTTACTTCAGAAAAATATGATTGGTTCAGAAAATATAATTTGTCGCGCTTACCGGAAGTTATATTAGAGAGCCAATCCTCAAAAAGAGCAAACAAAGGCTGCGTTCGTTGTTCGTTTATTAACTGCGAGTACTAAAACTCTACAATGTATGTCACGTAAAATATAGGTTTTCAATACTGGCAGTACATAAACGTCATAAACGAACGCAGCTAAATTGGAAGTATTGGAAGTTGGAACGGTTGGAACAAACCAACGGCCAGCTTAAACCGAAGCATCCGACCACATCCGGATCCGATTCCGACTAGCCAACTTGAAGCAACTGAAGCGTCTGAAGCCTGAAGCAAGCGGTACACTCGTTCATTTTCATTCGATGCGTTGGACTGTGTAGACGTGTGGTTGTGTAAGAAAATTTATACTACACGCATGCATAAGTTTGGTTTTCAATTGGTAAGTATTATAATCCATTTATATCTTTAGCATCCGAACTCTAATTTCTAATTGAATAATATGCAATAGCTTTAATTAATAATATCGAAATAAATGATAAATTATTTTGCAGAAATATGATTATTCAGTTAATTTCCTAATGATGATACTGTTAGTCTCGTTCGTATGACGCATAATGATTATACTAATAATACTCCTGATTTTAAATTAATTTTTACATTTTTTTCATTTACTTTTGTCAAATATTAGGATTTGTTCTCTTTTTCTAGTGTTCAGCACATTTTTATCTGTACGCCATTTATTGAACAACTTCTATATGCGGTAGATTTTATATCAGTGAGTTATCAATTATTTTTCAGTCATAATTTTAAGTTGCTTAGTAAAACCCTTTTACACAATGATGTTATTGTACCACCCCAGTCTGAAAGCTGTGACTGATTTGATTTTACTGAATTAAAATTTATAAAGTAAAGTAAAATTTTAAAGTTTATAACAGGTACACAAAGAACTTCTTTTTATCTTTTTAGGACCAAATGTTTGCGCTGGAAGTAAGCTCTTTTTGTGCAGTAGAAATTAATGGTAAGTTTATTCATAATAGTTTATGTGATTTTTTACTTGATATTCAAAAGATGATGAATACAACAATCGCCCTAGTCAAACTGAGCGTTTTAATGACGAAAATTAGATCTGAATTATAATTTGTTTGAATAATTAGGAAATAAAAGTAAATATTTTATTATATCAAATGTATAGACATGGATTCTTATTCTATTATTACAGACAAAATTCTAGAAAATGGATGATTGTTGTACCACTGGTGTCTAGATAAAAATTAAAAATGGTGGACTTGGATTTTTCATCTAAATAACTTTAGTAATGTTGTAAGTATTAATTAAATTTAAAACCATTTAATTTTTATTATTATAATGATGAGTTATTTAGTTATCCCTGTCATATTAAATATATGCTGAGAAATCTTTACTGAAAATAATATATTTATCAATATTCTTGGTTTGAATATGTAGTGAATATTTGCTGATATTCATTAATAATTTTAGACTGCACTAGAATTTATGAAGTTCAGCAACTACAGGGCATTATTGACTGGCAGGAGAAGGTTTTATGGCTATTGAATATTCATGAATCAGTGAAATTGAATTCAACCCTAGAATGTTAAGAATGGAGCATTGGCTAAGGAACAAAAAATTATTAATGCTCGCACAAAGAAATTGGTAAGAGTAATTTAGAGTGTAATGTTCAATTACATAAATTACTTCAAAAATTTTTAAATATGATGCTTTACAAGCATATGCCTGAAGATTACTTTTGATGCAAACTTTAACTGATTTCTTCTACTATTTTAAAATATATAAAAGAGGCCATGGAGCAATGAATTAATGCTTTTATTATATTTTTCAGTTAAAATAATAAGTCATATTGAAAAGATTTGGAGCAAATTTTTTACACCAATAACTTGTAAGTAAATAAGCAATTATTTATTTTATTTATAAAATAAATGTGTTTGATTATTATGATGATAAAAATTGTATACGCTATTATGAATTAAGATGATTCTTACTTGCCCTCACTGAATACATATTATAATTTACTATTTGTTCTTTGTTAATTATAAATGTTTAAATTAACAATTTCATTTTTTTTAGATCTGTGGAGATTGGGGTTGAAAATTTCTGATAAAGATAAAAAGTGAACAATTATATTTTAAAATATGAGTAGTTAAATATTTCAAATTCTCTGTGCATTTAAAAATTATATGTAATCACAATAAAAGAATTGTCTTCATGTAAACATCTTGATATCAACTTGAATCTTGTGCAGTACTTTATAAATCTCATAATAAAAAGTATTACAGACAGATTGTTAACATGAAAATATCATTGGTCGAGTTATGAAGTAAATTTCAACCGATGATACTTTTGTGTTTAGTATTCTATTGCTTGTACTTTTGACTGTGCTGATTTCTTCAAATCCCTAATATGAATTTGTAATTAAACGTATATCATTGGTGGCGTAGGTGGTTACTTAAGTTAAATATAGGTGTTCTCGATACAGATTGACGTATATTTTTATTTACAATATCGTTGATCACATTACTTCTCTGTACATGTAAGTTAATCTACAGTTTGTGTAATTTAATTCTGTACGGATCGGTTCCGTAGACTAGAATATTTAAAATTCATTGAAGATTTTAAAATAGTAAAAATAGATAATAGCATTGTCTAATTCTTTCATAAAAAAAATACAAAGCAATAAAAAAGTGGTATCAGTTTACTTGTGCTATACCTAGCATATTATTGATAATTTCACATGCCAGTATAAAATTCGTTAAACAATTAAAAACAATGTTTCATTTATAAAAATATCCTACATTGTACAACAAAATTTGTATGAAAGTCTAATAGAAATTTTTTGTTTACGGACATTAAAAAGAGTGATTACAATTTTAATTAAAATTCGACTTAAAGTACTAGAAATGTAATAAAAATGAGATTCTTAGTTAATTTCTAGTGTGTAAAGTCTCAAAAAATCACTTAATATCTAAATTAGCGTAGGTCCAAAAGCTCTTTTGTATTTATAATATTGAAATATGTTCATCATTGAAGATGAAAAATATTACATAGTACTAAACGTAGTTAGTGTTATTTATAAAAATGATGATCGCATATAGAGAAATTATTTTGTCTATATTGTCGATCGCAATAACTTTTGGTAGCAAAGACCATTCGGCAGAAAGTTTATTTTAAATTGTGATAAATAATCTTTTTAAGTGGCTATATCAGAAGCTTCATAGTAGCTGAAGGCACGATAAATGAAGTAATAATTAAGTTTTCTATGTCTTAACATTTGCTTTTAAATAGGTCGACACATGTGTTATACACATTGAAGTAGTATGTAAAAATATTGATTGTAGAACATATTAAAAAACACCTTAATTACGAATATTACTAAAATAGTGTACTATTAAACTATTAGAGAGGTAAAAATTAACAACAAATCTACAAGGAATAAATAATTGACTAACAGATCTGTAAACTCTTGTAGCACTTTCTTTGAAAAGAAACACAAAGTAATATATTAATAGTATTTGAAATAAGTAATAATACTATGCTTTTGTTCGTTTAATTATTTTTAGTGATATTAATTACCTTATGAATGAATCTCTATCAGAAATACGTTGCGTGATCCATGAAACAGCCATTGTATCAAGGGCTCAAGCCAATAATATAATCAGTATTTCAAAAGAAATGAAGTGAAACTATGAAAGAGCAATTCTTCTTTGCATTGATATGAATAGATATTATGTTTTACACCCAAATACTAGGAACTTATTAAAATGTTTATTGGAATAAGACTCTGTATCTAAGCTATTTATAATAATATCTTAGATACACGGACTACATTTTAAGAAGCCGTAAGTTACCTTATTGTTTTTGTAACTATCTTATTTGTGCAGATTTTGTTAAGGAATAGTTATTATTGGTCTTGTAATAATTAGCTATTGAAGTTTAGCTACTAATGTTTAAATTAGTATCGACTTCCTAAAACAATTTCCAACAAATTTGATCATCCGATTTAATATCAATTATGATATTTTCGATTTGTGTATATACCAGAAATGACTTTTTATATACAAGATGCTTGCCAAAACTTATTGTAAGAGCAATTTGTAGCTAAAAACATTTTATAACTATAAGAGTTGTGCTACAAGCTCTATCAGTAGTTTCGGGATGCAATAATGTATTGCCAGTTCTACATTGAGAATTTCCCTTTTTTTTTTTAATATTTCTTAAAAATCCAATTTTTTCTACTTTCTGTATATATATTTTTTCAAAGGGATATTATCAATGTGAGTGTTGCATAGAATTATCTATTATATGTTACATTAAGATTGAGCACTGAAATTGTCACAAATCTAATTCGTAGTCAGTCAAAGAATCAAACTCTCTTTGGTGAGTGGCATTCACAGCCATCACATATCCCCACAATCTCATAGCAGTTGCACATACCTTTTGAATCTCCTCAACTACCTCAAAATCTAAATCAGTACGCCAATGAAATGGTGCAACTTTTGAATTTCTAAATGTACTTGAAACACCGCCTACATCATTCTTGGTATGAGTATTTAAAAATCTTTTTACGTCAGGATGAAAATTTAAGCCGTAAAATTCGTAAAGCTCCTTTACATGTCTGTAGGGATCAACAGATAAATCTTCATACCTGATTACCCTATTCCAAAAGTAATATACATTATTGAATGTTTCAAGTAAATACAGAAAAAGGATATGTTACCTAAAGGTATTCGGGTATTTTTTCTTAAGACGCACAGCTGCTCTGAAGTCTGATACCATATCAGCACAAACTAAAGCTGGATCGGAGCAATCAGGAATAGATGGGCACCATTCTCGATGCCTTCGTGACTGCAAAATTCCTCTTGGATCACGAATAAGAAGTACTAATCTTATTTTTAACCTATTTAACAAAAGATCCATTGAAAATGCTTAGAGCTTATATTATTGCGCATAAAATATAATAACATACTTTTCTTGAGCCAATAGTTTCTCGGCAGCCCGTAATCTTAAGCGGACAAGCTTCATTGATTGAAATGGAAATAATTTACAAAATTTTGATACAAATCGATGATCCCAACAAATTCTTTTGTGTGCTTGACATTGTCTCCAAAGATGTGTATTATGGTTAAAAAGCCAAACATGCGTTTTCCCATACTCAAGATATTGATCTGATAATAAGCAAATAAATTTTATAACTTTGTTTGTTTTCAAATATTTTTACATCAGATTTATAAAAAGTTTACCAAGATTGCTATAATCACAATTCAATAAAGCTTCAATATTTTTTAAAGCTTCTTCTGCAAGAGGTGGACCCCTAATTTGTACAATTCCAAAGTCGAGTAATGGTTCATAATGATAAAAATTTGCTGGGTGAGCATTTAAAACATCACCAAAGAAGGTGCTTCCACTTCTCCAGCTTGTCAAAATTACACTCCTTACTGGTCTTCCTCCTTTTTCCATTACTAAATCGTTTAGAGAACTATAAAAGAAATTTTTTATAAAAGGAATACAAAAAATTTTTTTTTTCAAAGAGATATAGTTTCAATATGAACCTTGAATTAATTCCATATTTTCCTCTAGGATATTCATAATCTTCCATGTCTTCTTCTATAGTTCTTCTTTGTTGATCTATTACCTCTTGAATTTCAAGCAAAGTAGCATTGTCTGCCGACCCTCTGATATATGCCTATAATAAAAATATTAAACATTACAAAATAACTAGTTTCATTTAAAAGATTACTCTCTTATATCAATAAACAATTGAAAATACTTTTAAATCATCAAACCTGCAAATTAATGAGTAATCTAAAGGTGTTAAAATTAATCTACGTTAATTAATTTATATTCTTTAGGCCAGACTAAATAAATTAATATATTAGAAAGCATGCAAACTTCTGTGAATGCAGCAACTAAAATATATACAAATTTAAATGCTCAAGTGTACAAGAAGGCTTACCATTAATGGATCTTGTACATTGACAGTCCGAGGCCTTATTTCAACTTCCTATATCATAAAAGCAGTGATGTGTTAACCAATTAAAAGTGCATTAATATTGAGAAAAGAAGGTGACATTGTTGATGATTTATTTTCTCCTTTTTTATTTTACAAAAATAGTTATTTTTCTTAATAAAAATTATGTTAGCAGCAAAAGAGTAATCAATTGTTATAACATGCAAATAATAAATAAATATGATAAAGAAAATTAGGTCATTAAAAAATAATAAGTTATTAATTGCTCATAAGTTTCCTGCATACCAAATAATAGTATTGAAGTGAGAATATGTATTGCCTCAACCGTATAGTAACAGCACTAACGTTTAATAAATTTGGCAATATTTGAAAAAGTTCTTTCATATGCATGTAGTTGGAGATTTTCACTATACTGTCACTGAATAGGTATGCAGAATCCCAATAAATCTGATTATTCGTCATAAAGATTGACACTATGAAAAGTGTAGAAAGTACCAATAGAACGAATGAACTGTTGAATACAGTTTGTTAAAGTAATAAAATTTGTTAATTATAAATGAATATTTTATAATAAATTAATAAAGCAGTAAGAGCAATGAATAAGAGTATATTAATAAGATTTTTGTTACAGGAGTAAATGTTAGTTTGCATTTGAAGTAAGTTAGGTGCAAAAGTTACCCTTTAACAGCATAAAGAATGTGTTTGGCTTGATTGAATTTAGTAGTGCAATTCCACGTCCAAATATTTACTGACCGATAAGGCAGGCTGTAGATGATGCTCAAGGTAGTTGCTATAGTGCTGATTCAATGCTAGGAAGAAGATGCACAGAGATACCAGGAAAACTAGTCCATAAAAGCTTAAACGCTTTGACACCCTCATACCTAAAATAATATGGTACACAATTTAAATAAAAATAAATAATTTATAATTTTTGAGTTAAGAGAGAAACTATTATAGATCTTTTAAATCCAACCTTCATTATTCTTATACTACAAAATGTATCTTATAATCCGATGTCCAACAAACTATTTCATGATAAATAAATGAAAATGACAAAATAATACTGAAAGGATATAAAAATGTAGCAGTTGTAAAGTGGAGACAGTTGTTAAGAAAAAAACATTTTTACTAAGCTTTTGATATGGAGTAATATCAAAGAAAATACACATGAAAAAGACCCACAAGAGGAATTAAATATTATTGTTTCAAAATTGAAACTAGAAATACTGAAAAAAAAAGAGAGAATGATGTAAAGTATTTTTAATCAGTAAAAATGAATATAACAAAATATGCACTTTACGAGGGCTGTGATGAGAAAGTAAATTAAAAACTGTATTGACCTAATTATTTAGAAATAGTATTAAGAATATATGAAATTATACAGATTGCAATAAACCTGTAAGTATTATAGCACATATGGCTTACCTCAGAGTTAGTAAAGAGATGCATTTGTTTAAAAGGAAGGAGTATGATGATAACAAAACATAGCTTCAATTGTTAAAGAATAAGAAGACAATAAAATTAAAAGTGACACTTTTCAACATAGCGTAAGAAAAAACAACGAAGCAGCAGACGACAAACATCGTGTCCTACTAACTTCACCACTGATGCAGCATGAACTGAATTGTACATATTTGTATTGAATAGTGAACTATATACCGGGGATATAGTGTTAGTATACGAGACGAGGCATCAATTGAATTATTTATATGTATGCATGTACATGTGTGTTGCCAATGAATAAGAAACCACCCTCCTATTACACAATATCCATACACCTGTTAAAAATATTTTTGCTCGATTTACAAAATTGTCTACTCTATGAAAAGAAACAACACAACAGTGATATTTCCAAATTGTATATTTCAATTATAAAAGATCAATTAAATGTTCAAGGTAATAAAGAAAAATGAATGAACCGAATGAATCATGAACATTGCTCGGTCGGTAAAAAAATTAAAATACTCTCTCGACGAACAACGACACGTCTAGTCAGTCGTCTAATTCCATTCCATTATCATCATCAGGGTAGCAATAAGAAGTTCCTAATTTTCCTTGTGATAGGAATTATCAACCGAGCACTAACAATACTATTGATTTTGCTACGGCTATCTACTTTTCTTTGCAATCTGATGTTTATACATATAACTATTGTAATAATTATGTATATACTATGTGTACTTCATTACCAAAAAATAATTTAAAAATTTGAAATAAACTTAACATTATTTTCTGCACATTCTTTCCATAAGTCAAAATAAAGTCAATTTCATGGAAGGCAAAAATATATTTTTAACTTTAGTAAGGGAAAATTGAAGAATTAATGTTATGCCTGTGTGTGTGTGTGTGTGTGCACATAAAAAAGAGTGAAATTTTGATTTTTTGTGATCGTTATGAATATAGGAAGAGAGGATGGATACAGAGAAAAAAACAAAGTTAATTCATGGGTGAGTTTTACTGGGTAAGAAAGAAAACAGTGACACGTGTGTGGGATATTTGAGCATAGAGAGAAAAGAATCGTGTGCTGCTGCGCATCCGGCAGAGCAGAGCAGAGCTGGCTGGCTGTCTGCCTGGCTAAGTGAAACTAAAGCTTTAAACTGAAATGTAACTAACGCGAATCGCAACTAGTAAGGAATGGCAAACTAATAACAACAAGATAGAAAAATACAATTAAAACTGATAAAAGCAAGCAGATGAAAGAAGTGAAAATAGCAGTATAGTAATAGATTGGCGTACCGTGCCGAACGCGACAGACATCCCTCTGCGCAAAGGAACGCAAAGCTCGCTCAACTCACAGGTACAATGTACTCTTAAAGTACTTCTGATACTACCAGAGCTCCCAGAGTCCAGCCAGCAATATACTGTGACTGTGTTCTTCCTTCTGCATGCCTGATGCTCCAGACTCAGGCTCAACATTCACAGCAACAGCACTCAGCCAGCAGTCTGCTGTTCTCAGGCAAACCAACCCAGACCAACCGACCGTCACACCACACCACACCAATAAACCAACTGGAGTCTTGACTGGTCTGGTCTTGACCAGCACCACCACCAGACCAACCAGACCAGTCAGTTGCTGTTGCTTGAACAGCGCACGTTAGCAGAACCACGCTACTCTCACAAGGACATATATATTTTACTATGTTTTTTATCAATCTGTCCTCTCCCGATCCTCCCTCAACACCTAATTTTTTCTATAACCCCTCTCGCTTTCTACCATTTTCATCGGTCACGCCAGTCGCTACAAAATGTACGAAATAATAACCTCAATGACAAAACTCATGGCCAAATATTTCTCATTCAAATCTCTCAAATTGTCTAATTAGCATGTGAATTAGTAACCTATAAGCTCCTACATATTGAAATATGTGAATTTGAGGAGAGAACCCTCAACCAAACTCAATTCACAGAACGACTATACCTTTCTTCGTTTCGCTACTGTTAGAAAACACTGTGTGAATAAGTGATACGTGATACGTGAAATCAGTGATATTAAAAGTGTAAGCTTATGAATGTTCTACGCTTTTCGAGGATTTTGTTAGCTTAGATTTAGAGTATTTTATGGTCCTGTGATATACGGAGGGTAATATCAACGGTTCGACAGATACCCTACACGAGACACAAGATGCCGAACTAAAAGTTTTGGTAAGTGAATCTAGTAATATATACTTAATAAATTTATTATAGAAAAGAATACGTCTAATAATTATATCATTTCTACAAAAATATGAATATTATATCCTTGTATAATTATATGTACATGTATTACTGGTAACATATTTCAAAAGTGGTCTTTTTTAAAAAAGACTTGAGTTATCTGTTTTCCAGAGATATCCCATAATTTAAAATTTCATTTATTCATCACTTGAGTTGATTCATGCTGCATTCTAGACAGTGTTTTGTTTCAATTAATTCTTTTGAATGGTCTAATAAAGTGTGGTAAGTGAAACGAATCTCTGACCATCTCACTCATTTTTATATTCTTCTGTACTCTTTGGCTATGAAATATCCAACACACGTGTTCGTGTTGTTTTAAAGAGGGTTCGAGTTTTTCTGACATTTTTTTTTGAACATTTAGAAAAGTTTCAGTGCGGCGAGGGGTTTTTTTTTTAAGATTGTACACGGTTATTGAGAATGGTAATTCGTCATAAAATAAAGCCGAGCATTAGTCGAGTTAGGAAATGTCGATATCGACCAGAGAGCTTCTCTGCAGAAAGCCTAGGCTAAACAAGCGTTAACTAGTCTGGTGCATTGAACGTATCGCAATAAACAGAGTGAGCTCTTTACGTTTTTCAGATATATCTATATGGTACACAAATATGTGACACACTGCCTGAATATGTGTGTTGCCCGGGACTCCTACTTCGTTCAATATTAGTTTTGTTTGTTTTAACTGTAGCTTTTACAATTTTGCAGCGCTAAAAAAAACTATGCAGGAAAAATTTAGGAAGAATATTGCAGTTAAAAGGAAGAAATCTTTTGTAAACTGGAACATTTGATCGAAGCTTGTCGGGGCTTTTCAACAGCGAAATGCACAGAATTTCTTTCGCGAGATCAACCAGACTATTCTCATGCGACAGAAAGAACCCTCAGTTGCCATGTTTTTTCCTTTAGCTTATCATTTTAAGGAAGAATTTTTCCACTTATTTGTGATACACATTTTTCTAAGCAGATTTCATAAATAAATATTTGATTTGAGTGAAATTTATTATACATCCTGAGCTTGACTAAACAGTAAGTTTGACTGAAAGGTATAAATAAAGCTAACGCTTATAAGGGCTGGTTTTTGCTTTTATTCTTTAACTTGTTTTGAAATCAAAAGTTGATTCTCATTCTCGTGCAAGATCCAATTGCCCGTGGTATGATATTACTCGAAATCAGTAATAAACTAAATAATCACCAATGACTAAATATTATAGGGACGCGAAATTTGTAGAATTCTTTCGTGAGATCATAGCTAGATTATTCTCATTGGATGCATATAGCTTAAGAATTGTAACTTATTTTTAAATTTCTTGGAAAATCCAAAATCAATTCTATTTTTCCTGCAAGATTTAATCGCTCCTGTCATGCTGCTATTATCCTGAATAAATCACATGTCAAATAATAACTACCAAGGACTAATAATTAAGCATCCTATACGGACCAAAATAAAGTGTCTTTTTTTTATTAAAGCTTATTCAGAACTGCATCCATCAATGTTTACTTTTCTTGCCATCGTACACTTGATTATTGCGCATATACACTATACATATATAGGTAGTAAAAACTTTACCGTATGTTATTACTTTATTACATCAGCTACTAAATAATTCAGTCACTTTGAAAAGTCGTTAAAATAATAGTACAAGTAACAAAGACGTAAATATGAGATATAATTGCAATTTTTAATACACTCCGTTGAGATAAATTCTTATTTTCGATTGGCCTGCGTCCAAAAGATAATCGTCGAATCGATTTCAAATATAAGTAGGAGCTGGAATAATAAATCCTACTGGTTTTGACCAAGAAGTTTTTTCTTCCAGCCCAGCAAATGTTTAATTTTAATGTATTCTGAAAAATTATTGAATTGCTTGCAGGGTTCGTGTGCAGTCGTTATTATCACGTAAATCTCTCGTTAAGCTCACGAAAGGATATAGAATATTCGATAATTTCGATTTGAAATTGAAAGCTTTAGAAAATTTAGAATTTTTTTCGTATAACTCGCTCGAACTATATACAAAGTTTGACAATAATCTCTTGTATGTGGAATCGCGCGTGCGAAAGTTTCTCCAGGAAAACTGACAAAACTGAAATTGTTGTTGGGAGAGAAAAAAGTTAGACGATGAATGATAATTAAGGAATGATGGAACGGTCGAAAGAGCGGTGGTTGGACGAGGAAAAGCTTCGAGTTGAATTTATGAAATTTGTGGAGTAGGTGTAATAGAATTCTGCGAATAGTGCGTGCGTATATTATTCAGCATATAGTTGCGAGGATCGAGGAACAAGTTCGCGCGAGTCTGAGATCCAAGTGTGATTTAGTCATGAAGAAATGAACGAGTTGTAGAATTTAAATGAGTGTGGAAGTAAGTAACCTGTTAGGTGGCATATAGGGAATCATTATAACGGTGTTGTGTCGGTGAAAAGATGCATATATATATATATATATATGTAGTTTCGATATGCGAGAATCGGATGAACGGGATCATGGAGAAAATTGCTCGTGTGATGGAGGATTCTCAGAGATTTGCCTGAATCTGCCATGTGCGTGCACCCACCGATGCACCTGACTCTCTTTCCTTAAAAGCATCCGATGAAATTGGTACAAGGACGAATCGAGAGCCTTTTCATCCAGTCTATCTCTCCACTGTCCATTCTACTTCCAAATATAAATCCTATACTTTCGTTTGAGGCAATATTGACAATGCAGAAGAGCACTCGGCCATGTTAAGTAGTCGATATAAATAGCAGACGCACCTTGAAAACTACTTCGTTTTAAGAACATAACCTTTCACAATTTTGTTATACATGTACGGGCTGAAAACAAAACAATTGGCCGTATTAAAAATAGTAGCAGACTCCTAGTTTCATTGTATCTTAATATTCACAGTCCCACAACACGTTTCGAACCGAGACAAAAATCCTTTCGTTAAAATAAATCTTTATTTCTACAGCGGACATTAAATATTTACTTGCTTCTCATAAATAATTCAATCGAATAAACCAACGTTATATTTCGATCAAATCAATTTTAACGCGTTCAATTGAAATTCGTAAGTATCAGGTAATTATAATTTTAACCATTCGAATAAAGAGTTATTTAAATCAAGAGATTTTTGCTCTCATTGCAGTATATGAGAATAATAAAAAGTAGAATGTTATTCTTTGATGTAGCATTGGTGTAAAGTTTGTTTCGTCGACTGGCCAGCGGTCAACGAACTCTATAGGTTTAGAGTGAAAAATAAATGAGAGAAGTGACTCGATACGGGGGCACGATGTTAATTATGAATTTTTATGAAGATGACGTCGATACCTGTGTCATTGGCGGCCGCGGGTCAACAAACTCTAAAGCGTTAAGGGTAGATAAGCAATAGTGTGTTTTTCATAAAAATAACCTAGAGATTGTTCGCGATAACCGTTCTTACACGAGCCTTTCAAGTTTTCAAGTAAGGACGAGGATTAGTTGGCGTGTGGTGTACAACACGCTACGGATATATATACATATATATTATATACTATACATTGCACATATATAGTAGGTTTTTGATTAGGGTATAGCGGCGACGGTGACACAGTAGTCCTAACTTTCTCTCTTTCTGGCAATCCTAGGTCGGTCGATAAGCTCTAACATTTGCCCTCCTATACAGATAACTACAACTACACAGCACTGATGCCATTATGATTATGGTAATAATCGTAGACCAAAATGTGCCTGAGATCGATTTAAGAAGCTATCACCTCTCAGTGTATAAAAAAAAGAACAACACTGCTCGAATAAATTAACCAAATCACTCCTCGAGTCTGGAATTTAAATCGCTTCATTTTAAAAGTCTTAATAACGCATTAATAGTCCAACAAATTCTATAAATTCTTCGGTTATATATTTATATTCCTTGAAAAATACTATATATATTTATAATGTAATCGGGTTATGTAATATCCCTCTCTCTCTCTTTCTTACTTTATTAAATGTTAAAGAACAAAGCTTGGTAATAATTGTATAGAATTGGAGAGTGCTATTTTAAGAAGGTAAAATAATTAATGATAAATGTTCGACGGCGAGTGGAATACCTGTTTGTAAGGAAAGGAACGTTTTATTGTGCGAAGAGAGGCTTTGATAGTGAAAAAAAAGAAAAGATTAAATGCATTTTGCAGCAAAGCTATTGCGCGAAGAGAAGACTGACTCATGTATATACATATACGAGTCTGTGGATGAACATAATGATTGGAAGGACAGTGAAAAAAGCTTAAGAAAAAGCAGCTATTTCACAAATCTGTGCTTATACATAAATATGAAAAAAAAACTCGGTTTCAAAAGAGACATTTCATCAGTGAAAGAAATTTGCGGCTTCAATCTGAAAAAAAAAAGTTTGTCATCGATGAAAATTAATTACCGTTCACAAGTGAGAAGAATCGTGCACGGAGGCGATGAAATTAATTATAGTCGCGTGCGAATGTATATTTGCGTTATTTAAATAGGAAATAAAAAGATTGTTGTTAATTAGCGAGAGAAAAGATAATTAGAGAGCGTTGTCCTTGATTTCAGGTTGAAAGTTTTTCTTGCTTTTTTTTTCTTTCTTCTAGAAAATGTGTATAGAGAATCAGTGTTATAAGTTCTATAAGCAATATATGAATACAAATACGAGTCGGAGAGGTATGGAATGCGCGCGCGCGCGTTTCTGGAATAATCTGGAGAGATGATGTCCGAGGGATCTAGCGGAAACAATGAGTTTCTTTCATTTACGATAAGAGAGAGAGAGAGAGAGAGAGAGAGAGAGAGAGAGAGATTAAATAATAGGAAGGAAATGAAAAACTGGTGCCACACTCTTGTTCAATATTGAAATAGAGAGGTATACTATAATGAAGTATGTTGTTGCTGGTTTTCTTGGAAGTAATGAAATTTTTTTAGCGAGTGGTAGTTGAAATGTGAAAGAAAGACGAGTATGTAAAGTACAAATGAGAAAGTTGAAACTGTGGCTGGTAATAAAATATTTAATTAAGTAGAGTGTAAGTAAATTCTATAAGCAATAAGAGTGCAAGATTTTATGGAATGTTTCTGGAATAATCTGGAGACATTGTTCGAAGGATCGAGTATTGCTCAATCGTATAATAATAAGAGAGAAATAGGATGAACAGGAAATGAATAGCGGTGCGACATTTATGTCCAATATTGGACTGCTGTGTTATGCTGTAGTGGAATCTTACTGGTTTTCCTGGAAATAATGGAATTTATTTAGCGAGTGGTCGCTGAAAAATGAAAGACGAGTATAGTAAAGTGTTAAGGAATAAAAGAATTGAGCTGTGTCATACATGCATATAAACATACTAACACGAAGACGGATCTATAATTGACAATAAAATACAGGATTGAATAGAAGGTATGTAAATTTGTCAATTTCAAGTAAACAAGCTATATGAGTGCGAGAGAAGTTCCGGAACGTTACTGGAACATTCTGGAGACGAGTTTCGAGGAAATGATTGTTTCCGAAGAGAGGGATAAAATGAAAAGGAGATGAAAAATTGGCGCCACACTTTTGTCCAATATTGAAACGTATAGATGTACTATAATGAAATATATCGCTAGTTTCCTCGAAAGTAATGGAATATTTTTATCGAATGGTCGCTGAAATGTAAAAGAAAGACGAATACAGTGACACACACACACACACACACACACACACACACATATATAAAGTTCCACGAGACGTATAAACATTTTAATAAGAGTATGGATCTATAGTTGACAACACAGAATATAGAATTAAATATAGAAGGTATGTAAATTTGTCAATTTCAAGTAAATAAGCTACCCGAATGCAAGATGTTGTGGAACAAATCTGGAGACGACATCCGAAGGAATGAGTGTTTATCAACAGCAACCACAAGAGAGGAATAAGATGCAGAGAAAGAAAAGAGAAGCTAGCGCGACACTCTTGCGTCCAATATTGGACTTCAATGTTCTGTACTATAATGGAATTTCTTACCGGTTTTCCCGGAAGTAGTAGGATTTGTTTAGCGAGTGATTCGAGAAATGTGAAAGAAAGACGAATACAAGTGACGTATATGTATATAAAAAGTTGTACGACACGTATAAGTATTTTAACACGAAGACGGATCTATAGTTGACAACAAAAATATAGAACTGAATTTAGAAGGTAGTTAAATGTGTCAACTCCGAGTAAATAAGCTATACGATCGCAAGATGCGGAAAAAATCTGGAGACGAGGTTTGAGGGGATGAGTGTTTATCAATAATAATCATAAGAGAGCTGAGTAAGATGCAGAGAAAGAAAAGAGAAGCTATAGCGCAACACTCTTGCATTCAATATTGGATTGCAATGTTATACTGCAACAGAATCTCTTACTGGTTTTCCCGGAAGTAATAGGGTTTATTTAGCGAGTGGTCGCTGAAACGTGAAAGAAAGACTGGCATAGAGTACAAAGGATGGAGCTGAGCCATGCGGCGCGTATAAACATACGAACGAACACGAAGAAGACGGATCTATAGTTGGCAATAAAATATTGAATTGGGTGGAGGGTAGGTAAGTATTCATCCGCCTTACTGCTCGACGTGTCTGTGTGAGTTGACATGCATATTCTATATAGACGGGATGACGTAGAGGTCGCGTAATGTTGTGGAAACGACCTTGAGGCTCGCGTACAGAAGAAACTAGCAACGAGGACGAATCGTAAGGTGAAAGCTCAGCCTTTTATATTACGTCAAGTTGAATGATTCATTTAATAGTGGCGATAAAAATCCTGAAGAAAATTCAATGTTTTGACCACAGGTCTCCCCTGTATATGTATATATATATATGTATATATAATACGACTCTCTGTACTTTTCATCAACAATTACACCGTTTTGCCGGGTAAACACACGTCGCTTGCTCAATAGACGAGTTAATCATCGAGTTTACATTCACGCATTCTCGTCCATGTACTCGTTAATCCGCCGAGCGAAACTTTAACCGGTCAAGAACTCGGGACAAAAAACCTGTCAATCATCCAAACTTCGGTCATATTTCTGCGAATCTTCCTTTTATACAAATAATTGATTATAATTTTCTATGCTATTTTTTTCATAAATACTTATAATACAAATTTGGGTCGAGAATACTGATTTTCATGAACGATCCAAGATCCAAGCTCGATAAGTGTAAGTTGAAGCTTTCATGGGAGATCCTCTTAAAGAAACAAAAAAACTAATTTTCTGTAGCGATATTTATACAATTTATAATACAAATTCTAATGAATATGTATAATATATGATTGAATACTGATTTTAATCAGTAATTACAAAGACCAAGTTCGATAAATGTAAATTCAAATATTTTCATTGAATATTCGTCTCAGATAAATAAAAAAAAAACTAGAGTTTTCTGTACCGATATTTACAAAATATAATGGAAATTTAATAAATATGTAATACATGATTGAATACAAATTTAAATGAGCCATCTAAAAGCAAAGTTGAATGAATATATTATAGTGCGCGTTACCGAGGAATAATTTATGAATATTTCGTGTTTTGAGTATGAAATTAGTCAAACTTATTTGTTCCCGGATGAACAAATGGTGTCTGAATTTAGCTTTGTAATTGTGAAAGGAGAAGATTTGCCTGGACTTGTAACGTTTTAGTGTAACGATTCGGGAGGTCGGGGTTGGGGGGTCGAGTGTTGCTTTTAAAAATTAAGTATTTGAGCGAGAAGAGAAGAAGAAGAAGGTGAGCGACCGGTCAACGAGCGAGCCGTTTAAGTAGGGATGCTTTTCCGAGGGTTGCATTGAGAGAAGTGAATAGCAAGCTGGATGCACACACATACCTATGTACAGCATAGTTTATATGTATATATATATATATATTACACATCCGGTTACCGTGTGCAAATTCCTCTGCAACTGTATACACAGTAAATAACATATACATATATACACAGATGATTTTGTTTTTCATATACCTTTTATAAAATTCACAAATTGAATTACTATACTCACTCCATGTCGTCATACATCGCAAGATTTTATTTTAAAATACTTGTAATGCTTATTCCTTCCGACAAATATTCCTGCGAAATATTTACAACGCCAACTGAAACGGACTGGTGAATCAATTAGTCGCGATGGCTACGGAAGTTAATCAGAAACCGCGAAGCAACAGTTTAGCGGAATTGCATTCGTCCTAACCATAGCTAGGATCTATAATTATATCGTGTTTTCATTAAGCAGTGGCTTTGGTTATTTTAAACCAACTCTACGTCAACGAAACTCCAAGATTACATTACCGAGCGAGTTAAATCACTCGAAATTTTCATCTTTCTATGAATAATTTCACTCCTGCATTCTAATGAAACTTTTATGAAAGCTACGATATACCAATAAATGATTTTAATTGACAATGTTTTTTTTTTTATAAAAGAAGATTATTGTTTTGTGCGCACGTTTGGCTTTAATTCGGTTTCTCCTATTTTAATCAACTCTTTTTTATCAACTTTTTTATCGTGCAGAAAGTTTCTTTGTAACATATATTAATGTCACCGCGTGTAATTCGCTTCACGTTTAAAGTAAACGCTTAAACGCCAACAGAAATTGTTATTTGATTGCGCAGAGATCGATCGTAGGCTCGATGATGAAATTGGATTACGTTGCGTTGTAATTTATGTAATTTATCGCTCTGTATAGATTATTTTATATGGTGACCTAGTGGATAAAGAGTTTTAGTTTCAAACGTGGAATATATAGCTGGATGTGTAAACTTGATGTCCTTTTGTTCGTTATTCAGCTCACTCGCTAAATATGTAGATAAGCACAAGCCTTTTATGCTACGATGTTATAATCGTCGCAAAGTTCCATGCTACCGTGAATGTATGCTTTGAAATACGATGATGTATTATTGCTAGTATAATTGCATTATGGATAACGTGCTAATTCTTCCTTACCGTCGCCTTTCTTCCAACTCTTGGGGAATATTTCGAGGAGTCGAAAGGCGTGAAAGAGAAGCAGCTGATTTTTCCAAGTTATGCGTTACACAAAGTTAAACTCATTTGGAAGAAACTATATCGACCGCTTTACGAGATTCGTTTGATGCTATTAAAAATATATTCAGTCTTAGAAAGGTTTCTTCTCCTTCGATGGTTTTAGTAAAATCCCGAGTGAAGAGAAATGGATTAGATTGAATGAAATAGCGAAGATTACTTGTGACGATAAATGTTTATTGCCTGAAAAGAGAAAAGTGTTTCAGAGATTTGGGCCTAAAAGAACATTCGAAGCATCAAGGTGTGGATCCTTGAAAAAATGGTACGAATGAAGATATAAAAAATTCATAAACAATCGGTTCCCAAATAACGTCTTCTCCTTCGACGATCTCACGATAAATGTTATGAAAGAAAGATGGATTAGACCGAATAATTTTGATGAAGAAATTTTCATTAGGCAAGAGAGGAGGAGATTTACGAGCGAAAGAGCAGTGGTTGGATGATCAAGATGTGTGGAGACTGATGAGAAAAATGGTAGGAATGAAGAAATAAAATTCATAAAGATGACTGTGAGTATAAGTAATGGTCGGAAGCGTCGCATCGCATTGGAAAGTGGAAAGTCGACAATTCCACTTGTCAGTGGAGATGACTTTTACTGGTTGGCAGTGGTTGGCAGGTAGGCAAGGTGAGTAAGAGGAGGGCAGGGCGTCTTTGGCGTTGGTATGTGCTACGGAGGAGTCGAGAGGAGGTTTGATAAGAAGGCGCGTAGTGTTCCGGGAGAGCTTGCTGCTTGCGCTGTTTGCTGGCGAATCGAGAACCGATCGAGGAGAAGCAGAAAAGCCAGCCGATGGAAATCGGCGATCGAAACAGTAGCCAAGCGCAAACCGTAACGGACTCTCAAACCGTGAACTTGCGCATTACAATTTTTAAGGCTTCTCCTTCCTATAGATGTACACGCATGGCATACTTGCTACGCTAGATATACATGTGTGTGTGTGTGTGTGTGTGAGCTACGACAACCCCGAAGACACCCAGCTTACCATCCGTGCGATCTCTCAAGGTTGCTCTGACTTTTTCATACGGCAACCGGTTTCAACCGGCACGCGTCATCTCAACCTGCAAGATCCCTCCTCTATTGGCCATCTTCTTCGAATCAATCGCTGCTACCTCTGCATCCAACTTCACCCATCGACCATCTCCATGTGACTCACATTCATCCTTATTATTGTAAACTCGTCAAGAGACACGCTACTTTTTCTCTATGGAAAGCAAGTAGGTGTTATATATGTAAAGCAAGATAATTAAAAACCACTATTACATATATTTTACTCGAACACCAATTCTCCAATTTCTCTATGCGTTTTTTTCCAACTCTTTTATTTCAGCCTAATTCTTTAAATTAACTTTAAATCCAATTGTTTCAATGGATATAATACAAGGAAAGTGGTGTGTGCTTGTATAAAATTTGTATTGTTTATAATTATGTCCTGTATAACATGTGAAATTTGAGATCTAGGGTATTTCATTGTGACACCACGTTTAACTTTTTATTGCAAAATTTGTGTAAATCAATAGAGAAACAAGTATTTCTGTGTTGCTTATTATTAATTAAAAAAAGGTTAATACGATAGTTCTGATTAATTTTTCTTGTAAATAGGTTAAAAAATTAGCCCGAGTAACAGTTCTTCTCGTGATATATATATGTGTATGGACTCTGAAACTTGGCAGTAATTTGCTATCTACTTGTTTAATGATTTGTCAAGTTTTTTCGTACGTGTACCTTGTCAGTGATAATAAGTGCAATGCTACATCATTTTCACGTCGATCCATGTATAAAAGATATTCTGTGTTCATTGAAAATTACTGATATCTTTTTACACGTTTGTGTAAATTGGAAAATACTATTCCATGATAACTCTCATCACATGTTTCTGATAATGTCTACTATATGACTCGACTATTCTTATCAGCGAAGGAATCCTTCTTGTCTGATGGAATATCTCTGACTTAGTTTCGCATTAGATACTTCATAATTGATGCAACCAAACGTCCCACTTTTATACAGATTTTCTAGTTTTTTTTTCTTTCCCAAGCACAGCTTATCGGAACCCAAAATTGTCCCATTTTAAAAATTAGCAACAACTACGAAACACGTAAAACATAAACTGATTTTAACCGCAGTCTGAAAAGCCTAATAGAGTTAACGAGAAAAATAAACAAAAATAAATAGATAATGCAATGTCCCGTTTTGAGAAATACAAATAAATGGTCAAGTTATGTATAGCCGTAGAACGCCAATGCTGCTTTTTAAATGTTCGTCTAGACTTAATATATAGGAGTTATTATTTTACGTCAACTCTAGTCGTGCTTTAGCAATAACGCCTATCACAATCTATATGAACCGAGCTGCCTTATCAAACAAACAATTCTTTCTCGTCTAATAGAAAATTCTGATCCTTTTATTTTTTTAATTTGCTCCAGTCTTTTGCCTCAACGACCTTTTTCAACGATTTTATCCGAGAGCTGTCGAATTACATTGAACATTGTGACAATGCAGGATAATTGAGAATAGGCTGCGATCGTTTGTTGACTGGGAGCTCGATTGTTCGAACAGGAACGCTTGTCCTTAGAGCAATTAATGTTCCTACAATGAAACTAGTCTGTGACGCCATAACTCAGTTCTCATTGAACAAATTTAATCTTTCTCCTATATTAGTCCTAATGAAGTAGAATTTCGTTCAACCAACCTACCGAATCAGCCAAAGTTTATGAAGATTTCCAAATAATCTTGAATGGAGAACGAATCAACTTAGTATAATTAAATATGTTTATATATGTCAAATCTCATACTAGTATTAAAAAATAGAAGAAAAATGCAGTTAAATATCACTTATCCCATACTTTGCACATTTTTTTTTAGCAATTTCTTCTCGCTTCTGATCCAACCAAGCTAATTGCGTTTAATTCGAACTAAATTCTTTATTTAAGCATTATATACTTTCTGTATTTACAAATCTTTCATAATAAAATTGTTTAACCAATTCTTTCATGGTTACCTGATTGTTTCAATCTTTATTGGTATAAAACATCTTGGTTAAATTAAAAGCAGGCAATTGGTGCGAGAGTTTGCATTTATGCTCCTCGATTCTGCATTGTCATGTTAATTATAAGCACACAAGGTTCGTTAGCATCGGAAGCGCCATACGAACACAAATATTATTATTACAAATATCGTCATCGCTGATAACAGTAGTAATAACGAGTACCAAAGGATTATCATCGATGCAAGGCAAACACTTTTTTGTATTCTTGTCATAATCGATTGGCGTATATATCTATTGTCAAAAAAAAGAAAACAAATAGAAGCGTACAGTCAGGTGCAGCAACGTCTCCTATACATAATACATATAGAAATACCCCCACTATTTTCCTAACCTTCGTTTTTCCAATCCATTACACAAGGCCTTACCCACATACTTTTATATAATATATATAACAATGAAAAAAATTGTTAAGTTAAATGAAAAATTTCAAAAATTTATATAAGGTGTAGATAAATTTCCAAGTCCTTAAAGTTATTATAAGTTAATATGGTGTTTTGGAAAACTCTTGAGATAATTTTCAAGAATATGCAATAAAAAATATATCATTCCATTAAAAAAAAAAACTAAAAGTAATAATCATATATTTTTCATAAGAGCATGTGTAGAGAAAAATTTATGAGACTGCATAAATTAATGCACCACCAGAAATTTCGTGTGAGAAAAGATTTTTTTCAAAAACTCTTCGTTCTCCAGTTTTATTTCTGGACATTCCGAAACTACATCTGTATATGTGTAAGCCTAGTGCAAACGGGTGACTAAAAAAGCAGAAAATTGTTAGTGGTATCAGCAGCCCAAGCACTCGCCGCAGTAGAGAGTACATACGACAGGTGGTAACGCAATGTTTTTCAAAATAAAAGGGACGAGGGTTTTTTCGGTCAAGGGTGAAGTTTCGAGTGATTTGTCTTTGGTCTGTCTCCGCTTGATTTACAGTTGGCACAATTGTTTTGCACTGCAGTCTGCAGTGTTACTTGTATGGAAAAACAGTCGCTTGGAAAGATGGATGTTCCGACTTCCCGAGTCCCCTTGTACACAACACTGTTCTTTTTTCGAACGTTCCACGAACGCGTGGCTATCTCATTGAGGTTTTCCTTTCGTAGTTTCGCGGCTAAAAATAGTTTCACCACTAGTATCGGTAGATTTGATAGCCGCTAAGATAAAAGTTGATCGACTCCTCTATACAGCTTACTAAAACCTTTTAAACAACACCTTCGTGCTGCGATAAAACAAATTTAATTCCAGTTGAGTGTCTTGCACCGATTTCAATCTTGCTTCACTGTTCAGTTTAATTAAAAAAAACTCTTCGTTTATTTATCAATCATTTATCCCATATAAGTTAGCCATTCGGTCCTTTTTTAAGTAAATTCTGAAAATACTTCATTTCTCTTTATAAGATTTTGAAACATTTTACAATAAACTATATTTTTTCTATTAAACTGTTTATATTAAAAACACTATCTTTTATACAAACACATTTATATAACGTCTCTAGTGTTACAGATGGCAATTTTACTGCTCGTGTAGAATTTTGAAAGCAAGAGAAATAAGCTATTGTATAAATAAGCGTTGAATAAGCATAAGTGGAGAAAAACTTGATGTTTTTCTCGATGAAGCGCGTTCGTTATCTCGTAATTTCGCATAGATTCTTTGTACTTGGCGGATACACTGTGAAATAACTGGTGGATGATGTGGTTTTCTCTGTAGAACGGTTGCTAGTAATAAATTATCGCTGCGAGGGATCATAGAAATCGGTAGGTGACAACGTGGGCTGTTGCATTACAAGCATCATCGTTGTTAAACCATTAACATCTATCAAGGCATGTATGTGTATATACATATACAGGCGCCTCTTAGTAACGTCCTTTCCACACAAACCCAATTGTCTCATCCTTCCATCCATTATATTCCTCCAACGACCACACTCGTCTATAGACATTATCCAAGCTACACGCAAAATTCTAATCCGAAGCAAACATTCGCCAATTTTTCACCTGGATCCCCGCAGCTTTTAAGATAATAATAATGATGTTAGTAATAAAAGTTTCCTCTCGCGGGCAGCGCGACTGTTCCTTGTACGAGAAATTCACTATGCGGTAAAGAATGTTTAATGCTCGTAAACTGACATAAGTGGAATTTCCGCAATTACATTATACCTAATGTATCTATGTGTGCACACGCGTGTGTATACGTGTGCTGCAGCCACGAGGAAATAGAGGATGAATTCAAGCGCGTTTATAACGATAATTGCAGAATAGCGTGTGATTGCTCGATTGTAGAATTAAATTATTGAAAAGAAAGCCAACAGCTGGAAGATTCGATCGTCTGGTCAGAAATGTATTACGCGCCACGCGGGCGTTATTCTATCATCTGTGTGAGAAGTGGTGCATCGGTAGATGCGCTCGCGAGTAGTGCACCATTATGCATATACATACATATATATACGAGACGGAGCAACCTAAAAAACAGTTGGCCGCGCGCACCACGTTGAACCGCGATTCAACTGGATTTCTGCAGAGTAATATACCAGTGCGAAGTTAGCACCCCAAATTTTAAAAATGGAAAAGAACCAAACAGTTCTGGTAGCACCCGGACAAGTTTTACAGTTCCTTGTTATTTTTCAAAAGAGTTCTACAGATTGAACTCGAAAAACTATACAACAATTATTTTGGGTGCCAAGTTCACACATTCTCTAATATTCAAAAGTTAATATCCTTTAAACTAAAAGTCCTATCGATAAAATCTAGTAGGCATAGTTATAGAACTTCTTGGGGTGCCATCAGAACTCTACTTAAAAATGGAAAATTATAGAAAAAAAAATTTTGTAAATTTAAAAAAAATAATTAAAAAATGTAAAAAAAATTTTGTTTAATTTACAATTTTTAACTAGAGTTCTGATGGCACCTCAAAGAGTTCTATAAATATGTCTAATAGCTTTTATCTATAGGACTTTTAGTTTAAAGGATATTAGCGTTTGAATATTAGAGAATGTGTGAACTTGGCACCCCAAATATATAATATTTTTATAGTTTTTCGAGTTCAAACTGTAGAACTCTTTTGAAAAATAGCAAGGAACTGTAGAACTTGTCCGGGTACTACCAGAACTGTTTGGTTTTCTTTCCATTTTTAAAGTTTAGAGTTCTAACTTCTCACTGGTGAGTAATATCATCCCTCTGTCTCGTTCGAAATGACACGAATTTGTAGAACCATCGAATGAGCAGTGAGAAATAGTTTCTTCGTACCAGATGAGAGAGAATTTTGTTGTTGTTCTTTTGTTGAATACAAAGAGACTCTGCGGTTAATTTATAAAGGAGGTTTGGAAACTACGCGGATTCATATATCCAGCGATGAGTGCAAAGAGAACAGTTGTTTGATAAATTTAAGTACATTTTCTTTTTTATTGCAACGATGTTTCGAAATTGCAGGAATTTATACGTTCGGAGAGTCTATGGCGAGGCATAAATGCTTCAATTTTGTTTGCTCGCAAAAAATGATCCTATCATCTCCGCACCAAGTTTCGAGAAGGAGGTAGTTGCAGCGAGAGAAAAAAATTTTTTGTTCGAATAGAGATAGTTTTCGTTTTTAACTCGTTTGTGACGTCAGAGAATCCACATGGGTATTTTCAGGAACGTTAAAAGCTATTTTATGTTATACTTTGTTATTTTTTCCTCTCTCTCTCTCTCTTTTTTTATGTTACTAGTCGTGCTCCACCGGTGGGTCGCAACGTCCCTATAAGTAATAATTATTTTCTGTAATCTCCGTGACTCGACGGTATAATAGGTACGCACGTCCATTAGTGAGGAGCAGGATGACCCACTGGTAGGTCACCACCTCGCAAACCTCTTAAAAGTAAAACTATGTACGAATTTATACGTTTAGCGTGTAGAGAGCTAAATATAATCTGTTTAACTGTCTCCTTTCATATCTGTTGTAAATTTCCGAAGATGAGACGATCATTCCAATGAATTAAACAGATTATTTGTTAAAATAACAAAAATTTTTATTTACATTGATTTATAAATTCAGTGTTTATATGAGTATCGTTTTAACTTTTTCATCTGAAAAATCTTGTCATTTCCACCCAAAACCCTGTAGACGAGACAATTATTGAAACGAACGGGGCAGATCATTATATATACTTATTGATAAAGTATATATACTTTTTATTTAGGAGAAGGTGGAGTAAATTGATTCCTGCAATTTTTAATGAAAACTATTAATTGGTACCAATATAATTTAAAAATGAATGAATATCAAAGTATAATTATATAAGTTTCGAAATACGTAATAATGTACAGTATTATCTAACATTTTTTCATTATTCACTTTATCAAAAGATGATTTTGAGTCACTTGGTGCCGTATGGTGTGGAAAAGATTCGATCCAATATTCTTTTTTCACTCTTTTTACGGTTCAATCGATTAAACTCTAATAAAACGCGATTTTCGATAAAAAAATAAAAACAGAATGTCAGCATTAAAATATATACTCTTTTACATTTTTATTGAAAATATTAAAGCTTCCATCTATCTTATTTATAGTCATAATTTGAAACTTTAAATTATTCGACATGGGATGAATTGACCATCACGCAAGGGGAAAAATGATCCTTTTGTATATAAGATTTACTTTAAATTGACACACTCTTTGCGACTCTACGTAGAGGAGACATAAAATAATAAATGGTTTTTCTTATACAACATTATTTCCTTGCTAAAATCAGTAATATGGCTACCGCGAATAATTTTTCTTAAGAGGATCACATTTTACCCTACCCCCTATACATATATAATATATTGCTTTCGAAATACAGTGTGTCGCCAGCAAAACCTAATCGCTTCGATATAGTTTTGATGAGAAAAAAGATGCTGTGATCTCCAGTGGAAGTCCCGTGGACATTCGATCGGGGCACGATACACAAATCAATTAAACAATGCATATACTCAAATTTTGTTCTCGATTGTAACATTGCTCGACTCATCATGCGTATTTGTATAAATAAAACGAGTCCGGGGCGAGCAGGAACAATCGCTCGAGAGAGAAACGTGGTTTAAATATAAACGCAGATGTTGCGTTATCGAGGCGAGCAATAAATAATTTCGCGTTAATTTGTCAAGTAAATTGATAATAGCTTTATCGAGACCAGGATGGAATGATTTAAAGATATAGGTACAGCTATGATTATATTTGAGTACTGCGGAGTCTTGCGAGGCAATAAATAATAAATTATGTTGCATTAGTTTATCGTGGAAAATTGATAAGAAGCGACGAGAGTTAAATCTGAGAAAGGGTCGAGTTATCGCGAGCAATAGAAGAATAAGGCGTGCTGCTGTAGACTCTACGTGATTATTTCGGAAAGTTTACTCGCAGCTACGACGTGCGAGAAGTGATTTGATGCGTGTGTGTATATATATACGACTAAAGGGCTCATGCTTCTAATTATCGCCGCCTGAACGACTGTGCGTGCTATGCCTCCTAGCTTTATCTCATCGAATACTCAAAATCTCTTCATTCAACACTATAAACCTATATATATATATACCAACCAAGTCGTTATATAATAAACTTCTTTTATGCTGATTAATTTTTTATGTAAGTTTGTTTACATTGAAAAATTATAATTGAATGTCAAACGATTATTTGCTCGCTATATTTGATATTAAGTTGATAAATATTGCGTTAAATGGAATTAACTGGAGAATTTAGAAATGCGATACCGGTGGATTTCTTATCGGATTTGATCGAAGGATTATTCTCGAGAAAGCAGGCGGGGTAGTAAGGTTTATTTGGGTGGTGGGGTTGGTTAGGCGGCGATGGAAACGGAAATTTTGCCTAGTGTTAAATCGATCGCATTACGCGACGAGAGAGCGTGTAATTCAGCAGCAGGAAATTATATCGACGCGACTATGGGGCTGTCGAGACTCGCGATATTCCTTCTGATGTGCCCATCGGAGTCAACCGGGCAGAGAAAGAGAGATTGCGATTAGTAAACTGTAAAAAAGACGTACATATATATATATATATATATATATATTTTGTTAAAGCACAGGAGTAAATAGGGCGAGCGACACGTTAGTCTGCACATGCAGAGTACCTACAGCTAGCTTATGTTAGCCGATTAGTTGTCAAGTGGCAGCGCCGCGACGCCTCTATCGATTCCGACTGCCCTCCGCAATTCCGGCCGAATCCAAGTTTGGTCGATCACCCTCCTCCTCTTCCGCAGACACCTTTACTCCTCGATCTTCTCTATTAAATAATTAATTTACACGAGAAAAAAGAATTCGCCCTTTTCGCAATTCTGACACGACTCTGTTGGTTCAACAAGACTCGATCACCAACGAGGTAAAAATTGACCAATGGAAAAACTCTGTCGCGTTACTAATTAGCTATGATAAAAAACATTGGAAATTACTGAAAAATTTAAAAACGCTGTTCTTGGAAAAAATTGGAAATTATCGTGAGAAAAGGACAAAGATGATAAGAAAAACTCGTGGATCTTCGTTAAGTTGAAGAAATTTGTCACTTCCCCCAGCCGAGGCAAATCTGTTTCAATTTGTGCTTTTATTAATGTTCGTTTACGAAAGGTCAATGGGTCAAAGGTCGAGGAATGAAACTCGATTTGAGGCAGGTTTTGGTGATTAGCTGTTAACGTAACGAGGAAGGCAATCGTGTACGTACTTACGCACAAGTGTTAATGGATAGTGCTGGGGTTTCCATGAAACCGAGGGAGAGTGTTTGGGTGAAGCTGGATGGGTCGATCTGGACGACCAGAATGGGCCGGGAGGGAAAAGAAGAGGGATATCTCTCCGTTAACGTCGAAATAATCAGGTTATCTGGAAAAAGGCCCTTTGCAAATGGATCCTCCATGCAAGGATCGTCCTTTCCTTGATCGAATAATTAGGAAAGAAACGAGAAGCAGTTGATCATTAGTGTAGTATTTCTCGCATGGAAAATATCAGCTGTCCTCCTCTTCGACATGTCTATATGTCCTATATCGATTTCACTCTAATGGCCAATTGCGTTACGATCCTAAGCGGTCCGAAAATTTCCTCGTTAAATAACGAAGATGATATGCGCGCGTCTCCAATGTTATAATCACGTTGAAAATCCAAATGTAGACGTGTAGTATTATGGACGCACCTGTGTGCATGTAAATTCTCTTCCCTTTATGATTGTTTTTGTACCAAGAATCTACACTGTACCAATTGATTATTATTAAATAGAAACTTCAGCTATAGAGTGTAGTATAGGGACTAGTGGAGAAAGCACAAAGCGAAGTTGGGGTTAAAACGGTCTATTAATGAATTTGACACAGTGTGCATGGAAAATATCTACCCTTGGACAAACGAAGAATTTGCTATAGTGTATGCTACTTAATTAGCAACCCTATTCCAGCGTATCTCGTGCTACACGTATAATTACATCAATTTTCAGGCTATTTGATTATGGTAGTATGATAGGATTGATAGCAGCGAGTCGTGCCATTTTAATCGATTAATGGATTCTTTGTTCGTTCGTGTTGCTGTCTGTTGTAATACAATCTGCGTTAGATAAGGATAGCGAGATATTTGTAAACACACGTGTCTAGTATCAACAAACCTACTACCATCGTTGTTTCGTTTCACTAACTTTTTCAAAATTCAACTAAATTGCGTTACTCATTATCGTGGAAAATTAATTATCGAATAATTTACTCTCGTTAACCAAGCAATGGTATTATGACAATTTATTTTTCAGGGCGAACCTATTTTTCTTTATCAGGAGGGTCAAAGTAATTTTACGAGTTTTTGTCTCTGTATACGAATGTGGTTAGTTTTTTTATATCACAGGCGAAATTAAAATGTGTATATATAGTTATGAATAGCGATTGTAATTCTCGTTAGGGAAAGTACGCTAGAAATTAGTGTATAGATAAGGGTATATAGTACCAAATGATAAACCTAAACGAGGAGCGGTTTGGATGATTAGGTCACATATATATAAATTGAGGGAATGACGAAAGGCTAATTTGAAATATGCTTTTATCTATTTGGTCACCCACGCCCATTTCCTCCAACCACCGGATATACAGACGGACACGCGTGGGTTTCGGCATGCTATCGCGATATCGTTAATAATCGTAAATCGATTCACCGGCTCTCGTTTCCTTTCCAACCAGCTCTGCCGATCTTTCAAATCCATTCAAAGCTTTTATTAATACGTTTACCCTTCATCGATATATCTGTACCTTGAAAACGCTGTCAACCGTAAGCCCAGACAGAAAATCATTTGATCCGAGTGAATCTTCCTTTGAATAGTCCAAATTCAATATTTGTGCTTGATATTAATTTGTTTAATTATAATAGATTTTTATTTATTTGAACTAGTTATTTATCAAGAGCGAATACACATTTAATTATTTATTATTCAAATACCAATTTATTTGAATCGAAGAATATTTTCTCAATATAGTGTTGATATACTACTGTTTATCTACAAAAAATGATAACATCGATTGATATCAGGAGAAATATCGAGTGCCAGTAATCCAATTAACCTGCTTTCAGATAATTCGTTAATTAACGGCAGAACGTCGATTTATAGTTGTTAAAATCATAGTATCTGTAGAAACGATATCGCTGTATAGGAGAGTTGTGTATGAAACTAGAATAGGAATTTTTCAAGTGGCTCTCTTATCACTTTAATCCGTTAAATAGTAAATTAATTGGCCAATTTCTGTGATTAAGCCCAACGATTTATAACATTAAAATTCGATTATTACCCTTCCAAGAGACTTATTTAATAATGTAATTAACATTGATAGTTGACTCTCGCAATTTCCGGAAGCTTTCCTCGTCAGTAAAATACAGCATTGATGCAATAAATTTTATCAGTAACCTTAGAAACGCTTTTTTGCGATTGTAAAAATCCTTTTTTTCCCTGGGCAACGATGACGTGAAATCTGATTTCTTGAGATATAAAACGCCGGATATAAATCCTATCCGCTAAAATTTTATCTCTTCCTCAATAGTCACGTGCAATTCTTGTTTTTTTTTATTCATTGATTTCCACACCAATCAAGAATACTACATAAATTCCGAAGGTTTATAGAAATTAATAACTCTGCTTTTTACAACTGTAACGGTATATAATTAGTCATTGTGCTCTAATGGAAAAATGGTGATCAAGGGGAAAAAACTTACCGTCGCTTTCTCATTTACGTATATATAGCGTGTGTACACATTATTGCGAATAACGTTGCAGGTGAATTTAATAATTGAGTCTGACATAATTACATTGAAAAGAAAGTTCAATAATATTTTCTAACTGGTTTCTGTAAAAGCTTAATCATAGCTTTGACCAAAGCGACGGTTTATATAATTAAGCGTATTTTCCTGAGAGTAATTTTTGACTAGAAACGGGACGTTATATTTGCGAGTTAATAAAGATTTAAATTAGTTCTAACAGAGGATTTTCCTCAATAATTTTGCTCTCGCGTAAGCAGTTTCGTTCGATGGCAGTAAAGGCTGGGAAATGATCGGAGGGGGACGACATGTTACGCTGGAATAGACGTCCTGAAGAAAAGAGAAAAAAATCTTTTCGGGTCACCATGAAAATCCAACTTCGTCCTTCATCTGCGGCGCCAACGGTGAAATAAAAGAAGAGACGTCAGTGCCAAGCAAGAATTGATTTGAAGTGCGAGGGGAAAATAGAGTCCACTCTAGACCTACTAGTCTAGACGAGACAGTATACCTACGGGTCTGGCGTACCAAACGCAATTATTTCCTCTCTTTCTCTCTCTCTTTCTCTCTTTATCCCCCCCCCCCCCTCCCCCCGGCTCGTATAAAAATTCAGTCATCCGTTTATTATCACCCAAGAGCAGTAGCAACCCGTCACAGTCGTGTCGTTACAATCGCGACGTTCCGTCCCTCTCGAAAATTGCTCGAGCAAAAAGTCCTCGTCCTTTTCTACAAGGACGCACCTTTTCCTGGAACTACTGGAGCACTAGGAGGGAGTTTTATTCCCTCCCAGATATTTCACGCGATCAACCGCATGAAACGCGAATAAAACGGCCAACTTTCCTCGTACTTGTTATTGTTTATGAGAATGTAAGTGACTTGGAACATTTTAATTGGCATCTATCGATTCGTAGCAATAGCTCGAATGTAAACAATGAGTTTTTTTCTTCCAAATGATTCCGTGAAAACCTGGAGAGGGCATCGAGCTAGGTTCTTCGTCGAATTCGTCCGTTGAAATGACTCTGCCCGAGAGTAAACTAACCAGTGCAGTGTTTATATTGGAAGCGTTGACGCGTACAAGCAAGATTGGTTCGGTGCTATTTTTAGAGAAATATTTGCTAGTCCCCTGCTGTTCGTTAATTTAACGCGATGTCGTTTATTCGAGGCTGACTGTTTATTCCATATAGCGCGAAGGAATAACTGTAACATTGCTGTTGCGCGAAACGTGTGCAAGTTATATATACATGCATGTGCATGTGTGTGCATTTAAGGGAAGAAAATCAATTTCCACGAAGCTACTTTGCTTTATTGACCATACAGTTCTTATTTCAATAGGACGATCTAATTTGCCCAATCGATATTCGTAAATGGAAGCCAATATTGGAAAGGCGAAATCTAAAATAATAGCCAAGTCTAAGGGCACCATCAGGTTATTCGTGGCTGGATCGAATGTGGTTAATTGAATCAGCGGCTGAGAGAGGAGATTTTTTTTCTTCCAAAATTGACTCAGACAAAAATAGTGAGGAGCACGTGAGGCCAACTTGGTGAATGCCTTGTGAAAGGGCTGTTTTAAGGTCGCTTCGCATCGTGTGAGACGTTACCATCCTGAACGTTCTTAGCAAATTTATCCCAATATTGAACATTCTGTATGAAGATGACACATAAAGACGGATACTCGTTCAAGGCAATTTTCTAGAATTTTAGAAATATAAACTTCTTCCAGGAGACCAACTTATTCTTTCATCTTTACTTAAAATTAACACAGAGTCAAATTTTTTAAATAAAACAAATTCTGTTACACTTTACATCATTAATTTCGAAAAAAAAAGAGCGACGTAAGGTCTGAAACAGATTTCAGTGAGTACTTTGATCCTGAAAAAAAGCAAATGCATAAAAAATGTAGAAGATTTTCCTTAAAAAGTAATTTAGCCTAGCGAAGATTTTAAGCTGTTTTACCGATAATTCTTCATGTCCGCAGTGACTATTGCAATGTTTTTGTTAAGCCAAAATGTCAATAATAAATGCAATTACGTGTTTATCCTCTTAAAAAGGATTGTTTAATATTCCAACCCAATGTTGCTGGTTCGTGAGGAAAAGTTGACGTTTCGTACAGTGTGAGTCGGTCTTTGCTCGTCGTCGATGTTTCAGTAATGAAAAGAGGAGTGGTGAAGAAAAAGGATGGCAGGAATGGAGGAGGGGGGGGGGGGTTGCGCTAAAAGAAATTGTGAATAGGTCTTGGCTTCGCGAGGTAATCGTCGGTGATTACTATTAGTAATGACTGGCGTAGGCTGAATTCTGTCGGTTATTGCTAAACCCAAGTCGTGATCCTCAGCGTGGAGAGTGAATCTGGGTTGAAGCGAGACTTTCTGCTAGAAGAGACTCGCCGCTGATATTAATGGACGAAAGACCGTGAAGCGAGAGTATCGCTGAGATTACCGCACAATTCGCAATTCCTTCTCACGGACGACGACAAAGGGAATCCCAGATAAGCATATCACAACTCTTGTCTGCTTACTTGCATCGTCTTCCTGCTGCAATTTACAAATGTCCTTCTGGTGTTCCTACATAACGTCCTTTAAACTTCACCGTGTCACTACGATAATATTCCCGTGTACTCTGCACTTTTCATCATATCAATAACATGTATGTGACGAAGAATAATACAAACCTATATATACCTACAGTGTCCTTTTAATTTATTTCACCTCAGAGCGTGCAAATGTGCAAGTTCAAATACCTCGGTAACTGTGAGAATTGTCGTTTTTTTGCATACCACCCTTTTGGATCTAAATGGAAAGGAATTCCTAAAAAGTCCTGTGCAAAAAATTCATGTCTCTTTTAATTACGGAGATAAATGAATTTTTACGACTAAATTCTGAGCTAAGTTAAAGTAAACAGTTTACATACCGAAAGTACAGCTAAAACGAATACAGTTAACATTGACCGCATGCTATAATTTGCAACTGACATTTTTAACCTATTCGATTGATCTAAATCTCAATATTTAAAACCCCCCTAAAATTATAAACTTACATCTTTGTCATCCAATCGCATTTTCAACACACGATCGACCGAGAGTCACTTTTCCAGTTTCTATTCTAGAATGGAAGAATAATGTCTTTTTAAGTGCTTTATTGCTCAAAGGTCGTTTCCCCTATTTAACGATTCGCATTTAGTCACGAGACTTGTCTGTTTAGCTTTTCGTCGCAGAGCTTCGGTAATTCCACGAAGAAATAAACGAAACAAGAGATTCGCATCTAAAATAAAAATAACTCTTTTCTGAAAATCACTCGTATAAAGTTGCAACTACTACAGTGATCAATAACGAGAAGTGTATATATATATGTATGCAAACTGTGTATCTCGGAGCCAATTAGAAATTCCTCGAAAATACATACCGAGAAAATGCCAAAATAGGACAAGTTTTTATTTCGAAACTCACGCTTTATGTGATTCTGTGCTAAATCACTGATTTATAAAAAACCGAGCTTATTTTTTCACTACGGGCCAGTGGATGATCGCTTCTGGATAAGTTTTACGGACATGGCAATAATTGCAGATAAAAACGGTAGGACGATTGCCTTTGCTCTATTGTCCATTGTGCCCCTGGCTGTAGGGAGGATAAGTATTTCCTTGAAAGATCGAGACTCTTGTAAAAACAAGCAGGAGAAAGATTAAAACGATTGAAAGAGTTCGTATATATCCACGATTCAAGCATTCTTACGTTATCTCCATAAACTCGTCGCTTACTAAAAACCTTGCGGACATTTCTTATTAACAACATCCCCATTCAGATACAGATTTCTTTTAATTGCAGATTTTTCAGGAATACAAGTAAAGAGATGGTTATTTTGCCTCAGTTTGTAAATATTTTAAAATATACACAAGCTAATTTTGCTTCATTCGCGTTTGAACTCGATTCTAATTGTCTAACTAGCATTTATGCCAGAATTGTAGCAGGAAGCTGCAATCGGATATGCGATATGTTACTCAAAACAATTGTATTCATGCAAGCGTGGAGCTGAGTCTCGTTTTTCACTCGATGCTCGAGTATATCTCCGAGTTTTATCAACCTACTCTGACATAAAGTTAAATTGTCTGTCGAGCAATTATATATAAGAAATACACGTGTTTGTATATATATAGATATTATCAAAGCTCTAATCAATGTTTAGTGTATTATTATACAAGAATTTAAACAAAGTTGTATTTTTCTCACTCTCTAAAAGTAACCTGATGTCTTCGTGGCTTAAAACTCAAACTGTGTATATCGTAGTAATATTTCCAACTGTTCAAAACTCCATTCTCCGAAGATTGTGATTGATTTCTATAGTAAAGCTAGCAATAAAGATAAACAAACTTAGTTAAGCATCTATAAATGGAACGAGAGATCAATTGGAATAACTTGTTGGTAAATTAATTGGCTAGTTAAAGATTAGTAAGTGCAATAAATTTAATAATCGAACAAATCGTATCTATTTGAAGAGGTTGCTTAATAGTTTATGCGTTACGATAGAACTAAAACAGACGGACCGGGCGGACCTAGGTTGACGAGAGGACGTCATCTCGATTAAGATTTAGAGGTGGCGCTGCTGGCGCCTCTAAGCGGTACAATGAGTAATCCAGCAGGAGCATCGTCGTCGATGAATCCTCATCGCGCGGGAAACCGGTTCTCAAAAGAATTCACCTTTTAATTCCCATCCTTGGCAGAAAAGCTTAGCAGAACCAATTTTAATAAACCTATCTCTCGTCTAGAGCCACAGCACATTCAATTTTTATAAACGATCATTACATAGGAATTTTGCAATATTTTTCTAATCCATTTGTAAATTGCAGAAGTTTGCCGGAGTGACGAAAGGGCAGTTGGAGGTTAGCTACGAGAAGCATGACTAGATCCTGATTGGGGAGGACGGGCCCCGAAGAAGGGGTGGAGCTGGCAGAAGCCAAGAGGGCGACACTGGCTGCTGAAGGAGGCCAGGAAATTCTGGCTGAATTTCAAAGACTGCTGCTGAATGAACGTAGAGGTGAAGTATACGAAAACTACATTGTAAATGCAATAATGCGCGGGTATCTTGTGGTATAGATTATCAACAAGGTTTCTTTATTAACGTTGTAGGAAAGCGAGGAAGATGAGCGTGATCAACATAGTACGTCGCAATTGGGCACTACGAGTCTCGGTGGTGTTAAACATCTGCGTGTTGCTGTATGTTTGCGCTCATTTTGGGTCTTCCGGACCATGGATCGAGGAGGCCCCGGCGAATTGGGCCGCATCCCTGCAAGCTGACACCTTTAGCAGTGGAGGAGTAGGAGGATCAGGAGGGCCAGGCTTAAGCAGCAGCGAATTCTTAAATGGAACCCAGCAAAGAGTCGCTACCTCGTCTTCGTACATCCTAGCAAAGGAGCCACGGGACAAAAAGGATGTACAAACCAATTCCGAGAGCAGTGACGTCATCGCTAAGAAGCTGGCAACCCCGAGCGTGCCCAGCAAGGAGGCCAAGGTCAAGATCCTCGAAGCCACCGGATCCGCTCGAACCAAAGACCAAATTGTACGCATTCCCCTTTTTCTTTCCTACTCCCATGAACATTGGAAAATCATCGGTCGAGCTTCATCGAGATGACCTGAAATCAGTGCGCGAAGCGAATAAAACTCGTTTTCAACTCCCGTTAAATTGAAAGGAAGCTTCGCTCCCACATGCAGCCTGCGTGAAAGGCTTGAAGTATTAAAATTCAAGCTTCACGCTACTGTAATCGTCACTTTCTCATCGAGAGATTCAGCGTTTATTCCTTTTTTTTCTCATTGTTCCATTGACGTAGGAAGCCCCTAGTTGTCGGAAATTATCAGATTAGCTTCTTTAATGATGAATCTTCTGCTGTCACCTTTGTTGAGAACGCTTCGATAGACAATGTAGATTTTCACTCATGCACGAACAAGAGAAAGTAAACGCTTCATGGTCCAGTATAAGAAATAAGATTTCTCTTGCATAATGGGGGAAGAGGCAGGTCAATGTACATGCAGCATTGAGACGTTTTTCTTTTTTTAGGGAGGAAATGCAACGACCATTCGGACAGAGATGAGTTTGAAGGAGGCTATACAGTGTAATGAAAAATTCACGAAGCCAAGAAGGGCTCAGCGAGGGGACTATTGGGTGTTTTACAACTACGTGCCGATGAGCATGAGTGTAAGGTGCTGGGAAAGCGTGACATATACAACGCATGGTGATTACACGTTCCTGGATAATCTGGAGCCTTTGCTGGAACGCTGGAAAGCCCCGATATCGATTGCAATGCATGCTCCTGGCACCGACTTTGCGCCAACCCTTGACGCCATCAAATACTCCAGAAACTGTGGCAGCCCACTCATTTCGCAACTGGTGACCTTTCACGTCTTCTTCAGTAGCAAACACGTGCCAAAAGCAGTAAGTAATTGGAGCGCGTTAACATTTGCCACGACACACTCCAATCTCATATATGCAGCTTCGAAACCTACATTATTCCCAATTAATAGTATCCTTATTTTTAGACTCGTAGGATTCTCGTGCTAGCATTCGTTATTACTATCGAGTTCCTCCCTTTGTTACTTCAAGCTTCTCTTCTTGTTCGATGATAGCCAATGTTGTTGCGTTATACTGAAAGAATATCAAGAGCATCGGAGAGTGCCTCTCAATAGCCTATCTTGCATGTTTTAATCATCTCCGTACACGCTCGCTTCTTTATTCATGCACGCTCTTAGCATAGAAATTATGTTGCCCTCCTTCATGCTACAATTTTCTGGAATAAACTTTTGCACGACAGTGAAATTTAAGAGTCACTTCCTCTTTCTGTGCACGAATAAAGCTCTTTCTTTTTCACAGGTACCGCCGAGTGAGAAAGTTGCGTCAGATACATATAATTGCTCACTGGGACCACCTTGGGTAAACGTCTCGGTTGCTAAAATGTACAAAACGGAAAAGAAGTTACTGTACCCAGTGAACGTGGCAAGAAATATAGCACGGGAGTCCGCACCAACTTTCTACATATTTGCAAGCGATATCGAACTATACCCAAGTCCGAATTTACCTGAAAAGTTTTTGGAAATGATCAGAAAAAGAGAAGACCCTGCATTGAAGAGGCCAAACCCGAAGGTCTTCGTCTTATCAATTTTCGAAGTCAATGAGAAAAGTCTACCACCTAATAATAAAACAAGTCTGGTATGTATTCCACAAATTGGTAGAGATAGATAGTTGAATGAACTTGAGATAAATTATGCACCTTTCAATGAAGATATGAATATATCTTAAATAGTTGACGAGCATTGCTTTAATAGAGGTAAAAGGGTCATTGTAATAGGGCTTCCTCTAACCATGAGCTAAAATATAAAGTATCAATGTCACTGTTTTATTAAACGTGGTTCACAAACCTTTCTAGTTTCATTCAGAAATGATTCTGTTTTTATAGAATTACTCTAAGAATATACTAATATTCAAATATTATATATTCTAGATTCAAATGTTGAAAACTGGAACAGCCATACCTTTTCATAAAAAGTTGTGTTCGGTATGTCACAACGTACCACGAAGCAAAGAATGGCAGGAAACACCAGAAACAGAAGGCTTACACATATTTCACATTGGTAAAAGAACGGGTTATTTTGTTCATTGGGAACCAATCTTCATCGGGACCAACGATGATCCACTTTATGATGAAAGACTAAGTTGGGAAGGAAAGAGTGATAAGATGACACAGGTAAAACAATAAATTACTATTACTATCGAGAAAAGTGGTGAAACAGCATATATTATTTTTTTTTCAGGGCTATGCTCTCTGTGTTCTTGACTATGATTTCCTCATTTTGGACAACGCATTTTTAGTTCATCGCCCGGGAATAAAAATTTATAAAAAGGATCCGCATAGAGACATGCTTACTGCAAAAACCAATACCCTGATTAGAAAGATTATAATGCCAGAATTAAAAATTTTATACGGTACAAGAAAAGGATGTGCTGTGTAGCTGATGGAGCCCCGGGCTCGCTTCGTGCTTCATAGACGTCAACGATGATTGCCTTCTACGTAGCAGCAGTGTGTCCAGATTTCTTTTCTTGTTAAATACTTATTAATAACTGAAGAAAGTGAATAGTCGTGGGAGTCATGCCAACTAAATGGTGCCGAAAAAAGAATCGATAACATTTTAGATACAAAGCTTAGAAATACAATGTGAAAGTACTTTAATATTCATTGGCTCTTTTAAAGAGCTTTTACTTCAATACTGACTATTTGCAGCTGCCTTTTTTGTACAGAATAGAGCAATGACAAAAGGACAGTATAATGCAAGATGAATGTAAATTATATATTTAATGATGATGATGCGCCCTCTTGCAGCGTAGAAATATTCATCGTAGTATAATGCAACTTATTGCACTGTAGCCTTTAAAGCACATATTTTTCACTAAAATTTATAGGGTAAAAGTGTACATAATAATTATAAACAAGGTGCCTGATTCATCGTTACTGTTTAAATAAGTGCTTAAATATGTAGCAAACCTAGTTAATTCATTTCGAACGTACGTGACAAATATTGAGAGTTTCTTATACATTTCAGTTTTATTATAACAACTAATTTACTCCATTTCTATTAATGCATTGTCAAGAAAAGTTATTATCGAAGACTGAAAATATTTAATAGCTTTCTTAGGACACCTTTGCTGATTTTAAAGTTACCAAGTCGACAGACACTCAATGACTAGTATCATGCAATGTGTTCTTTTCTTTTTACAATTTTTTATTATTAATGGTAAAGTGACTGATGCTTCCAAGATAAACAAAAATAGAAAAGTCAGTGGTAATCAAAGAAATGTTAAATATATAGGTAGAAAAAAAAACAAGAACAATTAACTAAGGTTCCATCAACAATAGAAGATTAAAAACTTTATAATGTCTCAACATTATATTAGATTGAGTATGAATATTGATGGAGGAAAGGGTCGTCCCACAGTATATTCATAAAAAATATAAACTTATAGAAGCAACTAAGTAAGTTTCTATTTGTTGTGGGATGTAAAAAGAAGTACCACTTGATGTAAATATTCCCTCTAGATACATTCGTAAAATGTTACATTAGGGTTTGACGTATAAAATACTAAAGACATTACAGAGCGTGCACTTAAGGCGTTATCTGTTTCTTTACGAATTCTAACGTGTCATATTGGATGTACTTGTTTAAATCGCTACTTCGATTATTAAAATTAACAAAATATTTCATTATATACTCCTTACAACAATGAATAAGTTTGAGACAGTAATAGCAAAGAAAATAATAGGCGAATATGAAAATAATGGATAACAGTTTTAGTTTGTGATACATGTAGGGCACACTATAAATGATTAATTACACTTTATTTAGATGAACAATTGGATTCAATACATTTTATTTTTTAAAAACAATTTGACGTTATTTAATTATATATTTTTAGGAAAAATTTGGCTTTGTAAAATTATACTTATATTGCTATAATTCATTATGTTTGTAAAAAATATATACGTAAGCCCTATTTTTATAATACCTAAGGTGCAATCTGATTGTTGACTGTATATCTTGTGCATTTTAAATTCTACTTGTCGAAGTTTTGGTAATATAATTTTGATATGTGAAACAATTACACATTTGGGAAATGTTTGTTTTTTTACAAAAAGGGGCTCATAAATGAAACGTATTGTGGTGGCACATTACCAAGCACTATCAAATATCTTTTATGAAATACAAAACTTTATTTAATTTTTAATTTAGTGTAAAACTAAGTACCGACTAAACTCAAAAGATATATACCAGCCGTAAATTTTCAGAGTCTCAAAAATACATTGGAAAGACATTATAATTTTGATTTGTCAATGAAAATGTGTTACAGAAGTAGATATATATATTTCTAATCTTCATATTCACTAAATTATAACTGTTGGTAATATTCTTTATAGCTTATAAGCTAAAGCTCAGCTTTTATCAATAAGTTCCTTTCACCTTCTCGCCTTTTGTCTTAATTTACCGGGGCTGTGCAAGTGAGTGTAATTAATACTCGTATGTATTTATGTATATCTGTGCCTTGACACAATTGTGTCTCCTACGTATGCGTTAGTATGTGCCAAATATACGTATACGTATATCATTAAACGCATAAACTTCAAACTTGTCGAATAACTTTTGATGAAAAATGTATATTTCTCAGAGTCTAGTAATTTTATTAATTTTTAGTAACTCGATAAATTTGAGATGATTGTTTTCTTATATTCATTTTTTAATAATTTTATTATCATTTTAAAGCATTTCTTGAGGCATTTTCTTTCTGGATTTTCACTATTAGAGTTATCTTGTAAACCATTATCATTCTTAAAATGTTCTTTTGCTAATTAACCATTTAACAAAACGTCATGAGACAAAGCTACTTCTAAGCTAAATGCAATCAACTGAATCGTTGCGAGTTAAATTTCTATTCAATAATTGAGTGTACATAAAAGGAAGTATTTTTCTAAAGGAATAAATCATAATGTATGGATTTAGCCTAAGTAATAATTGCAACCAACTTTGGACTCAATATAGTTTAATTATAAATTACTTGCGATAAGCAGATATACCATTTAACAAATCTAATAGCCATATATTAAAAATAAAAATCTGTAACTTGATAATTATAGTGAAAGGCAGCAAAGAATCTTAAAAATCTTTCAAAACCTTTATTCTATCATCGTCATGAAATGGATGTTTATTAGGAAGGATGTTATGTAAATATCTTAAATTATTTTCATCTTAAAAGTAATATATGGTAAACTGTATATTTGTACAAAAATATGTGTACATACAGATTGCTGCTATGCAGTCCTTTTTCACATATTAAAGTAATTTGCTGTAGATGCATAAACGTCAATTTAATCAAAAGATAGTATAATCCTTTTGAGGTTTCTTTTCATATTTTGCTGTACCTATTTTTTAAAATCTACATTTAGTTTTAGTTATTACAATAATGAAAGAACAAGTCAAATTTATTCACGGTGTATTATCAGCTGAGTATTAGTTTGTTCAAGGAAGAAATATTTGTAAAATTAGTCTATAATATGTTATTTTTCATTATAACGTACACGTTGTGATGCAAAATTTGCCCACTCTGGTTAACAGTTTAAATCCGACGTCTATGTATTTATAAGACTTAAGAATAAACTCTTCTATATGATTACAACCTGTTAGCACTCTTTTTGAATTGAAAATTTTCCCCATTCTACATGAAACACATTATTTGTGGATACAAAAATAAAACAATATTTTCTTGTGTTCACTTTATTTAATTAAAATATACAGCTTGAAAAACGTGATCACACATTTGTTCAGGTTCACTTTGTAATTCTTTTATTATGCATTTTCATCTTTCCAACATCAGATAATGTACTATTATAGTATTCTCTCACTATATGTAACTCATTCACATCTGATATAGTTTTTTTTGTAAATTATTTTTTAACGAATCTTATATCTCAAATGTTCAAACGCATTATCTTGCATTTACCGCTGATTTTCTCTCGTCTAATTTATATAAATAAATACTATCAAGAATTTCTTTAAGCATTTTCTTTCTTAACGTCACTTATAATTTGTCTCTACCTGCTTACATATACGACTCACGTATATTTATACAATTATTCAAAATATACGTCAATATTTATTAAGCATTGTATGTATACAATGAAATGGTAACTATTATAGGCACGTGCTTTTTCATCTGTTCCGTTTCAATCCACAGCAGTTCCCTGTATTATTACCATTGCCATTTGAACCTTGTTTAAACTTATTGGATGACATAGAGGAAGACCTAACTCTGCTTGATATTAAGTCATTATTATTTGCAGACTGTTTCATTCTTGATGGCATAGATAATCGTTTCTGCTTGATTACTCCGTATTGATGAACTAACTGCGCAGATATAGTATGTCCAGTTATATCTACGTTTCGGGAACGTAATGTTTTTACGGGTGTTGCAGCCATTGTGTCCGACCTTAATGGAGAAAGAAAAGAAATGTTGTTATATTTGGTTAAATTTTGTAAAATAAGAATAAATAACAACAGGATATTAACCTAAGCCAGCGCTGCGGTGTTGCATTTGATTCGGCTGGAGTGATGATACTTATAGTTCGATTAGGCCTTTTATCACTGCATGTATTGGAACGACCATTCTTTTTTTGATCCCAATCTCTCAATCCAAAACTTCCTCTCAATTGCTGCAGCCTGCTAGAACCATTGATTGATGGTCGTCTAATAGTTTTAACAGGCGTCGCCTTCTTACCCAGCCTTCTTCTTTGAAAAATATTTGGCGACGAGAGCCTATCTTGCATAGAAATAGTAGCAGATCCTCCTGCTGAGAGAGTCAACGACGTATCAGATTTAGGCCAACTTAAACGACTATTCGGATCTTCTATGCTTTGGTTCGAGGGATCATTTTCATCTGTAGGATTGGAATGATCATCCGAGCGTGTTCTCCTCTTCATGCATGGTTCTTGTAGAATGCACACATCTTGAATACCTGCAGCGCCTGCTTGAGCTATTGAGCTATGCCTCCTTTTTATTCCAATAGTTGTATTCGCTTTGGTTACTGAATGTTTTATTGATTCCTCCATTTTATTTCCCGCAATTACAGATGTTCTTGTACTACGCGTTTTAAATCTCGAACTTACAGTTAAAATTGGCGAAACTGAATTCGTTTTTAAATTTTGTTGTGTAGTTAAACTATGTCGCCTGGTTATCGTTTTGATATTATCTTTAGAATTAGAAAATAACGTATGCTGCTTGTGCCTCAAAGAAGAGTATGTATTTTTTTGTTCAAAATCATTTAATGCGCCGCTTTTAGACATTACTGAGCTACCATGGCGTCGTAATTTGTTTGTAAACTGTGACGGTTGCAATTCTTCGCAATTTTCTGAAAATGCCTTTGGCCTATCTAACTTTGAAGGTACCGAATTATCTTCTTTTTTAGAATCGGCAAACAGCTCAGATTTAGGAACTCGTTGGACAATTTGTACAAGAGCTTTTTCCCGTAACTCTCTTAATTCTTTTATATTGTTATCACTATGATGAAATTTGTCATTTTTAGTTTCAGTTTCTTTCTGTAATAAAGCATCTATATCACCAAATTCATCTAGTATGTCACTTGAAGAAATTTCGGCAACTTGAATACACTCTGTTGACGAAGTTTCATTTTCAGGAACTTTCTGCATAGCTCTAACTTCCGCGGATGATTCTTTAATCTGTAAAGATGGCTCTTCTAAATTTTTGGTGTTATTCGTACTCACGATCTTATCAGGCAAATTTTCATTGGACGAATCAGGAATCTTTTGATCAACATTATCAATAGCTGCTACTGATGGGATTTTTAATGTTGCATGCTTCTCCATATAGTTATGCTCTTTTGCAATAGGAGATAGTTCTGGATTAACTACTGACTTTGGTGATTCCATTCTTTCTTTCTTTTGGCTCAAAAGAACCTTAAAAAAAAAAAAAAAAAAATTTGATGTATCATGTAAATTGACATCTTAAGAATTCAGTAATTATTAATAATTTATTTCAAATCATACATACCTCACTCCGAGATGGACCTGGAGGATCTAGCATGAGTGTAACAACACTAGTATTATCTGCTCTTAGCCTAGCACAGGACCACCTATGAAGAGCCTTATCTACCAAACTCTTAGATGGATTGATCCATATTTGTATATCCGCTTGCTATGAATACATAATTTAATTAAAAATACATTGTTTCTAAAATAGTTTATAGAATGTAATACTAAACTACTCACACCAGTACCAGTCTGTTGGGAAGCTATTAAATGTTTTTCATTATGCCTCTCTGCAGCTTGAACAATCGCTACAGCAGCTTGGTGGGTTATCATATTCCACAAACCATCAGTACCAAAAATAAGACAACGATGAGATTTAACATCAACAGTTACTACTTTAACATCTGGTTCTGGAGATACTACAAAAGTATCAAGTTCAGAATTATAACTCCACAAATCACCTGCAACAAAACAATACAATAATTGAACTTAATATCTTGAAATTATTTTATAATAATAATCTTATTTAATAATATTGCTACCTAAAGATCTAGCAACAGCAAGGAAAGGAATTTCATCTATATGAGTAGATCTTCTAACCGGTCCTTTATGGCCAATACGAGGTCGATTCCACACAACTCTTGGAACACCAGACTTATTGACTACCTTGCCACCAGACTCCTGTATCCTTATCATTTCAGCCCCACTTTCTGGTTTATGGTCTTTAGTCAAAGCTTTTGCTCGCCATTGTGGATCTCCCTCTACTTGATAGCCTAATATAATTCCAGAATCTCCAACATGGCCTATATATATTTTCCCTTTTCGGATAAATGCTATACTCGCTGTAGTTCCAGCTGTAGAAGGTAAACCAGATGCAGTTCTTGGCCATTTATCTAAAATTAGCAAAAACATTAAAGTATTAAATCTTTATTAAAGTATTCCTTTCAAATTATTATAACATTGAGTAATGTTTGAAAGTGTATGGAGTAAACTTATGCATGGCCTCAAGAAATTATACACTAAAATTTAAGAAACCCCCATATTTGGATAAAAATATTAATGTGAAACTTTTCTTGAAGTATACTTGTGGGCAAAATAAGACCTTTAGGTTAGCTGCGTTACATAACCTAAATTCTAACCTAATCAAAGTGAAGTGGTGGGGGAAATACGCGGGACAATGACAGAAATTCTTGAAACTTGCATATTTGTTAAGTTTTTTGTGCAATAAAGTTGAAATATGAGTAAAAATGAAGTCGAGTGGAACGTTGAAATATAATTGATAAAAATCAATGGAATTTACCAAGCTCCCGCCACATCGCATAATGCGTGTTCACGTATCCGTCTCTGATGGCCCTAAGAACGTCTTCGTCACGATCACTCCAAAAGTTCTTTTGCTTAACAATAATGTCCATAAGATGTTCCTTAGCAAAGGTAGCGGCTTCACCACCACCATGACCATCAAAAATGCCAAAAAAGGCATATTCGAGGTCCTTGTCATCCGGTGTCTGCTGGTAGGCCACACTGAACATGTCCTCCATGTATTTACGTCCGCCCTGGTTACAGTGGCCGGTCACCCTTAGGTTAACCCCAATACTTAAAGGCATGATGCACACGCCGATGACACGAGAAATTTAGATGACGAGATTTTCTGTTTAAATATCTCTCTTGTGAACTGAAGCCTCGCATTTACTGGGCAGGTCCGCGCGTTGCTCAAGAAACGTATACACTGGCACACACACTGCCATTATCCATGGCCCCACAGTCTACATCTACCACTTCTACAGCAGAGCAGCACAGTACACAAACCGCAGCGTAGCGCGACCAGCCAACCAAGAACGCAAGCAAGCCGATGCGATCCTACGGAAGGAGGGGTAGAGAGAGCTCTCGTCTCTCCCCTGTTCCCTCTTCACTACAATTTCACCGATACAACACCAGCAAAGACAGCCTCAGCCTGTTCCCCTCTCTTTTTCTCTGGTCTGTTTGACGTGTTGCTGCTTGCTTTGCTTGTCTGTGCCTGCTTGCTGGCTCCTCTACTCGACAATCCCGAAAATACTTTGCGCGATAATTACGGAGCGTTCTAACTTCAAATTCAAACTGCAGATTTAAACTATTCTATTTTCTAACAGTTTTCATAGCTTAATGTATCATCAGTGTTTCCTCGTTTCACTTACAATTACTTAAAGCTTATTGTAACACTAATAATATAATTAACATTCCACAAGTTTGGTATAAGGATTAGTATTTATAAATAATAAAAACGTTGACGTTAAGATTCCCAATTTGATTAAAAATTACTGACTTAATACATTTATTTTCGAAAAAAACAATGTATTATTAATAATACCAACAGATATATCTTATAAGTTGTTGTTATCTCTAGCTTTGTTATAACAAGCACTACGTAGCGCGAAACAAAAATTTCCTTGGATCGAAGAAGCGTTGCAAATTTAAAGCGGAATAACATGCTTTACTCCATTGTTGTCGGGTAAGTTTACGTGGATTTAAACCGAGTTCGAAAAGTAAGGAAATGAATTTTGCCGCGTTTCGAATACAGCTAAAGCAGTCGACGACGATTCTCGGTAGCATTAGCCATCGGATTATGTTGTGTGCATTCGTATGTATGAACACGCAGGCTACAGATTCATACGCGTCGCTTGGGGCTCCCTTGGCATCGTCCGTCTCCCCCTCTTCTATCCCTACTACAACGGAAACTTTTACTCTCCCCTCTGACCCCGCCAAACCGTTAAAAACTGGAGGTCCATCAGCCGCAGGCCCGCAACAAACCCAAGTCCAAGTAGCAACGCCAGCATAGGTCGTTTCTGTACTACTCGTACCGCGCATCTTGACTCACGCAGTGGCAACGTTGCAACGTTTCTTCATCCAGAATATTGTCCAAGAAAATCGTTTCATATTTCCCCTCTTTTATTCTTTACAATCAACAACTCATGGCTGTTGTACTTGCGTTCTACTTGAAATACAGTGAACCGTTCCAATTTTGAATAGTCTCAACTTGACGTTTCTCATTAATATTTTTGCTTATGTGTAATTTAGTTTTCACAACGCATTCTGTTATCTGAATGTTATATTAAATAAATGATAATATGGATAAGCAAACACGAAAAAAATTTATCATTGATAGATTAACGAAGAAAGTAATAAGGAAAGTTTTACTTTCAGATAGTACAGTTATCAGGAAAAACAAAATGCGAAGAGAAAACACGTGTTTTTATACTTGTCGTTTGTTCAATCCGACAACGTTGCACAAGGTTCAAAATAGCATTATTAACTTAGCAGCTTTAGTTTCATACAACGCTCAATAAAATTAATAATTATAAGTATTCTTCTTGTAAGCACAAAGTAAATTTCACAATAATATAATTTTTTGCAAATTACTAGATAATTCAAGCAACAAAATTAAGATTTTACGTAGTTGACGTGTCGATATGTGTCATTGATTGCATCATCCTTTCACATAAAGATGGCCGCTGAGCTATATCAAGAACAGTTAGACATACTACATTAGTCAAGTAACCTACATTTTTTTATATCTACTGAACATTGAAAAGAATAACTGAATGTTTGTACTTACAAATTTATTATATTGACCAATAATTGTTTTGTATGGTTGCCCATTATTGACCATAAAATTATGTTTTCTTCTTTAGAAACATAATACTATTTTAACTTTAATCGTCATACTCACGCCTACATTTCGCATTGAACATATACTGCTAACTCCATCTATTGATCACATACCTGATGATAATGGATAGAATATTACATTTTTATTGAAAATTCCTATTACAAAATTTAAAATATTTAGCTTACGTAATACTTTCTTTAACTCTATATAAAAAGAATTATATTTAGTGGAGATAAATATATATTTTTTTATAATTTTGATAACATTTGCTATGTATAATATAAATATAGTGTATACGTTTATTAAATACATAGTACTTAAAATCTCTGTCAATTGGTTTGTATATACATAAACTTATAATACTTAAATATTTATTAATATTACCAAGAGAAATCTATTTAACAATATTTAATAGTTAAGAAATAAAATAGAGAATCCTTGCCAGTATTATTGATGTTTTTCCCTTCTCATTTCATAACAGCAGAGTGGCGCAGTGGAAGCGTGCTGGGCCCATAACCCAGAGGTCCGTGGATCGAAACCACGCTCTGCTAGATTTTTTTTTTTGTTATTTTTGTGGATAAATTTTAATCTTTCTGTAATTAAACATTTAGCTTAACATCAAAAATTTTAAGCAATTAATTTGTGCTTTATATAACAATATGTTAAATATAGGGAATCGGGAGAGAGAACTTAACATATACTAATATATAGTTGTGCATTATAAAAACAAACGTTTTTATAAATAATTTATACTATTTACTTAGAAGGAATATATATTTAGTCAATGCAATGATCTTATGTCAAGAAATAAAAGAAAAAAAGCTTTTAAGGATTCGTAAGTTATTTTAAAAAAGTCGCCCAACGTGGGGCTCGAACCCACGACCCTGAGATTAAGAGTCTCATGCTCTACCGACTGAGCTAGCCGGGCGCACAAAAGTAAGATTACAAATAAAACTTTTCAAGAATAATGTTTTATTATAAAATATCATATTCAATAATTCTATTTGCAAATGTTAAATACTCATGTTAGTTCTTCTAAATTGTTTCTTCTATAATTTTATTTAAAATTTTATACATTCATTTAAGATAACATTTTATTAAGTACAATTGAAGAAATATATTAATATATATATATATATATACAATCTATACATGAGTAACAAATAATAATAAATAAACTACGCGTAACTTTTTATTTACGTTAAGCGACATTAAAGTTGTTATTAATAAAGATTAGTATTACAAATGTTTTTTACAGTAAACATTTATGAAATATTTGGTTTGAACACAAAGTCGGTCTAAGTGCATTTTACGTAATTTTGCTATTTTTCGTGAAAAGTGAAATGGCATAATCACAGCTTGTCACTATAAGGCAGATGTTAATAATTGTACAATAGATTTGTTAGTAAAAAGTAAACGAAAGAAAATTGATCAATAGAAGTTTTTAAATAAAAATATGTATTTAGAAAAGGGACGAATCTACAATGTACTACGTACATGCATAATAATTATTGTAACTAGTAAAACATCTACTGAGAGCGTGCAATTTTGTGCATACTATATGTATAATCAATCGTGATTCATTATAACAGTCTGGTGGTCCCATTAAGCATGCTATTTAATCCTATTCTTATAGATAGATTTTTTTTAGTTTTTTGAAAAAGTCAACCTAATTTCGTCATAACTTGTATAGTACTAATAAAGCTTTAAACTTATTATTCCTTTATTAGTAACAATATATAAATTATTATTTTCTACCACAAATTGCACGTAGCTTTAAGCTGCTATTTATGCAAATCACTTTTTCAAGAGGTATAAATGTAATTAATTAAATTAAATAGTTCTACCTACAACTGATTAGTATAAAAAAAATCTTAGATACGTCATAAGGTTTCTCAAGACGTTTAGATCAATTCAAAATGACACGGCATACTCGAGTGTTTAATGGATCAAAATGTTATAGATGAAAAATACGATTGTAAAAGTAATAATAAACGAGCTCTTCCATTGAACGCCATTCGAAGTGGAGCCTGCTGCACAATCATATGTAGTGTTTTGTAACAGAAGATTCCTCACGATCTTCTTCCCTTCGCAGGAATTTTCTACCTTCACATAATTAATGTGCCGAGTTTCCAAAAATTGTTCTAATTCTGTCCTGCACCTCCATTTCAAGGGGTTTCCAGAGAATTCAATAACATGTATTTTTTGCATGTCGCCCAAGTCGCTGGTGAATATACATTTCAAATCATTGCCTTCCAGGTTAAGATAGAGAAGCTTAGGTAAGTGTTTGAAGGCACCAGGCTCAATATATCTGATGGAGTTACCACGTAAATCGAGAGCTTCGAGATTCTCGAGGATGAACCAAGAGGAGCCAACGGTTAAAAGGGGATTGTCCCGAATGGTGAGTCTCTCCAATTTATGCAGATGATTAAACGCGCCTGGTTCAATTGTTCTTAAGCCACAATTCCTTATGATAATTTCATGAACTTCGCTGAATCTCTTAAACACTTCGAAAGGCAAATGTGGCAGATGACCTTCTTGGAACTCTATGGCACCTATTTTATCGGGCAAAGTTTCCAGAAGGTAAATGTTTCCACCGTGGCATTTGTATCTTATTCCCTCAGCCTCCTCGTGCGAGGTACAATTTCCTTCGGGAGTCCGACTAATGGTGGGATATGTCGGCTCCAAAGTTATTGCAGGATAAGTAATGGTCGTTGTCCTCACGGTGGTCGCAGGAGGATATATCATCGGGAAAACAGTCTTATCATGGCATTGCTCGGATTGATCGACCAAAGAATCCCTATCGTAAGGAATCCGATGATCTTCCAAAAATCTTATTAGCTCCGCACCGCACAAACAGCTCCATGGATTTCCGGTTACAGTTAAATCCCTCAAATGTTTTAATCGAGAAGCCATATATTCCACACCTATGCAATTCATGTTATTCTCGGAAATATCCAGGGTAGCTAGGTGAGGCAGCATATCAAAGACTCCGTTCGATATTCTATAAATGTGGTTTCGAGAAAGATCCAAGTGTCGAAGTCTAGGCAAGCCGTCCAAACATTCGGCTGTTATTGACTCGAGGGCATTACTGCGTAAAACTAGGTGTTCCAAATTATTCAGGCCCCAGAATGCGTGATTGTCGATTTTTTTGATGCTGCAATCGTGAAACTCGAGTATCCTCAAGTAATGTCCGAAACGCGTAAACGATTGGGATGGTATCGTTACTATTCTAGATCGCATTATACGAATGGTGTGTACTCTGTACGGAATTGTGTCCAATTTGTAAAGAGAAGTAATGCCGGAACAGGAATAGTATTGCACAGAATTGTCTTTTGGAGTGCAAGTTCCGCCTGGGACGATGGTTGGAGCTTCTGGTATTGGGGTGGTAAATTGAATCGGTGGTCGTGGTCGTGGTCTCAATTCACTAGTAATGTTGTAATAACTGATCGTTTCCTCCAACGATCCCCAGTGGACCGTACCTGTGGTTACCTACAATAAAAGAAAGATTCAATTACTTATCAAGAAATAAAAAAGATAATGATTGAGTTTCATTGCTAGTATACGTATATGGAGGAAAAAGGAACGTTGTAAGATATATTTGAAAACTGGCGATATGAACTTGCCTACACAGGGAAATTGAAAATACCACTAACCTGACGGTGGCGCCATCCGTTGTTGGGCCTCTGAACGTAGGTGATATTTTCGTCACACCGACCGTTGCTAATTTCGTATCCAATATGTTGGTTAGTAAAGTATGAGATAAGATTATTCCGACACTTGCATCTCCAAGTGTTTCCGATTCCTTCGAATCTTTCCAATTTTTTCAATTCTGACAGATCCTCGATGGCCAAGCATGTGAGGCGATTGTTGCGTAGGTCGAGATAACGCAAACTATCGGCCAAACTCCAAAATGCCGTCCTCTCAATGTGTTCAATTTCGTTTCCCGCTAAGATCAACTGCTGCAATCCATACAGATCTTTGAACCAATCAGCGACTATTACCGGAAACCGATTGCCAATCAGAATTAAACGCTCGAGCTTGTTCAAGCCGGCAAACGCGCCCGACTCTATTGAATTTACTTCGCAATCTCGTAACTCTAAGCTCCTCAAGCTGTTTCCAAAACGGAAGAAAGTGTATCGCGGAATCTTCTCCAAAAGTAAACCATTAATTTCGATCCAAGTTGTGGTGTCCGGGAGTCGATCCAACGAAGAGAGAAATGATGTTTGGAATTCATGTCCATGCATTGGCCGTTGCTGCAATAATAATTACTAGTTACATTTCTTACAATTTTCTGCCTCTTGTGTGTTCAATTCGTTATTAATTAATTTATCGTCAAGAATCTCAAGAAAATATCGAGCAAAGCCTCGTAATTCAATATAAGTGTACATTTTTGTTAAACTCTTTTGAGGTTCGCTGTTAAATGTGATGACCATTAACCTCTATTCGCCGTTCTTCATGAAGTGATACGACCAAAGAGAATTAAAAGACAATATTGAAGGAACTTTATATCATCCAAACAATTGAAATGAACGATACAAATAAGGTGAGCAATACATTTTTCGATTTGACTTGAATAGCATAAATTATGCGATGCATCAATCGTATCAAATTACTTACATATATTTGTGGATATGTTGGTTGAAATATTGGTATTTCAACCTGTGTCATACATTGTAAATATATATGCGGTGCACAAGCTCTGCATTGTTCCTCTTGGGTAATTTGTCTTTCCCTGAAAAAACTTTCCAATCTTTGGCGGCACTCGCATATCCATGGATTTCCATCAATTCGAATAGTTCTTAACGATCTGAGTAGCGCCAATCCTTCGATAGGCAAACAATCAAGATCGTTATCACGTAGCCCTAAGGTTTCAAGCAGACGCAACAAAGGATATACAGCTGGCTCTATATGAACTATATTGCACCTGTAAACATCAACAAACATTTAATATGAATTTTCATGTATACAAACACGACTAGTGATAAAATAGCCATGTTTTTTTTTTCTCAAAGATCTATGGTTCGAAAAGTTTGTTTTATTTTATCCGAGATTTTATCTGTACTGTTGCACTCAAAATGGTACAATACATGTAACGTATATTGTAAAGTATTTGAATCAAGTGCAAACTGACGTGTATTTTTCTACACTTTCAGCGCGCGCGCGCCTACTTATTTATTCCTGCTATCGACAAGAAAATACAGAAAAACCAATGAAAAAAACAAAAAAAAAATGTAAAAAATGGTAGCCCAGCTTGCAGTGAATAGAAGAATTTTACAGTACACGTAACATGTATTATACCATTTTGATTGGGAACGTGTAGGTAAAACAAAACAAACCTATGTGAATATAACTATATGTCATCTCAGGCTTGGATTTTCGCGTTGAAATCCCGCAAAGATCAATACTGCATAATGAAAACAACATCGATGTCCATACTGGCAAAAGAGGAAGCATTTTCTTTTGTGTTTCACGCTTCGATAATGCGTAGCTCGTCCCACGAGTAAGTCCCCCGTGTTCTTTGTACGCTTAATCTTGCATAAGTTGACATCACGTTGTTCGTTGGTGCGTTTTATAACTGGGTCATCGACATTACCAAATATACAAATGACGTTCATTTTATATAACAAGTTACTTATGTGCTACTTTCCGTTAGTCCCTCAGACGCGATGCATTAGACTAACCTTGAGATTGGAAACTTGCTCCTCAAAGATTACTATTAATTACCCGTTGTCTTTGCGAATTGAAATTTGATACACTTGGAACGATCTGATTAGACTCAAGTGACAATTAGAAGTAATGAACGTACATAATTGTAGTAAGGGGGAGGAAGGACGCGACCTTCCTGCAAGATACATAATTTCCACAAACTAATTAATCCTTTAGAGACATCAAACTAATATGTCCACTGTTTACCGATCTCTGCATAGATTAACCCACGCGTTTTTTTTTTCTCTTTTTTCATAGACTGCTGAGAAATTCTGTTTCCACCATAAAACTCATACCCGTTTCAGTGATTTGAAAAACAAAAAAGAAAATGAAACGTTGATAAAAAAACTTCTTAGCGATTGCGGAGCGTAGAGAGGTCTGTTATTATTTTGATCGATTTTAACAAATAAGTAACTCTCTCGCGCGGTGCAGATTATTCGTGCCAAATGGAAGAGAAGGCTGTTTATACTCTAGAAATACATATTTGAGCCCACGCAACTCTGTATTGCGGAGTGATCCAAAAAGGGATTCGCTTCGTCATAGCGTAGCTAATTGAACAATGACTAAAAGGATGGTTACCGAAATCGAGATTGATCGTCGAGATGTGAAAGGATCGAGCGATTGGCGGAGCATACCTATCCATAATGAGCCTTCTTAAGTTGTGCAAGTGTTGAAACCAAGCTGCCCTGGCAATGTTGAGCCTGGTTCCGTGGAAAACCAGCCATTCCAGCCGGTCCAATCTGCGGAAAGCATGGTCGCTGATGCCGGCGAAGTGGCAATTATAGAAGGCCAGGCGTTTGAGGTTCTTGAACCTCCAGAAAGCGTCGTCCGGTAAGTATTGGAAGCGCGATACCGAAAATTCGATCCACTCGGTCTCGCTGCTGAGTTCGTTGAGGTCGCTCAGATCACCGTGTATGCAGGCGTAGGCGATCGAACGCTCGTCGTCGGCGATCGGCGTTAAGCTGCATTTGCTCTGCACACCGCCAATTAGGCCGACCAACGCCCATAGTATTATCGGAATCATTTTCTTCCTTCTGCATTTAAGGTCACCGCTGTAACCCGAAGATAAGCCCCTCCCTTTAATACTCCTTTCTTCCTCAAAAGCCTTAAATTATCACCGCGACCCGCTTAACGCTCCAACGACAAATAAAAGCATTTCCGCTAATAATTCGACGAAACACCCCATGCAATGAGCTTGCAACAGTTTGATCCGCTTAAAAGCCGAAAATAACAATTTCAGTAGTAGCAGCCTGTATGTAGCCGGAAGTACAGGGCGCGTTTCTCGCAAAAACTAGTTTAATGCCCCAGCGTTGGATTAGAGGTCAGATCACCAAGCGAATGTGTTATTATCTTAAATTAGCACAAGATAAAAGCGCACACGCACTCCACATTGACCTCTCCAGGTCGCGCGCATTGATAATTAGTGAACGTTTCATAAGCTGGAGCAAGATGGATTTCAGAGCGACGCGGTGATTGTTATTATCAAACTTACCGTATATATATATATATATATATAGTATCGTGGCTTTTGTCTCGTTACGTGAAACGGGAAACGTTTTGCTGTAGCATCGTTGATTCTCACAGATCACTTTTGATTTGACACAGTTATGGGAGGAATATAGGGAGAATAAGGTTAGAGGTAGAGAGAGAGAGAGAGAGAGAGAGAGAGTGGAGAACGCACGGGAGGATATCGCGGATAGGTGGTGAGGTTTGAAAAGGTCGGGGAAGAATAGGGTCAGAGAGTCGAGCGTGCGACGTCGAGGATGGGCGTGAAGTGAGAATCGAAGGGTGCAGCACGGAAGGAAAGAAAATTGAGAGGGAGGACGCTAGATGGGGGAGAGGGGGGAGGGGGTGTGGTGTTGCAGGAAGCACTGGAAGAAGTTTGTATCGCGCGAATGGCCGTGTGTCAGCAATCGTGCTTCGATAGGCCGACAGATCGGAACGACCGAGTGAACTGACGATTGGCGCGCTTCCGCCTTATATAAACTCATAAGGCCAAGGTCGCTCTTGCGCGCTGCAGCCACACCGTGTGTACCGAGAGATCCTTGCTGCATGCGAAACCTATCTTTAGCACGCTTCGCACCGATTTGGCAGGAAAAGTTGCGCGAGGAACGCGAAAACAGAGTCTAGCCTAGTGCGCCTCAACGCAGAAACGTCATACCGCGGAGCCTGCTGTCTGGTCGAGTGTCCACACTAACGCACACTCGGCCTTCCCACCACTTTTCTCCATTTTGTCTCCTTAATCCACCATGACTACCATCGTCTTCCTCACCCCCCACCCCCTCTTCTTCTTTTTCATCTAAAACCCTACCTTTTTTCCTCCGTACCTATACATATATATATATATATATATACACTACCCAGAAAACTCTAGTTGTACTGCTTTTGTTCAACGAATAAAATCTTATGAGCCAACTGTGTTTCTGTGTTTTTTTGTATCACCCTATACGTGTCCTATCTTAACGACGGAAATGCACGATTATTGAATGTATATAGTACGTACATTGTCGAAGGCTCCCTGTGAAGATACGCACGAGCTCCACCTTCCTCCTTTTTAGACTGCCAACTGTATATATTTGCGCTGGTCGAGTCAAAGGTTGGATGAACTCGAATCTCGTGTTTCATCTGTCGTTTTATGTTACGCTGAGCTGTGGTCTTGTTATATTCGCAAAATCTACCTCGATTCTTGGCGAATACTTGAGAAAAATTAAATTACAGGGTGATGTTACCAGTTTTTGCTTCTGCGAGCATCTTAGGCCTCGCTCACTTGGACGAATTTCAGATTTCTGTATTACAGATTCTTCAGGCGGTAAGAAAAGTTTAGTATGGTTTAAAATAATTCTCGATATTATACGGTAAATAAATACGGTAAAATATGGCTCGGGCTTTATGTTTTCCGAGAGTTTCTTTCTTGTAATACGAGATTTAGCTGTTTCATATATAATATATATATGTACGATATCGCATTTGTGGCGGTATATGGCGGTGAAAATGGCAGCGCCACTCTTTGGGTCATCAAGGTCACTCGTGGCAGCACTAATATGAGCTACTTGCCTCCGCAACCATGCCACCTAACACATGCACAAATATGCAATATGTATCGTCTTACGCGCGCGCGTTATGCGACTCTTTTGCATTATCCACTTTTCACACGTTCCTAAATAACGGAATTAACGATTTTTACGATCAAACTTTTACGATTGCTTTATATATATATATAGAAGCAAAGAATTCTTTAATTCCCGCGTTATTAACATTGCCAAGCTACTCTTTTTAATATTGATGTTCGAATCTGCAAAAAATTAATCTTGACGACACTCTTTCAAAACTTCGCGTAACAGAAAATATTAGATCATTTTTGGAAAACGCGTCATTCGCACGGTACAAAGATAGTAAGTTGCGGAAACTATGAACTTGATTTTCCGCGCTATAATTTGGCAGAATTTCAAGGTGCAACGCTGACCGTGTGATTTACAGCAAAATTTTGTACGGGTCGTTTTAAACGAGAGGCGAACCGCTGTAGAAAATCGCGTGCTATTATTAATGACGATCGAATCGTTGAACCGCGACCTTTTGAGGTAATGGGAAAAAAGAGTGGAGAAACGCGTGGTGTTGTGAAAGAGGAGGAACAAAGTATCATTCTCGCATGATAATATTTGCAATGGTTGCGGTTGCGTATCTGCATTTCGCTGAGAATCGTTCGAGCAGCTTTTTCGCCGGGCATCTATCCATCTATACGTCTCGCTAACCATCCAAGCCGAATACCAAAGAAGACGTCGGAGTCGTCATTGCTCGGCTCGGCAGTCTCGCGCGGTCTGTCGTACGCGGCGCATGCACTTCCACTCAAGTCCCCCCTGAAGTAATTCAAAAAACCTCGCTGATAAAGTACATTTTTACATCCTGCTTAATTCACCCACCGTTCTCCTTCCCAATCTCACGGAAGAGCCCTCAATCCCATCGAGTCTCGCCATTGAAAACTCCAAAAATGAGAATATTCGAACCGGAAGTGCCGAAAGCACGTTTTAATAGCAATTTCCGAGGAATTGTCTCGTAAATAGTTTGATAATCCTTCGTTAAAACTCGTAGCTATATAATAAACGAATGCTCGAGCGTCAGTGTTTTTGTATCGGAACGACTTTGACGAGGAATTGCGATAATTACGTCGATAACGCAGATATCTAATAACGAAACGCAATTACAAACTTTACTAACTGCACAAGCACTTGTCTCAGCGAGAATTGAGGCTACAAACTGTAGAATTTTGCGTCGATCTGCATTTGTAGTACTGTTTGTTGACAAGTGGTTCGGGGAATCGTCTAAATCTCAGTGTCTCCATCTCTCGAGCCTACTCCAAGGAGTGAGTGAGTAGAGAGAAGGAAAACGAAATCGTTGGAAGAATTGGCGGGAAAATGGAATTTGAAGAAAGAAAAACGAGTGTTGGTCGATACGATTGGTCGGTGAAACTACGTGGGATGTCAGGAGGCATAATTCTGTCAGGTGGGTAGCGTTAAGAGGTATTTGGAGCGCGAAGAAAAAGCACCTATAAAATGTCGCGAGGAAATTCGCTCGCTCGGTTAGCCAATCGACGCGCTCCTTGCGGCTAATGAAATTAACGGCGATTAGGTCGGAAGGTTACCCAGTTCGTGGGGAGCAAGGTCACGTGGTCAAGCCGAGCGAAGCCGAGCGAAGCCAGGCTAGAGCAGCAAGAAGCTACCATGCACGGAACGTAATTCAGAGATAGCTGCATTCTGCATTATTTATCGTCGAGCCGCTATACGCCGGAAGCCCTTAAAAACACGCTTGTCCCGCAAAACACTTTTTTCCCCCTGGCATTCGACGAACCGTTCTTCGCTAGTTGAAAATCATCTAGCTGGAGGGACGCCTTGCTCGCGAGGTTCTTCAACCTTGAAATTCGCTGCGGCTATTAGACACGGCACCATTCGAAAAATCTCGAGGTAATCTCGTCGGGCGCTACGAACAACGATCGTTACGAGTTGTGCGTGTGTAGAGATCGAGTTTGCCAGGACTCGAGCGTTTATATAGATTCGCGAGTCGTGGTCTTCCGGCAGGGGGAGTCGTGTGTTCTGCAGGCAGAGTTGTAGAAGGAGGAAGGATCGTTCGATGAGAGATAAGAAGGTGGACTGTGCAGGATTATTTGTCCGCGGACAGTGACACGAACGGCGAAAGAGTGACTGATGGAGGGTGAATGTTGCCGCGGATGGGAGTCTCTCCTCGCCCGGCCGGCGCGGCGACTCCGGCGAGAGAGGTCACGTACGGAACGAGATGGAATGGAATGGAATGGAATAGCGTGGCTAAGCATGGACTGCGACTGTGGAGAAGCACAGCACAGCACAGTACGAGCGAGCGAGAGAGAGAGAGAGGGAGAGAAAGAATCAGAGCTTTCGGCGGGTGTCAGGCGTGTCAGCGCGGCGCTAGTAGTTCGCATTCAACTGCCGAATCGCACGCATCGGCTGCGCATATATATATTTTCTCTCTCCTCTTTTTCCTTTCTTCTTCTTCCCTCTAAAATTTGCAAACGCTCTTCCAAAAATCAACGCGAAACACCGTTACTACAGGCGATAATTGGATACTTATGTGCAGGTACGAAATCTCACGAAAAAATTCGACGCACGTTCGCGCGAGTAATTTGAGTTTTTGCCGAGATATCCGGACTTCTCGAGGATACTTTTACAACCACCGTGCTGCTACTATGCTTTGTTCGGTTCGACCCAGCCTAGATAGTACGCATTTTTTTTTCTTCTTCACACAAAACACAGCGGAACGTCGACGAGTCTCTCGCAAGACGGAATCTAATTCCATTGATTGGCTGGCTGCTTGGCTGCCGCCATCCACTGGATTTATACATGTTCGTGGTGGAATTCAGCTCGTTCGAGCAATCTTCGATATAAACGACGACCCTCGTTTCGATCTAATTTTCTACAGCAAGGGCCCAGCCTCGCGAATACATTTGTAAACTCTAATATAACGTAAGCCTCGTTGGTTAACCTTCCAGTTCATCTTTTCGAATGTTTTTCCTGTTTTTGTTCGACTGTGTTATTTGTGCGCTCGTTTTTCCGCGAATCTTCGCTGTCCAAAGTTCTTTCGAAAAATCTTCGCTACATAAGGGACAAACTTCGTTTCGTTCTAATATTCCACAGCAATGATCCTTCGTCCCGCGCATAAATTTGTATACGTAATTATCGTAATTGCGTGCAAAAGCTGCACCGGTCAAGTTGGTCGTATTTTTCCTTCTCATTGACTGTAACAAATTATTATTATTTGTATATACTCGATTGTTTTGCTAATTTGCACTAGCGAACTATGAACGTGACTGCAGTGACACGGTTGAAAAGTGGACATAAAAATAAGAGTCGCAGGGAAGCGAGATAAAAACTTTTGTGGTGGATACCTGTTCGCGCTAATAATTCGTTGGGATCCCAGCGAAAGCGATCATCTTGGAGATAAGTACGGCAAAGGTTACCGCGCCAAGCAATCTACGAGCTCGGCCACTTATTCTTCTTCTGCTTCTATCGCTTTTACAACCTATACTACCACTAACACACAAGTAGTTCTTCAACTCGCTGCTACCCACTAGTCGAAGAATATCGTGAGCGCCTCGCACAATGTACGTGTAGCCGCGAGAAACTGTTACGTCCTGGAGAAGCAAACTTGGCTGGTCTATTCTATAACTCCTAACAGCTTGTGGTCTCTACTTTAGGCTCGAATCTTGATCCTAGATGGAGCATCCTTAAATGAACCAATAAAGGAGACCAGTGTCAAAAGTAACAGGTGATAAATGTAACAATGCTTTATGTGGTCGGTCACATCTGTATTTTAAGCGTAAATAAAGTATACGAGGTAGTAAACATCATCCAGATACCGCTAATAGGTGAGAAAGCGCATCGTTGTATTCCTTCTCCAAGCTGACTTGAAAAAGATTACTATAGTTTAACGTAGTCCTTAAAAAAGCCTTTTCGGACTTTCTCTCCCTAAAAATAAGGTTGCTTATAAAAAAAAGGACGACGAGTACATAAAAATAGCAGCAGGAGAAATATCCTAGTAGAAATCAGTAATTAATGAAAAAAACCAACTGAAGTGAAAAAGGAAGTAAGAGTCGTAATTACTCATAATAAAGACCATTGTGAAGTTGAATAATTACTGAAATCATTATTAAAAACAATTACTAAAAATTGTAAAAACTTTTAAAATAATTGCATTCTCTCTTAAACGTTCGCTGATTTAGAGCAGCATATTTGTCATTTGTCCTGATGACTACATTAAGAAGACAAAAATCTATTTTTATACTCTAAAATAGAAATTTAAAATACTCATTAGTTTGTTTTTTACTGAGGTTTTTCCCAAATCAGAAACTAATAACATAGCACGATGGTCAATGTCACCATTACAGATCGATGGTAGATGAATCCTTTGAATTGTTGGTACTTTGTGCAATGGTGTTTTTACTTTTTAATAATAGATACAACTTCGATTTAATTAATTTTTACATGCGTATAGCTTTTTCCGATTTCTTTAGGTTCGTTTCATACAAGTCACTTTTTATGCTCTGTTTACCTCTTAAAGCGTTTTCAGGATATAAAATATACCCCCGTAAAAATATTTATATTCGTTAAACAAACAATAAACTAATATTTTACGTTGTTTTATTCTAAAAACCTAAATAGTTTTCGTATAACACACACACACATATATATATATATATATATATATATAATATTGGTGAATATACCTGAATAAATTTGACGGGTTTTCAATTGGTTTCGACGTGAAATTCAATGAATTCTTTCCGAAGCGCGTGCAAGATTCGTTAAATTCGCGTTGAGAAGAAGCAAATCAATCGTAGTGGCAGTCTCCCACGTGTTACACATAATATGAAAAACGTTCCAACCTGTTGTTAAATTGAGTCCGCGACATGCTGGAACGTTTCTGACATATTATGGCGTGCTGCGTGGGTTTTGAAGTTTGGATCTGGATAAATGATGAAGAGACCTTAAAACGAAGCAGATACAAAAGCTCAAAATTACTTTTTAACGATTCACCTAATTTTTCTAACGCAACATCCTAGATTTATTTTTACTTCTCTTCGAATTCGTTCCGCTATGGAATTTCAATAAACTCTCTCTTTCTCAAGGACTCGTTATTTGTTGAATTGTGCTTGTTCCCGTAGGTACAGAAGAAATGAATCAATCTTAGGAATCTGCTGCGTAAAACACGTAATATCGAAACCACTCGAATGCATTAAACTGAGTCCTTTGACACGTTGGAATGTTTTAGGGACGTTCGGCTCGATAAATCATCGAGCAGCCGTAAATAAAGCATATATATATATAGTACAATAGCTATATATAGCATAATTTTTAAATACCAATCTAAGTTTTCTAACGCACCACTACAGACGAACTGTAGATGTACGTGTGATTGAATTTTATTCGGTTCTAATTTGTTCCACTGTGGGATTTCAATAAACTTTCTCTCTCTCTCCTGAAGGAAGATTCGATTATTCGTTGAATTTGTCCGTTTCCGTTCAGAAGAAACAAATCGATCGTAGCAATCTCCTACATAAAGCACATTGGAGGAAAAACGTTTCAAAAACGTGTTAAATTGATTCCTTTGAACCGTTGAAACGTTAACTCTATAAATGATCGGGCAGTCTTAAATAAAGCAAATTTAGTACGAGAGCTACAAGATGATTTTTAAACATCAGTCCAAGTCTTCTTATACAACTATGGACGAACTATATATATACATATACACGTGAATGAATTTGATTGGTTCCTAATTCGTTCCGGTGTGGGATTTCAATGAGCTCTCTTTTCTGAATACACGGGATTCCTTGTATTTATTGGCTCGTGTAATCCGTATATCCGTGTCCATCACAAGTCGCGATCCGGTCGATCGTCGCGTTTTAGTGACGAAGGGTAGAAAATGAAAAAATATATGTGTATATATACATATATATACACGCTTCTGTCATATAATCTGACGTCGAGTCATTCTTCGAGCTTGTACCTCGTTCGAAAGGTGATTGGATCGAAATGAGACGGGACCGCACCCTCAGGAAACTTGCCGGTAGTCCAATTTCAAAAGCTTCCTGCGATCCGCTTATTTCAGCTTTTTAAACGGCTTTATTCACCTTACGTAATACTTCATAATTATCGTAACTGTACCAGACACTTTTCTACCGAGGAATAAAGAAATTTGTACGAGTTTGAATTCTCGACGTTTTTTAGATCATTACTAATAATAATAATATAAAAAATTAGGATTAAAATTGACAGCATTATTGCACACCGTTTCTTCGTTTTTTCTTCTTCTCGAAAATATAACAGAAGCGTTAATTTCATCGGCATCGGAACGAAGCTTAATTGTCGAAGATAGCTCTAAAAGGCTACCGTGTCTGACCCTTTGATTCTCGCTAAGCGATACAGTGATTATTATCGGATCGCATGTACATACGAGGCAATCGCAGCAAGAATAAAGTAATTTGTGGAAAAGACTCGATTCCGTGCTCCGCCATCGATGCTATTTATTATATATTAATATAAAACATTTAAAGAAACGTAAGATTTTTTTTCGAAAAGATAGTCGGCAATTTTGCAAAAGGACTAAGAGATGGTTTCATCGTTAAAGGTAGCTCTGTAAAGAATACCGCGTAATCCATTAATAAATGAAGAAAAGCCGGTGGTGCGACTCTCGTGTGGGTCCGGGCGCATCTAAATGCATGCATGCATCACGTGTGCCAGGCCAGTTTGCGCGACTGCTAGTGTGCTCTGGCTGCCTCAGTCCTCGATTAACACTGGCAAATGTGGGCCGCCGTACCCTGACAATAGTCCCAATATCACCGCCACACCCTGCGCGGCTATATACTAACCAACGAAAATCTAACGGCTATGAAAAGAATCACGCTGCTCTGTTGCAAGGAGAGTCATCTATAAACCACTCATTTCAATTTTTTGATCATTCCGAAAATATTCAGCAAGAATTTTTATCATGCTTCATTAGTCTTGGACCGTGAATCATTATTTCATTGTCTTCTTGACGTACAATATAGATGACTCTTGAAAATCAATTTCTCGTGGGTTTTTATGATATATATAGCAATAATTTCTATATAACGTTTAAAATATATATGAATGAAAAATTCTCTTGTTATTTTAAAGATAAATTTTTTTAAGAGTTTCAGACGAGGAAACTTAATTTAATTTTCTTCAATAATGCATACGAGTGGCTTCTGAAAATGACCTCGCAATCCTTTATCAATAGTTAGCCAAATATAATACTAATAATTTATCATTTTTTCAACAGATATTTATAAAAATTCTTTTAAATTTTTCCGCATAATTTTCCCCAAGAGAAAATGGAATTGTAGTAACCAGAAGTATTATTTATAGTTTTTTACCATGTACCGTAAAGAACGCTTGGAAATGAACAGACGTGGAAGGAAGGAAGCGTGTATAAATTTGATCCGCTCGCTCGCGCTACCTGCACTAATTTCATGGCAAGATTACTACTATTTGTAGTAGGGAATAACAACGACAAGAGTTTAACAAGTTTCAGAAGGGCCAATATCTTATGAAGAATTGCATCTGGTGTTTGATATCACGCGACTGGTATACAGTTGTCAGATCCGTACGAATCGCGCGACTAAAACGGTACCGTTTTGCTTCAGTTGTTATAAAGAAGCGTTCGTCTTCTGTTGGAAACGCTACCACGAAGAATCATAGCGAGATTATTACACCCTTCCACGAAACTTGAGTGTTTTTCGCTTTGCAATTGGCGTGCGCATTACCAATTCAGAGCTGAGAAATACACTCCTCTTACCTTTCGTCGAACGTGTGGATGAAAAATGCGATTACGCAGAACCGTTCTGGTAGCGACGGGAGAAAAGCAGAAAAGACACTTCCGGTATCAGCCGCGCTTCGCGCGATTTGCCTTTCGACTTCCAGAAGAGAAAAAAATACTATAGAATATAGTAGTTGGTAAGAAAGCATTGGCCGTGTATCGATGCCACTATTAAAAGTGCTATTTTGAGAATTGTTGCGATTGCAGAGGAGAGCTTGAAGGTCGTTTCCGGTAGCAGACGCGTTCAAAATGATTGGCGTTACCATTTCCAGGAAGGAAAACTGACGATATAGTATAATTGATAAACAAACATTCGCCATGTATCGATAACACTAATGAAAATGCGCTTTTAAGAATCGTTGTGGTGGCGGACAAGAGCTGTAAGGTCACTTCCGGTAGCAGAGGCGGTCCGAGTAGTATACTTCGCCTTACAACTTCCTGAAAGAGAGAAAAGAAGTACGGTCTAGATAACAAACAGTTGCATTCGTTGCGTTTTGATGCCGCTTCGATGAAAACTCCGATTTCAGCCAGAGAAAAGAGCTGGAAGGTCACTTCCGGTAGAAGAGGCTTTTCGAGTAATTCGCCTTAAAACTTCTAGAAAGGTGGAAAAGGAAACATGGTCTAGTTAATAAACAACTATTCCTCGTGCATTCGCAACGCTATAATGAAAAATACGATTTTAAGAATCGTTGCGGCTGCGGAGAAGAACTGGAAGATCACTTCCGGTAGCGGCGTTTACAATGATTCGCGTTATGAGCTATAAGTTGAACAAGGAAAAGAAAAAGAAATATATTTCATTTAACAAACAAAGATTCGTCGTATTTAGATCCTACTGACAAAAAATGCTATTTGGAAAAGCATTTAGGTAAACTTGAGGTGGAAGGACATTTCCGGTAGCAGCGTTTTCATTGATACGCAGTATAATAACTTACAAGTGAAAAAGAGAAGCATAATTCACTGAATAATGAAGAAATCGTCGTATTTCGAGGGTATTGATCAGATATGCCCTTTTGAGAGTCTTGCTGCCGGTTACGGTAACAAACTGGAAGGACAGTTCCGGTAGAAGCGCTCGAAGAGATTCGCGTTACGACTTCCAGAAGGGGCAAAAGGAGCATGGTCCAGTTAGCAAACAAGCATTCGTCATGTTTCGATGCCACTGGAAAGCAAGTAGAGATTATTAGTGCGCTTATTAAACGCCGGCTGCTGTGGTTTTAGCTTTCGCTGTGCAGTGGACGTTCACGGAATATATCTTGCGACGAGAGGGGGAGGAGGAGAGTTTCCTACGTAAAATACTACTTACTCCCGAGCGCCTCGTATGTACAGAGTGTAGTTACGTAACGGGCGTGCATCTTTATTATTGGTCGAGAACCCGTACGTGTTGACCGAGGTCGTTGAACCTTCGCAGACACGCGTACGCGTACCAGAAAAAGTCTTCGATCGTGATCGCCGCTTGCACTCGACTCGGCGAGCTTTATTTTTGATCCTTCGAGTAACGCGATTAAACTCAACGTATCCTACGGATAATAGCTGGAGAGAAGCCGCATTATTATTATTATTATATTGAAAACATAGAAAATTACAAAATTCGTTTTAGACGGAGAGCAGTCTTCTCGGTCAGTTGCACTTTTTAACCTTGGAATGACGCGATTAAGTAAAATGCATATCCTGTAGGAGTTGCGTCGCGATCATCAATTGCAGTATTATATAAGATTATTAAAAGTTAGAAAATTAGTTTGGATAAGGAAAAAATGTTGATCCTGATGACCACCGCCGCTTACATTCATTTCGCCTCGCTTAATATTTGATCCACCACGAATGACGCGATTAAGATTAGTGGTGTAAAATGAATTACGTCTTCCGTCACGTAACGTAGTTGAAGGCATCCACAGAAAACGTAGTCGTAAGAGTCATAGAGAGAGAGAGAGAGAGAGAGAGAGAGATCTCTATCATCTTTACGGCTTACGTTCTCTCTCTCTCTCTCTCTCTCTCTCTCTCTCTCTCTCTGTGCCTTGAACTACGTTAAGTTACGGAAGACATAATCCATTCTCTGTGGTTACTCTAAGTAAGGCACGAGGCATGCTATAGGACGAGAAGGAATACAGCTAGCCAATAGAGTAGTATGAAAACTCGTCGTAAATTTTGAAGATTTTTCCTTCCTAAATGTCAATGATGCAACATAACTATCCGGATAATTTTTATACCGTCTGTCGTAAGTCTGCAATAATGATGCTGGGGAGTCAACTATAGCGAATGTATAGATTCATCGATCGATTAGCATAAAAACGACCGTTGAAACTACCGTCTGCCGGATTTTTTAATAATCTAGCCGGTACCTTTACGAATGATATATTTATAGTGTACTCAAAAAAGAGTAAAGTGTGTAACAGCTGCTGTCAAGTTATAGATTGGTCTATTATAAATATAAGTGCATGATGATTTATAAAAGCAGAGTTCAATAGGAGAAAAATAAATCTATATATCGCATAACGTTAGCATGTAATAATCATGCGAGAATCAATTGTTTCGAATATTAATCGATTGATTAGCATAAACACAACCATTGAAACTTGATTGAAACCACCGTGTATTGACCGTGTGTATGCTGGAGGTTTTAAAATATTGCACAGCAGGAAATTTTACAAATAATTATATTAATAAAACTCAAAGTACACACACAGTGTCTATTTTATAGGAAAGTCAGTCGGGTCATAGATCGATTTATTAGAAATATCAACGAATAATAATTTATAACAGAAGAGTTGGATAGAAAGAGAGAAAAAAGAATTTTTATATGGTCTATATTGTTGGTCTGAAATGATCACACGACAATCTCTTGTAAATATTAATGAACCAATTAGCATAAAGACAATCATTAAAACCACATCGTACGTTGACCTTGTCTGTGTTGAATTTTTGAATATTCTGACAGAAACTTTTAGAAATAGTATATTAATAGCATCGAAAGTACACAGTTTATGCGTGTGTTATAGCTGATCGGAAAATCTGACAGATCATAGATAGCGAAGTAGCAAAAGCAAACACGTATCGGTTGATATGTTCCCTTATCGCGTGCAACTTGATTCTTATCTTCTTCCCTTGGATTCAGTCTTTGGTACGCTTTCTCGAGTCGCGTAACGCTACGAAAGTTGCGTGAATAGCGTAGAAAACCTTTTGCGTTTTCTGCATGGTTTCATTTCTTCGTAGAATGTTCTTCGGCTCAACAACGATCCGCGTGCCTTTCTGCGAATGACGAAATTCACAGAAATTCTGCGCTGCTTGTTTGCATCCGTGCAGTTTATCAACGAGCATCGGACGAACCAGAAACATTGTCGTCGAACAATCGCTAACTGTGTGCGAAACGGTTAAAACCTAAGAAACATTGGCTAACGTTCAGTTGTTCTTTCGATAGCGTTTCTACAAGAAAGTGTGTTATTGTGATATAACAAAGCAGTTTTCATGAAACGCCTTTTAACTTTATCAAGATGCTCAAGCAATTCTTCGATGCTTTAGGAGGAAACTCGGTAACACCCTTGCTCTCTGTCTCTTTCTCTCTTTCTACAGATGCTTGTACATTTAATAATAGTACAACTAAACAGTTTTCACGAGACACGTTTTAACTTTATCAAACTGTCTGGAGACAATTGTTTAGGCTGATGCTCGGTAATGCCCTACAGACGTTTATTTACATACAAATAGTAATTCAATTCAGTAGTTTTCACGAGACACGCTTTAACTTTATCAAAAAGATTTGTTTATGATCTTTCAGGAGGGAATTCCCTAATGTTCTGCACAAATATATGCATATAAATAATAATATGTTTAAGCAATTTTCACGAGGCATGTTTTGCTTTATAAAAGCACTTAAAAGACTCTTCAAAACGAATCTTGATAATACCCTACAAATACTGATAATAGTGATATAATCGACCATTTTGCGCGACATACCTTTTAACTTTGTCAAACTGTCTGGAGACGATTGTTTAGGTTGATGCTCGGTAATGCTCTGCACAGACGTTCATTTACATACAAATAGTAATAAAATTAAGCAGTTTTCACGAGATACCTATTAACTTTATCAAGATAGCAAAAAGATTCATTGGTGATGTTTTAGGAGGTGATTCCATAATGCTATACAAATGTTTATGCATATAATGGTAATATAACGAGGTAACTTTCACGAGAAACGTTTTAATCCGTAAAAACGTTTAAACTATTCTTTAAAGCGAATCTTGCTAATTCCATACAACCATTTATACCCAGTGTTACTCCTCGTTGATACCTGATAAAAAACAGTGAATTGGCTTAAAGATGTGTTTGGCACAATGTTGCCAATGTATCAACACAGCATCATCCTTTAACACACATATATATTTCTATCATTCCGCCTCCCAGCCGAGTCTCGTCCTTCGTTCCTATATTTATTTCAACGTACATTTTGCCTATCGCAACCTCGCTTTCGTTCGCATTAGTGCATCGTAGTATCTATGCGTGGGATTATGCGTGAAGGTACCGCCATTAACGTGTTCATACCGTAGCAATATCGAATTCTGATACGAGTAACCGAATCTCCGCAAGACAAATACCTGCATAAGAAAACAAATACACGATTCTAGCAGTATTTTATTACATAACTAGAGAAAATAGATACTCTGATTATAACAGCGTTGTATTAAAGAACTACATTAAAAATTCTAACCTATCTTGAGATAATGAAATTGATGAAAGTTTTTCGCTTTATTTCAGTCTCGCAGCGGTATGTCCGTGGGCACGGGAGGGCGAGCACCGTTTAGGCGGGTTACTGCCGCATCTGCGATACCGACCAGTCGCATCAACAACAACATCAACAACAACGCTACGAAAAACCAGTAAGTTTTCTCGGAATTGATATCTAAACCGAACTCTTAGAAACACGGATAAACGGTAAGTTCTTTACATAGAAGATAAAAAAAAGAAGAAAATGTTTATAGGCAATGAAGGATTCTGCCTTACCGACTACGGTATTAAAACCCTAGCTACCCGAAGAGGTCAGCACTGTACGTTTTGTTTTTCGCGCTAATTGCATTCTGATAATTCTCTAAACAAGTTTCAACTCGCATCGATTCAACCAGTCATTATTTCAAAGTTCAACGTATTTCCAGACAATATCGCATCGTTAAGAATACATTAACCAATACTTGTCTATAAAGTTAATGAACTATTGCGGAAGAGGGCTAATGTATTTTCCTAATGCATTCTCCTAATGTATACTTTTAATATTGTTCTTATTAACGTAGCGTAGTTTATTGCAGCGAGCTACTAAATGCTGGGTCATTTATATTCATGCGTTGTGTTTTCTACTTTCAAACTGTATGAAAGAGCCTTATTTAGATGGAATGATATATGCTCCACTTGTTATCGCAGCTATTTATTAATTATTCGCGTGACAATGTAATCTGTCATTGCAGATTCGCTGCGGGGATATAGCTCAGTGGTAGAGCATTCGACTGCAGATCGAGAGGTCTCCGGTTCAAACCCGGATGTCCCCTAGTTATCCCCCCCCCCCTTTCTTTAAAATTTCAATTCTTTATATATCACAATCTACCACTGAACCTTAGCTATATACGCGCGCGTCTCACTCTTCTTATTATTTTATTTACTTGTCAAAGCTTAAGCCGTGTCGTCGCTGAGTCGATATTTCACCGACTAAGCGAGAATATCTTAATGACAAATTTGTAGAGTTTGCTATATATATATATTTAAATAGCTCAAGAGCATAGACACTAAAATTGATCTATTGTTTACATTTCTATAAATACATCTCTGAGAAGCTATAAGAAACTCAGCATAATACAAAAAATATAAGAAATACAATATGAAATATAAAAATATTAACATGATAAAATTGCTGTATAGGTGTAACTATTTGTAATCAATGATATTTTTGCATTTAATCTTTCGTTCCATAAATTTTTTATTATTCAAAGTCCTTTAAAGACAATGCATGAATAATCGTTATCCGAGGACCTCTGAAAGTGTAAATGATGATCGAGAGGCTTAAGAAAACAATCGAATCTATTGTAATTATTATATTTAAATAAACGATCCATCTATCCCAGATGGATGCTTCGGTGCATCCTCAGTGGTACACCCTGTACATTAGTAAAGCGTCGAAGCCGAGTCAGAGCCGCAATTTAATTTATAATATTAATAAAAAAAGACGATTAATGAGTGTTTCCCAACGTTCTCTCCCCCAAAGAAAATAAGAAAGATGATTTTAACGTAGTTTCAGCTTGTCTTCGTAGGTCGTTAGATATTTTTGATGAAATTCTGGAACAAGGCCGCTCCCAAGCCTAAAAATAGCATAATGAACTGAGGTAAGACAAGCCACTATTAAAATTGGTGGAATTGCTAAAGTTTATCTAAAATAAAGTATCCTTGACTCAGTTGTTTCTTCTTTCGTAGGTGAGAAAAAACTTGTATCTCGAGGTTTATCCAGTGGATCGCTAGGCTTTTTACTGGATTGGATTGTCAGTCGATCCGTTTTAATAAGAATATAGGAAGAAGAGGAAGAAGAAGAAATTACAGAGTATATTGGGCTGTGCGTGCAAATGACTCTTCTTCAATGGTAGGAAGTCGATCGAGCATTGGATCGATCATCGAGATGAGGCTGGATAGCGAAGAATGGAACCAAATGAAATAAGGATGTTTAAAATCGATTCGATGGCCGATACGATCGTTACTCCGAGAGACGTATCCTGTCCCTGGGGGCATTGACCAGCGGTCAGCGATCGAACTGACCTCATCAACTCGTCACCCGTCGATATGCGCTAAACTAGCCGAATCGCATCTCTCTCTCTCTCTCTCTCTCCCTCTCTCTGTCTCTCTCATTCATCTAAAACCTCTCCAAGCTCACCCGTATAACTTTCTTTTTCTATTTCTTCCTTTCCACACACACACACACACAGAGGCGCGCGCGCGCACACACTGGTGAATGCCTCTCTCGATCAAGAAAATAGACACATTGCATTTAAGACACTCTGATAGTTTTATTGCCTGGTTAACCAATGGATGACAGAAAAATCCGTTTCATTTCATCAAGAAGAATTACGATGTTATCAAGTACCACTGATTCGTTTATAGAAACATGAGAAACCGCTGTGGAGAACTTTGTAAAATTTTTAAAGAGTTTCTAGACCATCGACGTTCTCTCTCTCTCTCTCTCTCTCCCTAACTCAACTCCATTTATATTCTATATCTATTATATCCATCAACCTTTTAGCCTTTAATTTAAGTATATATATATATACGCTTAACAATAGCAGCAGCCGTTGGTTAATTCCGACTTTCCAACGCTTTCCAGAGTTCCAATTTTCATAGACTCTTGCGCCGCCGTTGCGCGATAAAGCAATCGGAGAATTACGCGATTGTATTGAGATTTAACGCTCGGGGAAAATACTAGATTTACGTATATACGCTTCTTTTTGTCGCTCCGATTTACATAACATCAGACTATAAGTGGTTGTAAAAAAGAGGCACAGAACTGGTTATCATCTTATACCCTTGTTATCTTCACTCGTACTAATTAGACTTTGCACTTTGCAGGAAGGTCCGATCGCTGCTTCGAGAGGATAGAGCCGGATGAACCTTGGGAGTGATCAACTAGGACGACAAGACTGCTGAGAATGCGTTAAGGAAATTATCGGAGGATCGCGAAATGCGCTGTGAAAACGCTCAGCCGACTTTTATTGGAGGACGAACTGCACAGTCTATATATATATATATATATACACAGCAACAAGTTACTTGCATAACTATTATAAGCCACCTGCAGGACAGAGAAATGAGGATTGCGGCTTGACTCGGCTAGCTCGACCTTTTACCAGCTGACGCGATACACGCACTTATTCGCCTTACCGTTCGGATCCGATCTAATAATTCCTCGGCGATCGCTCAACATCGGCAAATTCCCTCTCCCTCCACCGAAATTCCACTAATCCTCCATTATCCACCATCGTATCAAAATAATCTGGTTATTCCCTGCTTGGGACTGTAAGGATAATTCTAAACACGCTTCGTTGATGAGGATGAGGAAGCGAGGATTTGCGGAATTTCATAGCTTCTCTTAAGCACGAAAACAAGAGGATTTGCTTCGTTCGGGAAAATTGATATTCATCCAAATACAAACCTGTTATGTAAGAGAGATAGTGCGTTCACGTTATATATATCATGTTTTTTAAGTATTTAAAATCGGGACACCAAGGTACTTCCCTTCAATACCGTTTTGATCCAATCCATTAATTTCTCTGACATCGCTTAAAATGATCAAATTGTTGCAAATTCTCTCCTTCTCTCTTAGTTCCAGTGGAATTCTAGAGATTCTCAATTATCCACCATGATATATATCCAGTTATACTCCACGTATATTTCTCGTTCTAGAATATAAGAATAATTTTAAACACATTTGTAGTTTATAAGAATGGGGAAACGCAGAGGCGTCTGTGAGGGATGCGAGGATCAATGATCGACGAATGACCGTGGCTAATTTTTGTCAGAGATCTCCATTAATCTTGTGGAAGCTTTGTGCATAGATAGAGAGGGGGGGGGGGGGGGACGGTCAAAATTCGAGCTATGCATACATACACACATACGCATATATGTATATAGTAAAAAGAATGGAATGGTTCTTTTTCAGGTCGAAAGCCGAATCAAGGCCAACAGCTGGAACGGGACGAAAAAGGGATTCGGTTTCGTCGCTTTTCAGCAGCAAAAGAGCAGCACCGAGTAGAAGATTCGAAGGATCGAGCAAGAGCAGGCTTAAGAGCGATGCTCCATTGAAGTGAGTAGACTGATCCGTGAGTTTTTTTCATCCTTGTTATTGCAGCTGAAGCATCGGGAGATCGAAAAGTGGGAAAAGAGAGGTAAAAATATAATTGTGCGCGTGGAAATGGCGAGTGGAGCACAGCGGGTTCGATAACCCGTGGCACACAGGTCCTTTGATCTTTGCATCGGGCGAATACACACTCGCATTTGCAAGGTGAGCCCAACCTGTCCACTCTCCATATTTATTTTCGATCTTATCCCTCTGCTCTCGGCTGCAAAGGCCTCTGCACGCGCGCTCCTATAACTGGACCATCCGGAAAGAATCACTCGGCCCCGAGTGACTTTCCTAAAAGGCTCTCCTCCGAGCGGTGTATATATATGCATGCATGCTACACACTGCTCCAATCTTATATCTATAGAATTACTTTACTCAAAGTCTCCATTTTTCAGATGCTTCTTCCCTCTTTCTTATGACGAAATTCAACCAGAGAGAATTTACTGGTATATTGTAAGAGAAGAGAGAAAAAAATTCAGGAGAGGAATTTTAAAGCGGAGAGAGAAAGAGAGAGAGAGAGAGAGAGAGAGAGAGAGAGAGAGAGGCTGTGCTGTGTGCGTTGTTGCATTGTTCATGGTGGAGAATCTCCGTGGAACGTTAGTTGGTACTGGTGCAGCTTTAGCGTGACTAAAGCAGATCGACCAGTACTATACTTGTAAAAGGTGCCTGGCATTGCAATAAAGAGGCGAATCCTGGTTTCGCGTCGTGCTACTGCCTTGCTGTGTAAACCAGTTCCTTTTTTGCTTCCACCGTACGCTTCATTCTCTTTCTTTCGTGACTCCAACGCCACTTGAAACACCTTTCGACAAACTGTGGGGGATGTGTTCTCTCTCTCTCTCTCTCTCTCTCTCTCGTCTTTAACTTGGACGTAGATCGAGTCTTCAATGGAAAGTGTACGAAAGGGGAGGAAGAGACGAGGAGGTGGAGAGGACCACTGGTTTCTCCCTAGTCGTTGTACCAGGCTGTATAAACTACCACGTAATGCCTCGTAAAATCCTCCCCCTTCCACGATAAACACCAATGGACAGCCTCCGTGCTCTCGTCGATCCTTACTTTTCATCCAGAACTGCGCCCGTACTTTTATCTCACTAGATCCTCCATCCATACGATTGCCCCATACAGACGCACCATGATTCATCGAGAAGAAACTCGCGTCAAGAGGAATTTATGGGACACTCCGTTACAGTAATTCTTCCAACGTTGTAATTATTCTGTAATCGATTCAAAGATTAGATGCTACATCTTTGAGGTCTGGCAGACTCGTCGAATTCTTTAGGAAAAATTTTGACACGGAGTCATCCCTCTTCCACTATATATGTACCAATGGAATGTCTCGATATACTCTTCTCTCGCTGGTCCCAACTTTTTAACGGAACCAAAAATGACTTTGACTTTTCTTCAGCTTTACCTTCTACGAATAGTTCATACAAACCTATAACGAATCATCAAAGAAGAAACTGCTATCAAAAGAAATTTCCATTTGACCATATCATTATAAGAGCAATATTATTCCAAAAATCACAGTCAGTCTGTATATAATTAAACGAAAATGTAAAGTTTATATTTATCTAAGAAACTCGTAAAATTCTCAATGAAAAATGCAGAGAAAGTGGGTTTGTGCAAGAGTAGTGGTGTCCTGCGCGTAGGATGGTATTGATAAGGCTGCAAGGAGACAATTTATTCGAGTTACTCATCTTCCGCAAGGAGAGAGAGGTCTACAGATTTTATCTGGATGAATGAAGCAGTCATGCGAGACTAAGCAAATTGAAGCAAAATCGGTTGCTGCTGCTCCCATGATCCGTCGTTCCTCGTGAGTCATATTGGAACGATTGTCAGTGCTCGAGAGGCAGTGAAAGAAAGAAACAGGCCTGTGTAGCGAGCGAGGGAACGCAACGGAGGTGGTGATGGTGGTGGTAGAGTCGGTAGGGGGTGGAGAGACCAGAGAGGATGAGCGAAATGTGCAAGAAAGGACACATAGTCCGTGCCACCACCATGTCTCGTGTCTCGTCTCTTCTTCAATCTTTAATCGACACTCTGCACAAAGACGTTGTTGGGTCCTCATCCTATAGACTGCTCTCGTTACTTAATTAGAGTTAAGACTGCCACGTCCATGGGAGGAAATAAAAGGCAGAAGCGATAGGTCGAGCATGACGATTCTCGCGGGTTTCAACTGGCCGAGCTGCTGGCCGAGACCGACGACCCACTCTGACAACGAGAGCAGAGCACTTGAACCGACGCGGACCATTCGGCCGACCTACATACCCAGTGAATCAAAAGTTAATCTCTCGAGGACTCGCTTCTAACCGTCTCCCCCTCTTCTCCTCCTCCTCTCCAAAACTCGCTCTCCCGTTTCCCAATCTACGTTCCTCCACCTATATACCGATCTCACCCTCCGTCCACGCAATCGACCTTTATACGTGCCTATCCAAACAAAAGTTAATCCCATCGGCCTAGTCCCCCAATTTCACCACAACTAAAATTATCAATTTTCATCCTCCTCGATATTTTTCCGATCCTCGATCTGACATTAGAATTCAGTGTTTGAATCTTTATGATGGAATTATTTTGCGAATGGATACTTATTTGTTATTCGTATTGTAAGATATTGTAATTGATATTTTTTGTAAGTTTTCAATTCTCCTGCTGTTTATTATACGCACAAAGCTGATTTTTTTGAAGAATTTCTCTATTTTCTATAGTATTTAATGAAATTCCGATGCAAGCAAAAATCGTCATAATGGAAATGATTCTCAAATGGGTACTTGTGTAGTTGTTCGCATGGTAAAATACACGTAATGATATCTTGTAAGCTTACAGCGTCTCTGATATTTACAGAGAAAGGTCGTGTTCTTAAAAGATTTCCCGATTACTCGATCGATACTTATCGTACAAAAGTGTCGATTCTTCCACTGGACAATCTTGAGTGAGAATCCGTGAGAGGGATCTTCCTAATTTCTCCAATGTCTTTCAAATAGATACTTATTGCTTGTTCTCACTGTAAGATAAATGTATCCATAATAACTGGTAACTGTCCAAGGTCTCTGGTGTTTACACACAAAGCCTATTTTTTTGAAACATTCCGTAATTACTCGCTCGACTCCTATCTTGATAATGCGTAGAGAAGCGAATCAGCGTGAATTAGAATTTACATGGTACAGAGAGAGAGAGAGAGAGAGAGAGAGAGAGAGAGAGAGAGAGAGAGAGAGAGAGAGAGAGAAGGAGCTCGTAATATGTTCAGTTTTATAATTCAATGAAATTCTTATCTGGATTATAGTGATTGCCTGAGATAATTTTAATGTTACTGATAATACAGTTGATAGGATCTATCAAGAATAAGGCGTAATAAGTCTAGATTAAATGGCTTTCTTTCTAACGAAAGGGTTTGCGAAGAAGGGCATGTCTAATTGACTCGTCTGATGTGAACGGTGTGAGAGAAGAGGCGACTTTAAAGCGAAACAAAATGACGTCATCGACCACGAAAGATAGCAGCGTTATTGAGTTAGGGATTACGTAAATAACTGAAAAAGTGGATGACACGCGAGCAAAATTGGCAGAGCGAGAAATCTCTCTTCGAATCCACGTTTCGTCATTTTTCGCGATTAAATACAAGAAGAAGAAGGAGAAGAGGGTCTCGTACTTGGAACTCTCATCCAGAAGTAACGTTAATATCCAAGTTAATCGCGAGTGTTATTTATAATTTATACAACTGGTGTCCGCGTGTTCGCGGTTTCGACCGGTCGTAAATATTGCATTCTCAAATAATAGTGGCTCTCTCGTACAGACTGATGGAATGGTATTGTTGATTTAGTTTTTAGCTGCGATAACTCGTTGTGTCTCATTTGCATACAAAGGAGCGTATTTTTTCTGGCGATATTATCGCAGGTGTAGGAACATTACGGGCACACGAATTGCCTGGTGAAATTCAGCATCATGAGACGTGCATTGGAAAGGAAGAAAAAGCAGCGATTGAGTAGCGAGTCGTTCGTTTGGTCTTTCTCTTTCGATCCGGACGGAGGTGCAGGCTCCAGGGATGACTCCTTCGGAGCGCGCGCATCTTTTGATGCTCTCGCGTCTCATAATGTAATATTTTCATGACTCGCCGTAAAGAGTGAGCCTCTAGCTCGCGCGATAACGATATCGTTCTTACGACGATTTTAGAAGCGATAAACATTCCTCCGGCTGCTAAGGAAAGTACTGTTAGAGTCTCCGCGCTCGCTGCCGCAACAGCCACTAAAATCCAGCGGGACGAATTTTCCAAGACTGCAGCAGAGCTCGAATTATATAACGCCTCTCCGTCGCCACTGATTTACAACAAGTTTCATCCATTCTTTCCGCAGCCATTATTATAGTTCTATTTTTATTCGCTCTTCCTTATACATTTTTCATCCTCCTTCGACATAGTATTTCAATACACATTGCGTCACGTATCTGCGCAACGGGCATGTGTCGAATAATTTGCATAAAGTACCATATAGAATATTAATAGGATCATAAATAATGATTATCGAACACAGTAGCTGATATATCCAAGCCACGAATACGCTATATCTCTATTGATACGAATTAAATAGGCACCCTTGCTCTATTAGCCACTCGCTCTGATCATACCCTCTCTTTGTAATAGTGGAGCTTCGCTGTGTGTATCTGTGTATATATATGTTTAGAGTGTAGGAGTGATAGGTGGCAAAAATTTAAGAGTGCATGCACAACATCACTGTAACATTTTGTTTTTTTCATTTTTGCCATCCTGCTTGATCTTAGAATTCTGAAAGATATCTTGAATAATTAAAAATAATAATTGCATACTCTGCAAACACTGCGACGAAATGTATTATTTCATTTTTGATAAGTCAAACAACGATTTTGGTTAATTTTTCGAAACGAGAACAAACAAAATGATGGAAAAATTATCAAGAATATCTTAACTTTTAAAGTTTCTGAATGGTTCTTGATAAAGGAAAAAATATAAAAACAATTTATTTTTTTAATTTATTTAAAATATAAATAAACTTCGTCAAGGTCACCTTCACTTAGCTACAAAGCGTGCAATATTTTGTTTAATTATTCAAACGATTAGATTCTTCAGAAAATTGAGATCAACTGGCCACGAAAAATTTATTGACACAAAAAGTGTCCACAGTGATGTTATGCATGCACCCTAAATTTTTGATAGTATATGTCACTGTTACACTCTATATACATATATATACATGAAATACAACGCTCGAAGCTTTTCTCACCTGATTAGATATCGTTCGAGTCTGTTCGAGGCTTATCTCTTATCAAAGCTCGTTATGAGAAGATTGTAATAAGAGCGTTTGGGTTGGAACGATTAAATTCACCGACAACTCATAGGTCCAGCAATATTCACAACTTTGAAAAGAATATTGACCATCGGCAGTAAGAACAGATGCTCTCGTGTTGAAGACAAGTGGTCGTTGTTGGTGTTGGTATTGGTGGGAGAAGAACTCATCGCGAATCGAGCGTAGACGCCTGCCAGCCGGCAGCTTCAGCTGCGAGATTAGGATTTTTTACTTTCCACCCATCTCTCTCTCTCTCTCTCTCTCTCTCTCTCTTTGACAGAGGAGCAAATAAACAATAACCCTCGAGAGTCTGTGGGAACAACGCATTATGTTCGCAATGTAAGCGATAAAACCGTCAACTTTCTGACGAGATCATCCTGATGAGAGTAACGAGTAGCAAGTTTCCCAACACTCCACACACACACATATATATTTTTATATAAATTATACAGTCCCGCCATTGTACAACGACCAGTGTCGTTATCTATCAATCGCTTAATCCAAGTTTTTTGTTTTTAGTTTTTTAACGATCGTGGTGCTCGCGACAGAGGGACGAGTGACTCAATATGCCTTGTTAAGCGTTTCGACGTAACGAAAGCTGACGCCAGGTCGATCATGCGAGTGTCCAGTTATATTTTTCTGCGCTCTCAAATATTCGTCTCACTCCGAAAGTACCCAATGGCGAATGCAGCCTTTGGGCCCCACTTGGAGTGTCGTATTTTCGCTACACTAGGCGGAAAAACCTTGGATCTTTGCTAGTTTTCTGTAGAGGCCTGCAAATTCTGAGCGCAAATCCTTAAAGTCATCTACACGAGTCCCTTATATCGTATATATATATAGGATGATTTTTCAATGATATCAACAATTTCTTTTCAATTCTTCTTCTAAGCACCTCGCCCACTTATTCTCGTAGTTTTCGCATTGGCTCTTCTTCTTCCTTTTTTGAATAAAAACATTCGTCTTACTCGGGGAGTACCAAATGGTCAATATATACAGCGTTTGGGGTCCAGCTTCAGTGTCGTACTTCCGCTATTCAAAGCGGAAAGCCTCTGGATGTATACCGGTTTTATGTGGAAACTCGCAAATAGTGCGCAAATGTTAAAGTTTTATAGTGTCAACAGGATGAGTCCAATGAGCCCATTACCAGGAGGCTTTTACGACGATATCAACAATTTATCTCTAATTCTTCTCTCAAGTACGTCGTGCACTTATCATCATAGTTGTCATCTCAATTCTTTTTCTTTTTCCTAATAATTGCAGTGACGGCATCGGTTAATGATGATTCGATGAAAGAAAATGACGTTCTTCTTTGTAACTTATGAAACGCCCTGTAGAGGACGTAGTTTAAGAATAGTGGTGCTCCGAATGGGGGATTGAAAGATTTGACAAATTATTCGATGACTTTTTTAATGGAATGCAGGAGAACTTTGAGTGACGTCAGTTGAAACCAATTGACCACCAATGGGGAAGGTAAGCTCCTGCGATTTTATTCATTTTAGTCTGTTTTCTTCGCTGCACTGGTTCGCACTAGTTCGATATAAGGAGGAGAGGAATCTTGTGTAGAATAGGGTTTATCTTATTTCATCAAATTGCACAAGTTTATCAGTGTAGTGAAAAAAACAGCTATTGTTCCAAGCAGGCGTGTATCGTTTTAAATTATCCGTATTAATATTAATCTGTGTTGACGATTGGCGAGGAATTTTTCTGAGAGTAGGGAAAGGGAGAAAGGGGTAAATAGCCTCCCGAAGATGTTTTGGCCACCCGGTATATACCATATGTCGACCGTATGAGAAAACTGGTCGACGGTGAGACGTCTAGAGATTCCGCGTGGCCTCCTTAAGCAGTTTCTTCTACTTCCCTTCCCTCGACCGCCCTGGTCCCGCTCCCCGTGCTCGGCAAAGCATCCTCTACGTATTCGTATTCCTTCCCAGAACCAACGCAAGCTTCCTCCTGGCCCCACCAGGTTCAGCAATTATCTCTCTCTCTCTCTCTCTCTCTCTCTCTCAAAAATCCGCTCGATCGAACAGCGTCTCAAAGGGCATTCGACCATACACGCACGACTCAAGCGCCTCCTCGGACCTCCACAATTACCACTAGAGTTCTCCAATTTTATTACTCCAATATAACTTGCCACTAGTCTTCGTTCCGCCATAACTTCAATCGAAGAAATTCATTATTATTATTGCTTATTTACGTCATAAGGATAATTCCATAAACCCTACATTTGCGCAACGATACTTTAATTACTCATTGTATTCCCACAGATTTATCCTATTTTATCCTCCGCACCCACCAGCTTGAAATTCTATATGCCACGTGACAAATGGATTTTACATCATTCCAGTGGATATTAAAGAAAAAACTCCCTATGAGAATATGGCAATAAGAAGGAATCATAATGCAATAAGTAATGATTTTAATTGATGGAGCTAGCATTGCGAGGTCTCTGTTACGTGACGTATCTCAGCTGGATCTTGCGCGATAGCTATCGACTATTTAAGGGTTGAGTCTCCCTGACTAATTAGATAAAGACCTTGTAACGCTTTAGCAGGTAAACGATGTCATAATGGAAGATTCTTATCTGGATTTGTCAGAGGAGATGTTGCTGGAGATTTATAGGAATTCGTTGTCAAAGCTTTTGGACAATAGATTTAGCGTACATCCTATTTTCCGTGTAGCATAAAGTGTAGCACAACCAGTGTGTACCGCCAGAAAACCTTCGAGACTCGACTCAACGGGCGATCGGAGCGACCGTGTTGTGTGTTGGCCTACTGGAGGAGGGGCAAAGCGATACTTGGAGGGGGCAAACGCCTGTCGCCTCTCGATTCAGTTCACGATGCACCGTCGGTTAGCCTGCATCGCCCTTTCTTACCTACATATCCTTCATTCTTCTTATTCTCCTCTTATTCCACTTCAATTCCATCCTCCAAAAAGCTCACCATTCATCGTGTTCGGCTCCGTTCAAACACTGGACTCCAATACGCTAAAGCAGCCAACAGGATTTACCCACTCACTCGAGCCTCATTTTTGTGAAAGTTTCTGCAATTTATAGACCTATCAAATTGTCAGTATGGATAATCGATGGGTCCCTCTCGACAACACCACCAACTTTTTTCTTTGCATGGCTGCTTTAAAATTCACACCTAGGACACACGCGAACCAGTTGATTTTTTTCCTCGATTGATAAAATTACATTCGGCCGAATGGATAGAAGAGAGGTTATTATTGCAGTGCAACTCCGTTGAAACGTTAAGGTGGTTCAGACAGTCGAGTGTTGGCAACAAGTGGTCGCAACGGCAACGATACATACGGACCAACGTGCTTCCATTTCTTTTCTCTGTCTCGCTTACATTCTAGTAGCAAAGAGAGTCTCCCCTCCCTATCCCTCTTATTCTGTCACCATTTCATCCTGCACAACCACCAAACGCCTGTCACGTACGTGTGTTTCAGAAAAACGAAGCGCCGTTCGCGTTCCCAGCGAAGAAAGTGGCTCGAGGTCGGGTACACACGGACGAAAATCTTGAAATTCCTTCGAACCGAAAGTTGTGACACGACACGCGACAATAACGGTGCTTATCGTCTCCCGTATCGTCTAAGCGACGGCGCACCAATCGTTTCGAGAAATGTGCCTTGGCGTCTGCTGCAACGGCCACGGTAAAAATTGCACGTGCCGTTCGTCCATGCCGACTAACCATGTTTTGGCTAGACATGCAGTTCCGACCAAACTTTAAATTGTCTTGTACCTGTGCCACAGAACAGAAAATCGCGGCGTTTCTTGACACGTGATAAAGAAATTTCTGAAATCGCTTAGATGCCCGTATCTCGGACCAGGGGGAGAGCCACGGTGACAGAGTAATATTGGTCGCGGTGTGAACGAAAATTTCATGCCTGATTATGTAACGTTTATATGAAAATTAAGTAGGCGGCAAACAGTGGAGACGTTCGTAACAACGCTCTCGTCTGTGTCCAGTAAGGCGAGAAAGAGGAGAAAGCCAGCAGTGTAATCAAAGTTTTCGTGGAAAGCGTGTAGTTCAACGATCAATGTTGATCCGTTAGGATAGAAATACAGAGAAGAGTGGTGTTGTGATTTAGAGTTTGAAATTTCTCGTGACCATGATGAAGTTCAAATCGCTGTTTCGCAGAGGACAGGCTACTAGCCAGCCACAGCAGCAGTCTCAGCAGCAGCCGACGGCACAATCCCAGCAACAAGTCGGGTTGCGTCAGGCGCCAAGCGTGTCATCGCTGGAAGTCAAGTCGGAATCGGCAGCGACTGGCCACTGGAGCTCGCTCACCGGAAAAGACAACGGGAGGAGCAACAACGCCAAGCAACATCAATCAAAGGGACCCTCCAAGGGGTCCAGGATGCAGGAGCTCGAACGTGAGATAGAAGTCTTACGCAAGGAGCGTGCATGCCTCGAGGCCAACTTGCGGGATGCGACCTGCGATGCTCAGGCTCTTCACCAGCTGCGCACCGAACTCGCCTCTCTCAAGGTAATCCAACCGCATTATCCCTCTTCTTGTCTCTTCTCCAATTCTCCACTCTCCAATCTCCCAGTCTCCCATACCTACCGACTGATGACGCTCCTATATTATACTCTGTCTCTGTACTGCTGCTGCTACAGATGTAATCCACTGCCACTGTCTCAGATCTTTCCGTCCCCTTCACCCCACTTCCACCAATTTTCAACCCTCTATTCGCGCCTTCCTTAACCGATCTTCACGTGTGCACCCATTCCTCCCTGTCTCTCTACCTGCATACCATTCTCGACTTTACAAAGAAAACAAACGCACTAACTGAGCCTACTATCTATAGGGAATAAGCTCTTTTGCGCAATCACACCTTTTTTCTCTCCGCCTCCTCCCCCACGCCTTCCGCATCTTCCGTATCTAACTGCCATATAATTGCGGCATACCTGGTATTTTAATTCCTGATGATGATATTTAACGTCTTTCGACGATACAACATACGTGGGCGGATGATTTCTGTCTTTTTCGCAACACAGACGCCCCATGTGATTGTACGAGGAGAATTGTTTATGTATTATTCACAATGTCTCTTTTAAATGTTTCTCTGGTCTACGTTGTTAAAACACCGAATCAAGAAAACTTGTTCTCTTTTAAGAAGAGAAGTAGTGTGCGTGCATGTGTGTGCGTGTGGTGTGTGTAAATTTCATTTTTCAATTCATGATCCTTCATTATTTGCATACTGCTACTCTTATGATTAATGAAAGTAATACTTCTGTATATGTTGAGTTGAATTATAGATTTTATAGTATTCTTGAGAAAATTTCTGTCACTTTTCGTTAAAGAAAGGGGAAAAGGTGTTTAATATGGATGTTCATTAATCATGGCAGAGGGCGTCAAACGCAGGGATGTTTACGAAGAGAGCTTACAAAATCGAAAAATTTTGTGATATGACGAAAAGTTTCTTTCATTTAATTGCAATACGATTTGAACATTCCTTTGATTCATAAATTTAGCGCTTCCTTCGTGCTCTACGACTTAAATCAGTTATGGGAAAGAAAGGGCATGCTTTATTTTACAACGCGGGATACCACCTAACCTTGAAGTGTGACAGTTACACTTCTACAGCTTGGCTCATGCAATTCAAATAATGCTTCGCGATTTTCATTTATGGAGCCATACTCTTCGCTATTGTTGTGTATGTCAAAGAATCGGGCAACACGGTAGTTTTGTGTTACGCAATGATTGCAATTAGCAATAGAATGTCCTCCATGTTTTCTCATTTGCGTTAGTCCCCGGCGATAGATGCGTGATTGTTATAGATACCATTCGATTTGATAAAAATTATACCTTATTGTCTAAATTTCCCCAATCACACATGGTAAAGATTCTTTTATAAATAATTTTATTTGTTTTGTATAAAATATTAATAATAGGATAAAAGTAAAATTATTTAGTACGTGTATGTTATGTGGTAGTTAATAAGATGCAAAGCTTGAGCAGATATAAAATCACAATCATTTTGCTTTACGCACAGGAGCAGCATAGTTTGGAATTGGAAAGGCTTGCTGGAGAAAAAGAAATCCTACGTTCACGTTTACATGATGTCTCTCATCCACCATTGTCAGAGTCAGAGAAGCAACAGTTACTTCTCGATGCATCCAGATTGCATAATTCTGCACCAGCTTCCATTGCTATACTCCAAGATGATAGTGTATCTCCTTCCACTATACCACAGGAGAATGCAAACTGTACTACACCGGAATGGGACAAACATTCTTCCAGTTCTATGTCTGAAGTTTCCGTGGCATGCTTACAAGACAGAATTTTGCAAATGGAAGAGACACATTATTCGACAAATGAAGAACTACAAGCCACTATTCAGGAACTTAGTGACTTACAGGTATATTGATTTTTTTTGTACAGTACTTTAATATTTTACTGTGTTTACTTGCTTCACATTTAATCCTCTTACAGGCACAATTAACAGAGCTACAGGCAGATAATGAAAGGTTGACCGAAGAAAAGGGAGTTTTATTGGAATCATTGTGTCGTCAAACAGAGAAATTGGAAGATTCAAGAACCAAGGTTGATACACTGCAAGGACTTTTATTACGAGAAGAACAACCCCAAGAATCACCTAAAGGCTATAATACTGAAAGAGAACAAAAGCTAGTAGATTTACTAAAGGTGAGTGAGTTGCATACAAAAATTTTTGAAAATAAGCCTTCAACATTTAAATATAATTATAACTAAATGTTTATAGAGTGCGCAAGAGGAACGTGAATCATTATTGCAAAAACAAGAGGAGTTGTCTTCCGAACTTAAAAATCTTAGGTCGACGGCAGATGCAAGTTTAATAGAAACTGAACGATTGAGAAAATGTGTGAATTTGATGGAATCAACTGTAGAAACAGTCAATATCGAACGTAAACAAATAGATATTGAATTAGCAGAAGCCAGACAAGAGAGTGCAAATAGAAACATTGAAATAAATAGATTAGCGACTTTACTAGAAAATGCGAGAGCTAAAATTGAAGAGCTGGAGCAGTCAAGACAAGTGGAAAACAAAAGTGAAGCAGATGAGCTATTAGATGCTGCTAGACGAGAGAAAGATACATTAGAGACTCAAGCTGCTGCGTTGCAAGAACAATTAGCACGATCGCACTGTGATCATGATCGTCTTCGAGATCAATATTCGCAGCTTCAGGAAGAATATAAGGTTAAATTTTGTTTGTAAACAATCGAACAGCCTTAATTGTTCTATTATTATTCTAATTTGGTTGTGCTCCATTATAGGTCTCGCGTAATAATGCCAAATCAATTATTGACGATTTGGAATATAGATTAAACCAATTGAAGGATGAGAGATTATCTGTAACCACAGAGCTCCAACTTGTAAGAGATTCTCTGGCTGAGCTTCAAGCTCAATGTCAGAGACATTTAGAGGACAAGAGAGAGCTAAAAGCTGCATTGAGTGAAGCTCAACGCAGGGAGCGTGAAGCACAAGCCCACCTGTGCGAACTTGAGCATGCTTTAGCCGAGGAACGAAAATTAAGACAGGAAGAGAGCGCCGAATGGGAACAATTCCAAACGGACTTATTAATGACCGTCAGGGTAGCTAATGATTTTAAGACGGAAGCGCAAAGTGAGCTTGAGCGTGTAGTCATGGAAAACAAAGCACAGAGAGATAAACTTAGAGCTTTGGAAGCTCAACTTGATAAGCTTAACAAAGGTGAGTGTTGATACTCGATTGGTAAAAGTTAAATATCTGGATATTATAATTTTAAAATCATAAGTAACGAATTTAAAATTTTTGCACTTTAGTACATTACCATATAATACCCGATTGAGTTTGCCAGAGATAACGGAATCAATATAGTATATTTTTTAATAGATTTTTATAAAAATATTTTTTCTTTACACCTTTAAAGTTATAAATTTTAATTGTCTCTTTACTTTTATTTCATTTTCATAAAATATTAGCCAATATAAAGAAATCACACCACGTGAATGCTGATACAATAAATGGGATAAATAGGAGATCCGAGAATGCTATATTCAAACGAGGCCGAACAATAATAAAAACACAACGTAAGACAAAGAAGAATTTCTTACGAAATAGCTTCTTCAGGTCATTTCGTGAGCGCAAGTCCGTTCCAAACGAAAATAGAAGAGTTTCAATTTTGAGTAAAAAGGACTTAATTTCCTTTAAAGGAAACAACATGATGTCAACGGAAGTGAAAAATGAGTTCAAAGTGGAGATTGTAGAAGCTCATCTAAAGAAACAAGAATTATCTAATAAATTTGAACTACAGAAAAATGTTAGCTTTGATGGAAAGGATACCGCGGGTCCTACGAATAATAATAATTCAAAAGGTGCGGGAGATTATCGTAAGTCTTATATAACATCTAAAACAGAAAGAAAACCATTACCAAATTTATTTTTAAAAAATGTAAAGGGCATTCAATATCTTGGTCAAGGTTCAAATGGCATTAATATTTCGAATAGCCGCTTTTTTGTTTCCAAAGACTACATATCTTTAGACCCCGTGTGCTCGATGGATGATTTGAAATTTGAGGTTGACCCTGAAATGCGAAAATTATTACAACAAAATTTTCATAAAATTAAGCCAGCACTTTTATGTGATGAAGAGTCTACCGTAACATGTAATACAGCAAATTTTGATATGCCTATAGTGAATGTAATTGATAAATTAGTGGCTCGTAATAAAAATGAAAACGGTTCTCCTCCAACATTAAACGGAAATCAAAGTTTATTAAAATCTGACGATAAATTCGGAGATAAAAAGCAAAGATTATTTTTAAAGAAAAACGAGTCTCGTCCGAGCAGTGAAATCGTCGACTTTTTAATAGATGAGTACAAGAATGAATCAATGTCAAATACCGATAAAACCAACTTTGAACGTTATTCGTTACCCACCATCTTACCAAGCCTAGAAACTTTCAAAACGGAACTTGAAGGCATAAACATAAATGTCTCTGTAAAAGAAAATCTTCCCACTAATTTGCAAAATGATGAATCCTGCTTAAACTTAATAATGGTAGGTGTTGAAAGTACTACGAGCGAGCCAAAAAAAGTTAAGCTATCAGATAAGGAGTCTACGAATAAATCAAAAAATAAATTAGATGACAATTTATCTATTAAACAGCTTAAATTGAAAACTGATTTAGAAATGGGTACAAATCTAGTTGATAAAACAAAATCTGAATACAGCTTGCTATCGAATTATGACAATTACATACCAGCTTATAAGAATAGGTCCACGATATTAGGTCGAACGTCATCGTTGAGAGAGAAATTCGAGAGCATTATCGAAGATTCGGAAATGAAGTTGAAGCACTATTCATTCCCTGGGAAAAAATGCGGCCGTAAGTCGCTAATAGTGTGAAAACACAATTGTTTATTCGCGCGGGTGAAAATCTGTTTTCTCCTTGGATTTCCTAAGCTAAAAAATACTTCAAACTTTTGATCTATACAACTGCTATGTGCTAAACTAACAAGTTATTTCGTCTCATGCGCTGTTTCCGTTATAACATTAACCATTAATCTTGTTTTGTATCGTTTATTTTATTTCAAGTGTTGCTTATTGTTCTGTTCTTTGGCAAACCGTCAAATGCTAAAACAACCTGTGTGATTTTAGTACTACCATTGTTATTATACTTAGGTTGTGTGAATCTATTCGTTATTTTGACTTTTGCCCAACGCTTCTTTCATGTGTTAAGCTTCGTTTTTCCTACTATTTCCTTAGATATTTAAAACAAAAGTAACTGAAGCACTTGCTTTAATTTTAGCAAGTCAAAAGACTGCACAGCAGCCTCTTCCAAAACCTGTCACAACACCAACAGAGACTCAACAAAGCGTATTGACGAGTGTGCAACAGGAAATGGCTGCTCGCCGCAAAGCTAATATTTCTCGTCAGGATTCTAGGCTGTCGGTAAAATGCCTAATAGAAAGTATTGAAAATGCTACAAAACAAGCTAAAGCTGGTTCGTACAATAAATTAAAAATCAATTTTTTTATAAATCTTATCATTTTAAATGACAAGTAACATTATATTTTGCGCAAGGCCCTGGAAGTCGTAGCAGTTCCACTTCATCTTTAAATTCCATTGGATCAAATGATATAATGACACTTAAGGCTCCTTTAAGAGATCAACAACAAATTAACAACTTGATTTGCACTGCAAATTCGACAAATAATAATAAGACACAATCTGCAATAACAAAAAAGCCTTTATCAGGTAAATCTACCTTGTAGTCTTACCAGAAACCCCCTTTTATCTATCTTTTCAAAGAATCATTTCTTGTTAATTATCTTTTTGTTTTAAAATTGCTTTTTTTACTTTACACAATGGTTTTGGAAATTAAAAAGCATGCAAATCGACGCATTATTGATTTTTAACAATCGAATAAATTAATCTTCTATATATAGCGTATTATTACTTTTAATGTCATTAATATTGTAACACTTAAGTTGCATCCAATTGTAAGCTTTGGTAATTGAGTTTGCTTTGCTTCTTATTTTGTGAAAGGCTTTAAAGTTGAAAATATATGACGTAGATAAACTTCTTTTATATGATAACTTATTGTAGAAACAAAGTCATCAGTTCCTGTGGTTTTGACCACGGGGGAATTGCTGGATTCAGCTGCCTTAAATGCTAAAGCGATCGACTTCGTTCGGCGAAACAGCGTCACCGATTTGTCTGAGCGCAAGGACCCTTTGTGTGGCTTAATCAAGAACGGTGGCTCAAAACGAAATGCGCTTCTCAAATGGTGTCAGAATAAAACAATTGGATACCGAAATATTGATATAACAAATTTCAGTAGCTCGTGGAATGATGGACTAGCACTTTGCGCTATTCTCCATTCTTACTTGCCAGATAAAATACCATACGACACTTTAACACCAGTTGAAAAAAGACGAAATTTCTCAATAGCTTTCTCTGCTGCGGAAAGCGTTGGTATACCTACTACTTTGGTAAGTAATTATATTCCTTGATAATAGACATCTTGAATTATATTCCGAATAAATCTAACAATAGCCTGTCTATAGACCATAGACTTAAATTATAGTTGACATTCCACTGTAGAAACCAGTACTAAAAATTTGGACTATTTACAGAACATAGGAGAAATGTGCCAACTAGAGCGACCGGATTGGCAACAAGTCATGACATATGTTACCAGTATCTACAAACATTTTGAGACATAATTTTGGAGATATGGTATTGGGTAGATATTCATTTTATTGAAAAGAAGAGGAGGAAAATTTATGAATAGAATGCGGGTACAGCTTATCGAATATATCTCTGACAGCTTTCTTCTCGTGCGTGTGAATGAGAACAACAGCATCTAGTCAAACAATTCTACAGAGCAGAATTTTCAATGAACTTCACATCAGAGCTGCTTATGCTGTACATAGTTTTGAATTAGAAAGCCTCAGAGATCAAATGCAACAGACAAAAATTACCAAATGAAAGCGCTTTTATACTGAGACTAGAAAACATTGTGCTTGCGCAGGCGGTGGAAATAAGCCGAAGACTTTGAAGTAGGCGTATAAACATTTTTTAATACACTTTTTTCATGAAACGGAATGCAGGAGTGTTTAAGTATATATTTCAAATATAGTCTTATTACAGTGGGAATATTTATTCATCACAGTGTCTCCGTAATATCAACAATAAGAACGTCATGTGTAAAGATGCTTTTGCGTTAATGTCTTGTATTTTTGCAAATAATATGTGTGTCAAGTATTTGCGTTCCTCCTACTGTTAGTATTTTTATACTTGTATTATTTTTTGAGATGCTTTTATAATGTTTATAAATGATGTACAGAACAAAGCGCCTTAATTTAAGACATCTTATTTATTGCATTAGTCATGTTTAGTATTTTACAAAGCAGAGCAGCAAATAACCAGAGAAGTTCGTTTACATAGCACTTTGCAGTCTGACATGAAAAAGGCGAGTGAATGGTTTCAATTCTCTGTGATATAGCAAGGTAGCCCCCAAAACAGAGATACAGACATTAACTTTATAACTCTTATTGTTATTATTAGCAACTTCATCGTCATTGTTTTATCATCATAGACAATGCGCTGTCTGAAAAAACAGTAAACTTGCCTAATGGATATTTAAAATCTTAAACTTTGTAATTTGATCGGTATATGAGATTTTAGTTTTTGGACGTTTTTATAAACTAACAAGAAGGTCGGAAAAACAAGTCGTAGTGTGTGTAAAAAGCATATTTGTATTTTTTACTATATAATCATTGTAGGATTAAGGGATATTTTTGATTTGTCTGTCAATATATACAATTCCATTATATTTACAATTAACACGTTGACAGTGTGAAGATATTAAATAATGTTCCTTGGAAGTAAAAACTTCTAAAACTTGTTCAAATTGAACAAATTTAATACACGTGCAAGTCTGACTTAATTTTTCATTGTTTTTTCTTTTCAAGTATGACAATCCTACTTCAATCACGATTCCGATGCATCCATTTTATCTTGATCCTTGTCACCTGAATAATATTCATTTGCAGGTTCTACCATTTTATCAGTATCTTGAATATTTTGCCTAGAGTCAGGATCAGGTTCAGGATGTCTATCTTCGTCAGGAGGTAAAGCATCACATGGAACGTCTTGCATTTGAACGCTTGGTGAATGTTGAATCATTTTTAAATTGTCATAAACGTGTCGCGTAATTGCTTCCAAATACTGTTTACTATTTGCATTGTCTTGTCTATTTACAACCTCTGGATGTAAAGTGAAATCTGGGGCAAAATATTCTAAATATTCTGTATATGGCAATTCATTGCTAATTGATTCATTAACCAGTAGGGATGTTTCATATGTCCAGCAACGGGCTACATTACGGAGCGTATATCCACCTCCTCCAACAGTGAGCAAAGGAACATTCAAGTCTCTCACAAATTTTACACATTCTCCGTGTCCTTTTGTGCTTAAGCTGAAACAGCCAAGTCTATCATTTGCCAAAGAATCTGCACCACACTGTAATACGATTGCTGTAGGTTGAAAAAATTCCATTACATGTGATATCACAGGTTTGAAAACTTGAAAATAAGAATTGTCATCAATTCCTTCTTTCAGAGGTACATTTACTGAATAATATCTTCCACTTTCTGCTCCAATTTCATACATATCACCTGTTCCAGGGAAAAAATAATTTCCATATTTGTGAAAAGATACTGTCATCACACGATCAGTGAGATAAAATGCCTCTTGCACACCATCTCCGTGGTGCACATCGATGTCAATATAAAGAACTCTTGCATGATACTTTAGTAATTCTAATATTGCAATTACAATGTCATTGATATAACAGAAGCCTGAAGCTTCAAATTTTTTAGCATGATGCAAACCACCACTCCAATTTATAGCAATGTCACAAGAGTTGTTGTTTAGCTTTGTAGCTCCATCCAAGGAAGCTCCTGTGTACATGGAGCAAAAATCAAAAAGTCCTTCAAAAACAGGACAGTCGTCTCCAACATTAAAATGACTTAAGTACTTTGTGTATCCTTGTAAATTTTGTGGTGTAACCCTTTGTAAAAATTCTACATACTCGTCCGAATGAAAGCGGCACATATCATGGGTGCTAGCTCTGTAAGGTCGATAAATTTGCATTTTTTTATGTAATCCATAATTTAACACCAGACTATGAATAACAGATAATCGATGTGGTTTCATTGGATGTCCTGGCCCATAGTGGAAATTTCCTACATCTGGATTATAAAAGTAAGAGACTTTCTTATTGTAAGTCATTTTGAGGTTAGAATTATTACGTTTATGAAATTTTTAATATTTTAAGTATTCATTTCTCTCGTTCGCCCATAATCAATAACATTTTTGCAATATATAATTATCGTTATTTAACGGAAGATTTACTTCCAAAAATACTTGAGATTTGTCAATAAGAGCGCTTTCGATGTCGGTATCACTTTGCTTCCACAGTATACATCTTCTGATTTTTTAATTGTATTCATTAATTCTTATGAAGCACATAATAACCCCGCATAAGTTAAATATAACACACATAGATTCAAATTCTATTCAAAACTTTGTACAGTTTCGGCGTGGATGTGACGCTCAACAGGGCTCAGGCGGCTCAGCTTCACTTATTCAGTAATCTTTGAAGAAGCCGAAGAAGGTATGAAATGAAGGTTATGAAGGATTATGAAGGTAGAAAAACTAGAGGAAGAGAAGGATATATGTATGTATATGTACAGTGAACATTGGTGTTGGTTTGCGTTGGTGCAGTCAGCCCCTAGTCCACTAGCGCCACTAGCCAGCCAGTGTCCAAGTTGCCTACTGCTCAGTGCTGCTCAGTAGCAGTAGCCCAGTCCCCGGTATAAGTTATTATGTTGTGTAGGTGTATATATATACACATACACAAAAATAGGAAGGATGACGAATAGTGACATCTACTTCTTTTTTCATATTTTTCCGGGAAATCAAATGGTTTCTGTTTTCATTATAAAAGTTTTTGTTTAAACATTTTATTCTTCTATTCATAAAAATCAATCAGTCCATTGTTATATGTTTACACAACACATATAAATCGTGCATAAAAACTGTTAATTTTATATATTCCTTTTAATTGGACGAGGGCGCTCAGCTCAGTGCATTTTTAAAAATGCATTCAATTTTTGCATTTAAATGCATTATTGACGTTTCTACAAGTTAACAATGAAAAACGTTAATATTTAAAAAATAAGCAAGTATAAAATTAAAAACTTTGAAGAACAGCGAACATATTTAAACTTTTGACGGATTAGCTTGTAATTTAATATCAAGAAATTTAAATCTGACATAAAGCGTGAGTAAGCCAACGGTTGTTTGGTGTAGTATGCGCCATTCTCTCTTCTTGTGAAAGGCTTTTGAGCTTAAGGAAGGCGTTTTGTGTGATATTTATTTACCTATATTTATTAATTTGACGTAATTAAATAAATAAGATTTATTTAATAAATTTGATCCCATTATCATTCAATCGTTATAATGTTACATTCGTATTAGTGTGTAAAAACTGTCATTTTAATTGATAACAGTTGTGCAGAAGTGCAAAGATGCGACCGGATTCTCGTAGCGTGTCGTTTACATTTCATCGAGAAGTTTTCAGTGATAAGAACTCACCAGAATTATTAAGGAACACAAAACATTTAAGACAACGTTTGCAAGATCGTTTTGATAAAGAACAGTCAAATGATGCTCATAAGGAAAGATACGCGAGACGAAAAGGTCCTATTGAACGCAGCTGGAGTAACTTGAGTTTTAGAAGTATGACAGTCGATTCAAGAAGAGCATTGAGAAATGGAGCTGAAAGATTATCCAGAACAATATCTTCGATGAAGACTACTTTTGGCACTATAACACAGGTATAGTTTATAACATTGATCTATAATTAACCATACATAAAAATTCTTATTTAATTTTTTTTTCAAATCTAGAAATTTAGAAATTCAACTCGTAGATGTCAGAGACTAGAAGAACATTCACCAGGGAACAGTACTTTCAAATATCAAACCCCACAGACACGTTCTCGTCAACTACTGGGACGTACACCAACCAAATTATATAGTCCTTTCGGAATCGAATCACCTAGAACTGCTTGGGATAAAGAGAATGATGCTACACCCCATCATAATTCTACAAATATCAGTTCTGGTCGTGTTAAATGCCAACCATTTCGTTTAACAAAGACTAGAGGCTTTTCACTGTTAAGATAGTTTTACTATGTAATTGACAGTAGATTATGATCTCAATTTATTTTCTTTCAAGGCAATTAAATTGCATGAGTTATAAATCAGTATTTATTTGAGCACAGTTATAAGACTGTGTTGGTAGAATATAATAATATTCATTTAAAAATGATTTTATAAGAAATAATAAACTCTTTATTATGCTATTTTCTAAAATTTTTATATACTTTGATTAGTCTGTACAAGAATCAGAAAAGTATAGTATCTGTACGTTTATATAAGAAATGTGTATATTATTTGTATAAGAATAAAATAAATTTTTATCTTACAAATTTTTGAAATTTAAAGTTTTTGTTTAATTAAGATTGTAACAAAAAAATAAATGGATGCGTGGAAGTTAACGAATTTAATAAGTACAGTAAATTTTTAACTTGTTAATTGAATAAGTGTGCATTGTTGATGCAACGATATTTTGATTGCGCTACATTCGCGAGACAAAATGACTATCGCAGAAAAGCAGAAGAGCACTAATAACATAAAGCCATAATAACCGTAATTAAAAATTTGCATAGAATAATTTCTTACGATAAATTATATTTGAAAACACTCATCAAGGTATTTATCTGAACAACCAAATCATATTTAAGTAATTTATAGGATAAAACACTCTAATAACGAAAATACCATACATTAAATAATTTTAAAAGTAATAAAATTGTCCGAAAAATTCGACAGATCACGACGGTATTTTATTTAAAAATTTAAACATAAAGGTAAATAAGAGAGTCAAGAAATATTGATTTTATGGAAAGTGTAAATAAAGAATAGATATACGGGGAAGAGTTTTTTTAAAATACTATAATTATAATTAATTTATAGTGAACAAGAATTTTTGAGTTGGTTAGAATTATAGGATGGGAGGAAACTTGCATCAATTATCGGAAGACGATCGATTGAAATAGCGCTAGATAATAAAGTTTAATTAGTATAATTAGGGCATGGAAGGGGAAAGCTCCGCCCCTTACCTATTTTGCGCGTTTTTCGAGGGACCAATAGTGGGACAGAATGCCGCGAGAGGGTGCCTACCGAGGCAGGTCAGGGCTGGGAGCGAACTGAGCCGATTGTGGGATTCAGTGAGCTCGGTGCGTTTGCGTTTGACGTGTGGGATATTAACGGGTTTCTCTCCTTCGTTTGGACAACTCAACTATTTTCCATTCTTGCTCTCTTTGCAATCCTATACGCGTAGTTTATTTACTTGCATTCTATGGTGTTACATAATACTCGCTGTTCTTTACAATGGTGCATTCTGCTTATGTAATTTATATACATACGTGTTAACCAGTGTATACGCATAGTGCTTGTGTGGGTGTATGTGCGTGTATGTATGTGTATGTGATGCGAATGAGTGCGCGCTACTCTCTTGAACGATCTTCTTCAGCTATCATTGGGGCTTTTTCTTCTTTGCTTGTCTCATTTTGCCACTACAGCGGTATGTATACCTATCATACTCCGTTCATCTTCACTTAAACCATTTCTTTTCGTCTCACTTCCATCTTCCTCCCACTCCATTTCATGTAATTACCCTACCTTGTCTTTCTCTCTCTCGTTCCTATGCGTACCCTTCTCCTCACCCGCCAACCTCTTTCCTCTTACTCTCTCGACTCCGTCTATCCACCTCTCTCCAACCTAATAACTGACAGCTTGGTCGATTCACGAATCTGCCGGGATATTCATTTTCCTTGGCCACTTTAAAATAAGGTCAAGAGGTTACGTTTGCAAACATCCCGTGTTTTTTTCACGAATTTAAAAAATAGGCAACGGCTTATCGATTTTGTGCATTTTAAAAATGGCAGAGATAGCTTAGCACCACTGACCAGTCATTTATTTTAACATTTTCTTTATTACACTTAATATTATATTTTCTTAATTTTGATGTTGATAAATTACGACGAATCAACTGTCAAATTTTTCATATCTTCAAAGTTTAAGATAATAGACAAAATGTGATATTGTGTTTTGTAAAATAATAGTTTTATATCTGTGACGTCGGAAAAGGGCTACTTGTAGTGACAAGTATTTTTTGTTTAATCGTAACGCGTTTAGTATTTTTTTGTCATAACAATAATTTATAACCTAATGTTAGATGACACAAGTGACATAACAGAATTTGATTTTTCCCGTTGTTCAAATATCTGCTTCACTGCAAATTGATTGTTTACTTTTATTTTTAATTTCTTTAGTAGCTCGTGTAAAACTGGACCAGATTACATAATTTGAATAATTGAACATGCGCATGTACGCGTTTCATCTCATTATCAATATTTTTATTTCAAATTTATATATATATTCAATATAAATGATAAAATATTTCACTATAAGTAACATGTCTATTTTTTTCAATTATTCTGTTTGAAGAAGTAAATATTTCTCTGGTTCTGTTTTTCCTCACTTGCCTTTGTTTGTTTGTTTCTTATACACAGGTCTACCATCGTACATGTGCACATTTATTTTCTATTTATTTTAAGCTGCTTAAAAAGAGAATGAATAAAGAGGCACTGGCATTAATGTCACTGCTCGGGGAAGATTTAGTAATGACTTTGTTTTTATTTTTTGTATTTGCTGACTTCGTCGATGGTCTTGCTGGAACAATTCAGTTGGAAATCGAGCACAAGGCCCTGCTTTCTGGATGCAATAGATGCGACTCAGTAGTGAGATCAACATCCTCTAACAGGATTTTAGTGAAAATATTACAAGATGACGGACCAAAACGAGCAACCTCAACAACAACAACAACAACAGCAACAACAACAAACCAAAACAGAGGAGGAACCACGAACCAACCTTATTATAAATTATCTCCCACAGAGTATGACTGAAAAGGACCTATACAGCCTATTTGTTACAATAGGTCCAGTTGAATCTTGTCGAGTCATGAAAGACTATAAAGTAAGTAGTTTCATATCTTAATATCAGACACATACAAATCATATCATTTATTTGGATTAGGATTTTTATTAACAACTTTTTTTTTATATTCTTTTTATAGACAGGTTATAGTTATGGGTTTGGGTTTGTTAATTATGCAAAAGCGGAAGATGCTAATACAGCAATAAGTACATTTAATGGTCTACAAGTACAAAATAAAAGGCTAAAAGTATCTTTTGCACGACCTTCGGGAGAAGAAATTAAAGAAACCAATCTTTATGTTACAAATTTACCTAGGTATGTGAAATTAGTAAAAAATTTTCATTTATTTAAGAATTTTAATAACCAACATTTGTTCTGAGTTTTTTATTTTTTGTTTTGATAGCTGATTATTAGAAAAATAAAGTTATTTTACCATGTTCCATTTCATTTTTTCTTAAAATATTTTTTATCAAATGTATTGTTACAAAATTTATAAAAGTTATTGCTTTTTTTTGTTTGTTTTTCTTTTCCAGAAACATCACAGAAACCCAGATTGATGATATATTTAGCAAGTATGGAAATATTGTTCAAAAGAATATCTTGAAAGACAAGTTAACTGGATTACCAAGAGGAGTTGCTTTTGTAAGGTATGTTTGGGACCATAAACTTTAAAATTAGATTATATTGTGCTTAAATTTAGAATTGTAGTTTAATATTACATGGCACAATTTCAAGTTGTTTCATTACTATAGAGTATTTGGGATGCAGTAAAATGATTGGCAAGATGCCATTATTCTAATAATTAATAGCTTCAGTTAAGAAATCATATTATTATTAAATTTTTTTTAAGCTAAAATGTCTTACTAAATAAACAACATCAGTAAAAAAAATATTCTTTGTTTATTATTAATTTCTGACCAAATAGATTACGCAGCATTTATAAGTTAATGTAGAATGTATTTGGTAAGAGATAGTAGACACAGTCTAAAATTTGGTTAAATAAATATTAATTAATGTTTTTATAAGTGATAGTAAAAAAATATTAGCTTTTTATTTAGTTATGCAGAAAATTTTTGAAAGCTAGCCATTTTACTAGAGTAGAACAAAATTTCTTAGTAGAAATAGCATATGTGTGTCAATGCCTAAATAGTTATTTATAGTATTTGTAGGGTAATTGCAGTCTATATGGAGTTATATTAGATATTTTAGTACAGTGTATTATTATTAAGAAGTTACAAGAAGCTAATGAACACATCTATAAAATGTTAATTTTTGAAAATATTTATTAATGCAGATTCGATAAAAGAGAAGAAGCTCAAGAAGCCATTGCAAGACTTCATGGCACAATACCAGAAGGGGGGTCTGAACCTCTCAGTGTAAAAATTGCAGAAGAGCATGGGAAACAAAAAGCAGCATATTATGCAGGATGGCAAGCTGGGTACAATCAGAGTCGTGGTAAGTACTTAAAGCGTGAATAATATTCTTGTCTGTTTAACTCGGTATTAAATGCATTTACTTACATGCAATTTATTTCACGTATTATTAGAAATTATGCTGTTGTTATTTAGCTTTGCATTAATTTTATTTTTGAGTCACGTCTTTTTTCAATTTTTTTCTTTTATTAATAGATTTGACAAATGTAAGATTTGCATTTTCTCAGAGTTCAACATTTTTTACTTAAGATTTTTTGAAAAGGATTAATCATTCCTTTATCCTATAATGAAATTGAAAAGTATATATCTAAAAATTTATCAGTGAACCAAACTATTGTTGTTTGGTTTTATTCTTTCATTTAGTCTATGCATTCATTAACCAAGTGTTTTTAATGTATGGATTTATACATATGTTAATAATTATTCTTTATTCCCGTTTGGAACAGATATATATAAGATATTATTTTTATATATTTTACCTAATCTTTTTATATTTTATTAGATAAAGCGACCAGCTCTAGATGTGACCGCACCAACTTTTTACGTTGATTAATTTTATGTTGTAAATTAAAGCTCCATACACAATTTAATTGTGTACAGCTTTATGCAAAGATTGCTATACCATCGGTATTGTGGAACTACAATTTTTTTTTCGCCTTTTTTTTGTTAGTTTCAAAATTATGTGCATGAATTTCAATGGTATGGAGAATCTTTAAGTTCATGCCGCACTCTCCATAATGCACAAAAGAGATAAGAACAAAGGAAGTACTGTAGTGCTTGTGATAGAAGACCGTGTCTGTGATTTGGTGATGCAATTTTCTATCGATGGCAATTTTAATATTGCTGTCAAATTCAGCTCTGCACGAAGCTGATTAATACCTTTTTTTGGATGTTGGCTGCCACTATAAAAATTTAAAAAGTCTAGCTGCGCTACTGTTATTTTGCCTGGCACTTGTGATTATTCAAAGTGTATTGTGAAAAGCACAGTGGTTTTATTCAAATTGTTCAGAACAAATATGTACTTCTTTAATATCATAAATATTACATGTTTTGTACAATACTTTATTATATTATTTGAAAGTTTCTGAAAATATGTGATTTTTCATGCTATATTGGCATTTGCCATGAGTTTTTTTTCTTTTGTCCTTTTCTATTCAATAAATGTATGTGTATACTACTTTGTATAATGGTATTGTCTATTTAAGGAATGTATTATGTACTTATTCGATAACAAAGCTGTTTCAACATTGTCAGTTATTTTTAGTGATTTAACACAGAGCATAGCTTTAATATTAAAAATGTTAAGTCATATTTATTAATACACATATAGTAACAATTATTTTAGCAAACATTTATTTATTAATTTTTTAGACTGCGACTTACTTTAGTTTTACAGTTTGGAGTACAATACTCATTGATCAATTAAGTGGAATATTTACTACTTCAATGTTTTGATACATTTTAATAAAAAATACATACAAAAAGACTTTAATATGAGATGCATTTGAAGAATAGATCAGCTTGAAAAAATTCTTGAAGGGGCATTCTTTAACTATATAGCTGATTGCAATTTTTTTTTATGCGCTTTAAGAAATCTCAGTGCATGGCAATAACTTATGTCGTGCGTTTAAAGACGTGTAGGGCAGAAATTTAATACAAAATTTTCATTTCTATGCTTACCTACCTGCTAAGGAGAACGCCTCTATCCAACCAGGAATAAATATCAACGTTATCATTATCTTTATTAGATACTTTATTATTATTCATGTCAATGAGAAGAAATAGTACTGAATTCTAATTTCTGCATTTGTAATCGATAATTAATCTGAGTATTTTTTTATAATTTAAATAATTACTCATGCTTTGGTCCATTAAAGTTTGAAATGTTAATTCGAATAAATTTAAAAAATCAATAATTAGGAATTTTAGAAAATATAAGTGTCATTGAAAAATTATAAGAAATGTTAAGGTTTTTTAGATACCGCAGTTTCGACTTCTTATTTTTTCTGTGATTGAAATGTGATAATTAAAATGCATACACTTATATTTTTCTTTTTGCTCAGGATAATTGGCAAATAGAGTACTCTACTGCTCTATTCACAAGGAGATTTTAATAAGTAGAGGTATCACTGAAAAGAGAGAAAGGTTTTATTCGTTTTAATTGCATTGATCAAAAACATATATTTGTTACAAATCTTCAATTATTAACAATACAGTTTACAATTTTTTAAAATAATTTACTAAAATGAAATTGCGTTGTGATAAAATTATATTTTAATTAATCTCTATGACCTGAGGCATTATGATAGTTTGCTTTAATTTCTCAAATTGTATTAGGACATTAAGATTTTTTATAGTCGATGATTTTAGAGATAAAAAAGAGTTGTTATTTGAATGTTGCTGAGATATAATGATTTAATATAGTATATGAATATAGCATACGAATTAATGTTCTATGTGACAAAAAATCAAACTTTATCATCAACGATATTAAATGTTGGTGGTGTTATTTGCTCAACGAGTATAACCTTTTCTTAATATGAGTAGTAGTAGCTTGTTGAGTATCCTTGAAGGATAATCATCTGTCGTTCGCCTGTTAAAGAAAGAAAAACTATACGTTAGTAATATAGTCATTGCACAAATATATAAGTGGAAACGAAATGTGCTCGATGTTTCCTAAAATGTAAACGATAATGAAATCATAGAGCTTTCATTAAGAAATGGTATGTAATAGATGATATAATCTAATAAAATATATAGTATAAAAATAATATTTTAAATGTTAGTTAAAGATGAATATATGAAAGCGTAAATTTGAATTTATCTGATTTTTTAATATTTGAAAAATATCAAACGATTTTTCGCTTAAAGTGAAAATAATAAGGTAGATAGGCAATTATTTGAGTAACATATAAAAGATTGATTAACGTTACACATGTTAATAGATACGTAATTTTTAAATTATGAATTTAAAAAATTAACAAATTTTATCTCTTACGTAATACTGGTACTCTATTTATATATAAGATTATCTATGACACCGTCGAATCTTTTGCCTGCCGTATTTGTGATTATTTTAATAAGTTAAATATAAATACGATAAATAATAGATTATACAAGGTTGAAATTCGAAGTAAATATTACCTAACGCGTGTTAATAATTATTTAACGATACATTTCTATTACATTGTTCTGCAACTCGTTGAGCAGTTAGTTGAATAATTTTTAAAATTTTATAAATAATTTTATTAAGTATTACAAGAAAAATGTAGTCAAAGATAATAAAGATTGAGCAAAACTTAGGACATTAGCACATGTTATCTCAAAAACGTGATGTATTGGCGTTTGTTAGCATTAATCTAAAGATTATTAATTACTAAACGATGAAATTAATCTTTACCAAAGTTGTGAAAAGTATATACGAAATACGTTCCCCCTGTTTATTATATTGATAATCGTCCAATCGTTTGCCAATCTATTTGACTATGAGGTATAATGAGAGTTTCGATAGCCTAATTCATAATAAAAAATACACACACACACACACACACAGTATTTAACATAAGTATACATATAGTGTGAGTACATAAAGACACACACACACATATATATACATGGAGTTGTTGGAACGACAGGAAACGGCTAGGATCTACTGAATCTTTTCAGATACGATTGAAAACACAATTTCCTGTAAGATAAGCTTTTCTCGTATAAATAGAGCTCTTTAGTATTGCACGTACACATTATGAATAACGTATAAATAACAAAGTGATAGTGAAATTTTCTGCTCAATTAAACTATATTACAAGCGAATAAAGACCATTCCACGATTTTGCGCTTTCGCACGATAAATACTTTAAAAGACGTTAAATAATATTTAATTGTAGCAAATTGATAAATCGAGCATTAAGTCTCTTACATGAATTTTTGATTTCAATCGTGCATTAAAAAACTAGTTGTCTGCTAACTATTTCCTAACAATAAAGATTTAAAATTTAATATTGTGAATGCGCCGGTATTTATCTTATCCTCGTCGGATTAAACAGCTCCACAATTTTGTTGATCATAGTCTTAGCTGTAATAATATATTACAGATGATTGTACTGGAATTTTTATGAATGAAGTCGGAATTGATTACTACGGTGCGAGGCTTACAATCATCTTATTGAGCGTGTGTAAATACAATCATACGATTAGAAATCCGAATCATAAGTCTAAGTAGTGAAATGTAAGGTAAAATGAATCGAAGATTGCACGAAATGGGTGAATACCGAAGTCCAGTAGCGCAACCATGGCTGTGATAACGATATAAGACAAAATTATGATGCGAAAGAACAGTGAGCTAATTTATGAAAAAGTAGTATATCTTCCAACACCAATTTGTCGTCTTAGCAAATTCCTTTGTTAAAATATTTATTAGTATATCCATTTTCTTGTTGTTTTTCTTATGATAAATTATTGATGGGAAAGGAAATTTTGTATCTAACTATATTTAATGTAATATTAGTAACTTTCCTCTTTACCGAAAATCTCAGTAAAATCTTAGTCGAGTTACTCGGTTGTGTACGATTTATGTAACTTCAATTGTACATGACTGATTCACCAAACTGAGATTTTCGGTGAAAGGGAAAGCTCTACTATTGTTATTAGTACATTTATGAATTATTTAGAATTGTAAGAAGAGAGAGTGCTTTGAGCGTGTTGAAAAAGCGCAAAGTAAGTTGATGAAAAGGGTGCTACATTGAATTATCAAAGAAGTTTAGTCACAAGTAAAGTAAAATAATAAAAATGCCAGCGCATTTCTCAATAATAATCCTCGTATATGCATCGTACTTTAAAATTAAGCATAAAATCAAAACTGATTAAGTTGTAAAATCATTTCGGATGGGCGAGGATCGTTAAAAAAGATTATGAGAAAATTAGTGTTAAGTGTCAACAATGACTCGTACCTATTGCACAGATAAAATCAATAAATATAGTATTAATGTATATATATATATATATATATATATATATATATAACATAGTAAATGTACGTGTATATCGATATGGTAGCGTCGTACGAAAATATATCGTCGACTTAATCTATCAATTGCGTAATTCCGTTGATGAATAAAAAATAGCAAAAGGTTATTATATTGGTAACAAATACCAGTAAAGTTGATAGGATAACGCACGAATGTTTTCCAAAGAAATATATTGAGGTCGACTGAATTTTCAAAATCTATATCGACGTTAAATTAAATGAGATAGTGCGTTAACACTAGATTTACCAGCAATTTGAATATACCTATTTCTACCGAAACCAGTCATTTTTATTATTACTGGTATTTATAAGTGTCAATAACAAAAAATATATTTTGCTCAAATACATGTGACATAATGTAAACTTCGGAAAACTCATTATTTAATTTCAGCTAGAAAAGTGACGATAACATTTCCGGAAACAATCTTTACATAAAGCAGCAATTTTTAATTGAAATTGCAAAAAGTCAGTGATTTTGACTGGTCAGGTAAATATAGTGTTAAAGGCCGATTGAAACTTTAATAAAATTTATCAAGTTAAATATGATATATAGTTGAATTGATGAAAATTGCAAAGAATAAGGAGATGGACTTACGTGATAAAAAAGTTAATGCGGCGATATTTGTGTTATAAGCAATTGTTAATTGTCCGCTATTCGTTAAACGAATATATTGAGATATTTTTAGCATTGAATGTGTTTTATTCGATGCTTTGCTCGATTCGTATTTTGTACTGACGGTTTTTTACGAGCTTCGTTCGAACAGAAGTTACAAACCTACTGGCTTATTTTCTATAAATATTTATCTCTCTTTCTCTCCCCGTTTCTGTAACTTTAAATAACTCTATATTATTATAAGTAAATATATTTACATAAAGTGTATACTTTGGATAACCGTTGGCTGAAAAAGTCGTCGGTACAAAAATGGCAAAATTTAAGGAGAAATTAAATGTAAAAGGGAAGAAAGTTGAACAAGCAGTGCATTATTTCCTTCTGAAAGACTTTACATCTCGCATTCAATCTGATTCTTGTTGCCGCGCGGTCACGCGGTTCTGTAGTCGCTCGTCAAATTTGATTAAACATTAGAAACAACAAAAGAGCTTTTGTCAGTTATTTATTTTTTATTTCAACCCTGCACCGACGAGAGTATGAATTTATTACTCTTTTTTTTTCTCAGCTATTTCCTCCTATACACTTTAAGCAATACTCTTATATAATTTTCAGAAATTTCAATAGCTATGAGATATACTATATGTATATATAGACATATCGATTAAAACTGTGATGATATTTTAGAGAATGAAATAAGAATGGTTGGTATATGTTTAAGATTGGTGGAATTTATTGGTAATATCTTGTATTGCAGGTGGTGGTGTAGGAGGAGGAGGAGGTGGAGGAGGAGGTGGTGGCGGCGGCGGTGGAGGAGGTGGAGGTGGAGGAGGCGGAGGAGGTTTGAGCGGCGGAGGTGCAGCCAGGGGTAGAGGACTGGGTGGACCAGCAGCGATTGGCATTGGAGGCGGTGGGGGTGGCGGTGGTAGCGGGAGCGGAGGCCCTGGTCCAGGCATGCTTGGTAGACCAGGAAGTTTTGGACCACGAGGAGGTCCCCACGGTTTCTTGGGTACCGGGGCTGGCGGCCCTGGTGCGATGAGAATGGAAAAGATTCACCCGCACCGGTTCAATCCCGTTGGAATGGGAGGTGGATACGTTCAATCGCACTTCTGGTGACCGCCATATTCAACGATCAAAGCAGTTTCATTCGTTACCATCGTCGACGATGGACCATTCAAGATGCATCCGTCGCATCCCCACGATCAACATCCCCAGCGAAGAGAAACTTGGTCTTTCTTACAGTGGGAACTGCACACCTCCAGGCTTCTTCTTCGACACGAACGTCCAGAGTGTCCAGCATCGCTTGCTGCTATCATCTCGATCTCCTTCGTCATTTCTGCCTACGAAGAATCGCCACTGCTGCATCTATTCTTCTTCTGCCTCTTCTTCTCCTTCTTCTCTCCTCTTTACTCTTGGCGAGGATGTGTGTGCACCACTGTCTGGGATCACGCTTCACGTTCCTTCCACTCCTGCCAGCCAGGGTTCCCACACCCCACGCGTCGAACGCTCTCCAAACTCCTCAAACGACCGTGAAGCTGCAAATTCTGCCATTCACCCGTGAAATCGCAAGTTTGAAAGGTCGAGTCATGAAAGCGAATCACCCTTATTCCGGATCGGGCAAGACTAACACCGACTGTTGGAAAACTCACCGATTCTCAATTCGTTTTCTTTCCTTCGCGAATAAGTCGTTGTAAGATTCTCTTTAAAAAGCTCTAGATCTTTGAAGAAAGAAAAGCGTGAATTTCATTATTCAACCTCTCGAGGTTTTTTCATTTTTAATGCTGTTGGGATTTCGGCCTTGCCGGAGAGGGCCAGTCCCCCCAAAGTGAAACTTTCCAAATTAGCGTTTTGAAAGACTTTCAGCATGTGAATTAAAATAAGTCAAGCTGATACCAAAATATCTTTAGCTTTATTTAAAAAGCTTCAAGTTTTATTCTTGATTTCTTGAGACTTTACAGTAGCATTAAGATGCTAGCACGTTTTACTTTTAAAGTTAGCCGCTACATTCATGTTTCCAATTTGTAAATTTGAGTGTATAATTTTATCCAGGAAAGGAACCCACCGCATGTTAATTAATCATATTATTAGCTAACTTTAACGGCATTAAATTTTACTAAGTTTTATTTTAATAGCACAAAGCGAAGATAAAATGATTTCCATGTTTTAATATAAATAACTGTAAATATCGTTGGTGCAAAACGCGAAAGAGACAGTAATCAACTGTTATCTACCTCTTACAATGTAAATGAATGAAATGCAGGGTCGTAAATTTTTTCTTCTCGTTTTATACGTCCTCTTAGTAAAATTAAGAAAAAGTAGTACAATTTAATTTATAAAATTTGACTTTAATTTTAAGGTGCAATTAATTGCATTATTAAAGCATATGTTTATTTATTGACTGCTTCACGCTCGTTCGAGGATTTATCGATCTAAGAACAAAAAGGAGAAAACACAGATCCATCGAATGATTAACAAAAGATTTATTTGTAATATGTGTTACAGCCTGTTATTTATCCCGTTCGTTTTCGTGGTATTGTTATTAAGACGTTAAGAATTTTACGTATTGTTGCAAACTTTTAACTTTAATCTTTATCAAATATTCTATTCGCCACTAGAGTTTATATTTAAAAGGGTACCAATACTCCTTTCCTTAGAACAGCGTATGGCGAATTTTCAAAATTACAAACAAAGATTATTCTAGATAAGGAATAGTCAAGTATGTGTACGATCTTGTGTAATTTATTTAATTGTGATTGTGTTATATCATATTGTATTTATACGAAATACGACTTTTACACACCGGATTCTCAAAGAAAACAAAAAATTTGTGAAGAATTTTTATATATTTATGCGTTTATACTATTAGCTTAAAATGCAGAAGTATATTCAAGCAAATTAATATCTATTAATTCTGGAAAACTTTATATCTGAATACTTGTTAATAAAAATTTAGACATATAGATGTTTTAAGATCTATTTTCTTTTAGAAGATTATAAAGATTATAGGTAAACTAGTTATCCTTTGAATAATAGTCATCGAATATAATAACATTTGACATTCACAAAAAATTCATGATTTTAACAATATTAACGTGTTAGACTAAATTGTAAAATTACTTGTTGTTAAGCACTGATAACTATCTCAAAAGTTTCAGTATTTATCTCCTTCAACATTATTTAAGAAGCTTCTATCGAATAAAGCTTCGATTTCAAAATAATTGAATGACTTCAGTTATAAATATTTATTAACTGGTTGCTTCTTAAAATTGAGAAATTGTATTAAAGTTAAGGGAATATTTATTGTCATTAGCAAGATTCTCGCTTGTAAATATAATGAAGTAGCAAACAATTATCGCGATATTTTTTAAATGATGAGACTGACTTTTTATAGATGAAAAATTATAAGCTAATACCGCGAAAATATATATATGTATACATATATAGACAAAAACACGGTTTTTAAATTATGTTGTTTTCAGTGCATCTTTATAATATATTCTCTTTTAGATTTTATCCACTTAACAGAACAAAAAGAAATCTAATCAATGTTACTTAGAAACTTCTAATCTACAATACAATACATAAATTCATAATATAGTTAAGTACATATTTTTCCTAAAATAGTAAAGAGATACTTTAATCCGTCTAAAGTACGATATTTAAATATGTCGTCTAAAAATTTTAATCAAGTAAATGATAAATTATAATGTACATACATGCATTATCTTTTCGCTATTAAAACCCGCTTTTATTATAATAACATCTTATATTTCTCTAAAGTATACGTATTTACTTAATAAACAACATCTTCAATTTGTTGAAATCTATATAATTATTGAAATCAAATTATTTTAACTATCTATCATAATTTGATGATATTATTGTTCGTTGTTAATGCAAAATTTCTATCTTAAAGATTACTGCGATATCAGTTATTGTTTGTAAATGGAATAAATTTTAAATTATACAAGAATCACGAAAGAAGATCTACATTTTAAATTTAAATTATTTACTTTTCAGATATTTTTCATCTCATAATCGATATTAAATAAAGTTTTAAGTAGAGCAGATAGTATAACTTATTGCATCACATGATTTTCAAAGTGAAAGGAGAAAAGACTAATGGTTACAATTTAAGTAGTCAAGATATATTACGATACAGTATTCTTTCCACTATGTGAAAATCTAATATGTATGAGGTAAATTTTTAATAATGATATAAAATAACAAATACATCAATTCATTTAACATTAATTCAACGCATTTTCTACCCTTTCACAAATAAATTATATCACATGTGCGATTATAAATAACGTTCTTAAAGATTTACCCTGTACATGTATATATATATTAGGTATTGCCCTATAAAAGAAAAAATCTGTTGACTTTAGTTAAACAAATAAGGTGTTTTAATTAAAGAAGTTGTTTAATATGAAACTAGTTGGTTCGACAGATTTTTTCGTCGATATATGATATAATACAAATGATAGTATATATAATTAAAAAGTTCGCGCTGTAAAAGAAATACGGTTGTGTTTTAATTCAAACAATATAAAAAAGTAACTGAAGACTTATCATTGATTAAGTGTATCACTTAAAATTATATATTTACTTAAGACTATATATATGAGCTAATACTTGGTGTACGGTTTGGAAAAGCTCACTCGAAAAAGGACTGTATTAATTAATTTGAAAATATTGATTGTTAAAAAGAGACAGATTTTTGTTAAATATAATAAAAAGAAAATGAATGTGAGTTGATTCAAGAGTTACATATGAAATTAAAGTGGACAGCATGAAATTAAAAACAATTTAAATGAACATTGTTTTTCATTGATTGTTAACATTTCTTTGATAATAATAAAGCGGTTTGGAAATATTATTATATTGCAAAGTTATTTAAGTTTATGCAGATAAATTGCTTCAAATAATAATCAAACTACGTTGATTCTGATGATCAATCTCGTTCTAAAAATAATAATTTTACCTACTTTATATACTTAGAAAGGATGTCTCGAAGATATTAGTTCCAACGTTGATTTTACCAATACAATGTTGCCCTTCAGAGGGCAGCTGCGTTAAAAGATTCGTAGTGCCCGATGAAGAGCCGCAACGTAATCAGTTTTCTGGGTTCACTTCCTCCATATATGTTCTCTCCACATTGTACCATTGTATATAATTTGTAGAATTACCCCCCCCCCCCCCCTCCCTCCCATCACGTTTTTTCCTTGTATTCAACATGATTAATAAAGCAGTGAATATGCGTACACACGAAACAGAGACAAAGTATTTTTAAAAGATCGATGAAACTTATGAACGTGTTTTCCGCGTAAGAGTTACTTCGCGTTTGACGTTATTCAAAGAATAACTGGACATTTTATAGCTGCACGATCACCACCCACAGGATGTCGTGGTTAGAGATTAGTTGTTAGCAGTAGCCTTGTGAAGAGGAAACAGGAAGGGGCGGATAGCTGCACTGACCGAGATACCACCTAATGCACAATCTTAAACTTATCCCCTACAGTTATCAGAATTATTTTCAAATATTTTCACGGTTAACACATTATATTATCTAGAAAATATTTCTAATCTAATAAAAATTTGTACATATAATACTATAATCTGCTTTGCTTCAACGTATATTATATAGGGTGTATTACTTCATTCACCCCAGAGCGTGTGGATGCAATAAACTTTATTTATCTTTGCAAATATAAAAGATATTAATCTAATTCATAACAATTTTCTATTCAGATCCAAAGAAGTAATGTACAAAAAATTGATCTTTCTTGTAATTATGAGGATTAATGCAATTTTACATTCACATTTTATAAGAAAAATTAAGTGATAGACCTTATATATTGACTATTTTCTTCTTTTTTTAAGAAACCAGTTTTGTCTCTCTCTCTCTCTCTCTCTCTCTCATTGTTCAATACTCTGCTTTAAATTTAAACTACATTTTCAACAGTCGATTGATTGTGTTGTACAAAAGATAGTTAGTCGCATTTGGGAATATTATTTGTTATCTTCACGGTGTACAACCACCTGGTGTATATTTCTATACTCTGTCCGATAACACAACCCAGCTGCTTCAATGTCCTGAATGAATATACGAATGAATGAATAGGAGTCGCAATGATACAAAATGTCACATCGATCAATCTTCCTGCCTATTTGCTCATAGTTGACTCGAACGAAACATACAATTATCGAATATGAAATTGTGTACATTAATTTAAGGGGCTATTACAGCTTGACCCCCGAAAAAATAGCTGCTTTTAATTAATTTTTTTATTGCAAAGGTATATTTAATGCAACGCTCTACAATTTTTTTTCTATCAAAGATACACTCCTGCAGAATGGAAAACAATTTTTCGTTGTTACGTAAGAAGTATATATTTATTTAAGAGCGAGTTAAAAAAATATGTGCATACATTTGTTCCTGATATAGATAATTCTAGAAGCCTAGGTTCTTATAAATAAAAACTGAATATGGTTTTTCAATTATAGGCGTCCTGCTATCACCGGATGCAAAACTGTATTACAAAAATTGATTTTCATTTTTTGATCGAAATGTGGCGAAAACAGTTAGAACCATCTCTTTCGAAGTTTTACACAAAACCTCACTATTTTATTATTGTACAATATAAATTAAAAATTGTTGTTCAGGTGATAGCTATATACACATACAAATTAAGAACTTTTTCGAAATTTTCCTTTTAGACCGCCTGCAGGCTCAAATTATCCATGTCAGCAATATAAGTATGACCTCCACAGCTTTCATTCTTAATTTATTATTATTTAAATATACATTTTCAGGAATGAAAACAATTTTTCCGTTCTGTAAGTGCTTTTCAAATATTTGAAAAGCTTCGTTCCGAAACATGGGATGCTATGCTTCGTAAATAAAAAATGATTAAATATAGTTTATTTTTATCGACTGCAATGTATAATAGAGTCCTATAATGATAACAATATCGACCATTTAATTTGATTAAAACTAATAATAATATTCTTACCAAGAAGCTCGTGCTGTAATTGATTCTTCCTAATGGAGAAACCTTTTCTCAAAACTGCTGATAAGTAAATTTATCGTTGGTTAAGATTTCGCGATGCCACACACTTTTTACTCATAATTATTATAATAGCTCGAAGAAAAGATAACTAATCGAGAGAAAAATAAATTCTTCACTCGGCAAATCTATAATATCGCTGAATTTGTGAAATTTCATAATTTCAATTCTAACGAATCATCAGTTTCATTCTAAATGTATTTCAGTATGTAGTGTGATAAAATGAGATTCAACAGGGGGATAAAATAGAAGATCTAGTGTGAAAAAATAAAATCTAATAATACGTTACTCGAAAGCCGGTGTAGATTATCTTATAATGGATTTTCCCACGATGTGCAAACAGATGCTTGCAGTCATAGTAATTGAAAGCAGATTTTGGAAGGAGGAAATCGCTACCGAGGCGCTCTGGGACATCGAAGAGGGAAAAAAGTAGAGATAGAGTGAGAGAGTAAGAGAGGGGCAGAAAGAATGGTGAAACGATATATAAGCAGAAATGAGGCCGGTAGTGACTCACAATTGCTATGCCTGGTCTGATTTTTCTAGCATCTATCGCTAAGTCCATGTCACTGATAGATCAATGCTATGCTTGCCTGAGGTCACTTTTTTATACCACTTTATGCGACGTTTTTCCAATTTTCTACATAATATCACACCAATATGCACATTATCCCTCGCTATTCAGCCTCGAAATTTTTCATTCTTTCGCGCAAACACTTTGATTACTTAAAAACAGCCTACTGCTCATCGCTATATATTCATCATAAATCTGCGTATATTTGCACGTTTAAAACGCATTCTTATCTATATAAAGTATAAAGTATTGCTTTCTCATTAATAAATAATTCGACGAATCAACCTCTCAGCTATAATTATAAAAAATAATTTATTATGGTTTTTTAATGAGTCGACTGAAAATTTTTCCTCGTATATTTAATAGGGCCTTCATACACAATGCACAATTTATCGCGAACTGTTCTTTGAAAGGGAAGATTAATTTTTTGTCGAAAGTATATCTCGTTGATTATCATATACTCGTATCTTTTTTTTGCTATTTTAATTTATCAACAGTTTACTCATTCCGACACGTATAATAACATTTATTTAATACACACCCACACACAAAACAATGTAATTTGACATACTATAAATTGATCTCTAATATAACACATGCACGATTTATCGCGAACTATTCTTTTAAAGAAAGAGCTTTTCCTAGAAACTTCGAGATTTTATCAAAGTTCATCATCAATTATTATTCTTGTGTCTTTTTATTGCTGTCCTAGTTAATGATTAACAGTTTACTCACTACGATATAAAGGGTGGGAAAAAAGGCTATGAAGGCTTAGATATATCGAAAACTAATTGGTTTACACAAAAGTTTCTTCGGAATAATTCATAGTACATTTAAAAATTTGTCCGATGAATATATTAGTTTGGCCTTGAACGGCGTCCCGAAGGACGTAAGAAGGTCACTTCGAGCTTTTTATGTGGAACATCCTATTTTATATTACACATTCTTTTAACTTACCTAAAGAGATTTCGAAAGCCCTATATAAGTTCTGATTTACAATTTCACCAGCGTGTTTATGAGTTATTTGGATTTGATATTATACATAGTTTTGTGCTTAATCAAAGGAGTGTGCGTGACCGTTAAGCGTGCACACCCATAGCCATTCGCTTAAATATATTACTTTAAGATCGAAACATCTCATAAACGTGTCGATGAAATTGAAAATCAGTATAGGCTTTTGAAAAGATTTTGAGATAAGTTAAAAAAATATGCAATAAAAATTATGGGGTTTCATTTGATAAACTCAAGATAACCTTCGCATTTTTTCAGGACGACTCCCAAGGTCAAATCAATATAGCTATTAAGTGAACTTAAATTTACTTTGAATTATTCTTAAGAAAACCCTTTTTTTTTAAATCACTTGGTTGTTGAAATATTTAGAAGTTCCACGAATTTGTCTCTGCACCTTTTTACAGGTATATGTATATATATATATATATATAGTATATATATGTAATCACATTTATTCAATAGATTGACGAAACAATGCAATGATATATTCTATTGGTCTCTGATATAACGCACGATTTATCGCGAGCTATTCTTTCAAAGAGAACATTTTTCTCGAAAGTGTCTGGTTTTATTAAAAGTTTATATCTAACTATCATCCTTGCATCGTTTTATTGCTGCCCTATTCGATTAACAGCCTACTCACTACGATCCATATAATCACGTTTATTCGATGCCCAAAACAATTTAATTAGGAAATAAATAACCATTTAAATTTCTCGTTAAGATTCTTTAAATTTTACGCATGAACTAAATTGCATTTAACAGGAAAACTATTATTTGGAGAATATCACTATTCACTTCCGTTTTATTCGCGTAGAAAGTTGAAGGGGAGAAGTATGCACGAGTTTTGCATGACGAGTGAATTGGAGTCGACGTTCGTGGCAAGCGAGGGCCGCGAGGGCCGAGGAAAGACTGAAGACTGTTTGAAGGCAGAGAAGGCTGTAAAGGCTGTAGAAGCAGCGAAGCACAGACAGACTCAAGTGACTCAACCGAACTTACTGAACCAGCCGACAGCTTTACTAGCAAGTAGCAACTCTAGCAAAGCAATAGCCAAGCAGGCTCGGCTCAACTCACTACTAAACAGTGCAAGTGTGTGAGTATCGCCAGCCGAGACGAAGAAACAGAAGAAGAAAAAAGACTAGAATGGAATGTAATTGTGTAACCCACTTGAAATTAATTTTCTTTTCTAATATTTCTCTTGAGAATTTATCTAAAATCTAAATAAACAATTGCGTAGAGCAAAGCTGCATGAAATTTCTGTTTGTGCTATTAAAACTGTAAACGCGTGAGGGACAATATATAGTTTAGGTGTAACGAATCATTCACTGTATTGGTACATCTGTTTTCTATTGTTTCACCGTCGAATTAGTACAACGATATTCGATTTTGTAGCGAGACAGGTGTATTCTTGTCTTATTTCAACTTATTGCACAGCAACTCAGTAACGCTGCAATAGACAACACATCTGTATCTTGGAGTATCCTGGACTCTAAAAACAATTACATAGTTTTGTATAGGGCACGCCTGTGTTTTAGAAAAAATTCCATTTTTTTTCATCACTGACCGTGGAAACGTTCCTTACAAATTTTATGCTACTAATCGTATGGGTTTTCTAATTATTTTGATATTGTAGTTGTGATTAATTTTAAAGACAGTCTTCAAATTTTCACGTGAATTTTCAGTTGGTGGAAATAAAAGTACAAACTAGGTGACGAAATTGAATCAGAAGACTCAGCAATCTCCAGTACCCCTAACGAACTATTCACTCTAGCATACCCATAAATCTATTTTCTATACCGATATACGAGACACTGTTGAACTAAGGTAGCAACAGAAAATACACCCTAACAATTATGGTATATGGTGGGAATTCGGTAGCCCTACTCCGACTATTATTCCTATATGTAATATAGGCAATGGGAATCAAAGTGGGGCTACCGAATTCCCGTCATCTACTATCAATGCACCCGGGTACCCTGAACGCCGACCACCGCAGTGTATACCGAGAGCACACGTGTGCATTGGACAATATTCCAGCGTGCGTCTTCTGATTATATTATATGCAATACAATTTTAACAATTAATTAGTATCTTATTGTGTTTGGTGTTAATTTTAAATAAAAATTAATACTTTTCATATAAAGCTCTTGACTCGGTGCAAATGAGATTTGTGAGAAAAACAGTGAAATGGAATCAGCACACCTAACACACTACTCACTAATGATAGATCTGTTTTCTACTGCTACGCTGAAGGACTGGTGTAGCTAGCAGCGGAAAACACAACCGGCCAGAAAACAGTTTCAGCCAGTCCAGGCACACGTGTGTTTTTGGGAATATTCTAACGCGTCCCTTGGTTATATTGTATAAAACAGAATTTAATAAATTATTTCTATCCAATTAGGTTCGATTAATTTTAAATAAAAAATATCAATTTTTATCCACGTAAAGTTTAACTTGATGTAAATAAAAATGGTGGTAGAAAGAGGATTCTCGGTAACCGAATGAGCAGAGGCTGCAGCACGCGTAACACACTATTCACTACTACCGACCGACTACCGAGTCTACCGATGCAGGATGCTTATGGTTATGGTAGTCGAGTCACTCGGGTCCCACAGAGTCCCACTGATCCCAGACTCCCAGCCAAAGTAGTGATCCGAACTTCAGACCACGGTTATACCGAGCACATGTGCGTTTTCCGAGGCGAATAGGGGGAGGGGGTTCCATCGCGCCTTTCGAACCATCAACCAACCACCATAATACATTCCGACCTTACAAATTCTCCCAGTCAGCTTCGCCCGATTCTCTCCATCCCTTTCACCACCAATTTTTCCATCATTCCGTCTCCCTTCTCGTCCCCCTTCCCGCTAATTTCCAACGAAAGTATCACACCTTTAGACTTCTTCCCCCAACTCAACATTTTTGTGCCAATCGATCGAACAAAGACATGCATCTATTTCTCGTCTGGGTAGAAGAATTCACTCATAATATACAAAGTGGAATTTATGTCCCTACAATTTTTCATCACAATATCAATAATTTTAATGAAGAATTTTAACAAAAACATTTCTCTTTTCAACTATCCGTTATTGTTGTTTTATTGGAGAAAAAAAAGAAGAGAATAAAAATGGATTATGTGTGGTATGAGTATCGCGCGAATAGTGTTGTACATACGACACGTGGTGTTGGTAAACAATAACTGGGAAGGAAGCTGAATGAGGTTTAAATAAAAATACCACACTTGTATAGATTTCTCCTAATTGACAATTTTGGTTAAACCAAAGGAAAACTCGCATATTTATCGAATTGTCTCGGATTAAAAAATACAATTTTTGTCTCTCGAGGTCCTTACCATAATTTCCACAATTTTAATTAAAAGTTTCTAGAAAAACTTATTTTTATCACTCATCCGATTATTATTGTTTTATTGGAGGAAGAAAAGAAGGGAGTAAAAATGGATTATAAGCGCGAATATAATTGGTACGAGTCGAGAGTATGGGTAATGTGAATAGTGGTATGACACATGGTATTAGTAAACAATAGTTGGGAAGGAAGCCGAAGGTGGCGAGAGACGATTTTTGTGAAAAGTTTGAATGGAAGAAGGGGTCAGGCGAGTGGAGAGGGTTCAGAGGGCACTGTCCTGAACTAAAGGGGCAGTCGGGGGACACCGAGAGAAATTTGCATTTCCTGTTCACGATGAATAATGTTAAACGGAGGAGCCGAGCGATTCGTGCTGCGCGTGTACCATCGTCGAATTAAGCGGCGCTCCTCAAATTTGTTGGAAAGCTTTGCCTGCCTCTCTCTCTCTCTCTCTCTCTCTCTTTCCCTCTACTAAGCAACTGGAGCCCTAACCAACGGTCCTTTCCTTCGCTAATGCCCCTAAACCTATGCGAGCGTTCAAACGAACTAACAAGATTAATTATTATCCACTAAAAGTATTCTTTCTTTCTCTGTAAGTATATATATAGCATATCCCCCCTCTCTATCCTCCTTTCCATCTCCATCTCTCTCTCTCTCTGTCTATCTATCCATCCATCTTCACCCATTTTCACGCAATTTAAACACGACGACAGCTGAGCAACTATCGCCTGCACCAGTCAGGGCCACTATACTATATACATACTTACCGATCATTAATATAACGGCTGCAAGCTTCTCAAAAGCGCAGATCTCTGTGAAAGAAAATTGCCGATAAACTTCTCTTTCTTCCTTCTTCCTCTTTCTCAAACTGCACCTCGGTGCATAAACGCGTCCCGAACACATGCACTCATCTCCATTGGTTTAAAAATCTTTCTCGGATTCCGGTTATAGCGGTCCAACTGGTCATGAATCATCGTTCTTGCACTCACATTGTGGACGATGAGTAATTCTTGTAACCGTTTTCCATATAATTTTACCATCACCTAACAGTGCATCGTTCTGCACATATTCCATACTATAAATGTGTTTATTGTTGGTGTGGATTATGAAAGAACAATCGAAGATTTCAAAGAGAGAATTAATTTTTAATGTTGAAGAGGAGAAAGTAGAAAGTGAAAGATCATTTTTGGAAGAACTGTATTAGGTTGATTCTGCAGTGGTTTTATTAAAAGTGGTCGTTATTTTTTTTATTAAAGCTTATATAACTGCTATTTTTTGGCAGTGTACAATTCTGCATACGTTTCGCTGTAAATGAGTTAATTATTGGTATATGAATTATAAAAGCAGTAAAGGAAGAATGAAACAGACGAGGATTTATAGGAGAAAATGAAAAAGAGGAGGGACGAGATTTTGTTGAAGAAAGCATAAAATAATTATTGGAAAACTCTGTTAAATTGGTTCTATAGAGGTTTATATTAAAAATAATTATTATTTTGTTCTATTCGTAATAGAGTGTATAAAGACATTTTATTAGGAATAAAACGGTGATTATTAATTTAAAAAAATTTTCGGAAAACGCTTTCTTTGTAAGGAATTGAATATTGAATTACCTAACAGAATGACCATTTCAAAAATTTCTAACACATGTAATATTTCAAATTATAGTTAATGTTTATACTAAATATTTTTTATTGCGAATTGGGTTAAAGATTTCCCATGAATCAGGACGTTCGGGTGTATTTTTTTCAGATATTGAAATAAATGATCAAAATGAGGAATAATAAAATAAAGTCTATTTTAATACATATGCATATGGGGTATGAAAGAACGAAGGAAAGGCTAGAAAAAACGAGTAGACCCCAAAAATGGAGAATTTTAGAGAAAACGGAGGAAAAGAGAGAGAGAGAGAGAAAATTATAGAAGGAAGCATACGGGAGAGATGGTTTCTATTTGTGTATATGAATGGGTAATAAAAGAAGAAAGGAAGGAAGGAAAAAAGCAGAAGAACCAACTAAAGCAGAGAAGAAGAATTGAAGGAGAAAACGAATGAGATCGCTCTGGAGGGAGAGAAAGATGGAGGGTGAGAGAAAATGTTAGGAAGGGCAGGGGCAGGAGGGAGAGGGTTTCTATGGGTGTATATCAATAGGGAATGGAGATGTAAGAGAAGGAGAGAAGATGGAAAAGAGGGAGCTTGGTCTGTTTATGGGAACAGCTGTTGGTTGTCGGAGCTGTTGACCATACACAGCCAGCCAAACGCCCGTTCATGCCACACACACACACACACACACACACATATTCTCCACCCTGCACCAGGTATATGCATGCAGGTATATGCAACACGTGTACTGCACGTTGCAGCTACCAGAAATGCATCTCCATGTTTACGATTTTCCCTTTCACCATACCAGTTTCGTTCACTAGCTTCCCTCATCCTTACTTGCTAGATTTGCATTCTCTTTCCGTACACCCATTATGCTTATATCCGTATGCAACTTTTTTTTTCAACGAATATACCCTCACCGTAAAATCCTCAACGTCATTTTGACAATTAATATACACTACCGTTCAAAAGTTTGGAAAGAGCAAAATAAAAAAATCTATCTAACTCGAAAGTTTTAGTTTTGTGGTTCATTAAAAACTTGATTTTCAAATATTTGGAAAGATTTTATCCTTCGTTCTCTTATAAAAACTCACGCGTTTTCTCTTTAGAGTTTTTCTCTGATATTTTAAATTTATGAGTTAATTTGGAGTAAGAAGACATGACATTTTTACATTAACATTGTCATTACTTTCTTAATGATCAAAATAGAGATTGATCTAATAGTCTTAGGCCAAAGTTATTGAGAAAATCGTTAAAGTCCAATATTTAAAATGTTAATATAATTATTGAAGAAAATTGTGCATACAATTGTAAAGCGTGGATATTTAAACATTTTTTATAATATAACTGTATGTAAAACGAAAATGCTTGAATTAATCTGTCGAATAAGACCAAGTAGATCTCTGTACCATTTTTTTGTATTCACCATAAATATACAACTTTTAAATTAGGTTGATTTTCCCTTTGCTGTTTAGAACTTTTGCACAGTAATGAATAAACTATTCGTTACAATATTTAAAAAAAATAATTTGTTTTATAAACTCATTTTTCTAATGATGGCAAGTAAAAAAACTATAAAACTTGTTTAATTTGCTTCTTAAGATTTCTGCTGGCAGAAAAAGGGATAATTTAGTATGGAAAGGTGTGAAAGAGGAAAAATGTTAAGAGCAGCATATTATTCGCCATGATTTCTTAACTCGTTTCACAGAGTCATCTCTCTCAGTTGATGGCAAATAAAAAACTGAAAAAAAACTTGCTTGATCGCTTCTTATGGCTTTTTGTTAGCAGTAAAGGGGTTATTTTAACGTGGAAAGGGAGGGAAAGAATAGGAAAGCTTCGAGTAGCAACAAAACCGTTGTTTGCACTGCTTGTAAGAAACGTTGCACCCACGTAGATCAAGCACGCTTCGTTAAGGCAAAAAAAGAAATGGAGTTGGAGCATCTGGAGCTTCGAAAGATCAGACGTTGTAAGATCGGCACAAAAAACAGTTGATCCACCCTGCTAACACCTCCAGCTCGTGGGAACTAAATCCCACGGGTATACAGTCCAGTCACGCATCTATTTTCGTCATCTGTATCTTCTTCTAAGAAGTAAACAACGATCTTCTTCATTATTATAGTATAGACCGAATGATCGACAACAATTAATAAGCCTTTATAATAAATAAAAACTCTTCGAAATTTATTTACATAAATAAGACAAGATTTGTGTGTGTATGTATATGTATATATATATATATAATATATATCGGAGAAGTTTGAGTAACGATGCGAGCGATAATACAAAAGCGGACGGTTAAAACGTACTTTCCTCATGATGTTCTTTTAGCAGCTTTCCAATAAATCAATAATGCTGCTCCACTCAACGTAACACAGTGTTTTAATATTCAATAGTAACTGTCTTGGTCTTTAAATATTCGTTAAGAGCTTCCTGTCCGAGGTCTTTGCCGAAACCGGACATCTTGAAGCCACCGAATGGAGCTGCAACATCTGTTTTGTTGTACGTATTGATAAAAACTGTACCAGCTTCAATTTTTTCAGCAAACTTGAGGGCCTTGCTAATATCCTTAGTGAGCACACCGGAAGCTAATCCGTACTCTGTGTTGTTCGCTCTGCTGATGACATCGTCTATCTTCTCAGAGCTGAACTTTGAGATGACCATTATGGGACCGAAAGACTCCTCCTTGGCTATATACATGTCGTCCTTGACTTCCGTGAAAATCGCTGGCTGGAAATACCAGCCTGGACGGTCCACACGTTTCCCGCCATAAACCAATTTCGCTCCTTCCTTCACACCAATCTCCACAAACTCCAGTAATTTATCCAGATGAGTTTTGTGATTTTGCGGACCGTGAGCCGTACTTCTATCCAAAGGATTTCCTATCGTCATCTTCTTCGTCTCTTCCACCACTCTTGTCACAAACTCCTCGTGAATTCTCTCCTCCACGAATATTCGTCCTGAAAAATCGTTAAAACTCCATTTGTCTAAATATGTATATATAAATAAACGAAAATTTTATTTTTAATAACTTTCCAATTTTCTTTCTGTAAACAATTCTAAATAATCACAACTATTACCTGCTGCGATACAGTTTTCACCCTTGTTGAAAAACACACTGTTCATTCCATGCCTGACAGCCAGCTGCAAATCTGCATCCTCAAATATAACCAATGGACTTTTGCCACCCAACTCTAATGATAACTTTTTCAAGTTACTCTCAGCACAGCATTTCATAATATTCTGACCGATCTGAGTGGATCCAGTGAAACCAAGCTTCCGAATTAAGGGGTGATTTACCACAGATTCTCCTGTGACACCTCCACTTCCGGGTACTATATTAACAACACCTGGGGGAAATCCAGCTTTCACGGTTAGCTCGGCGAACTTTAAAGCTGTCAAGGGCGAGGCCTATAAAAGTATTGTATTAACTTTTAATTGATTATCTGTGCCTGATATGAACCAATAATTCCATTATGTTTGAGATAAGTTCACCTGAGCTGGTTTCATAACAACTGTATTACCAGCTGCCAAACAAGCAGCCATCTTCCAGGATAACATCATTAAGGGATAATTCCAGGGTGTGACGAGTCCACACACTCCGATTGGTTCCTTCCTTGTAAAAGTGAGGTTCCTATTGGGTCTCGCGTGAGATATAGGTATAGTGGAACCTTGTATCTTGTCACACCATCCAGCAAAGTACCTCCAGGTCTCGATGGACATGCCAATGTGAGTTTTCAACGCCAAAGTATAAACAGCTCCAGAATCTAAACTTTCTATAGTAGCCAGTTCCTCTTTGTGCTCCTCCATCAGATTGGCTAATCTAAGAATATATTTTCACATGATTTTCATGAGCTTTAATAATTACAATCTAATAGAATTTTTTATTACTTGAACATCAGTGCTCCTCGCTCCCTAGCACTGATCTTGCCCCATTCACCCTCCTCGAAAGCTTTTTTCGCAGCTTTCACAGCGTCATCAACGTCCTCGGCGGACGCTGACTCCACAGAGCAAATAATACTCTCGTCGTGAGGGTTGATAGTGTCAATTGGCTTGGCACGACCGTTTACGAATTTTCCATCGATAAATAATTGCCTGGGGAATTTCAAATGTCGATTGTTCGCTTCAATCTCCACAGCTTCGTACTTGATCTCCTTATTGGCCGCGGTACCACGACTCGCCAGAATCACCGTATTTAAAAACTCGTTAAAAATAGGTGCCAAAAATACGTCCACGTTCTCCAAATTCACTCCTATCGCTACCTTAACTTCCTCTACCAGCCTCACCACGTCCATACTACCAGCTCCTGTTTAAGAGAATAAAAACGTTAATTATAATTTTTTTAACGCCAAAATTAATGACGCAACATTTACATTCTCTTGCAACACTTCTGTAAATTATACCAAACCCACTTCTACTATCAGTTATATACACTATGTATGTGTATATCATATATAAAATCGTATGAAATAACCGGTTATTGCTGCAGCGAGTACCACTAAAATAACGATCAGTGAAAGTAACATTAGTCTCACCACTGAAATGTGTCTATCATATGATACAATTTCTCTAAGAAACAAAATAATATAACAATTTTTTCTAAAAGAGTATAAAAAGTCGGTGAAATTTTGCGTCAATGTGTTTCACAGTCCATTTATGAAGACTGATAAATCTGAGAGAAGCTTAGTGTACATCTGTTTAAGTAAAAATAAATTATCTATAACTTTTAAAAAATAAGATTTATCTATCCAGCGACTAATATATTCAAGTTTACTTTTGTAAAGAAAAGAGCGATTCTTACCCGAGGCGAAGAAATCAGTGTCGTCCTCGATTTCGACTTTGAGAATATTTTTCCAAATTTTTTTGAGAGTTTGGACGTGCATTCGTTCGTTATCGGTGAGATCTAGGGTAAGTTTGTCGTTGCTTTGGCCATATTTATTAGCGTGGATCGTTCTGTTACCGATTTTGATGACCTCTACATTGACGTATCCAGTGGTACCAGATGGTACCAATAATCCACCCCCGTGGATCAAACCTTTCCGACCTTCTACATCCACCTCGTGGTCACTGACTGGTATTTTCACGTGGTCCTCCCACTTTGTGGAACCGTAGAGACGAACCTCTTCCCCATTGAGGACCGTCCATGCACCAGGTGTGCTGTCCATGCCACGAATAAAATTATGAACTTCCTCGGCTGACTTAGACCAATCGACCTTCTGAAGCTCTTTCTTGTTCAACATTGGATCGTAAGTGGCACCCTCGTTGCTTTGCGCTATTTTCGGTGCTGTACCATTTGCAACCATCTCCACTGCCTCTCCCATCGCCTTGATTCCTTCAGGATACAAAAACTTGTTGTACAATGTGTCCAACGTATCATCCTTCCCAACTTTGCACGATTTTTGCAACAATATTGGACCGGTATCCAAGCCATCATCCGCCCAAAATATTGAAAATCCGGCTTCTTCGTCGCCTTGGATTAGTGTCCTGTAAGAGTTACAACGCATTATTTACGGTATATTAATGTAAAATGTATGCTTCTTTTAAGAGGAATACTTAGTAAATTATATACAAGTTTCGTGAACTCTCTTATTGCGTGAAGAATGTTTATCTCGTGTTTATATCACATAGCTACTATTTATGTCTGAGGAAAAAAGATGAGAACACTGTAGGAAGAAGATTAGCAATATATGCGTTAAAGTGTAAAAGTTAAGGAGGAGAGAGAGGGGGGAAGTCGAGTTATCGGATTTTTTTATTATGTCATCACTGATGTGTGTATGAAGAGAGCACGCTGATTATTGAACTGTTGGAGAAATGCGAGACGATATCGAAGCTAATAAAATCATACGACTGACTCGTGGCACTTGCTATTATTAATCATTATATACTTTGTTTAGTGCGTTCTTCGAGAAAAGTTACACTAAACCAAACCGGTTTTCGTGCAGCAGCATACAACATTCTAATCAAAAGTAAAGTCTGACTTGAAATATAGATTAAGTTATAAAATTGAAATTGAGGTTATGGTAATATGACTAAACGTCCCGTTTTTTAAATGATTTTCTAGTTGTCTCTATATATTGTCCCCTAATGAGTTCGGGACCTGAAACTGTTCTGTTTATAAAAATGTGCAAAAATTGCAAAACATAAACAGAAAGTAATGGTAGTCACATAATAGTCTACAGCTAACGGGAAAAATAAATAAAAGGAACAGGTAATAGAGAATGTTTTGTTTTGAAAAATACAAATAAATGGTCACGTTAGTTATTGTGGATGAATTTAAAGATTCGCGTGTCAATATGGCGGAGAGGGTAGGATACAGGATAGGATGATAAAATTTAAGAAACTCACCAATTGATGGCGCTGGCACCTCTGTGCTTCGGTAATATGGAAGGATGATAACAAATACTACGGTGACGGGGATGATTTATCACCTCCATCGGAATAAACTGACTGCAAAATGGAAGAACGTTCAGGTCAACTTCAATTCCATTGTACAGCTGCAATATTTCTGGTAACGTTGCACCCTTGCTCCTCCATGCTTTGATCTTGAATACCGGTGTGTTGTCCAACTTGGCAGTAGTTGCTGCGAGAATATTTTTATAAGAATCTGTGTTTATATAAAATATAATGTGTCAGGAACGTTCCTGACATTTTCTGCGCATTTCAGGTACGTTTCTGACACTGTAGGTTTGCTTGGGACATGCAAAACGTTTAAAATAATTACCTAAAGGATCTTCTCGGTTTCCTTTATCCGGTATGGTGAAGACTCCCGTTATTTGATGACCATTTTGTTTTAATAGCTTATAAACTTCTGCAGCAAACGGGCTCTGCCCAATTATTGCAACTTTCAATTGCGCCATCACCGTCTATGTTTACAAATATACATTTGTGTCATTTTATTGTATTTGTATTCTAATAAGTTATTATAAGTTTGTTTACTACGATAGTGGTTACTTGATGTTATTAAGCAGTGATATTCATGCAAACCAGGATACATACCTATGGTTTATATTAGAATCTTCTTGAGCGTAAAGTTTAGAGAGTGGTTTAAACCAGCTGTAAAGATAAACGTGCGCTCTATTATAAGTGCAGAGGTGCGTGGAGGAAGCAGAAAGCTGTAGTGATAAGAAAACTGAGGACTAATATACGAGGGAAGTTTAAGTAATAACATAAACATAAACAAAAATATAGGTATTAAGTTTACCATTTTTAAAAGGAGGTAAGAATAATGAAAGATTAGTACTACCGTTAACTTAATTCTTTTTCAGATTCTTTACGTCGCGTTAACCTGCAGCTTTTATTCTCGTAATTATTATAAAGATGTAGTACTTATTATTTGTTAGGTACATTAATAATTGAAAAGATAACACTTTATGTAGTTGTATTTATGGTGATTCTGATGTTTTTACCTCAAGATTCATTATTGTTACTGTATAAGAGACAGTGTCAGTAATATAAAAGTAGTGCGAGAATACTTTTAAGATAGAAAATCTATTTATTACTTTCTGCTTTTTATTTATATAAAAAGCGTATGTAATTATCCACATTGAATTAAAGCTTACACTTGAAGAGGTACGGGGATAATTGAATGGATATAGACATCAATATTGACATGATTAATTATATATTGATTTGAGAGGAAAATCGTCAATATATATATATATATATATATATGGCATGGCGATAGAATTTAAGAGGATGTGTTCTCTTACATGTTTAACAGCAAAGGTGCGCCACGAATGAAAATAATTTTTTACAGCTAGCATTTGATATACTCGGCAAGGAAAATTTTCGACTCGTGTGAATCTTGCTCGTTTGGTTTTCCGTTTTTGCGTTCGGCTTGGGAAAGTGCAATCACCGCGTATGAACAAGTTTACTTATAGTCACAGAGACATCGACCTCCGATCGATGCCAGTTACAATTATCGACTGAACCAGAGTAAAGCGAGACACGTTTATATAAGTCTTTGGTATCGCTATGCGAGGGTCAAAAGAACTCGAGGATTCCCTGAAGATCCATTCGCATCTCCTTATCACCCAGCTCTAAATCCCAGTGGGGACAAAAATTTTGACAACCCATCATTCATTCTTCACGTGCATAATATTGTACAATTTTAATTATTTTTACATAATATTTCGCAGTTTGACAAATTTCAATTGCAGTCTCTCTTTATTTGTATATACAGCGTTAGAAATTTGAGACCCACTAGAGCATTGTTGTAAGGGATCGATTTGTTTTGCATAGATAGAGCATATTTTTGGAAGTCCTTCTTTTTTGTGATCAGATAAGTCTTGTGCAATAAACTGTATAATTCTAGGGATAAATGCTCTAGAGCGTCTTATGTGTATCACCCTATACATATTATGTACCTTGAAATTAATATCGGCCCATAACAATAATTTGGGTATTAGTAATATAAAAAAATTTAATATTAATTTAATTACATCGATTATAAGTGCAAATTAGAGAATACTCTTTCAGTTTATTGTTGTGAATGGTTTTAGTATCATGCCAGACTGATAAAAAAAACATCGGAACAGAAACAATTTTTGTAATCGTGGTTTGTTGAAAATTAATAGTAACCGGTTAATTTCGGTTTGTAAATGAGATCCCTAGAATCGCAGGTCAAAGGTTAAAGATAAGCTGTTTACCTAGCAAAGTTTGAACTGGTTTTCGTCAGTTGCAGGTCGTGAACTTATAAGTTCATTTTTGTTTATGATAGATATAATCATGTCATCCTGGAGTTGCTTAATAACGTCACTTTCTTACAAAGACATAAGTAAAATATTGCGTCTTGTTACATCATTGCGATTATTCAATAAAGACATCAGATTTCTTGACGCGTATCAATGAATAAAACGTTACTAGTTATTCACCAAAGCGTTATATTTCTCTATTCAAAAAATTTATATGTAAACGCTATGTAAACAATACGCTTAAGTGAAATTATTTTCATTTACGTTCTATGACTATACCATAAAACTACTTAATACAAATTATATTCTTTTCTAGTTTGTATCAGACTTAAGTTAATAGAAAATAATTACAAATTGGAGAATTTTATTAATATCTGGGTACTTTAAATTCTGAGCCACCCTCTGCTGGGCCGGAAGGTTTTCTTTTATTCATAATGTTCTGAATTTTTTGCCATTCACGGTCTAACTCCGCCTTTTCATTTTTTTCTTTATTGTATTTTCTTGTTCTTCTACCATCAGCCATTTTTACGCCGTATTGGAAGGCCGCTTTCGGTAATGCTTCTTTGTTGTTCATGTACTCGCTGTACTCTTCGGGCGTGTCGAAGTCCCATCTGCCAATTGGCCCTTTTTTATTACCAAGGTCCATTTTCGTATAATCAACTTCGTCGTCAGAATCGTCTATCGCATCCTGCATTTCGTCCAGGCCCGGATAACACTCGGCGTATCCTTCGGGTTCGGCTGCCAATTTATTGAGCAACGCTCCTTTTTTCGGTGCACCGCTATCCAAAACTTGTGGTAAAACAGGCGGCAATTGAGGTGCATTAGCTTTGTCATCCGTTACCATACTACCGTCCATAGATTTCTCGAAATAAGATCCTTTTTTCTTCTCCCGATGCTGTACATCTTTCTTTCCAGAACTTGGAACGTATTCTCCAATATCTCCATATATGCTATCATCCTGTGGTCTTTGAGGAATATCCGCTTCATTTGTTTCGTCGATTCTAGCGCGACCATCCTTGTATCTTTTCCCTTTTTTCCCATGACGATTTCCTTGACGCAAGTACAACAAAATCTGAGCAAGTTTGTTGATAACTATATCATTAGTAGTTAAGGTTGGCATCACATCTGTAGTTGGAACATCAGCTTTACTTCTAATTAAAGTGGTTGGTATGTCAACATCGGCATTTTCATCGTCTAATTCAATCACATATGCCATACGCCCTGGAGTGAAGAGCTCGTTTCTTTCTACCTGTTTTGATTTCATTATCATTATAGTTTTAACAATATTACGACCGATTTTGGTTTTAAACTGCATCTCATCGTCTTTTTTCTCAGGTTTCTTCTCATCCTTCACTTTTTCTTTTGGTTTCACCAGCTTTTCCATTTCCTGCTCTTGCTCAAACTCCTTTGCTTCAATTTCACTTCTCACCTAAATTGAGAACGATTATTTGAGTATTAAAATATTAGTTTAAGCTGTGAACCTATTTCAAACTAATTCTTACCTTTTGTAGAAGAGCATAATCCAATCCTTTTACTAAATGAGTGTGTTCCATATCACCTCCCAAGAATTTTGATTGCTGAATCATTTGTCTCCTACGTTCAGCTGCATCAATTCCAGACTTCAAATCAGGGGCTACAGCACGATAAGCACTGGCACTATTCATGGGATCTTCGGCTTGATAATCCTGATTAGTGCCATCACGACGTTCTCTAGCTCTATCTCGGTACTTCTCAGCTAATTCAGCCATCTTATCTTCTTCCTGCTTTTTCAATTTAGCATAAAAACTTTTTTTCTTCCTTCGGAGCTCAGCTCTACTTCCACTTCCAATAATTGGAGTTTGAGCAGTTTTGGCACTTGCATCTCTAATAGTTCCTGCTACGGATGATGCTGTTGTAGTAGTTTGTGCTGGTGCTCTAGGTGTCATTAAAAGTTTTCTGAAGTCATCATTCGTCAGTCTAACTGACATTCCCATATCGTCTTCTGTCTCAGGCATTTTTATGGTGTTATTTCCTATAAATATAACAAATCAAATTATGTTTCTGGGATTTATTCATAAGAAATTGTGTAGATTATAATTTAGTTTATCTATAATACATATAATATTTTAACATTTTCAGATCTAACCTCATTCAGAGATATCAGAAATATACTTAAAAACTTAATTCTATTGTTAGCTCTTGTAAAATAATCATGTAAAGGTATAATTACTGTAATTGTTTTAGGTTTTTGTGGGTTTTGTATACATCAACTAGAGATAAGGGAAGAGATTGTTGCGCTTAGATAACCTACAGTTTTGTAAGCGATGAGAGACTGCTGAGCCTGCTGAGTGGTGAGTGCTGAGTGAATTAAAGTGTACATACACGCACACATACATCCCTTCAATTGGCTGTATTCAACGTTACTTAGCGCTTCCGAAGCGCTAAGTTGCACGATACGCTTAATTTAAGGTATGTTCACAGAGAGGCTATTGCTCCACTCATCCTGATTCCCGGTACCGGTGTTCCTTCCAGTTCCACTCCACGTCGGGTTCCACCACTTGCACACCCTCCCTACTCCCTATCTCTTCAAATTCTTCAATATTCCTATTCTTGTATGTACACTGACATTCATCGAATCTGCTCGTGAAGAATGGCCTACTAGATTTGTAACTAGCTGGACAGCTTCAGGTCTCTAGTTCTCACCAAAGCGTAAAACGTCACGGTGACGTCAGATGACGTCACGATGACGTATAGGAGTCGTGGTGGGGAGAATAAGGAGAATCTGGTAAATTGCATATACTCGAGTGTAGCGGTTGATCGTCTTACTTTTGTCAAAAGTATATCATCTCGGGATAAAATGGTATAGTAAGAATTTTCTTCTTTCTCTGTCTAATAGCATAAGAGTGAGAGAGAAAGACATATGATACCCCATGTGCCCATTGATTCTGCTCGAGCACGTTTTTGGTATAGTGATAGGAATTTTGGTATACTGATAGAAGCGGTAATAATATAGTAATCAAACGACAGATCAATAAAAAGAAGAGGGCATATTCCAATGAGTGAAGTGTCAAAATGTGCAACTTAACCTCTGTAATTTGTATTAATTTATTAAAATAACTTGTAAGTGATGAACTTTTAATAAAATCATATTAAGTGTTATAAATTTGTATAAAAAATATGTATTTTAGTTTTAACCTATTATTGTGTAACATATGGTGTATAAAAATAACTGAAAATATATATTTTAAATTAAATTTATGTTGTTGATATTTTGTCAAGAATAACACATCATTAACTTTTATATTAATAATAAGGAGCTATATTCTTGAGTCGTAAAGTCCATTGGAGCTTGCAAGTCAACTATGGATCCCAAGCTTACAGCAATAAGATTCTACGAATAAAGAAGATGCAATTCATTATTAAAATAGATAATCGTTAACTCAGATTTTTTTGCAGAAACCTAATATCAATAGTGACAAGCTTTCGTATCTATTTCCAATTGATGATGCTGGAAGAGAACCTCTGAGAGCTCCTGACAGCTCAACTGCCACAGGTCCAAGAAACAGCTATTTACGTAAATCTGTCCAGTGTCATGCAATACATTATCCAGAAGCCATTCTGCTATTATCCAGCTAATGTTTCTACGCAATATAATTAATTTCTTATTAATTTTCAAATATACTAAATATGTAAAGAAGAAAAAGCCAATATATTAAAATCCATTTACTTACACTACATCTCATTACGTAACCATGAGTGAATATTGTTGAATGGTGACAGAACAGTTTATAGTTGCAGAATCAGAATACATTCCTGTTGTGGGTAATGTTGCTGGGTCCTTTTGTTCTTTCGCAGTATCCAAAAGCAGCAAATTTGCAATGATTTTACAATTATAGCCTATATTCGAAGAAAACTTTAATACTTAAACTTAAATTGAAGAATATTCAAATGATTAATAGTAACTCCTTACGGATTAAGATATCTTGCATTATTTTCAATTTCTGCTACCAGTGCATATAGGCAAATTCAGTGGTAAATTGTTATTCTCATCACTTAGAGCTTGTTAATCCTGTAAGTTACGTAGCACTTTAAAGTGGGCAAACAAATCCTTACGCTGCATTATATTAGTCTTCTCTTCCTTCGCTAACTTTTGAAAATTCATATATTACTGTTATCCACGAGTATATTTACCCAGTGGCTGAAAAATATTAGAAAGAGTATGAAAATTCATTCTTAAAAGTAAGCATAAATTATTTCCATATTCATAAAGTTATACATACCTATTCTATTATTTAGCTGGATGTTAGCTGCCACGAAGACATCCATATGCAATGTGCCTGCCCTCCTTCCTTTTTATTCCAGTGTATTATCCTAATAGTTTGCTGCAGGACAGTCTTAAGTCAGAAATAGATTGAAGTGTGATAATTCGGTTCTACTTTCTCTTTACCCTGGCCTACCATGAGGAGATACTCTTTTTTATCTTGATTTTTCATAACGTAAATGATAAATAATTATTCCTGAAATAAAAACGTGCACACACACATATATATATATATATATATATTATTGTCTTTTCAGATTATATACTGTATTTTTTATCTTATATAATTTATTTTTTTTTTCTTTTTTTCAGTACTCCGAAAATTGATTTACGTTAAATAATATTGGTGGCCCTGAAAAGGGCCGATTTTTGGATCCAACACGTGGCAGAGCACATTCCTTTTTTATACCATGCAATCCGATCCATCTAAAAAAATACCCATTCGAAACCAACAACAGTAAAGCTCATTCAATAATCCGTCCAGTAGCCATTCCGCTCGATCACTTGATTAAGTCGATTAGGTATCGAGTTAGTCAAGTTAGCTAAGAACTCTGGGTCAGACCTAAGGCCTTCCCAGATATTCTTCGCTTGATCGAGAATCGCTGCCCTCGTCCTCGCGCCTGGCTCTATCCATCGTCTGGACATCAATGCCCAGACGTTCTCAATTAAATTGAGATCCGGTGATCGAGCGGGCCAATCCACCACTTCCAACTCCGGGTGTCGCGCAAACCACGCTCGCGTTTCGCGTGAGGTATGGATCGCTGAATTGTCCTGCACAAATCGGATCACCGGTACTTCATCCGCGGGATATACATTACGCACGCTTGGGAGAAAAATTTCTTCCAAGATGCGAATGTATTCCCGGGAATTCATACGTGGAGAAATCTCCACAAGATCACCGATATGTTCACCGGAAATCCAGCCCCATACGCCACACGATACGCGTCCAGACCGATGAGTCTGGAAGACGTGGTTTGGCTGCAACCGGGTATCGTTCGGGCGCCACACGTGCAAGGCCTGAGCCTGAGAGGGCAACGATATGAAAACCTTTTCATCGGTCCATATCGTAGCCTTCCAATCTGCACGGCTCCGCGAAAGATTCGCGAGGGCATAGCCAACTCTCTGCTCACGGTGAGCAGGAGTTAATGGGATTTTACGCGCTGGACGACGGCAGTGAATACCTGCAGAGTGTAAACGCCGCAGGCCGGTGGTCACTGAAGCTGGATAATCTATCTCCTCCACTATGTCGCTGACACTAGCGAAGGGATCTTCTTCGATCCTGCTCAGCAGCTGCTGGTCATCGATCTCCGAAGTCCTTTTCTGCCCTCTGTTCTCCGCTCTCCGGTCACGCAGTGCGTGGTCTCCGCCTTCGCGGTACCGACGTATCCAGCGCCTGACGGTGGTTTCGTGTGCCCCGCAGAGTACAGCGATCTCACTCGCGCTTTTCCCGCACTCAAAATAGCCAATGGCTCTTCCTCTGGTAGCCTCACTATGCTGTGACATCGTCGACGTATCCAATAGATATGAATGTTATAACAAATTAACGTTATTATAGATAAAAGTGAATAATGCCTCGATTATTGAATTAGAAGTATCGATAATAACGTTAATTTGTTATAACATTCATATCTATTGGATACGTCGACGATGTCACAGCATAGTGAGGCTACCAGAGGAAGAGCCATTGGCTATTTTGAGTGCGGGAAAAGCGCGAGTGAGATCGCTGTACTCTGCGGGGCACACGAGACCACCGTCAGGCGCTGGATACGTCGGTACCGCGAAGGCGGAGACCACGCACTGCGTGACCGGAGAGCGGAGAACAGAGGGCAGAAAAGGACTTCGGAGATCGATGACCAGCAGCTGCTGAGCAGGATCGAAGAAGATCCCTTCGCTAGTGTCAGCGACATAGTGGAGGAGATAGATTATCCAGCTTCAGTGACCACCGGCCTGCGGCGTTTACACTCTGCAGGTATTCACTGCCGTCGTCCAGCGCGTAAAATCCCATTAACTCCTGCTCACCGTGAGCAGAGAGTTGGCTATGCCCTCGCGAATCTTTCGCGGAGCCGTGCAGATTGGAAGGCTACGATATGGACCGATGAAAAGGTTTTCATATCGTTGCCCTCTCAGGCTCAGGCCTTGCACGTGTGGCGCCCGAACGATACCCGGTTGCAGCCAAACCACGTCTTCCAGACTCATCGGTCTGGACGCGTATCGTGTGGCGTATGGGGCTGGATTTCCGGTGAACATATCGGTGATCTTGTGGAGATTTCTCCACGTATGAATTCCCGGGAATACATTCGCATCTTGGAAGAAATTTTTCTCCCAAGCGTGCGTAATGTATATCCCGCGGATGAAGTACCGGTGATCCGATTTGTGCAGGACAATTCAGCGATCCATACCTCACGCGAAACGCGAGCGTGGTTTGCGCGACACCCGGAGTTGGAAGTGGTGGATTGGCCCGCTCGATCACCGGATCTCAATTTAATTGAGAACGTCTGGGCATTGATGTCCAGACGATGGATAGAGCCAGGCGCGAGGACGAGGGCAGCGATTCTCGATCAAGCGAAGAATATCTGGGAAGGCCTTAGGTCTGACCCAGAGTTCTTAGCTAACTTGACTAACTCGATACCTAATCGACTTAATCAAGTGATCGAGCGGAATGGCTACTGGACGGATTATTGAATGAGCTTTACTGTTGTTGGTTTCGAATGGGTATTTTTTTAGATGGATCGGATTGCATGGTATAAAAAAGGAATGTGCTCTGCCACGTGTTGGATCCAAAAATCGGCCCTTTTCAGGGCCACCAATATTATTTAACGTAAATCAATTTTCGGAGTACTGAAAAAAAGAAAAAAAAAATAAATTATATAAGATAAAAAATACAGTATATAATCTGAAAAGACAATAATATATATATATATATATATATGTGTGTGTGCACGTTTTTATTTCAGGAATAATTATTTATCATTTACGTTATGAAAAATCAAGATAAAAAAGAGTATCTCCTCATGGTAGGCCAGGGTAAAGAGAAAGTAGAACCGAATTATCACACTTCAATCTATTTCTGACTTAAGACTGTCCTGCAGCAAACTATTAGGATAATACACTGGAATAAAAAGGAAGGAGGGCAGGCACATTGCATATGGATGTCTTCGTGGCAGCTAACATCCAGCTAAATAATAGAATAGGTATGTATAACTTTATGAATATGGAAATAATTTATGCTTACTTTTAAGAATGAATTTTCATACTCTTTCTAATATTTTTCAGCCACTGGGTAAATATACTCGTGGATAACAGTAATATATGAATTTTCAAAAGTTAGCGAAGGAAGAGAAGACTAATATAATGCAGCGTAAGGATTTGTTTGCCCACTTTAAAGTGCTACGTAACTTACAGGATTAACAAGCTCTAAGTGATGAGAATAACAATTTACCACTGAATTTGCCTATATGCACTGGTAGCAGAAATTGAAAATAATGCAAGATATCTTAATCCGTAAGGAGTTACTATTAATCATTTGAATATTCTTCAATTTAAGTTTAAGTATTAAAGTTTTCTTCGAATATAGGCTATAATTGTAAAATCATTGCAAATTTGCTGCTTTTGGATACTGCGAAAGAACAAAAGGACCCAGCAACATTACCCACAACAGGAATGTATTCTGATTCTGCAACTATAAACTGTTCTGTCACCATTCAACAATATTCACTCATGGTTACGTAATGAGATGTAGTGTAAGTAAATGGATTTTAATATATTGGCTTTTTCTTCTTTACATATTTAGTATATTTGAAAATTAATAAGAAATTAATTATATTGCGTAGAAACATTAGCTGGATAATAGCAGAATGGCTTCTGGATAATGTATTGCATGACACTGGACAGATTTACGTAAATAGCTGTTTCTTGGACCTGTGGCAGTTGAGCTGTCAGGAGCTCTCAGAGGTTCTCTTCCAGCATCATCAATTGGAAATAGATACGAAAGCTTGTCACTATTGATATTAGGTTTCTGCAAAAAAATCTGAGTTAACGATTATCTATTTTAATAATGAATTGCATCTTCTTTATTCGTAGAATCTTATTGCTGTAAGCTTGGGATCCATAGTTGACTTGCAAGCTCCAATGGACTTTACGACTCAAGAATATAGCTCCTTATTATTAATATAAAAGTTAATGATGTGTTATTCTTGACAAAATATCAACAACATAAATTTAATTTAAAATATATATTTTCAGTTATTTTTATACACCATATGTTACACAATAATAGGTTAAAACTAAAATACATATTTTTTATACAAATTTATAACACTTAATATGATTTTATTAAAAGTTCATCACTTACAAGTTATTTTAATAAATTAATACAAATTACAGAGGTTAAGTTGCACATTTTGACACTTCACTCATTGGAATATGCCCTCTTCTTTTTATTGATCTGTCGTTTGATTACTATATTATTACCGCTTCTATCAGTATACCAAAATTCCTATCACTATACCAAAAACGTGCTCGAGCAGAATCAATGGGCACATGGGGTATCATATGTCTTTCTCTCTCACTCTTATGCTATTAGACAGAGAAAGAAGAAAATTCTTACTATACCATTTTATCCCGAGATGATATACTTTTGACAAAAGTAAGACGATCAACCGCTACACTCGAGTATATGCAATTTACCAGATTCTCCTTATTCTCCCCACCACGACTCCTATACGTCATCGTGACGTCATCTGACGTCACCGTGACGTTTTACGCTTTGGTGAGAACTAGAGACCTGAAGCTGTCCAGCTAGTTACAAATCTAGTAGGCCATTCTTCACGAGCAGATTCGATGAATGTCAGTGTACATACGCACTAATACTGCCTAATACCATTACACCACAGTTACAGTTTTCTACTAATTGTCAATGTCAATGAACAGAAGTGTTGTGTAGTTCTTTTCTTCTTCATCTTTCAGATTGTAGTGAAATGGTATAAAATGAATTAAGTGAAGATGATACCGGTATATTGATGATGTAGCCGAGTTTTGTTACACACCTTTGTCTGAATATAACAATAAATTTCATCCTTTGATTTATTATACCTCATTTATTAAAGCTCTGATTATAAATCATGTCATCAAAGCCAGATATTACTTTGGAGCATTTCTATATTTTCAATGGAACATATGCTAAAAAAGAAGGAGAGGTAATTATTTGCATATTTCATTATATCATTCCAAATGTTTTTAAGATGATTTTATTTTATTGTATCCCTAGGAACAAGAAAAAATTCTTTATTATTATCCAGAAAAAGATTTGGATGCACAGATCAAGAATATTGGATTGAGCGAAGCTATTATAAAATTTACAGAGTATATAGTGTATTTGATGGTATATAATCTTTTTTTTCTTTTTGTTAATATGTCTGTTCTCCGTTTATTAGATCTTTCAATCCTGGCCAGCCATGTGATTATTGTCATACAGTTAAAACTAGACAAATATTTTATCAACCTGAACCTGACTTCTGGATGATAATGGTAAGTATTTTAGATTTTAAATTTAAATAGCTACTTATAATTAAATAGAAATGAAAAATTATGGTCATTTTCACAGATATCTTTAGCTTAAGGAATTCTTTAAATTTATAAGATATACTAGGATGATTATAGATTTCAAGGGTTTCTTGAATTCAAGTAGTGACTTTATTGCTGTGAATATGATCATTGTTAATACAAAAATTTTTTAGATTGTTGGCCTCCCTTACGTGTGGAAAGAGAAAGATGATACTAAATATAAAGATTATCAGGCTGATGAGGTATCTAGCAAAGTGTGTCAAGCAGTTCTAAAGCAAGCCTACCTAATGTTCAGATTGTTTATGGGCTCCTTTGATACTATCATTAATGAGCCAGAATGTGGCTCTGTCACCCTGTTAAAACTTAAATTGGATCACTTCTATTCAAGGGTAATGCTAAAGCTTTTAGATTTTCATAAAACATTAATTATTTAAGTTTGTTTATCCATTGTAGTATCTTCTGTCATTGAAGCTGAATAATAGTGACATTTTGGATATTTTCCAAGGTTTACAGTTTTTGCCTCTTGACAAAACTACATTTTTAAAAGTACAATGTTTTATGAATCTTATAGAAGCTATGTTTTCTCAAGTAAAATACACAGCATTCCTTTACAACGATCAAGTCGTTTGGTAAGCGAAATATTTCTGATAATTTTCACAAACTATTCTTTATAAATTTATCAATTTATTGTCTTAGGAGTGGATTGGAGCCTGAAGACATGCAAGTTGTTTATAATTATTTAGTTAATACATTATTACCAGCTCATTTAGAAAAAGAGTTAGATGGTGGATCTATGCCAAGGAACTCTTCATCTCCATTCACTAGCTCACATTATGGAAAGTACGATTCACTCTCATATACTTTAAAAAGGAAATAAACATATTCATGCATATATTTATAATGATCATCATTAATTTTCGACAGATTTATCACCGGGCCTTCCAGCATCAATGAGCCAAGTTTAATTGGAAAATCTCCTAAAGTTTACATAAATTATTCTAACAAGCCGATCTCATTATATTTAATAGTATATCGTGCATTAAGTGCAACAATATGTCTATTTGTTGATAGTAAGTATTGAGTAATAAGTAATTGCGAAAGTACCGGATAATTCTAGTTAATTTGTCACAGGTAAAACTAATCTTTTGATGGACTTCTTTAAAAGTTTGGATAACTTTCTCGGGCCTCAATTAACGGGTTTGGTCAGTTTTGTTGCCGATCAGTGCACTAAACACGTTGCGGTAACGTCTGAAACCAATCCTAAATATTTATATTTTAACAAGCTTAACTTAGCCTATAAGAGTACAATACATTTGGATAATAGAAGGTTTTCTACAACCCTTGCAACGCCAGAAGTATTGAGAATTATTACTGACATAAACAGTGATACAAATAGGTATATTTTTTTAAAGCTTTTTGTAGTAGGAGAGACAAGGATTAAGTCGGCTTACGGGCAAAATCAGAACTTCGAAGAATAATACGATCTTATCAATAACAATATTAAAGTATGTTGATTAATAAATATTACTAACTAAATTTGACGTAGTTTGGAACTATGTCGTAACTTTTAGTACAGTTATATGTTTTCTTATTAATTACACCATAGAAAATTGTATATGAAAAAAAGAGCCGTCCTAGCCCCTGTCTCCCTTATATTTCTTTTTACTGGAATTACAGTAACTTGAGTTACAGTTACAATATTTCAAATACTTTTTTATTTTACACTCATTAGATCAAAGGAAGCAGGAGAGATAATAATAAAAACTCTTAGCGATTATTGGGTGGTTGGAAAATTATCGAATTTGAGAGAATTCTTTGTTGTCATTCAACAAAAAAATGCCAATCTTATTGAAATTGACGGTAATTCTCATTTTTTATAAATTTAAGGCAAATCTCAATTAAGATATTTCCATGAGACTTGATTTAATCTCATTTTTGGTTTTGTTACAGAGGAGGTAAAGAAACTATGCGAGAAGCAACTGAAAAGTATATTTTTTCATTAAGTTTAAATGGAGTTAACAAGAAACAGTTAAAGTGATTGTGATATCTATCTTATAGAATATTATTTCCTAGAGGAAAATAAACTGTATCCTCTGGCATTAATTTCCATAATAAAATATGTATTTATTTTACATTCGTATATATATATATATATAAAAATCCTATGTTCTTTTAAACACAGTTCAACTTTTTAAATACACATATACTCGTGCTCATGTAATAACTAATGGTAGTTGCAATCATCTATGGGTGCATTTTGATTTACATATATAGTGCATACTTTACATCGCGCTAAATTAAACGCTTTATGCGAAGCTTGGAATAAACCCAATATTATACCGGTAGCACAAACAGATTTATTTTATAAATTTATTTATGTCAATGATTTTCATTTACAAATTAGGTTTTTTTTCTGATTAAAAGAATGTTTATATATTTAATCTACATTATCCTCTTCGGTTTTATCCGGTTTTGGAATAACATTTGAAAACTTTTTTAATTTCGCTACAAAGAATCCATCCATATTGTGGGTGTGGGGATAAAATCGTTTGGCCAACTTTAAAGAGGGATGAAACCTGAATTGTCGGTAATTAGTAAAGCCTTCTGTGCCAAATTCTAGTCCAGTTGGTAATAATTTAACGTTCCGTTTTTTTAAAGCATAATCAACAATCCACTCGTTTTCTTCCGGAAGAATTGAGCAAGTCGAATATACAATTATTCCTCCGGATTCAGATTTCGCATTGACGGAATCAATTGCTGCTAAGAGTAACTCTCTTTGCAGAGTGCAACAGCGTTGTATATCAATCTCATCTTTATTTGTCTTGACACTAGGATCTTTTGCCACAACACCAGTTCCTGTGCAAGGCGCATCTAATAAAACTCTGTCGAATCCTTTGATAATCTGAAAACAGTTTCATGATTAAAATTATGATCAATGAAGGAAAGAGCAATATCTGATATATCTATATTCTATAAAAGGTATGAAATACTTACAGTAGGGAGTTTTCTTCCATCATAACTACATATTACAGAATTGACAATTCCTAATCTGTGAAAATTACCTACAACAGCCTTTATTCTATCTTGATTAACGTCGTTGGAGAACAATACTCCAGTATTTTTCATTAATGCTGCTATATGAGATGACTTTCCACCTGGCGCCGCACACATGTCAAGAATTCTTTCATTTTCCTTAGGGCTCAATGCCATTACGGACAAGAGACTAGACGCTCCTTGTATAATATAATGGCCAGCCAAATATTCAGGCGTTGCGCCAATTGGTACTTGGGACGAATAAATAACTAAACCTACCTTTGTCCATTTTCCTATTGGATCGAGATTAACGCCTCTGTTAATCAGCGCCTAGAAAATTAATTTATTTGATTAGACACTAAAATTTTTACATTGTGCATTTATCTCAAAAGTTAGTGCATACTTCTGCTAAATCACGACGACGTGCTCTTAGTGTATTTGTTCTGATGGTCATTGGCCTTTGTACTTCGCTTGCTTCCAAGAATTCGATTAATTCGTCGAGAGAAAATATTTGCATTAATTTCTCAATCAAAAAATTGTTATAACTATAATATGTACATAGGTCCATTTGTAATAGACTAATATATTCTGATCGTGACCTTGAGTAATAAAACAAGGCTGAATTAATATATAAAATGTGTTTATATCGAAGTTTTAGAGATAGAAACAGAACAAAAGTAATATTTTATACCTTTTAGGATCACGTAAGTTTTTAAAGTCTGACAGAACCATAATGATGTCACGTATTCTTTGTTGAATATCTTGTAAATTTGTTGTATTGGCCAGTTCTTCTTCAGATGGAAATACAAATACATTTTGATGAGTCATCATGTCTTTCATTTCCTCATCAGCCAGTTTTCTAATTACAGAAATAGAATTAAAAAGTAAAAAATTACTATTGGAGAAAAAAGTCATATGAAATATAAATATATATACCTCTTCCTTTCCTCTTTCTTCTTCAATTTTTTATTGGCTTTTTCTATAGGCAACAAATCATTATCACTGTCTTCATTGTTAGTACCATTAGTATCATTCTTTTCGTCACTACTTTCCATGTCATCATCACTAGTCTCCATACCATCGCTACTGTCTTGCAAACTGTGGTTAAGCATATGAGTTTCAGAGTTGCTCTCCTCCTCCTCTCCATCACTTTTCATGGCTTCACTGTCCTGGTCTTCATCACTACTGCCAGCTTCAATCCTGTTGTTTTCTTCATCCGATTCTTTAGCTACAGTATTTTTGTTTTTGTTCCTTCTTTTCTGAACATTTTTTACTTTTAAACTGACACTATCCTTGCGATTTTTTACAACATCATTATCTTTTTTTACTTTCTTCTCTGTTTTAGAAATGAATGGTTTAGAATTCTTTTTTAATAATTGTTCAGATACATTATTTACCTAAAAGGAATAAAGAAAGAAATAATAAAATAAAAACAGTTGTAACATATACTATACATCACTCTAATTTAACTAACACTTTCTAGATTTTTTACAATCTTCATTTTATTCGCAGCTTTTTTATCCACAATATCTTTTATGTGTTCCTTCAACTTTTGCTTCTTCAACAAGCGTTTTTTAGCCCTCTGTTTTTGTCGATGACTTAAATTTGTAGAATCTTTTTCTGTAAGAAATTATGCATACATTTTACTCTAGTATAAACAAACTATTGTATAATAATTTACTTATAAGTCCTTTAGGAAATACTGGATCTGATTGCTTTTTTGATTTTTTGCCTGGGCCACTTGGTACGGTAGTCTCGTCGAATTTAGCTTTACGACCCATCTTTCCTTAAAACAGCAATTCATTAAATATATATTTTACTTCTATCACATCCGTATCTTTTTTTATAGCTGATAGCACGTTTTATATTGTGGGAATTTTGAGGTTATAAAAGCAGTTGAGCATTGATATATTAATATTGTAATAAAGAAGAGAAATTGTACAAGGGTATAAATAAACTGTTTAAATTTTTTTTGAAACGAGAATAGCATTTAAATCCTTGTCAATCCATTAAAATGTAATTTAACGGCACTCTGCATTTTATAAACAAACTACAAACAATTAACTTTACTTAAGCTAATTGAGAGTATCAATTACAGTAGTACAATTAATTTGCTTACCGTTAACTCAGGCTAAAATAATAATAACTAATAAAAAGCTATAAGAAGACGAATAATAAAAAGATAAGGCCGGAGAAGACAGAGCACGTGTAACATGAAAATAACCAAATTAACCCTCGCCGTCGCGAAGCCCTGCCAGCTGCCGGCCCTGCCTGAGTCCCTTGAACCTCCTGAACTAAGCTGATGGAGACGATGCTATAAAGTGTGGAAACTAGTGATGTCGATACTGTATCGATATATTGAAATATCGATACTTTTATGTCAATATTTCGATATTTTGTACCGATACTTTGCTCCGCGATATATCGTAATATTAATACTTTTTCGTTTCAATACATGCGGCAAAGTAATTTTAAAAGCTATTTTACTGCATATTTTTTTGCGGGCAATAAAACTCCAAAAAGGTAAGCAATTATGCACAATATTTTAGCATAGTTTTAGCAATTTTGTGCAGAATGGATATTATAAATTTCTTCAGCTGTTGATATAAGCTTTTTTTTCTACAGACATTCCCTTCCCTATACCATCCTATTGGATATACCAGTACGCAATATTTTCCTTTTTACCTTATTTTTCTCATTCCTTGTCATGAAAACTTATTTTTGTTGATATCATTTATTATTTGATATTATTTTATTATAGTGCCAACAAAAAGTAACATTTGGAAATATTTTGTAAAATTAAACACTGGCGGTAAATGCAAAATATGCCAAAAAGAAGTAAAGGGAAGCAATAACACCACAAACATGAGATTCCACTTGGAACGAGCTCATCCCACTTTAAAAATGGGAGTAAATTGTACAAGTGCGAAAAGAAGTGCATTGGTAATATTAATTATGGGACTACACTTATAGTTTATATCATTATAGTCTATTTTTTACTAAAATAAAATAGGTACTCGAAGATGATGACCCATCAAGTAACCCGGATGATCCTGACAGTGCAAATAGTATTGGCACTGCTACTTCCATGTCAACATCTTCTACAACATTATTGTCAGCTTATTATGCATTGGAAGAAACAGAAGGCTCTACAAGTAAACAGCCAAGAATTGATTTAACATTGCGTAATCAAACTTCATTCCAAGGTTAAGTATTTGTTTATTCTGGCTGTATTTTTGGACTCTTATTGTATTGCTTTAGATGTTCATTTACCAGTTGACATTCTATATAATAAAATTAGTCCTTACGATATCAAAATAGCTCAATTTTTTGTCGTTTTGACTTCATTAGAATAAGTTTTATTAATTGGGGTCTTAAAATGTGAAAAATGTTAAATTACAATTTTAAATGGATATAAGTTACTATTTAATAATATCAGTTTAATCTTATTTTAGATGGAGGTAAAAAAGCATTGGAAATAACCAGTAATTTATTGTTCATGATTGCTAAAGATAATATGTCTTTCTCAACGGTGGAAAAGGAAGGTTTTACAACATTTGTAAAAACAATAGCACCTTTGTATAAAATTCCATGCAGAGCAACAATTACTAGATTAATGGAAGAAAAATATCAAGTTTTATCTAGTAATATAAAATCGCTTCTGTCTAATACAAAATATATGTCGTTAACTACTGATATTTGGACAGATCCCCTAAATGTTAAGAGTTTTTTGGGTTTGACAGCTCATTTTATCCATGAAGATAAGCACAAAACTGTGACCATAGGAGTAACAGAACTTTGTGATAGACATAGCTCCAATAATATTCAAATGTGGCTATTAGATGTCACTGAAAAGTGGAAAATTAAACAGGAAAGTGTTGTGACGGTCGTCTGCGATAACGGAGCTAACATAAAAAAGGCTGTCAAGGATGTGTTTGGTGTAAATAAACAGTTGTCTTGTTTTGCACATACTTTAAATTTAATTCCTGCAAAAATCATAGAAAGTGATGATGTGCATGTCATATTTAAGAAAATAAAAGCTATCGTTACATTCTTCAAAAAATCTGTAGCTGCTATGGATAGTTTGAGAGCTGTGTCAAGTTTGAAATTAATACAGTCGATTGATACTCGATGGAACTCTGCACATGACATGATAATTAGATTTATAGAGTTATCAGATAAGATTGCGTCAATTCTTCTAAATTTACCAACAGCTCCAATGATGATAACATCAACAGAATTGCAGACTGCAAAAGAGTTTGTAGACTTATTAAAACCTTTCAAGGATGCAACAAAAATCATTAGTGGAGAATTTTACATGACAGCAAGTAAGTCGTTACCAATAGTGAGTACTTTAAAAGAAACGTTAAGTCAATTAATACCTATTACTGAAGTTGGAAATAAAATGAAGCAATTGTTGTTAGAACAATTTGAATTGAGGTTTCAAAACATTGAAGAAGAAAAAATTTTGGCAATGGCTACAATTCTTGATCCACGGTTTAAATCAATTCATTTCAATAATGAGACAGCATGCTCTAACATTATAAGTGATATAAATATGATATTAAATATTGAAGTTGCAAAAGAAATTGAAAACGTCAATGTGCAAAGTATTAATTTAAATAATACCAGTTTTTGGTCGTATCACGAAGCTTTAATCCATGAAATAAAATCAAAAGAGCGAACTACCTTTAATTCAAGCCAAATGCCTGAAGATTTCAGATTTTACTTAAGCCAGCCTCCTATTGATATTAAGGAATGTCCAATACAATTTTGGAAATCTAATAATTCAAAATTAAGTGAATTAGGACGAAAATATTTGACAGTAGTTGCTTCGTCTGTACCATGTGAACGATTGTTTTCTAAGGCTGGTCGAATTATCACAGAAAGCAGGAATCGTTTAAGCGCAGAACATTTACAACAATTAATATTTTTAGGTTCACTATCTATCCAAGATTGGATGTTTTTGTTGTAATTAAAATATAATTGTCTAAATCACCACTTAATAATTCAGAATCTTTATTTATTGGGTATTTCTGTAGAATAAAAAGAAACAATAAAAGTATTTCTTAATTTTATACAAATTTTCCTTTATTAAATTGCTTGTCACTTATAAATTCATTATTTACAGTTTACTTACAATCAATTAAAATGTATAGACTTCATTACAATAAATATTGTACGTACATACTACATACATAATGGGCGATATTCAAACTATATATGTTACTGTATCGATATATAGAAGTATCGATACTTTTAGTTCGATATATTACCTGTATCAAAATTGTACCTAAAAATACATATCGATACAAAATATCGATACAATTGGATCATATCAGCATCACTAGACTGGAAACTGGTGGAAACGATCAAACGAATGTCAATTGTCAGACTGTCAGAGTCGAATGTTACGAGAAGCGTCGCCGCAGGCCGCCAACTGAAGCAGCGACGATCGCGTGAATAATTAATTTTATTAATCGATGCTGACGCAAGACGAAAAAGTTATAGGTTATATTTCATGTCATTGATCGATTAACTATAAGAAATAAGAGCTAATTTTTGGAAGCAAATTATAAATAGATAAAAAAGATATCTGTTCTAAAAATAGAAAGCAAAAGTACCAATTTTATATGTAAAATGATCAAAGATTTTTCGTTGAAACATTAGCATTAATAAATTGCATATTTGTAATGGAAATGAAAGGAAAAGAAAATCATCTGAATTGTGAACTGTGAAGTAGATTGGTGAAGTTGGCAACGTAAAGGAGGGGTGGTACCGTCAGTGCCGTGCTGGTGGTGGTGGTGGTCCCAGGCGACCGGCGAAGTAAGCAGACTACTTCACAGCGGTTTTCTTAGATAATTCGTGTGCCACTGCTTCTGCTTCAGCCTTCAAGTTGAATATTGAAACTATTGAAAGCGCGTATCGTATGTGAAAGAATTGAAATTGTAGAGTGGGTGTAAATACCAAAAAGATGGCATCTTTGTGTTGTCGTGCCATTCTCCAGACATGCCGTCGTACGATTGCAACTAGCGTAACAGCATCCGCCAGCTCAAAAGGTAAATCATCTATCATTTATTCTTCTTGGGAGCTCTGGGCACTTCTGAATTTTCTTTGCTAACCTCATTACGTAACACGTTTTCTGCTTTTATTACTGTGAATTTTATCTCCTTCATCTCCCATTGAGATCAAAATATATTCATTTTTTATAGGTTTCGCTGATCCGCTGGATCACGCAACTGGTCATGAAAAACGAGAGCTGCTAGCCTACCAAAATGACCCTGTAAGAATCCTCTCTCTTTCATTTTTTTTTATTTATTGTTTAATCGATCACTTTTAATCGCAATCGTGCATAACTTTGACAGAAAACCTTTTATTTACTATATTCTAAATCAATGATATAAAACTTCGAGTCATTCAATTTTGAAATTATAGGCAGTTCTTATATATATGTCAATAACCGTCAGTAGTCAATTTAGTAGTTTAAACATTTCTTGAGCTCGTGGTTTAAGGATGTATTAATAACTTTCAATTGTTTTCAGGATCCCTATGGTATAACTGTAGACAAAAGAGGGGCAGGTACCAAGGATGAGCCTCATATCGTATATAGTGCATTTGATGCTCGCATAATGGGGTGTATTTGCGAGGAGGATCAAATTCATGTAAACTGGATGTGGATTCACAAGGGACAGCCACGCAGATGTGAATGTGGATATTGGTTTAAATTAGTTGAGAAAGCGCCAGTTTAATATTAATTCATGATAAATTAGTGGATTGTTTAAACCATAGAATTAATGACATGTAATTATAATAAGACTACCTTTATTTATTACCTGTCATTCTCCTCATTGATTCCTTCGAATAGCATACAAAAATTATAGTATCTGATGTCCTAAACAAATCGTGCTACCATCATTGATCGATTTAATGTGATTTTACTATAAGTATATTATTATAAAGAGAGTTGTGTTTTACTTTTACTTTTTGCTAATTTTGCAATAAAACATCACCCTCCAAAGATCAGTAGTGAAGGAAGAAATAAATGTTTGCTTCGAGCTAAGAGAAATGAAATTTCAAGGAGCACTTATTAAGAGTCACCTATTTTTAGATGTTTAAAGTGGTGTATTAGGCAGTTTTGTTAATTAAACAATTTTTTGTTAATTTTTGGTGATTGTAGAACAAGAAGAGCAAATTTGACTAATGAAGAAGGGTTCAACGTGGATCGAGATACATATGTACTTATTTATGTATTTAATTTACGCGCGTTCGATATACGTAAGTAATTTTGTTTTGAATTGGTATGATTTATTGGTAGAAGTAATGATTTGTAAATAAAATGATGAACAGAGGTCATTGTGAAGAATCATATGTGAAGCGAAAATGGTTGAAGAGTCTTAGTGGCGAGCGTGTACCGTTTCTCGAATAGTTCAGATATGGTACATCACATTCATCGTTATAATTAAAACAAGTCCCGAAGTAAAAGTTGTCAAGAAAAACTTATCGTGATGTCACAGAATGATACAAGTGGGGACGAGAGTGGTCTGAACACTCCAATCTTTTTAAGAAAAGGTTCGAGATGCAGCCGAGGTACGCCAGGTAAATATAGGGAGATCACCTTGATCGATAGGTGAAAGAGTTCCAAGAAAATTTGTAGATTATACGGTTAAACGATCAATCATTAAGATCTATCTGATTTCGCGAATCAAGTATATGACCTCAGATATGCGTGCTTGCAGATACGCAAAACTGACTTGTGTTTACACACAGTGAATAGAACGCTTTCTGAGGTACCTGCATAAATGCATATGCATAAACTTGATAGACTGATATAACGAGGAATTTTATAAAAAATGACGCATTTCCGCGGCACTTCTTAATTAAAGAAGCCTAATCGATCGGGAGATTTTACTAAATAAGATTGAATCAATTTAATATTATTAACATGATCAGGAACTCCTTCTTCAGTCTCGAGCTCCGTAATTTTTGGTTCAATACCGGAAGAGGTGTTGCGCGTTTGGAGTCAATTACCGGAAGCCATCAGACTCGATCCCAGCTTGGCGGCTTACCAAAGAGAATACGATAGAGTGAATCAAACCATCAATGGAAAGTCAGTGTTTTTATGTATGCGTGTAAAATGCAAACTGTTTAAGCTATGTAAGATTTTGTATATAATTAATTATGACACGTTTATCATTAAAGGCCGTCCGTGGATGTAAAAAGGGATTGTTTGGTTGTTAATATGTCTTTGGGCACTCATCCACGTCTAAGGTAATAAGATCAGGAGTTGTACAAGATGTACCACTTAAGTTACACCATCAGAGCATGGGTATAAAAACTCAATGCGTTTATCTCCGATACTGTAAAAGATACCAACAATTTTTACATAGAACCTCTTTGATACCTCTTTCTATTTACTTTCAGAGAGGTCTTGTGGAACAACCTTATATCTTCAATAGTTACGAAGATATCGCATATTTTGTAGCGTTTGAATAAGTGGAGGACCCTATATGTATAGGGTGTTTCGCTTAATTCTTAAAATATTTACGCAAAAATTCATTCAGCTTTATAAATATAAGAAGTATCAGATTTTTTTTATAGAAAATCTCTGAAAGTAGTTTATATTTCTATCATAAAGGATTTTATGAAAAAATTGATATGTTTTATAGTGACTAAAATAAATAAATTTTTACGTCTACAATATTTTTCTTCGATTAGAAATAAAACTCATAGAACACTAGGTATATAGTCAATACTTTCCAAAAACAATACAAAATCTGCAGAGCATCGAAACCGATTTATATTGATAGCATTCTGAGTCGGATCAAGTGAAATATCATGTATACAGGGCGACGAATTTAAAGCGCCCTAGGGCAATAGAGGCTTAAGCCTGCAACACACTAGATTGGATTTCATGCTGGTTTATTTGTTAGATTTCTTATGAACACAATGAGATTTTTACATTTAGTTTAGATCTGAATCGCGTTATATTGGTCGTCGTAAATTTAGCAAACAATGCAGAACGAAATCTCGCGTAGTATGCCACAGGCTTTAGATGTATAAGAAAATGTTTATCTCTTTAACTATAAAAAATGTAATTTTTTTGTAATAATGGCATTTTGAAGTTTTTTTCTGTTTGCATTTAATAGAGAGGCTTTAAAAAAAAAGTTAATTTTAGTTTTACATAAGATAAACTAATTGTTATCTTCCTTGTTTTGTCACCTTTTAAATGCCCCACCCCATACACATTCTAATTGTATTCTGTCTTACCATGTGTCATTATCGAATTATTTATTTAGGTTAAAAAATGACGATGAAGGGAAACAAGATACAGGAGCACAAGATCACGAAAACTCGCCGGAGCATAAACAAAGGCCATTTTATCGCTATGGGAAGCTGGTTTTGTTAACTTTCTGCTGGATCATATTCACGGTGACCTTTTATCTCTTCTATCTGTAAATCATATAATCATCATCATCTTCACTCGTTTCTACAGGCCATCCTGATGTTCAAAGGCGAGAGAGTGGAAATAATGCATCAGATTTCTGTACTGAGGAACGAAACAATAAGTATTTGAAAATTCAACACCTTAATTATACTAACTAACACCCAAATACTCTTAACCAGACGAGATATTGTTTATTTCCAGATTATAATATTTATAGTACTTTAACAAATAGAGAAATCGGTATAACCGTGGAGGGCTCGTTGCTAAGACCATTTAGTAAGAATACTGATTTAAATGTGTCAGATAGCTGTTTAATAATATGGCTAGATCTATCGATCAGTGAATACCAAAATACCAGTGAGATTACATTTAAGCCGGATACAGAAATTTTAACGGTATTGCTTTACAACAAACGCAAACCATATAGCACGCACATGGTCAGAAAGGTTTCTGAAGTGTTCACGGAATCAATTTGACACGTTGGAACGTTGCACAGAAACATTTTTGGAACATGCTTGCCATGTGGGCTAAATTAATGTTTTTCTCGATCGAATTTGATTTTTCAGAATCTAACCGAGCCTTGGATTTTACCTCTTCTACCAGAGGATCTGGTCGATGTTTTTCCACATCAAAGGCACAGCAAAGTTTTTCAAATAAAAAACGTCGATGAAGAGTAAGTGCGAGTCATGGACAGCATTCCTCTTTTTCTATTATTTTATCGGGGATCTAGATTTCGATTTAAATAACCGAAGCAGAAACAATTTTCAGAACATTGTCGAAGAGCACGCTGATATTGAACTTGAGGACAAATACGCATAATGGTGTATCGCTTATGGTTTCCTATGATTTATCACCCATGAATGCAGATTATGGAGTCATCTTTGGTGCAATTGTATTGATTGGACTCTACATTTTGATCATTTTTGAGGCAAGTTTTTATCGACAGAGATTCCTTGTTTTTTATACAGTTTGTGCAAAAGCATGGAAAGAAAGACTGTGATTTTTAGGTAGTGCACAGGGCAATAGCTGCTATGTTGGCATCCACCATGTCAATCGCAATTTTGGCAGCTCTAAACGAGGTATACTCCATGTCCCCATTTTCTCATTTATCAGCATTCATTACTTTTAAAGAACTCTAATTGTCTTACAGAGACCAGAAATGTCAGGGTCTCATACAAATATTTTATTTGGACATAGTTATGCAAAATGGAACCTAGTCACAATTCTGTAAAAATAATATTAATGCTTGTGTCAACAGCATCAATTCTGTATGGATTTGAGTGAAAAATATTACGTTTTCCTAATTGAAAGATACAACCGACTCAACTGGACATAACAGAATTCCATTATTAAACGTTTTTCTGTGTATTAGTCTATATTATCTCATAATGGTTAAAACTTGGATCGTGGTCTGATTCCTGTTTGCATAATTACGTCCACTTGTCAATAATACTTGTTCATTTTCACGATGATTTTACAGAGACCAACGATGTCAGAATTGATATCATGGATCGACGTGGATACGTTATTACTCTTGTTTTCCATGATGGTTCTGGTGGCTATAGTGGCAGAAACTGGAATTTTTGATTGGTTGTCGGTTTACGCCTTTAAGGTAACACAAAGTATCGGCTATTCTTTTAGCAGAGAAAACAAATTTAATCGTTCCAGCAATCAATATGAAAATAATTGTTGAATAATAAATAAATGAATATTCACAGATAACCGGTGGAAGATTATGGCCATTGGTAAACACCCTGTGTTTCTTCACCGCCTTTATATCAGCATTCCTGGACAATGTAACAACTGTGCTGCTTATGACGCCCGTTACCATTCGTCTGTGCGAAGTTATGGAATTAAATCCAGTGCCTATATTAACAGCCATGGTACTTTATTCGAATATCGGTGGTGCTATCACACCGGTCGGCGACCCACCGAATGTCATCATCGCTTCGAACCGCGATGTAATCAATTCTGTAAGGCAAAGGCAAACGACTTAACTTTCGTTCATCTGAAAAAGCGTTCCTTAAAAATCCTATAAAATCTCTTCACAGGGTGTCAATTTTAGCACATTTTCTCTGCACATGGGTATCGGTGTATTTTTGGTATTGATCGTTGTTTATGCCCAGCTAAGATTCGTTTTTCGAGACGTGGCTGTACTGAGATTCGACGAACCTCAAGATGTGCAGGTGAATATTAAATCTCTCTTAATTGTACAAAATAAAGAAAAGCTCCCAAATCAATGACGAACATAGGAATTGAGGCACGAGATAGCCATTTGGCAAAGAGCCGCAGCCAGTTTGTCCAGTTACAGCAAGGATGAGAATCTGGTTCGTGAAACGTTGCTGAAGAAAGTACGACGATTGTTCTCGCAATTGAAGATGAAATTAATGACCGGAAGTGTGGCCCTGGATAAATACAAAACGACTCTCGATGAGTTGCAGGAGAAGGTACTTGATTCCATTTCTTAAATGAGTGATAATTTTTTAGATACACAAAATTGATGCTTTTCAACGTCTATATATAGTATCCGATAAGAGACACGTGGCTTTTGATAAAATCAGGATTTGTCCTGCTTTTCGTTATTACGCTGTTCTTCTTGCATAGCGTGCCCGAACTAAATCTATCTCTAGGATGGACAGCGTTGTTGGGAGTTTTATTATTATTAATACTTGCTGACGGAGAAGACCTGGATGGTCTCATGGCACGAGTTGAATGGAGCACCTTGTTGTTCTTTGCATCGTTGTTTATACTGATGGAGGTAGAGTGTAACGTTAATGCTTCATTTATTAATGAAACTTTAAATAAATAATAAAAGGTAACAAGAAAAAAAAACAACAATAGGCATTGTCCCGACTGGGTTTAATCGCTTGGATAGGAAACCTCACGGAGAGCTTAATTTTATCGGTAAGCGAGGAGTCTAGATTGGCTGTAGCTATTCTATTATTACTGTGGATCTCAGCACTGGCCAGCGCTTTCGTCGATAATGTACCACTCACGACCATGATGGTAAGAATCGTCTCGAGTTTGGCTGAGAATCACGAGCTCGGTTTACCCCTGCAGCCTCTGGTTTGGGCACTCGCGTTTGGTGCCTGTATGGGAGGTAAGTAGATCGAAGGCACGCGCATTTTAATCATCGATCAACTATTTTTGTCTCCGATCGTTGAGTGAATTTGCCTTTGCAGGGAATGCTACTTTGATTGGAGCCACTGCCAACGTCGTGTGTGCTGGAGTGGCCGAGCAGCATGGCTATAAATTCACTTTTATGCAATTTTTTAAGTGAGTCTTTCTCTCCAAATTTCTTCACACAAACAACCTTTATTCCTACACTTATAAGTATATATAATGGTAGTAAATAAACGTCATCTTATATTCTTTTCAGAGTTGGCTTTCCAGTGATGCTAACGAGCACAGCTACAATAACGATGTATCTCATGCTCGCCCACGTGGTTTTTAATTGGAATTAATCGATTTTAATCCAGAATAATGTATTATAATTATTTTTAAATTACGTTTACATACGTATAATTGCAATATAGAAATATCATAATTTGTAAATAAATTAATTGTTCGAAGAATTACGAGCTTGTTAATTTACATAGACGATTTTATTTCAATATATTACATAGATTATATTGTTTCACGATGAATATAATTACATTCTCCGTAAGTGAAGTTATCGTTACGTACATATGTTGGTAATTCGAATGTTAGATCTAATACAGCCCTTTTACATGACAGCTTACAGAAGTCTTTGCGTATTGGTACATCCATGGCTAATTACAATATGATACATTCGTCGCTCGAGAGAGTCAAATGGAAAAGATTCGTTTGTCATTTGCAAGGCTATGCAAGTGTGCTTTGATCAAAGGGCAAAATTATAAAAGAAATTATAGATTCGCACAGCCAATGGAATGAAACGGATAAGAAGCATTGAATCTGTTAACGCTTGGTAAGTAAGTTTAAGGGGAAATGTGATATAATATATTACGATGAAGAAGAAACGACGATCGCTCGAGATGATTGCAGATTTTTTTTTCATCTCTTCCTTTTCCTCTTGAAAATTAATCACCCCACATTTATCTCCTCGTTCTCGTTGTTTGGTTTTTGACTGTCTCCTCAGAGGAGTGACTACGTTAACATCCATTCTGGGTGTATCCTCCTTCGTGTTGCTAGAATTTGTGTGTGTGGATCGGGATTTTTCTCGTTAAGCAAGGTTTGCTTCCTAGAGTCATCATCGACCAACGATTCTCCGATTGATTTATCGGTACTGGTATCACTAGAGACTTTTTCCTCACTTCCTTCTAAAAATTAATCACGTGACATTGAACCTCTCATCCTTACCGTTGACCGTCCTGTCAGAGGACTAACGTCGCTAAACTCCATTCTGGTCTTTTTCCTACTCGCATTGGCCAAATTAGAATCCGGGCAATTTTCGCTAAATAATCTTTGCTTCCTATAGTCACCATCGACCAACGATTCTCCGATTTATTTATAACTTCTACAACCATTGCAACCATGTTATTCTTCTTTTTCAACTAAAAATTAATCACGTGACATTGATCTCCTCGTCCTTGTCATTAGGTTATTGACAACCAATCAGAGGAATCTCGCCACTGATTAGAATACTTCTGATTGAACAGTAAGATTTTCTCTGTGAAACCACCGCTGACCAACAGTTCCCCCCTTGGTTCGTTGATTCTCGAGTCAACGGAGCTTCTCTTCCTCTTCTTTCTGGCAAAAATTACTCGCGTGAAATTAATCTCTGCATCCTAACGCTTCTACGTCGACATTCAGTTATTCCGAACTGCCGAGAGGACTAACTTCACTAAAATTAGAACCATCCTCGTTGGAGAAGGTTTCCTCCAAGGAAACAACATTGGCCTACAATTTCCGTTCCTGCCCGCCCGATCCTCCACTTCATTCTTCCATTCTTAACCCATCGAAGCATTTTCTTCTTTTTCTTCTTCTTCTCTTCCTTCTGAAAATTAATCACGTGACATTGATCTCCTCGTCCTCATCATTCTGCTGCTGATCGTCTGGTCTCTGTGGACTGGTGAGAGGACTGACGTCACTAAGGTCCATCCTGGGCCTGTCCCCATCAGCGTCGCTCAAATCTGGATTGGGATTGTTCTTGTTGGGCAAGGTCTGCTCTCTGGAGCCACCATTGGCCAAGAGTTCTCGCTCCTTGCTGTTTCTCCACTTCATTCGTCGGTTTTGGAACCAGATCTTCACCTGTGAATGTAAAAGAGGATGAGAATTTGGCTTAAAAGCTCGGGGAGGGTAAAGGGTTGATCGACGGTAGGGTCGTGCTTTGGGCAGGGCTAACGTGTGTCGCTGACAGCCACTAGGTGGGACAAGGGACCGGCGTGTCGGTATAATCTTTAGCTGCGGGCTCCTCGCGCTTTCGTTCGCACGCGCACCGTACACCTATATATACATATGTATATATATATTTGCTAGTCTCTCGCTTTGCCCATAAGCACGGCGCATACTACCCTTATTTTCGTACTTTAAAGAGCAAGCATTAGCCACGGCGTTAAACGAAGCGACGTCAAAAGCACGCGTTGCATCGACCAAAGCCATTCGCCACTTTATTTACACGCACCCTCCTCGAGGCAGCGTCGATTCTCCACCGCCCATCATGGATTGATTTACCAAAACTGCCAAGCAGCTACACTCCTCGCGAATTTTCTCTCCCTGCCTGCTGCCTCTGCACTTGACAACTACCCCCTCCCCCTCCCTCTCCTTCGTTAACTACGAGCACCTATAGCTCCTTTAACAATTTCTCTTAATCATCGCCTATAAAACCAACCCACTATCCAGCTCTCTCTCCCTCTCTCTTATTTAAGCTTCATTTTACTCGATCATGGTAACGATTAATTCTTCACATTTAACATTCAAACCGTACGTGTTTATACTTGTCGTAGATTATAATTGAGTATATTAGGGAGGTTTTCTCTGTCAATCCAATTACGAGAAACAGTAGTGCCTTGATGGCAAGTACATATACAAATTTTACACACATATATATATATATATATATATATATATATATCGCTGTCGAGGCACTAATACCTTCTCTTATACAGCAACATTGGACCTCCCAATATTACTCGACAACTCCCCCTTTTCCATCTATTCTTAATTATCTCAATCGTCCTTTATGAAACTCAATATTAAAATCCTACGTTTTATTTCGAGTGATTGACTACAGTAGAGTAACTTGTGGGGTCTTGACCTGTCAAGATATTGTCGAGTAAATTTAACTTGAAAATAATATTACTTGGCAGATCCCTCTTCCTATTTACAGTTAATTCTCTTAATCGTCCTTTATAAAGTTTAGTATCGGATTCTACGTGTAATTTGCCCTTTATTATAGTCGAGCATGATGAGGATTGATTCGCCAAAGGTGCATTGGACAAGTTGTACTAGAACCGCCGCTGGCCAGACTCGCTCTACCAAGAGTATGTACCAAGTCAATATAACTTATAAACAATAAAACTTAACAACTCTCCCCTCTCATTTTGTTATTAATTATTTGTATCATCACCTATAAAATTTAACATCAAGCCCTATATATTATTTACAGTTAATTAAATTCGATCGTCGTATAAAAATTCCCTCTATCAAGATTGCTCGGTAAAAATGACTTATTACAAATAAAGTAATTTAAAAGGTTTATTCGATATCTATACCTACCCGAATTCTACATAGATACATTTGTGGTTAATTACACTCGATCGTGATACGAAGGCTCTTCTCTCACGATTGGCTAGTAAATATAACTCAAACTCCCTCCTCTCCCATTTATTAATTCTTCTAATGCTACGTATTATATATTTTCGATTGATTATATACAGTCGAGCATGATAAGGATTGATTCGCGAAAGGTGCATTGGACAAGTTGTATAGTAGAACCGCCGCTGGGCAGGCTTGCTCGCCCCCGGCCCGACTTCCCTTTTCCGCTAGTCTCGCTAGCCCTGCCAAGAGTGCCAAGTCAATATAACTTTGCTAACCAGCCGTCTGGCAGGTCTTGCAGGCTGAGAGTCATTATATAGACGGAGTTATCTGGTATACGTCATTTCATTGCTAGGCGTTTTCTCCTTATTTTCGTTTTACGTTTATACCGGGACGGGGGCAATGCAGCAGTGATTGATTGTCCCGTCAACGGCAGGCAGGCCAAGAGGGGAGCAGCGGAGCAGCAGAGCAGCAGGCAGCCTTGCTGGAAACCAACAAAAGTACCAAGAGAGCGCCTTGACGCTTGGCTTTCCAGCGTCGACAACGAATCTATAGCATAGTTTCAATCGAAAGAGTTGGATTTCAGGAATAAACAGTTATATGGAGTATGGCAAGTGGTGTAAAAATAAAAGGAGAGAGCAGATTTGGTAGGGTCCGGCGTGGATTTAAGAGGTTAAGAAAAGAGGGTGAGCGCCTTCATACTTGACTTTTTAGCCTCGACGTTGAATCTATATTATATTAGTTTCAATCGGGAGAGCTGAATTTCGGAAATAAACAGTTTTATAATGCACTGTGGCAGAAATAAGAGGTGAGATTTGCGCAAGTTTAATAAGTGTGATACAATAAAGTACAATGTCTCGATACTTGAAGTTTTAACGCTTATACTTTTAATCTGTATAGCATTGGTTTCATTTGGAAGAGTGGATTTTGAGAAATAAACAGTTATATGGAGTATGGTAAGTGGTGTAAAAGTAAAAGGGAGAGATTTGGTAGGGTGGAGTGTGCGTTTAAAAGGTGCGAAAAGGAGGAGAAAGCCATTATAAATGGCTTTTGAATGTCGACGTCGAATCTATGGTATAATTTCAATTGGAGGAGTTGGATTTGAGGAATAAACAGTTATATAAGAGGTCTGTTAACACTAAACGTACCGAGGATTTTTTATACACGCGTGTTTGCATTTAAAAAGGATCATTTGACCGCAAAATGGGAGCTTTAGTGTTACAAACAAAAGAAGAAGGTAGGGCACATGTTTGAGAGGTCCGAAGGGAAGAAACGTGCGGACGTCAGTATCGAGATAAACTTTGATGTTTTACTTTCCAACGTCGATCAACGAATCTGTAGTATAGTTTCGATTGGAAGATCTGGATTTGAGGAATAAACAGTTATATAAGCTGTGGCAAGTGGTGTAAAAATAAAAGAGGGAAATTCGGTAGGGTCCGGTGTGCGTTTAAAAGGTCTGAGGAAGAGGAGGGTGGTGGTGGAGAGAGGAGGAGGGCGACGTCATAATCGATCGTCTTTTATTAAAGTGCACCAGATGGCGCCAGCAGCAGCCAGTGCTCCGCTGCTCTCCAAAGGAAGGGGTGAGAGAAGGTAAAGACGAGAGGGGAATGCTTGCACTAAGGAGGGTGGATACGCGCGAGCCGGGGAAGAGAGCGAGATCGAGCTGCTCGCGCGGCCACGGCCAGAGAGGCTGCAGCCAATCGTTTAACGATTACCCACTCGCTGGCTCACTCTATAACGCGTTTCGGATATCCTCGTTATCCGCCAACCTTTCTCTCTCTCCTATACAGCTTCTTATATTTTGACACTTTTACCACTGATTTACCGACTCCAAATAAAAGAATGATCAAGGTTCATTCGCAACCAATACGTTTTGGATATCCTCATTATAGCCGCGAATGTTTATCTCGTTTGTACAACTTCTAGTTGATACATCCACTATCAACTTGAGATAAAAGTGTAAACGACGTTTATTCGAAGAAAGCTCGTTTCGTATATATATATACACGTACATTATTGTATATACACACACTCCTCTCCCCAAGTTTGGCATACCTACCATAATCGCGCGCTTTATTCAAAGGATATTCCAAGTATATCAATAAAACGTTCTTAGGATTTTTTTTAGGATCAAGGTACTATTCGCCTAAGCAAAAACACAATAAACGATCAAAGCTCATTCTCAAAGAAGACATTTCGGATAGACTCGCGATTCGCAAAACCAACGCTCTCCTGTACAACCTTCTACGCATCTTCTACGGGCTGAAAATAAAAGAACACGATGAAAGATCATTCGCAAAAGCGAAATCTATTATACTATATATATATAAGCGGAGTATTGTATATTCATAGTACGGTGGTTGTTGTGGGTTTGTAGGGGTGGTGGTAGCAGGCGGCACGGCATCTCAAAGATAAAATCCATAATGCATGAACTACCGCGAGAGATATTGCGCAACGTTATATTCATCTTATGCCTTCTCTCCTTTTAATATCTCGACTGCAAGGCGAGGCGATCAAGTTGACAAATGCGGAAGAGACATGGAACCAGAGTACTCCGCTAATGGATACAAATTGATCTGACCGATGGAATTCCGGTAACTCTATATCCCTCGAAACCGTAAACCTAATGGCCGATCTGTCTAAAGTGTCAGTGTCAGTTGTCCGTGGGAAGAGCCAGCTTGCTAGCGCAACGCCCTAACCTAAAATCTCGTTTTCCACCAATCAACCATTAAACGTTGCCTCCTCTCTCACTCTCGCTCTCGCTCTCTCCTCAAAGTTTAATGGAGTCTCCTTCGATTAGCCAGATTTTTCACTCGTCCCTCTTAATTTTCACGCTCTTTATAGTATAGAATTGCCGGAAATTTCGGTATGAAATGCTTCGATTTAACTCACCAAGGACAATTGTTAAATGGGATTTCAACGGAGTGAGCGAGCGTGATTCTGACAGAAGCTGTGCGTTTGTAAGAAAGCACCGTCGAGTTTCATTATTAAAAAGATAAGGAGCCCTGCGGGGTTAGCTTGACTTTTCGTTTCTCCTGTGGTTTTCCGTCTCGCTCGCTTCCCCCGTTGGCCCTGTTTCTTTTAATTCGAGGCGAAAGCTTTCAGGGGGGGGGGGTGGAAGGGGGGAGGGGGCGCCACCGGCCATCAGAAGCATCAGTTTCACGCTGAACGAGAGGGAGAACGCGCGCCAATGAAACTAATCGGTGCGGTGCGATGTTGCGCGGATAGGCTTTTCAGCTACGTTTAGTCTGATTAGCGTCGGCGCGTCTCTTTAGAGAGGAGAGGTGGCGAAGCGCGCCGTTTCTGCCACGCCAGGGAACACGTGCAACGTGCAACTAATGAACTGAAATCGCTCGATTAAGCTCCGTACACACCAAATCGAATCGATTGGAGGCCTACAGTTGTGTGTAGTTTATTTACCAGCTTCTTTCTTACCTGGGAGAGTGCGTTATATATTTTCAATAAAATCATCAAGTTTCGTGCAAGCAGATCTTTCTTAGCCTATAATATTTTTTATTAATTGTGACTAATGAATCGATAAATTAAGCCCAGCACAATAAATTCGATTAAAAGCACATTTATGCAGTTTATTGATTATATTCTTATGAAGAAACTTTTTGAAAAGGTGCTTCTCTGTATTTTTTTCGACTATTTATTCAAGCAATTCGTATTACTAATTGCACAATTAATGAACCAGCAAATAAACCCGATAGACGCAAGAAATTAAATTAAAGTTGTGTTTTTGAAATTGTTTTCCTACCTGAGAGTCCTTGAGACCTAATTTCTCAGCGAGTTTCTTGCGATCAGGTTTGCTGATGTACTTTTGCAGCTGAAACCTTTTCTCGAGGCCTCGCCTCTGAAGATCGGAGAAGACAGCTCGCCTCATCATACCCCTTCGAGGTTTTCCACGCTGATTGGTGGCCCAGGGGAATGCCAGTCCCGTGACAAAATCCGGCGGCATCGCTGCTGGGAACGGAGCTCCGGTTCCCGTCGTAGCAGGATGATGACTCGTCCCGCTACCAGCTGTGTTACCTGGCACTGAAATTCCCAAAGATTGCACGAGGCTTCGCCAACGCATATATGTATTTACATATATACATATATATATATATATATATATATATATAAATATATACATTAGCGGGACGCACTTGTTGCATGCGTGCATCGTGGCCCATAACCTCACCGTGTATATAAGGACTCCTATAGAACAATTGTTGCAAGGCGTGATGAGTGTTCGGCGGCAGATGGCGTCCAGCCTGATGGCTCGGTCTCTGATAAGGATAGTACGTCGCCAATCTTGCTATTGGCTTGGCAATATTGTAACCCGTGGAATTCTGCAAGTTCTGTAGGAAGGCTGGTATTGCGTCTTGGCCTTGAAAATTATCTATTCGAGAGAAGCAAAAAAAGAGATAAGGTTTAGGTACGAGTAAATTACAGGTTTTACAGTGAATATTACTATTGACTTAGCAGCAACGTTGCAAGCAATAAAATTTTGCACAAAAGCTAAAATCTTGTTTTGGCCTTGAAGAGTATATTCGTTTGAGATAAAACGCGAAAAAATAAACAAGAGAATAATTACGCGCATGAGCAATCTTCTCATCAGCTTGACAATAGTGTATAACAATGAAAGTTGTAAAAATATCTGGGAAAAAGCGCTGTAATCGCATCTTAGCTTTGAAAATGATGTTGTCGGGAGAAAACGAAGAAGAGGCAAGTACGCGTAAAGTACACGGAGTATAACCCGTAATCCGAGTCGACACCTCCAAGAGAACCCTCCTCAACGGAGCTCGAGGCGGAATCCACGGCAGCTCTTGTTGACGCACGCCTCGACACCTCCGACAAGAGTTGGCAAATACATATATATATATATATAGATATACGCAGTAAAAAAATCGAAACGAAACCGCGTGTCATTGGCAAAAATCGACTTTCTTTAATGGGCTCTATGAGAAACGGCGAGCGAGCAAAAAACAGGCTGGAAAAATATTGCGAAGCCGGTCACCACGCCCAACGAGGCGAAAAAACCAAGAGAGAAGCTGACGTGTTTGAAAATAATGGAGAAAGAGGAGAGAGAGAGAGAGAGAGAGCGAGGGATGGAAAAAAGGAAAAAATAACGAAGGGCGGAGAGTTTTGGGTTTTGGCGGACAATGCCTAACACAATGGGGTGGAATAGACAGGAGTCCATTGTACCCTATAAAATACTCATCGGGTTTTATCGTTGTTTTGCTAGGCGACCAATGAGAGAAGCTTGCTCGCCTAATAACGGCTTAAGCCACAACGGAAACACTGAATGGGAATGCTTCGCTTTTTTCGGTGGACCACCCCCCGAAAAGAACGGGATTAAACTCAGACACGAAGGATGATTCTCGCGTGTTGTTACAGTTGTCCTACACTATCTTTCCATCCTGGATTATATAAAGACCCTTGAAACTTTTCCTTCGCGATTCTCATCCAACGGATCTCCATTACTACATGTATATGTAATGGATTCTCCAGGTTATTCTTTCGGATCAACGAACTTGCTGCATTATTAAATAGACAGGTCGCCGCGTCTCTCCCCGTTAAATTCCCTTAACTCCATTCTAACCAGATCCTACATCTTCTTCATACTATCTGCTGAAAAAGGACTACGGGACCCTCCTTGACGAAACTTCGGCGAGATCGCTTCTTCGGGCATAATTGAAGATATCGGTGGAACGAGCTATTAACTCGTATGCATTTATCAAAACATCATATCCTGTGTGTCTTTCGACATCCTCATAAATTCCTTGTTCAAAGAAATCCACTGTGTATTTCTTCTCATCGGAAACTTTTCACATGCTAAATGCGTCATGTCGCACATATTCTGTGTGTATGTTACGTGAAAGCTTTAACGTCAATTTACTCTGAACATTGAAATTGTAACATGACATTTTTCCATTGACGTCTTCAATTATTATACGTAACATTTCAACGCACGACGTATAAAGGATATCAATGGGGAATTGGAGCATTAAATAGTTTTGCATTCTCAGCACTTATTCAACGTATCTCTATTAATATATATACGTATTTATATATATTATTTAATAAATTCAACACGTTATTCTTTCGACTGAACAAAATTGCTGTATGTATTTCACACAATGTATATAAAATTCCCTCAATTCGGTATTAACTAGCTCGTATAGTTTCTTCCTCTATGAAAAAAGTCTGGGACCCTCGTTGATGAATTTCGAGCGAAATCACTTTTTCACGCAATTATTTCACAACATTTCGACATGACGTATACAAGTTATCGAGGGAGGGGGAGGGGGGAGGGGGTCGGTGCCGTAGGTGGTGCGCATCGTCCGCAGGCCTGGATGGATCGTATACGCAGTGAAAGGTGGGGAAGGGATGTAACACATGCACGTGGCACGGTCAATGCATCCCGTTATCCGACAAATGCACCAACCCCACCCTTTTGCTAGCCAACTTTATACTTCAGCCTCGCGGCACATGCACGCGATTCGCCGATCTGTTAAATGCAACATTCACCCCTCAACCCCCAACGCCACCTAAAAACTCCGTCTCTCAATTATATTTCATCCCTTCCTCATATTTTTCACCATTTTCTGCTTTTTCCTAGTAGTATGTATGTATATACTTGTACGTGCATAGAGATCCGAGAGATTTAATTGGAGGATGTGATTCTCCGCTTTTTCACTCTTCATATAGGTTCCGATGTGGATGTTGAAGAGGTCTGATTAGAGGAAACGATTTTCTAATATTTCTTTTTGTTGGTAGGAGCGATATTAGTGAATTAATTGAAGAAGAGGATTTTCTATACAGTTTTTAACTATCGATAGATTTGGACATGGAGATTGAATAGATTTAATTGGAGGATATAGTTTTTTTTTGCTTTTTGCTCTCTAGTATAATCTATATCAATACGAGAGGTTAACTCTCAAAATAGATTATTCTCAATATTTTTGCATATATATAGTAAACAAAGATAGAAATGATTGGACAGACGATAGAATTTTGTATAATTATTGATTGCCAATGTAGAAAAAAATGGAAGAGATTTGATCGGAAGAGTCGAATGCCTGGTTTTCGCTTGCTTTCAGTGTATACAGAGATCGAAGAGATTTAATCGGAGGAGGCGATAAGAGAGGAGAGAACGAGGCATGGATCATTGGTCGCTGGAGCTTGTCTAATATTATAGGCAGCAATCGTAAGGGCTTAATATTGGGGTGAAGGTAAGTGGCGTGGCAGCTGACGCCAAGCGAGGGTGAGGATGAGAGGGAGAGAGAGAGAGAGAGAGAGAGGACACAGCACGCACGCTGCGCTCGACTCCACTCGTCTTAAGGGTGTGCGTTGCCACCGCCGCCGCTTAAGATTTACGAACGCGACATACATTTCTTCTGGCGCGCGCGCGTCCTTTTCATCCCCCTCGTCTCGCAATATCGCGTTTCGCACGAAACAGAATCAATAACAACAATATCCAACCGAACCAAACAAATTCAAAAACCCTCGAGAAAAGACAAACTTTTTATTTTCTCCCCCCCCCCCCCCTCCCCTTAATTGAAGACTATCAAGTTTGTATAAATTTTCTTACTCCAAATTGACTATATTTATAAAAAAATGCTTACGCAATATAGCCGTTGGTACCAATTTTTTCATCTATAGATGTGGGAGAGGAGGGATACACAACGCGTTTCAGTTGCCATAAAAAATGTTTAACTGGGAAACAATGAAGTGTTTAAGGTATTTAAAATCTAATCTGACTTTTCTAATACTTAAATTTTTGATCATTCATTCTTGGCATTTTATATAGCAATATGTAATTCACAGTGCTTTCGAATTATGTTATCTGTGTTTAGCTGTTGGTACAGAACGCAAGCGCCCCAGCACTGTTTGATAGTTTTTTATAGTTTCCACCCTCTTTCTAACAATTAATGTTTCTAAAACCAACGATATTAAAAAGGATACATTTTTAAACTTTCTCGCGAGAAGTTCAATTTTTTTTATTTCTTATAAAATCACTTTAGCAAAACGTAGATTTTTAACATGAATTATAGCTATTGCAAGACACTCTGCCTCTACAGTTTACTATTTACTACCATATCTATGAAGAAACCGGCCCTGTCACAATCATCCAAACCAATATTTTAATGAGTCACAAAAATTGTCCACAACCAGTTATTCCTTCAACAATATCCAAACATCAGATAATTATTAATAAATTGCTTCTAAATAATAAATTCTTTATCGGCCAAAGAATCAGCTCACTGGAAAAGACAGAATGTCATAAATGAATTAACCTAAAATGAGTGAGGTCTCGAGTTGTAGTTACCACGGGAAATGCGGCCTACAGTTTACTGTTTGCTACCATTCTCTCAATAAGAGACGAGCTCATCCCCACCATAGAAAATAATATTCCAAGCAGCCAGAAAAATGACCGAAAAGCAGTTAAGCCTCTAACGTTAACCAACATATTTAACGAATATTATGCTAAATCATTTGTGTTGAAAAAATAGTAAATAAATAATTGTTGCTAAAGCAAGCTGGATTAAAAAAAGTGTCTATTAAACTAAGGTCGATCTCGGTGGAAAAGTGGAGAAGGTTGTAAATGAATGAACCTGAATGAGGCCTCGAGTTGTGGTTACCACCGAGTATAGCATTGACGCTAAACTTGAGGGGTGGTTTTTCCTTCTCCTGAACGATGGACTTGCAAGCGGGTCCTGAGCAGTGGTCGTCGCCGCAGGAGCAGGAACAGGATGTAGCCGTGCGTTCGGATATCCTGTCGGTGGCACGCTCATCTATCGTGTGCATGACGTTCCTGCAGCCAAGGTCGAATCTCCTGTCAGCCTGGAGGCTGAAGTAGTCATCGCGTTCAGTTTGCACAGCACCGTCCATCTCACTGGAGTTTCTGTCCTCGTCGCCAACGTTGGAGTTTCCAGAATCCATGGCGGATCCTGATCTGTTCTCCAACCGGTCCTGGCAGAGGGCATCGGGACATAGTCGATCCTGAGGACCTTGAGCCTCTTGCTGGGACTCTTGTTGCTGCTGAACCTGAAGCTGCTCGTTCTCCAGCTCGAATAATTGCTGATTACGTTCGGTGGTGACCTTGTCCCGGCCCAAGCGCCAGTCCACCGTCCTCCGAGTCATTCCTTCCTGATTCTCTTGATTACTATGATTATTATGATGATGATGATGATGATGATGATGATGATCGGAGGATTGTTGCTGGTCCAATCTGAAGCCAGCCTCGCACTCTCGTTGTCTCGCTACCAGAGTAGCAGCCCAGTTCAAGGTCAAACTGGCCAAATCCGCAGCCCCTGCACCTGCACCCTTGCTCTGCAGCAAGTTCTCCATGAGGAACGGCGAGGTCATTGCACTCTGCTGGAGATTCTTCAGCATCGCCGCTGGCGAGGGAAACATAGCACTTTCGGTGCTCCTTCTCTTCCCTCGTCCTCCCCCCCGCCCTCCTCCTCCTCCACCACAACCACCACCACCACCACCACCACCACCCCCCTCGTTTCCTCTTCACTTTGCCTGACCTTGAGTTGCCGATCCTTCTCCAATCTGGATTTCATCGACACTCTTGGTATCCTCAAAGATAAGTCTCTCGGTTCTGCGCGTATCGATGACATAGACCACCACTCTTTCCGGAAGTCACTTGAAATTCCACACGCTGTTGTTCACTCATTCAAACGTTGCACCCCACTTGATTAAATGGCGAGATACGATAAACACAGGTAGATCTCTCGCCAAAGAAGATTTACAAAATCACGTTTATCAACACTGCACAAACTCATGACTCGATTAATTTTCTAATTATTCCTCCATGTCTAGTGTATATTATTTGGAGTACATTTATGGAATTGGGGGGGATGGGGCGGGCAGGGGGAAGGGGGGGGGGTGGGAAATATATAAGAAGCCAGTGCACGAAGGATAATGTGGATGGGAGCCTCCTGGCGCTACCCTATCCTAACAACTGAGACTGCATCCCTTGTCCATCGGTAGTTCGGGGTGGCTTTTCGGTCCAGAGCCCCCCTCTCTGGAAGCCGGGTTCCCCCTCCACCCTCTTAGGTGAGATAATACAGACTATAAGCCGAGCAATTCGGGGTTTGGCTCGCTCGGTATAATGCCGTAATAAAATCATACTCCCATCAAACGCACCCCCTTTGCCAAGAAAGAAAGAAGCGAGGGTGGGGAATGGGGGGGGGGGAGTCGAAGAGAGGGAGAACGGCGAAGCAGCCAAGCCGAGGAATAGAGCAGCCGGAGTGGCAGTGCGCGGTGGGGGAAAAAACCTCCGAGTCTCGCATTCCTTCACTCCACCATTGGATTTTATTTGACGAAACCACCCCTTGGAGCGACCAATCCACTCGCGAGACTCCCTGCTCGGGACACGCCCACGTTTACCATATACACACACACACACATCACCCCTCTTTCCACACTCTCTATATCTCCCCCTCTCTCCCTCTCCCCCTCTCCTCCTCTCTCTCTCCTTCTACATCCTTATCAACTTTATTATCTAGCTTCACCGACGATGAGGGCCCGCTCACTCGAAATCTTCCATTTTCTTCCTGAATTATCGGCATTCTTCCAATACACCCTCATCATCAAATTATTCCCGTAGAGGAATAAGGAATTTTAAGGGACGAGAGTAATAAAAGAGTTTGGAAGAGTCGAAGGTGGTTCATCAGCGAAAGAAGAGGATGGATTTGGGTGTTTCCGGATTAGATGGACGTGGTCGGTTCATTTTTTTCCTTATGCGTTTTTCGGCCACCCTGGGAAAGCCTCCCTCGTGGTCCACGTGGCAAGAGTGAGGGTAGCTAGCAGCCAACGGGATTTCTGCACCACCCTCGGCAAACCGACAAACTTAAGAGTGGAGGGGTGCTGGAAGGGTTGCTAGGCCACGCCTGCTCCCATCGGAATCGCCTCTACGTTTGCGACGACGACCACGACCACGACGACGACGACGACGACGACGACGTCACGACTTATCACCCTCTTTCCCCACTTCTCACCTATCCCACCAATACACTCCCGCCGACCCTCCACTCCCACGCTATTCCCCAGGCAGCAAGAAAAAATAATCAAATGAACATCGGGCAGAAATCGCCAATTATTATATAAGACTTCCGACAACTCGCTATATCATGCCTTCTCCCTTTTAAACGGATAATAATTATTCATTTATATATATATATATATATATATATATATATATACATATTGTATTTTAATTTTTCAAACTCATCTCTTAATTATTTCTGTTTTCCTAATTGCGAAATAGTCGAGTCATGTTTTGGAGATTTATGGTTTTCGTAAGTATTATTGTAGTAGCGCTGATGTATATAGAAATTGTCACCTATAGTTGTGTGTGTGTGTGTGTGTGTGTGTGTTCATATATAGACGTAGGAGAGAAGCACAGGGTAACGGGCAGAGAGCTGTCGAGGGCAAAACGGCCTGGAGATTGCTTTGTTTGGTATAAAGAACGATGGAGCGGCAAACAGGGTGTGGAGGTGGTCGAGGGATGCCGCGGTGCTGCTGTGAGAGGATCAGAGGGAAGTGGAGACCGCGCGGGGCTCCAGTGGGAGGATAATAACGCCGAGCCAAGGAGAGATAACCGAGAAAGAGGAAGAGAGGGAAAGATGTCCGGAAAAATTCGATATCACTAAAATGAGAAACTGAAAACCGTCGATATACGATATTATGCTCCTGCTTTCAGCATCTTTATCTGCAAAATTTGTTTCCCCTTTACAGGAAAAACTCTGGACTTTGCCACATTTAGAGGTTTTTGTATTCTTAACAAATTATAGCCAACAAAGAACTATTATTTACACTTTTAAGATACAAATTAGTTTAAGAAAGAAAGAGGGAGGGAGATTTGTTCATAAAAATTTGGTGTCACTAAAATGAGCAAATGAAAACCGCCGGTGTACGGTATTATATGCTCCTATACCTCTATCATCTTTATCTGACAAATTTTCTTCCCCTTTGCTGGAAAAACTACTGTTAATCTTGGAAAAGTGGAATTTAAAGATTTCAAAGCTTTTCACATTATTGACTAATTATCGTTGGAGGGATATAATTAATTTGCCTTTTTAGAATCCGCCAAGTGAACTTGTGAAAGAAAGAGTTGGGGGGGGGGGGGAGGGGGGGATTTATTAAGAAAAATTTTATATGACTAAAATAAAGTGAAAGTAGACGAACTGCGATATTACATATTCTTTCTTTCGGCATCTTTGTCTTCAGAATGTTTTTCCTATTTGTTGAAAATACTACTGTTATACTCTCAGGAAAACTTGCAAGTTTTCTATACTTGAAAGCATTTGATTCTTGACAAATGATGGCCAAAGCAATATAATTTTGCAGCGGTGGGTATTGATACGTTAGAATATGAGCAAGATTGAAAAAGAGAGAAAAATGGAAGAGGTGGTGATAGAGAGAGAGAGAGAGAGAGAGATGTCAAAAAAAATTCTATATAACTAAAATGAGAAAGCGAAAGTCGCCGAACTACGATATTATCTTTATTCTTCCAGTACCTTTATTTAAAAAATTTGTTTCTCACTTTGCTGGAAAAAAACTGGCGAGTTTGTGTCAGATTTCAAAGCTCTTGATTCTTGACAAATGATCGCTAGAGCAAAACAATTTGCAGTGTTAGGTATCGGTGTAGGCTACGAGTGAGATTGTGAGAGATAGAGATAGAGAGAGAGAGAGGGAGAGAGAGTGAGAAATATTTCGGCAGCAGAGGCGGAGACAGATTTTAGCTGGGCAACGCGTGTGACGTGATATTAATTAACACGAACCCTTCTCCCTCTCTCTCTCTCTCTCTCTCTCTCTCTCTCTCTCTCCTTTGGAAGCGTGGAAGCGAGGGTTCAAGTGTCACACAAGGCAGAAACTCCCGCTGCGATTGTACGTGTATACATGTGGCCGGGTAGATTGGTTATTAGTGTGGTAGGAGTGAAGAGAAAACCGGAAGGTCCACGGTAGATACGACGGATCTCCCTAGAAGCTCCCAGCAAGTGTCTGCACTTGAGGAGGAAGTTACTACTGCGAGAAAATAGTAAATTTAACATTTGGATGCTTGCAATTAAGAGAAAGAGAGAAGCTGAGAGCTTTCCGCGGTGACGCCAGTTTGTGACGGCTAGTGTTAGAGAAGGTGCCGAGCTTTTCCTTTTTTTTCTCTCCCTTTCTTCTGTTTTTTTTTTCTGTTCAAGCACGAGCTTTCGAGGTGCACTGGACGAAAACTGCTGCGAGAGAGAAATAGAAGAGAGTGTCTACGAGCCGCTTGCGCTTTTCACTTCGAACCCCAAGCACGAGTCTGTTGGAAATTGTTTTCGCCAGGCTTTTTTCAAGCTTTTTACCTTCCCCGCTCTGACACGTGAGCCAGCATTGCTTCGAGAAGTTGGAATTATTTGGTAATAATATATGTTGCAACGGCAATTGTGATGGATCTCGATATAGCACTGCTTCGGCAGATTCGATTGATAATTGACAATAAATGACAGTCGTGGACAAATTCGATAGAAATTGTTTTTGCCATTTCATTCTATGCTTTTTTTATTTTAATAATTGCGACAGATAAAATTATGTAATAATAATACAAGTTTCAGTGGTAATCGTATACAAGGATCAGGGTATAAGAATGCTCTAATGGATTCATCGGATAATTGCCAGAATAGGACAGTTGTGGGTAAATTATATACAAATTGTTTTTGACATTTTTTAAAGATTTTTTAATGCGTCGAGAGAAGTTGAAATCATTTGGTAATAGTTTTTCTGTCGTAACAGTAATGGTAAGGACCATGAAACAAGAAAGCTTTACTAAATTCAGTTGAAAATTGACAGAAAATGACAATTGTAGACAAATTCGACACAATTTATTTTTTCGATTTCTTTTTAAGCTTTCTTTATTTTAATATTTGGGAAAGTGTAATTTATTTGATACTATATGTGATGTAGCAACAATCGTAAGGATTTCTGTATAATAAAGGTTTTTGGCAGGTTTACTTGACAGTTGTGTCAAAAACGAAAAATGCTTTTGAAATACGTTAAAAATTCTTTTAGCCATTTTTTCAAGCTTTTACCATTTCATACTGACATACGAGTTAAAAATGCTTGAATAAAAATTGGAATAATTTGGTAATAGGAAAATATGTTACAGTGACAATCGCAAGGCTCCCATTAGCACTGATTTGACAGTTTAACTTGACAATTGACAGAAAAGAATGTTTTTGAAATTCGTTACAAATGATTTTAGTCATTTTATAAAAATTTGTAACTTTATACATTTTCAAAAACAACAACAATGCTTCAATAAAAATTCGAATTGTTTGTTAACAGTAAAATATATTGCATCAACAATGATACGGATTTCGTTATCATGCACTGATTTCTCGGCTTATTAATTTAACAATTGACATCGAGTAAAAATTCTCGTCAAATTCGTTACAAACTGTTTGAGGCATTTTTAGAAAACTTGTAATATTTGGCAGACGAGTCAGCAATGTTTGGAAAAAGTTGGAATTATTGGGTAATAGGAAAATATGTTGCAGCGACAATCGTAAGGATCCCGATAGCAGTGATTTGGCAGGTTGACTTGACAGTTGGCGGAAAGTGAAAGTCGTGGGCAATCGGGGGTGGCTGGGTAATAATATTATTCTGATAGGGGCAGTTAGAAGCACATGACGCCGCATGCCTCTCCCCGGGTGGAGCGGTGCGGCGCGGCGCGGCGTGGTGCGGCAGCGGCAGCGGCGGCGGCGGCGGCCCTCTCCGGCTCTCCTATAACTGTACCGGGGTCGGGGACGGGAACGGGGACGAGGACTTGCGTGTCTCTTATCCCGTAACAGCGCAACACCAACACACCGAAAATATTCCCTAAAGCTCCATTGTCATCGCACGCAAAGCCAAATCGTATGGGTATATTTCCTCGTTTATATGCCGAACACGACGAATCGCCCGTGAAATCGACTTTATTAGCCGCTTTCCTCGATAATTTCCTACATTTCCCCCCGCCCCCCCCCCCTTACCCACCAATCATTTTCCTGCACAGCTATTATCGTTCAAATTCTCGCGATTCGTTCATCTTTTCCCCATATATTAATTCATAATTCGTCGATATTTATTGGAACATTATCGTGCTAAAAATCGGACGCTACAAATACATATGGCAAAATGGATATGGATATCTCTGCATAAAGAAAGCGTATTTTCAGCTGAGATTTATTAACATTCGCGATAGATCTTCCCCTCGACTCGTGTAAAAATTATTAATTTTATAGTAATCAATTATTAATCACTTTCCTGCGCAGTAATTATAATTAAAATTTTCTCGCGCGACTCGTCATTTCTTACATTACTTCATAATACGTCAATACTTACCGTGTGGAGTATTATGGTACTAAAAATCGGACGATACAAATACATATGACGAAGCGGATATGGGTATATAGATATATACATATCTAGAGAGGGAGAGTATTGGGGGCTGAGATTTGGCGCGGTGGACCCCCTCGACTCGACTCGACTCGACTCGACTTGCGATTATTCAATTCATCGGCCTGTCAAAAGCACCAGCGCACGTTGTGTTCCCCAGCACCCCCTCCTCCCCCTCCCCATCTCTATAACCCCTCTCTCTCTCTCTCTTTCCTTCCACACACACTCTCCTCCCTTGCTTCTTTCACCAAGCTCTTCCGCAGCCATCCTGGACCTCCTCCCTCCTGACCAACCAGCTCCCTCCGACCCCCTCCAGCGCTTATCCTCTTACCCTTCTACGCTTTTTCTCTCCCACTCGTTGCGCAAATCCTCCTCCTTATCCAACTTACTCCACGATGAATTTTAGTGGAATTCTGCAGTGCGTCGCCCCCATAAAAGCGCTGGGATAACCGCCAGTAGAACGATACATATATATTAGGCAAGACTTTGCGAAAAAGCATTTTTTTTCTCCTATTTTACGCTCAATTAATAGAAAGTATTCGCGAGCAGTAGAAAAACATTATTCGATGGATTCAACGATGAATATAAACGCCGAAATAACCGCTAGTAGAACAATGCAAGTTAAGCACGACTTTGCGAAAAAACGTATTTTTCTCTTCTTTTTCATTCAATTATTAGAAAGTACTCGCATGCTGTAGAAAAACATTATTTAGTGGATTCTGCGATGATTAAAAACGCCGGGATAACCGCCAACAGAATGATATAAATTAAGCATGACTTTGCGAAAAGGATTTTTTTTCTCTTATTTTTCGCTCAATTAATTGAAAGTACTCGTGGGCAGTTGAAAAATATTAATTAATAGATCCTCCTATACATAGATATTCGTTATTTAGCTTACTTTACGATGAATTTTGCGCGATTGATAAAATTGAAAAAAAGCACAGGGATAACCGCCAGCAGAACAATATGAATTAGGCTATAACAAGACCTTGCGAAAAAGAAGCATCGATATTTCTCATATTTTTTGTTAAAACAGTGGATTCTCGCGTGCCGCTGAAACAGATTAATTCACAGAGCCAACTTATTCCACGGTTACTAAAACCGCCAGAATAACCGCCAGTAGAACAATACAGTTTAGAGAAGACTTGGCAAAAAATCTTATTTCTCCAATTCATCGCTCAATTGTATAGTAATATAGACGCTCGTTGTTGATCCAACTGATTCGATATTCAGCCAATTCCATCATGAATTTTATTAAAATTCCACCTTACATCGCCCCCCTAAAACCCATGCAGAATATCGAGCAGTGGAACGATAAAAATTAGAAAACACTTAAGAAAATGAAAAAGATTTGGTAATTACGGTAGTTTCTTATGAATAGATATAAAGATAGTATAGGATGCCTAAAAAAAAACCTCAATACTTATACAAATATTAAAAAGATTTGAAGAGATTTACTCGATTGGAATAATGGGAGATTGAACCGAAGCGAATAAGTAGGTAGATAATACTACATATAGACACGTACATACGGTGCACACGCATATAGAGTCTAGGAAAGGGAAATTGAGAGGTAGTCACGTGCACGGCTGGCCGTTTGATGCTGACCGAGCTGTTGAGCCGAATATAATCCGTTGAAACAAATTAATAAATTGGACTAATCTGTTTGGCTAAGACGCGCTGGATGGAACTGAAGCTAGGAGGTTTTTAAGCGTCGGTGACTAATTGCTGATGTCGCGGCCAGGCGTTGAGACACACCCCTCATCCTCTCTTGCAGACCCTCGTTCATCCACCCGCCCGCCTCTATTCGCCACTTGAGCAGCCTCGCTTCCTCACCCCGACAGCCCTTCTCACCAGTAACAACTAACTCTCTATGTCACCTTTGCACTTGCGCCTCCGCAAAGCCAGAAAAATATATTTGCCTGCTGCGCGAACAAAACCGTTTCTACCTCCTGGCCAAATGCTCGAATTATACGAGGACCCATTGTCCCGTGGCCATAAAGAATTTCCGCGACATTGGACATCTTGTCTCTCTCGGAGCAGGTTATGCTAATTGCTCCACTCTTGTCCTATAAACTTGTACAACTCTGCCTCGAGCCTCTTTTTTTCTTCCCTCAGGGGTTGCTCTTATTTTATAATTACTTATGCCTGCTGCTCTACTTGTTGTTATTATTATTTCTGTCGAGCCTTAATGGCTAAATCGAGCGAGACGCTGTCATATTTGTATTAAAAGGTATATAATTGCTCGTTGATATCCGGAGCAGCATCTGTCTCGTTGGAAATTGCATATTAGTCAAATGAAGAAACGTCGCAATTTTGTTGAACAAAGGCTGGATCGTCTGGAGCTTGGTGAATAGGTGTAGAGCATAGCGAGTTAGCGAGAGAGAGAGAGAGAGTCGATTCCATTTGAGTCAGGGTATCGAGGTGTCAATAGCAGCTGTTATGCTACACACAAGAGCCCTTCCCCCTCTAAGCTTCCTTCCTTCCTTCCTTCCTCCTTGTTGGCCCCGAGGCGAGTAACCCCCATTCACCTCACCATATCCCACACCGCTACGAACTTTTCCCTTTGGATCTGTGTCTCCCAAGAAGGTGGTATACCATATCCACCCCGTCGTCTTACGAAAGATCCATCGACCCCCATAAAAGTTGAGAAAAGTGCTCGAGATGCAAATTAATTAACTGATATTTAGCGAGGGCGAAAGGGTGAACGCGAACCACCGCTAATTAAAACGCAACAAAGGAAATTTTACAGAGCTGTGTAACGTGTCAGAGTAAATTGTTGGAAAAGATGGAAAATTTTCATGCGGGAGATGGAAGTTTCGCCAAGTCGGCTTTGTTGTTGAAAATTCTCGGTTCTTATCACGCCATCCGCATGTAATTTCTAAAGTAACTTTGGTCTTGTAATTATATTTAGTTTCCACCGGTTGTAGGAGGAAAAAGATAAAGAATTGTAGATCAGAGCTCGATAGTATTACACAGTTGCTATCTGTCGGGTATATATATATATATATATATGCATGTATGTCGGCCGGCAGTCAGGAACACTCGGGCGGAATGTCAGGCGCACGCAACCTCCATAAGGGATTTCTATGGATCGGTCGCGTGCCAAGCTCTATGTGCTTCCAAGTACCTATCCAGGCTCCCATGCAACAGCTCTCCCTTGTCCTTGTAATCCAGGCCAATTACAGCGATCTCTTTGATAGTAAGCATCAACATGTGTGTATTCATTTCGACTGTGACCTCTATTATAGTTTTTAGTTATTCCATGCGCTCTGATTTTAGTCCTTATAACAATTACCCATTTAATATAACGCTTTAAATAGAATCTGGCCAAGCTATATATGGCATGAGACATGCCACCAATATTATATATAATATTACATTTTTTTTTATGAATTTTTACATTCTTTCTTCTTATCGTTAAATCGACACCTTTCATCATAAGCATCAACACTTGTGCGTTCATTTTAATTGCATTCTATTTTAGTCTTTGAACCCTGTATTATTTACCTTCTTAGGAATTATGACGTCGAATTAGTAAAGCTTCGGATAAGATTTAGGCGAAGCGAATATTTTAAGTAACCGATATGCAAACAACAACAATGTGTAATATTATGTATTATTTACAGATCACATTGTGTACAGTACGAGTATAATCAAACCCTTTGTCAAATTGATTGTTTACTTGTAAAACTATTGAACAAGTGACTTTGATTAGTTAAAAGAAATGGTAGTTTAATAGTTGGCGTATAAAAATCAACGAATTGATAGTTCTATTTATAGATCAAATTATAAACTTTCGGTCTCCTATTCATCCTACTGATCTCTGATAATAAGCATTAATATATATATATATATATATAATTGGATTAAGTTAAACCGCAACCTATTAATTTCACGTGATTTTCACTCTTATAGGAGCTGGTATCAATTTAATAAAGCTTGATATAGGATCTAGGCAAAGCGAATATTGTAAGATATCGGTATGTGAGCAATACAATGCACAGTCTTATAGGTCGGATATAAGCTTTCGGGCTCTTTCATCTTATCGTGGTATCAACGTCAAACGCACTCCGCTCGCGCTTCTGTGTATACACATATACTATATGATATAGCTAGGCTCTGTTTCCTAATGAGATTCACAAACGAGAATCAGGGATGGAAGGGGGGATAACCTGTGAATGGCAGTTTTTCAGCAAAAATCCAGTGGCTTATGGTATAATTCGTGGATGGAGCACGCGTATATAATACAACGGGTGATGTGTCATAATAAAATTCTCGATCTCGTGTCGAGGCAGTGGCAGTAGGCAGTCGGCAGTCGAACCAAGGACCATTATGCCACATTATTGTCGAGCAACGAGAGAGATGACTGATGACTCCAGGTATCCCGGCACAATGCCAGCCTCCAAAACCGAAACCGTAACGTTAACAGTGGCTTCTCTGACTCGAGTGAGAAAAAAAGAGGCGCGCGACGAGGGAAAAACACGAGAATTGTAGAAATTTGGTGGAGAAAAAAAGTAGGCGGCATAATTTGGCAGTTTGGAAATTTTGGGGAAAGAGAGAAAGAGAGAGAGAGGGTCGAGGAAATGGGGTAAAACTGGGAGAGTATAGATTTTAGGGAAAAAATTGTTGTTCGGTGACTTTTATTAAACGAGCAACGAGCCGCAAATGGAAGGAGCGCGAATCGACCCTCGTCAACTCGCCAACCGGAATTGCATAAATTGGCAAAAGGGAAAAGAGTGTGTTTATGAAATTCGGGATAATTTCAGCGCGCGCGGTCTCTGGCGATGAAAAATATCGTAATAGGACGCATGGAAAACCGCGATGGCCCGTGACTTGGCTGGTTACCGAATAAAGGGAGCTGTAAATTTTTTGCCAGGATGATTTTTTAATTTGCAGCGCGGCGGGCATTTCGCTGTGTAGCCAGAGGCACCTTGGCCCATCAGGGTGCACACGCACGCACGGACAGACACACACTCCGTTGTTTGAGCAAGCTGCGCAAATAGGAAGACGAGAGGAGAATCGGGAGAACACGAGCAACGCAAACTGCCTGTTGGCAAACATTTTAACAGGATTAGGCCACACTTAGCCGACCTAATCTGATCAAATAGTCCTGTGGGAAAGGACCGCAAGCCCCTCTCGAGTAACTCTCCTGCCACTCCTTATTCCATCTTATTTACCGTTTAGCCACACAAAATAAACCTAGATATCATCTCTCGCCGATCTATCGATTAAGAATCGATTAGAGAAAAAAGCAGCAATCTCGAACCTTCATTAATCTCGCAATATCTTTCCCAGCGCGTGCTCCATTAACGCTCGAATTATTTCATTTTTAACCGTCGACCCTTAATCGACCTTTGGTCAGGCTCGAGCACGCATCGGCAAAATCGTCAAAGAAAAAACCGTGTGCGATTGCCTAATTTTATAACGCAGAGAGCGCTTCTAAGAAATTCTGAAAATACCGAATAATAGCCCGCCGTTGGATAAATATCACTCTAAATCCATTATGCATTGAAAATATTATCCCGATATGCGCAACCTGTGCAAATGCGTGTGTCGCGAAAACCTACTGGATGTTTACACGGAACGAAAACCTCTGCTCAATGCGTTCGTGTGTACGGATGAGAGAGCTACAGCTTTATGCATGCAACCTTAAATATATTTGCTGATCTTTCCGGTCCATTTATACAAAAATTCGTGCAGCCTTGAACCAACAAGGTGATTTTTGTCGAGCCAGAGGACGAAGGAGAGGAAGGAACCGGATTGGATAATGAAAATCTATTGTTAGACCTTTTAATGCTGATTTTTAGGTTTGCCCCCGTCTCTCCAGGGTAAACTTGATACTTTTATATATGTGTATAATTAAAAATCCGTGAATATTTCAATGAAAAAATTAATTTTCGTATAGTGCGCCAAGACGAGTAATAAATATATATAGTTGTATACCGGTAACGAATCTCGAATAAAATAATCTTTTATTCTTGATAACCTTTCGATGGTAAGAGCCGAGTGAAAAACATCATAAGGATTTGATTGTTAAAGTCATTCTCCCGTGAAGAATTGTGATCGATTTGGCACGAGTTAACTGGACGCCTCGTTTGGTCAACAAGGTGATTTTTGTCGAGTGCGCGAGAAGGAAAAGGAGGAAGAAATCAGCGTTGATAATGAAAATATAGTAGTATTGGTGACGGGGTGCTAATGGAAAATTAGGAGGTAGTGCGGAGGGAGCCATTAGTGAAACACGCCTGGTGCACTCGTAGATATCCATTAATCACCGACATAAGCGCTCGGCTCGGCTTTGCTCGACTAATTGTTGGCTTTAAGTGCGAAAGGCATGACAAAGGCGAGTCCTTTTATCGCTGTCAGGATATACGTATGCTCCCCTTTCGAGTGAAATCACGCTGTGAAATGCGATTTCCATCGGTTTCGCGCCAGGAAGTGATTGGCAAGTTTTCTTCGCTCTCCTTGCCTTACCTGCAGCACTTCTATATCATTATTCAGAGTGTGTGCGTGAGAGAGAGAGAGAGAGAGGTGTCTGTTTGACTTTGGGATAGTCAGCTGGTATTGGCAAAAGACCAGCTGCGGAGAGACGCAGCTCGAGTAGAACGAATGAAAATCATTAGTGGTGTTGAGCGGACAGAATAGATGACCTTGTTGCATGGCTTTGCATCGACGAAAGCTCAATGGGAGAATCCGCTGTGATAAGAGGAAGAGGAAAATAGCAAAAGGACGGAGCTGATCGAAAGCTTTCTAGCAGGATGCGTTGACGCAACGAAACGAAAGTGGATGACAGATCGTCTCTCTGTCAGATGCGAATAGGCGTGCGATGATAGATCGTCGAGCAACGCAACTTTTATTTTATCTGATACTCCTGCTTTCTCTCTCTATCTCTCTCTCTCTCTCTCTCTCTATAGCATTTAGAAAATAGCAGAAGCACGGAATTCTTTCGTTGTAGCGTTAACGAAGAAAAGTTTGCGGCGTCTCGTTGGAGGAATGGAATCGCTGCGCTCGGAGGCTCGCACGGGTGTAGACTGTATATAGGTATAGGTAAGAGCATAATGGCTCGGAGAATGGAAGCGTTTCACGCTTAGTTAAGCATAGTTGGGCACGGCCACCGCTTGTACAGAGTCGGAGTATCGCATCGCGCGCGCATAGGTGTCAACTGGCGTCGGCTTCATTAATACAAAGCTATTCCCAGCGCTCGCGTGGTCCCGTCCAGACCAGCGCGCGTCGTCCAATTTTCAGCGGTCGACTTGATCGCAGATAAAAACACGCCACGCGGCGTGCGACGCTTAAGCGCCGTTTTAATAACATTTCACGGGGATTTTTTTAATAATATGATAATAAAGCGAAATGAAAGAAAACGCTCGAGGGATTATGATCGTTCTGTCACGGGGGCTCCATTCCTTTCCATCTGCCTCCTCGTCCCCCAACCCTCGCTCGGCTTCAATCCGCCACGGCGCGCACCAACTCTTCTCTAATTCTCGTCCTTTCCTTTCTCTCTCTCTCTCTCTCTCTCTCTCTCTCTCTCGCCAAATTCATCCTTCTCCAATCTCTAATTAATTTCCATCGATCGATTGACAAACGGATGACATTTTTTTCTCTTCTCCAGGTTCGATGTATCTCCTGTAGCATAATGCTCCAATAGTTCATACGGGACCATTAGTCAAACGTCCGGACCTGTGAACACGAAAAGACAATTTTCCATTTTAAATCGCTACATTTATCATGCAAGCAGGCGCGTATGACACCACACTGATTTTATTTTATTCCTCGCAACCCTTTTTTCACTCTCCTAAAATTTCTGCCCCACTCGCGCGCGCATACACCTATACCATTTAATTTATCCAGAAAAATTGTCAATTTTTATTCAGCTCCGTAACAACATCAGCCGAAGCTAATATAAAAGCCATACCAGTCTCATAAAGCACGCTTCCATTCATCCGCACTCGTAAACACGCCATGAGAAAATAATAAAAATCGGCAGGCTGCAACATAATATGGCGCAATATGGACCAATATATTTCACTTATTTCTTTCCTACCATAATATCGACTGAGGTATTAGCAGTTTCGCCTTGAACGACCATTTTAATGGCGACCTGGGCATTTTTCTTGAAACTATGGACTACCGGAGTGGTGAAAAAGAGTGTGTTGTTAGTCGAAAGATACGACGGAAGAAATAAAATATAGCGATATGTTGAAGCCAGAGTAAATAATGGCGTTGTTTTGCCGGGTGGGTGAGGAGGAGTGGGGAGGGCTGCTGTGACGCTCGTGGATGCATACGCGTGTAATTTGCATCGTATAAATCGTGTTTCCGGTCGAGCACGCAGTGTAAACACGCCCTTACATTCGCGCCCTTGTCCCTCCTCGCTCACCGGCTCACTGGCAGGAGGAACCAAAGCACGCGGACCATCAGAAAGAACGCTTTACAGTTGCCCAGCTTTGTTGCACGGGCATAATTTATGATTCGATAAATAAATCAGACTTTGCTCGGCAGTGTACGCGCGCGCGCACACTTGTAAGATTATTTTCGGGGGTTACGCCCAGTTTACCACCGACCCCTTTCACTAGACACGGCCTGTGCTTGCTTGCCTGCTTCTCTGCCTGCCTGCCTGCCTGCCTGCTTGCCTGCCTGTTTGCCTGCACAGCCGTTGTGTCCTTTCATCCCTCGTCTCAGCCTCTTTACTAACATTGGCAAATACCAATGGAAAAGTCAACGCGCGTCTCTTACCCGCCAATAATGGGATTTATATTTCACAGTGGCTTATGATATACGCTGGATATTGGCAAAACATGGCATCAACTTTTTATGAGGCCCCCAGCTAACAGAAGCTAATCTAGAGTTGGCCGATGGTGGGGAATTAACATAATCTACGATGCAGCCGTGAATCCACCGCAGCTTTAGCCAGCCTCCCCATAAAATTAGTCTCCTTTAAATTACTTAGTGATTCGACGAGGCTCATTTCCCATGAGTCAATGTATCCGCGTGCCATTCATTTCACCGACGAACCCCTTCACGCTCACCATTCTTCACGGTAGCATCCATATTTTCCATAATTCTCCATGCTATCCATACAGTCGCTCCCTCCTCAATTCCTCCTGCCTCTATATATACATTTATATACCGTTGCTCTAAAAACATCATCAAAAATTATTCATTTTATCCTGAAAAGTTCTCAAACATTACCTACCTGCTCTCTGCTCAAGCTCAGACTCCAAACACGATATTAATATCCTTCCAATGGAGATTGTATGTTGTGACAAGTTTTGGGGGTCGGCGGGGTTCGATTGTGCGAAATGTCGCATCCCCACATCTGCCATTCTCACACTGGACCAACGACACGCTTGAAATTTTGACAAATTACCATTATCAATTTTTAAGACCTTGCGATTCACACAATTTTACTTGCTCGCTTCCCCCTTCGGTGGCCATTCAAGAGACATTAAAAACTTGTCACCTGGGATCTGAAACATAAGAAAAGGTAGAACGTTAAAAGTAAAAATTTATGGAGAAATGGGTTAGGCGTTGCCGTTGGTTGGCGAGGCCGCCGAAGGACGAGGGAGGACGACATTGGAATTGAAAAATACAGCCTTAGGCTGCTGTCGCTCAGACTGATGGCTTCGTGACAGCCAATGTAACGCACGAATTAACGAAATAATTGATTTTCATACCGTTTAAAATAGACGCCTTGCACAAAGGTTGACTCGTTGCCGATCACCGATGATATTTCCATTTCCTGACCCCGGCCGTGGCACAGCTTCAACGCTACTATTAAACAAAACATTCCCCTCCTCCCACCCTTTCTTTTTTCAAAAATTCACGTCTTCCACTTTTCAATCACCAAAAATCCCACAAATGAATTTTAACTTTTCCATTATTCTGCCGCGCTCTGAAAGCATCACGCGTATATACCCACGGGGACATGACCATTCGCTTACCCGTCAATTACAATAATAATGTGGAGTAGTAAACAAATTGTGAAATAATATATATGTATATGTATATATGTAGAATTATAATAGATATTTGAACGATATCATTGGCCAGGCGATGAATGGCCATTGGGATTTATTGCTTTATATATATATGATTCGTTATATTGCTGGAAGACGTGAACACACACACGCACACACACATGTAGGAAGCACGCTAGTCGTGTCCCATAACCTTAATGGAAGAGGATATTCGCGGCTAAAGAGGAGATCAGAAGCACGATGAACGATAAGCGAGAGGAGATGAGAAAAAAGAAGGAGCAACGTAAACTGGAGAGAAGGGGAGAGAGAACAGATTTATATTTGAAATTAGATTAAGCTTCTGCGCTTGAAAGCTATATAAACGCCCTTTACCCCCACCTTTCCAAGGCGTACCTCCGCGTTTCGTAATCCACCGGGAGGAAAGACTCAATAAACCAACCACTCACTCTTTCTTCCACCCAGTCTCCCTCCCAGTTCCTCTTTGCAAGCCACCACCACTACTACCACCACCACCACCACCACCACCACCACCATCACCAGAATCCCCTGACAGTACGTCCTCCTTTCCTCCTTCATACTATAATGGCCACGCCATCCTGCCAGAATACTCGTATGTACGTGAGCTCCCGTACAAACTACCGTAAAATCTCCACTCTTAGAATTCAGAACAACAGAAATGAAAAGAACACTTGCGAAAAATCATTATTATTCCTTTTTTATTAATCGCAGGGGATTCACATAGGAGTTTGCAACACTCCCGCACCAATTCCATATCCATAGCCTTGTGGTCCAAAATTTCTGATGTAGCATTCTAAGAACAGCAACAATAAAGAAAACTCGTTTATTGCATAACTTCCCAATAATGTTCAAAAGGAGAGGAAAATCATGAGCTCACGTTTACAATAAATCTCTCCGCAATTTTCTTGATAAGTGAGGGCTTCCAAGGGCTTTCTACAGCAGAAACAACTGAAGCAAATATTGTGATAAGGTACTCCGGAAGCTATCTTCAAAATTAAAGGATTCAGTTAATCTTAAACAATTGATCATTCCGCTACAAAGGGAATCATTACCTGCATCTCGGCTTGATATACTTTTCTACCGCAACGTTGACAGTCTAAACCTCCGCCGAAACATCCGCATCCTGGTGAAAATTTCGATTGACAAGCATTGTTTCCTCGATTCTGACAGCATCCGGAGTTATTCCTGCGATCGATCAATACGAAATCGGTGATATTGACATGTGTTTGGAAAGAAATATTCTTTACCGACTGGAGGCAGTACTATTGCACGTAGGAAGAAAAGATTTGTAACATGGCTGCTGGGTGGCGCAAGATCTAGGCGAGCAGCATGGGGAGCCACGAGTAGCCGGTGGATGTGACCTGCAGGAAGGCAACGTGCACGGCTTCGTCGGCATGCATATTTGTCCTGGTTTACCACACCCGCCACGACAGCCACTACCGCAACAACCGCCGCCTCCACAATTTTTCTTTTCACCCATGCAAGGCGGCCAGCATCTTTGAGACTTTTCACAAATTGGTGCCGTATCCGCTGCTGGGCAACAGCCTACTCGCCTATTACTCTCTCTCGATGGACATGGACTTCTGCCTCTTCTGCTGGATCTGTCTGAACCTGGACAAGAGGACGGTCTATCCTCGCAGCTTCCACAACCACCGCGCATACGATCTCTCTCCGGAAAATTTTCCTTGGAAACATTCATCTCTGTTCGACTTTTCCCTCCTGCAAATTTGTCCTCTTCCTGCCAAGGGACTAAAGAGTCCTCTGGTCTTTCATATGCCAAATTTGATCGCTCATTATCGTCATTTTTTCTTTCTTCCGCATCCTCACGCCGACTGTAGCAATTTTTCTTTTTGATTCACGCAAAAAACTGGAAGGGTAAGAACTACATAAACTGCGGAAAATTGATCAATTACATTTTGGCTAAATTCACTTAGTACATGGCATCCGGCGTGAAATTAGCCGAAATGTAACCGTATCAATTTCCTGCAGGTTAGATCGATGTTTCTGATAAAACAAACACTTAACATGATCAAGCGGCAAACACCTTCTCTGCAATATGAAGAACTCTGACGTGACGGAAAAATTTTCTTTTCCTCTTTTCCTCCCCCACGAAGCCTCGGCTTTTGCTGGCTGTTTATAATGGATTCCTTACAACTGTAATCATTTTCTGTAGAATATGAAAGGGAAGTGTTCGTGGACAATGACGGAATACTATCAGATTCTGCCGGTTGCACTCTAAAGGACGATCGGCTTGGGGGAAAAAGGCGGAAATAACAGTATTTGCAGTACAAATCGTCCTCGTGCGTTGTAACCGTACAACTGTCCAGCAATTTTCTACAATTACCTGTAAAATAAACCTCATGAAAAACCTTATAAACATAATTTATTAACAAACAGAATTTAAAGCACAAGACACGCAAAAATATTACTAACGACAAGAGAAACAAAAGTAGTGCCAGACTTTGCCAAGGGCGAGTTTTTCTTCGGCAAAATATACTTGGTGATTGCAGCGTGGACAAACTCCGGGCATTTAGCGAACAATTCTAATTTAATATTTGAATGAATCGTCCAATCATCATTTTCCTGCCATTATCGGTAACTTATACTCACTCTCTCCTCTCCTCTCCTCTCCTCTCTTTCTCTAAACCGACTTGTTCCCCTTGAGAAGAAATGAAGCAAGGAAAAGAAAAGATAACGATAAAAAAAAGACAATCAAAATAAACACATAAATCAGATAGAAAATATAGAAATTTAATACGAAGGATACACACAAAACACAATATATGTAAGTCAGTGTGGGTAAGTGTCTAAAGCTAACGACGAACGTTGCCCCTGACTTGGCACTTTGCAATTTGCCGTCAGTATATTACACATTGAAATATTATTGATACTATTGACAATACCAACCCGACCGAGTCATCCGGGCCTGTGTGTTGAGACTGGGCTGTACTGTCATGTATCCAGATCTCAGGTTAACAGTTAGCGGAGAAAACAGGCAGCTTGTTCGAGCGCGCGCGTTCGTATGTATGTGCACTATGCGTCAGTGTGCGTAATGCGTGTGGCACATGGAATATGGGAAGCTTATAGGTTAATTATCTCGGGTAAGAAATTGATTTTAACATCAATGAAGTATGACTAACAGTGATCGTAAATAGGATTTTTAATTGTCGGACAAAAGTGTCATTTGGATACGGAGTTTTTACTTTAATAAACATCTTGGATATCATTCGATACTTCAACCCCCAGCAACAAGGGAGACAACCGAGATTGTCTCAGATTCAGATCAAATTCAGCAGCAATCAGCAACGACAGCAACGTCGACAATCCGCGGCAAACGTCAGGTGACAAAGGCGACTGACTGGCTCACTGGCTGGCCGCCGTACTCCAGGCCGATGCGATCAGCTTCAGCGATATCCACAGAGCCACGGGCTGACAGGCTGAAAGGGGTTAAGTTATCTTGTCATGGCAGCGATAAAGGGCCTTGGTAGGAACATTCCCTACCTGAGGCAGCAGTTCGCTGCCCTCTTAGGAAATACCAGCACTAGCGTGAAATTTATATGTGTCGTCGTCCTTCTCTCCTATTGCCTCTCCTTCTCCGATGATGCGGTTCTTGCCTTAAGTGTCACTCCAGGTTACCTACTGCCCCCAGCTTTCTGGATTTGGACGGCATTTACTTTTTGTTTTCTGGAGATACATTTCTGGGAGGTATGCGCGGACATCCTCACGGTTGGTCTTTGTGGAAAACTGATTGAACCTCTTTGGGGTGCTATGGAAATGATGACTTTCTTTGCCATTGTAAATTTCGGCGTTGCCGTCCTCTCAGCGCTGTTCTACCTGTTTCTCTATATGTGCACAAACGATACCGAGCTTCTTTTTCATATTCACATTCATGGATTAGCAGGCTATATTGCAGGTATGAAATTTTTTTTATTTTGCTTCAAGAATGACCAAGTTTTCCTCTTAATCTTCCTATTTGTCTCTTCAGGTGTACTTGTCGCTGTAAAACAAATTATGCCAGATCACATATTAGTAAAGACTCCTATTGGTAAGATTACTAATAGAAACATACCATTGATGGTATGGTGCATAGGTCTTATATTATGGCTAGTCGGCCTTTTTGAGGGTACCCATCCTACTATGTTCTTAAGCGGCTTGTTAACTTCATGGATCTATCTGAGATTTTACCAGAGGCATACCAATGGTACCAGAGGAGATATGGCTGATAATTTCACTTTTGCTAGGTATGATGCACTATTGGAAATTGTCTGAAGCCAAGTTTTATTTAATTATTGTTGCAGCTTTTTCCCAAATGTTCTACAGCCACCAATAGCGGTAGTAAGCAATACTGTACATGGATTCTTTGTACGAATTGGAATATGTAAGAAAGTAGTTAGGAGGTTTGACATGTCAAATGCCCCACCAGGTTTAATTATCAATCTTCCTGGAATTGATCCACATGACAGTGAAAGACGCAGGTCAGATATCATTCTGACACAATTTCATATATTTGTCAGATTTTGAAGTTATTGACAATTATTTTAATTTACAGACAAATTGCTTTGAAAGCATTAAGCGAAAGATTGAGCAAGGACCATGCTAAGCCATGGCAGCCTGAAAGAAATAAAAAACACTCTCCAGTACCACCGGCAATTTCAATATCAATTCCGGAAAATGCAACACCTAAACCACTTGCATCTCCACTCATTCCACAATTGAATGTCAATATTCACAATCATCCATCTACAAGTACGTGATTAAGTTAGACCGACTGATTTCAATAGCTGTGTATATAATATTGTAAAAAATTTTAAAGAACGTTTCTTTAGATAATTACACTAGATGAATTAATATGGCATATATTCGATAAGATTTTAGAATTCTTTAAAATTATATTTTTTATACATATATATAATAAAGCTTTCAGTTCTTCTAAAGCCAATTTGGCATAAATATCTTTGAATAACAATCAATTTCTTTTTCCTTTCTCTTTTCAAGGGTATTATTTTAAGAGAAAACATGTTTTTCTTTAATAAATGTTTAACCAAATGTAAAGCATTCCCATTGTATATCTCATGAATTACGATTGTATACTGTACAAATGTTATTCTTTTATATTTAAAATTATAGTTAGTATTTTATCTTATTGTATATTATGCCATTTTCAAGTTAAAACTTCAAGAAGCATTTGAGATTCTTAGTCTCAAAATTATTGACCTCTTATTTTATATTAACATATATGACATTTTTTTAAGCATCTATCAGAAAGTATTTTTGTAATAATTTATCATATCCCTACAAAGGGATTCTACACAATGACAATGTATTTCTTAAAATATAAAATTTCAAAATATTTAAATTTAAAAATAATGACAATGGTATTATCAAAACTTAGATCTTTATCGAGGATAATCATGTATACAGTATCTATTTAGTTTCTAAGCTGCATATGTTTATTGAAATCAGTTATCTCTAATATACAAACTTAAAGAAATTATAAAATGTTTGCGACTCATTCGTGATCAGTGATTAAACGAATATTTCATAATCATTTGGCACAATTGTTAATTTAATATTATCATTAAACCTGTATGAAACACTAGTCTTCCAAAAGAACATTTTGCAACCAAAATATTTTGTCAGATCTGAATTATAGACTTTATTCTGTTAAAAATCCATGTTTCTTTAGTACTGTCATGCTTTCCCACAAATGTTGCATGCGAATGAGTTGTAAATAGGAATAACAATTGTAAATTAAGTGCAATATGTGAGAAAAGGAAGGGAACAAGATATTCAAAAGATGCAGTGATTATACTACATAACGATATAGATGTGTTGGCTTAAGATTAAAAACTATTTTTATGTATGATAGAGGATGTTCAAATATATAAAATGTTTGTTATGGGTAATGTGCTGGTCCTGTTCTCAACTCGCGTTAACGATGAATTCTTTAGGTTTATACTGCCGGAGATTTTAGTCAATTAATATTTATTATTGTAAAGTGATGCTGCATGAAGGGAAGGATCGCTATTACGTGTACGAGTGATGATTATTTGACGATTTCATCGTAAAATATATATAGATATATATTCCAAGAAATTAAAATAATTATTCTAACATTCTATGTACATGTTATATATAATTAATTTTGTACATAAGTTATAATCGTTAAAGCCTGTACAATATTAAATTCTGCCAAAAAACTAAGAATCTTTTATTTATTTAAAGATCTGTATGAAGTTCAATGTGGAGCTCATTGCACCAATGTTAATCAGCCATTTAATGTACAAAGCCTATTGCATTAATACAGAGTAAAATGAGTATAAAATATTTACATAATTTCACGTGTCATGCAGATTGAGTAATTTGCAGCAAAATAAAACAAGACTTAGTATTAAGAATAAGTTTATCACAATGCGTAATATACAAATCTTTACAAATTAATTGGAGAATAAAAAATAAAATACATTATTTTTATCTATAAAATTGTTGTTGATGTTGTGACCACTGTGGTTGTGGAGGAGGTGGCGGTTGTGGAGGCGGTGGACCGTACTGAGGGTCCTGCATGTATCCGGAAGGCGACGGCCTTAGGGAGGTCGGCGTTGAAGATACGTATTGCTGCTGTTGAGATTGTGCTACATATGAAACTTGAGCTGGATGCTGTGCCTGTTGATAGTACTGCTGTGTTTGAGAAACAGGTGGAGGAACATTATAGTTACCATAATTCACTTGGCTAGGATGAGGAGGATAATAATGATGGCTTTGTTGATTGTGAATATCGTGAGATGAAATGGTTGTGTCTTGGATCGGTACGGTTATAAGATTTGTTCGCATTGTTGTGTTATTTGGTGGAGGCGGAGCCGAGTTTTGTGAATAATTCTGCATGTTTAACATAGACTGAGGTCTGTGCTGCTGTCTGTGCTCTCCTGATGATTGATTCACCATTGAATTAACTCTTGGGTCATTTCCCATTATTGGCTGGATTATATGAGCTTGAACACCTTTTATTCTAGGATTCTGCATTGGTGCTGTTGGCACTTTTGCAAGCTGAGATTCCATATCTGATTTTGAATGTGTATACTGAGGAGGATCTACTTGCATACCTTGTACAGGTTGTGTTGGAACAGATACATGTCTGTGATTAATATGTGCCTAAAAAGTAAGTTAAGCTATTAAAATATTCTATTCACTGCCTATTATCTTATATTCTTGTGTTATGCCTACTTGTAAGTCTCTTTGGCTTAGATAAGTCCTACGACAGCCAGCATTACCATATCGAGTTCCTCCATGTGTGCACATGAAAACTGTACCCAAACCTGCTTGTTCTACTCTACAAACTTTTTCTGTACAACGTGGGCAAATTTTATCTTCTCTTTTGGCGCAAGATAAACAAAAAACATGCTTGCATGGTATCTAAGTAAAAATAAAAGAATGTTAAGAATAACCTATACAGGGTCAGGCAAAAATATCGAATTCAGAATGCAATATGTCATGGAAAAGTTTTCAATACATTTAAAAATCTATCAGGTGATATCTTTTGTTTAGCCTTGGGTGCAGTGTTGATGGCATTTAAACTTCCTCCTAAATTTTTAAATGGATAGATATATTTCTAATTACAGCCTTAAAACATAATACTCTAAAGGTTAGTATATTATGTACATTAAAGCATTTATAATATATTTAGATTTAAAATCATATATAGGTATGAATTTGGTAAGTACAATATATGGCCGTAACAAACCCAAAAATTTCATAAATACCTAGATTAAATTAGTACATGAAAAAGTATTTTGTGTGTGTGTAAACACTTTTAAAAACAATCAAATAAATATGTTATGACAATTACAGGATTCCAATTAAAATATTTAAATTGACCTAAATATGGCCATTAACACTTCAGTAACACATGATAGATGCTTAAAAAATCTAAAACTATATCCATAACAAACTTCTCTTAAATGTTTAGCTTTTATGATAGTCAATCAGTTCAGATTTTTTGCTAGACCCTATATTTATGGCATAATTTAATAAAAACATATAGCTCTCACCATACGTCCATAAATTAAAATTGGTTTTAAACACTTGTCGCAACAGTGTATCATAGGATTTAAAACTTTTTCTCCTATTAGATTAACTCTATGATCCCATCTCAAACGGAGCATAGGTTCTGGAGGTCCTCTATTGATAGTGGTAAATGTTGGAGCTTCCAACTGAGAGATATCAGCCTCTAAATCAAACTGCTGTTCCATAACTGGTTGTGGTATAGAGGCTGATTCTTGTTCTTCCTGTTCCATGCTGGAATTTTCAGGGGGAATATCATCGGTTGACTGGAGAATATCTTCTTCATCACTTTCAATGACCTATAGAAATTTCAATTATCTCATCATCAATGTAGCTTTAAGAGTGTTTCTTTAAGGGCACACTTGCCTTAGTCTGTTTCTTGGTTCTTCCCCTTGTCCGACCACGGGCACGTCCACGAGCCCTACCCCGCGTTCTACCCCTTATCTTTTTATTGCTATCCTCGTCCATAATTATAATCGATCAGCGCTACATAAGTCCACAATATCTTAATAAACATGCACTTAACAGGAATGCCTATACCGACCAAAAGGACTTCGCGTTTGATTCGGTCTTCGTTCGGGTCTTCGGCAAATCGGTCGGTTGGCTTCGGTGGACTTCGGTACAGCTTGAAGTAAGCTCAAGTAGCTGTTTTTGCTTTATGTGTTATTGCGTGGGTGTGTGATTTCATGTGGGTGTATTTATATGTATACATCAATACATCTGTTATATCTGTATAGTTTGGTTTGGTATCCACGGAAACGATACAAATATTATGATTTACGATACAAGATGGAAGTGATAGAATATAGAACGGGTCGTCGAACCGTTGGAAAATAAATAATATTTCGAGAAATTGACTAAAGATACTTAATTATTTATGTAAAATTACATAAAACCTGTGAATTCGTAAAAATAACCTCTGGTAAAATTAAAAGTATATAGGAACATTAATTATCTTTCACTTGATGTTGCTTTGCTCGGTTAGAATGGTTGAATCATGAATTGTTGTGTAGCTGAATTCATAGTGATTCAAAAGCTGTGCTTTGCCTTTGACTACTTTGACTGAATTGACTGGCTTTGACTCAATTTAATTAACTTAACTCATTGACTACTATTGAGTGTTGATTGATTCACTATTCATTCACTAGTTACTAGTCGCAGACTCGCAGAACGCAGAGTCGCTGACTTCGTTGACTGTTTATTGACTCAAGAAAGGAGAGTCAAGTTCTATCAAACCAATCAATCGAGCCGTATTTAAATTTCGAAAATCCTGCCTCAGAGTCAATTTCCTAATTGTGACTGGGAGTTTTAGTATTTTTAAATATTTATTTAGAGTAGTTTTACTTGTATAAAAATGCCTTGCTGCGGACAGGATGATGAAAATGAACAGAGACCAGACTCTACCTGGGTCAGAGGATGTACTGATATATTTTGGCTATGTCTTTTTATTGCATTCTGGTTTCTTATGGTTTGTAAGCTTTTTGATATTACAAAAGTATTTTATATTATTGTTTAATTGATTTCATTTTATACCTACCATTTTCTTTTGTTAATTAATTAAAGGGTATTACAAACTTTTATTAATGAAATTAATGAATTTTATGTACTGTGTTTATAGATTTTGATTGCAGCTTTTGCCTTAGTTTATGGCAACCCTATACGTCTTATAAATGGATATGATAGTTTTGGTAATGTCTGTGGAATGAAAAATAATCAAAAATTTGGAAGTATGGAATTATCTGGCCAGGACACCAGTACCAAGCCGTTAGTGTTTTAAATATTTTTACTTATTTTATTTTTTGTAGTAAATTATTTTAATGTTTTGTAATTCTAGGTTCTTATTTTTCCTGGATGTAAAGAATGTTAAGCAGTCATTGAAGATTTGTGTGAAAAAATGCCCAAATAGAATGCTCAGTACGATGAAAGATATATGTGATTTTTATGATGACACTGGCTCTCAATTGTGTCATGATAAACCAGGGAGTTCTTTCAGTGTTTGTAGCAGTAACACTGCCAATAAAGTTAATAAAACAGGCTCTTGCCCTGAACTACCAGTATATGAAAGTATTCCTATTCTTAATCGCTGTATACCTAAAGCTGTTAAAGAAGTTAGTGAAGCTATCATAACAAACTTGTATGGTTTTGTAAATTCATGGGATGTTGTTGAACAAATTTTAGGAGATATTTATAAGACTTGGAGAGAAATTTTAGCACTGTCATTTTTAGCATTTGGTATTTTAATTTTGAAATCAATTATCCTTGAAATAAGAGAAGAATAATTCAATAATTAAATCATATTCTTTTTCCAGTTTTATCACTTTTTATGATTGCCATCTTCCATTTATTAATAGCTGTTGTAACTTGGATTGTAACAATACTTGTCACTATATCTTGTATAGGTATAAAACTATAAATAATTCTTTTTTAAATAATTATCAAACAATGTGCTCTATTTTGCAGGTGGTACAGGCTTATTGTGGTGGACATATGTGGATATTAAGAGAACATTGGATCGAACTAACCCAAATGAACTTTTAGAAGAGTCTGTAAGAAACGAAAGAGCATTCCTTGCTTTTGCTATTATTGCGACTATAATTACTCTAATATTACTATTTCTTATAATTATATTGAGAAAGTATAGTTTAAAGCGTATGACTGCATTATTTAAAGATAGTGCAAAGTGTCTAGCAGAATTGCCTGGATTATTTTTCCAGCCAATATTGACTTTCACAGCTCTCATTTTATTTTATTCCTTTTGGGTGATGATTGTGCTTTGCCTTGCAACAGCAAGTATGTTTTAGGATTAAATTAAAAGTATTAAATGTTTATCTGTAATAAAAAATATCTTTTTCATCTTTTAGGTCATCCTGGAACAAAATATGTACAAATGTATAAAAATCATATATTCAGTCCATTGAATTTAAGCTCAGTTGATGGAAAAGAAGTACTAGTTGAAGAAAAACAATTAGATATTTCTCTTGAAAGTTTTAAAAGTACAATTCAACTTTTTTAAGAAAGCAGTTTATAGCTGTTATACAGTGTGTAACAAAAACATCCATATTAGTCATTCTCTTAAAAATTAATCATTTTAAAATGAAATCTATCATGGATGAGCTTTTAACATTTAAGAATTTAACAGATGCTGTCTTTAGCTTAACCTTGAAAGAATTGTGCAAAAATATAAAGGTCAACTTGAATTTTTTAAGTTAAATAATAAGTTTTTCTTTGGATGTATCCATTTTTAATTGGTTAGAAGATATTGTTTGCCACATTTGCGTGGAACCCTTCGTATAATTAAAAAATTATTCATTATTTCAAACTTAGGCCTTGTTGGTACTTGATCATGAAGTAGTAAAGCATATTAAAATTTCAAAGAATATAGCTGGAAAATTTTTTACCAAAGGTTGAGAGAGAGGGATGGGGAACTCCTTAAAAAATGTGTATCTTGTAAATGCTTAGGTTATATGGTAGATTTATATGGTATTCTCGAGAATTCTCGAGATCAGATTCAAAAATATAATAATAAAAAATATACTTTGCAGTATAATAATTGCAAGGTAACTTTCATATTCCCTTTAAAACTTTTCTCAATCTTAAACCAAAGACAATATCAGATAGATTCTTACAATTATTAAAAGTTTGAATATAATGGATACTTTTGCTAAAATGCTAGTCTTTCAGATATTTGATTCGTATGGATAGTCTGTTAAACACTGTACTCTGCAATTTAATCAAATTTATTTAAAATGTTAATAGCATTTACTATTGTGGAGTATATTGCTGCTACGTGGGTGAAGTATATGTGGTGGGTTTACATCTTGGGACTAATTTGGATCTCTGAATTCATAATTGCTTGCCAAGACATGGTGATATCTGGTGCTGTTGCACATTGGTACTTCAGGTACTTTAAGTCAGCCTTGTAATAATTTTGATTTTTTAAAAACCTATTTATACTTATGCATTAAATCTTAGAGGGAAGAATACCAGTGCTTTTCCTGTTTGCTCTGCTATGAACAATTTATGTAGCTACCATTTAGGCTCTGTTGCTTGTGGATCACTTTTAATTACAATCTTTAAACTACCACGCTTAATATTAACGTATTTACTCACAAAGTAAGTTTACACTATACAATTTAATTTTTTAAAAATAGCATACCTTTAAACTTAATGTCTAAATTGCTTTTAAGGTTTGAAAAGAAAAAAGAAACATCTCCGTGCGCCCAGTGTGGCTTTAAATGTTGTATCTGTTGCTTTTATTGTTTAGAACGATTCATTCGATACATGAACCATAATGCCTACACTGTTATTGCAATTGAAGGAACACACTTTTGCAATGCTGCCAGAATTGTAAGTTGAAATAAAATAAAATAAAAATGATAATAAATAATTTATTATGTTTTAGGCATTTACCACACTAGCTAACAATGCTTTAGATTTAGCAGTGATTAATGGTATTGGGGATTTTATTCTATTTTTGGGAAAATGTTTTGTTACTGCTGCTACTGGCAGTGTCGGGTTGCTTTTTATGAAACAGGATCCAAGATTACACTTCTTTGCAATACCCATTTTTGTTACTTGCGTATTTGCATTCTTTATTGCACACTGCATAATTTCATTATATGAAGTAAGAAAAGATAAATCTGAGCTAAATGGCAAAATATTTTCACTAATAAATTATTTCTTTTTTTAGACTGTAATAGATACGTTATTTTTATGCATTTGCGAGGATAAAAATTTAAATGGAGAAAATGGAAAATGGCGTGAATCGGCTTTAGCACAAATTGATTCAAACACTAACTCCAATGGGCAACAATCACATGAATTGTCACCAATGAATGAATGAACTAATTCATACATTATGTATTTTTATAGATCTATTTTTAATCATTATTTTTATCAATGAAAACTCAGTGACAATTTATAGTAGTTTTTTTTCTATCTGTACAAAGATTTTTCAAATCTCATGTTTATGCACATTTTATCGAGATTTAAGGAATATTCCTCAGTTGAATACATTATTTTTTTTACAAATCAACTAAAATATTGCTTCCACAAATTCTTTAAGTGATCAACAGTATTTTATATATATATATATAAACATTTTTAACTGGTGCTTTTTTTAGTAAATAATATACTTAACCATTTAAAGAAATTAATTTTGGAAAGTTTTAAATGTAATGTAAATATTATTTACAGTTAATTTATGTTGCTGATAAATTTATAAGGAGTTGTTTATCTTAATTATTTTTTTAAATAAGTTGTTTATTATAAGCCTATTTTTTATACATTTACAAATTGCACATCACGCAAGTGTCTTAGCTATAATATGAAAATTTTTGAAGAAATGCAGCTGTTATTTTGTATAAGATTTTAGTATTATTAAACTGTATTTAAAAAGATATAAGTACAAAGATAAAATAAATTTGTAGGTATAAAATTAGAATAATCAAGTTATTTTTATTTCATTTTATTAAATTTCACCTTCTTTTTCACAATTTTACCCAAGCCTGTTTTCTTTCTTTTCTTAGACTTATTAGCTATTTCCATTACCGTCTTTTGGGGAGCTGATTCTTTTCTCTCTTCCACTTTTGCTTTCTCTAATGGATCTCCTTTAAATAATTCATCTAGAGGATTTAATGCATATGATTCTTCTGGCTTATTTGCTTGTTGGGCTGCCTTCTGTTCTAGCCTATTGACATATTTTCCAGCAGCTTGTTTGTTTAGTGTTTGTCGAATCTAACAATAGTAATAACATTAGATAAATAGGGGTTTTTCTTCTAAAAGCAAAAAAGTTGCTGATTTTATGTTACTGGACCATAATACTTCAATATTTTACACTTTATTTAATTAAGTATTAGTGGAAACAAATGTCTTTAGTTGTGAAAAAATGATACTTATAACGAAAATTGAATGTTATTGAACTAAAATGATGGAGAATTAGTGCTTTTCAGATATCATTACACATAATAGTAGAAATTGCTATACTTAAAGAAATTAAATGCTATATTCCATCATTAGAAAAAACACTGTTGAAAAAATTACAAAAACTGTCTTAGATCTATAATAGTATTTTTACATTACCTTAGCAGGAGATATATAATTTGGGTTGTCCCACAAAGTTTCTCCTCCAAAACTATTAGTAAAGATTTTCACAGGATTTAAAACAAATCTTGGTCCAATTTCTGCTAATCCACCATCCTCAGTAAGAATTTGAAAATTTCTAAACCATATCCTATTATCAAGGATACTGAAAGTATATATATGATCAAAGAAAGGCTGACTTTTAGGGTAATGATTCGGTACACCAAATATTTGTATCAACAATTCTTTCAACAAAGCATAGTGCGGATGCTTACTAAAATTTTCGTCAAAAGAAAGCAAGGGACGAGAACCTTTTAAACAATTTCCTGTCATTTTTAATTCTCCCATTGTATAAACTGCAAAATTTAAAAAGAAATATTAATGAAAATTACTTAATTGTGAAACTAAAATCAATTTCTTAGAGACTTACTATTTTCCACAAGAAACTTAGCACATGGTCCAAGAGGGACATTTGAAAGCCAAAGATATAAATCTCTTTTCTTTCTACCTTCAAAAAGTATTGATTTATTACAATTTTTTGTATTACAGATTTCATTAATTACTTGCAAATCTTTAACACGTTCCATTTTAGACTCAGGTCTATGATGAGGCATTAAAGTTTTAATATCTTCCATAAGATGACGATGCCTATATCCAATTCCTCTTGTACCAAACACCAAAACTCGTTGCTTATTGGTCCACTTACCCTAAATTAAAAAATATCTTATGATAATTTTTATATTCTATAAAAAAATTAAATGAAAATATAAGTAGAAAAAACCTCAAATTACCATCGTTGCTTGCGGTTACCGCTTTGTTGCTGTAGCGTGCTGTAGCAGAGGCTGTAGCAGCGTTGCCAAGTCCGCCATTTTGAATTACACTACGCTGCATAGTAAGTGGCGAGAACAAAATATACTACTCTACGTGGTATAGCAAGTGTCTAGACTACAAACTGTAGTTTCAACTGGAAGTATACCTAAGATGCGTTCGAGAATGAATGACTAAATATGATTGGTCAATTTGGAAGGACGCTGACCAATCATGAAAAGTCACTTGCAAATTAAAAGATTTCGATTACCGTACCTGCAAAACTGATGATTTGTGCCGAAAATCGTATGCCAATTAACTGAGTACACATAAAATCATATTATTAATTACTTAGGATGAAGAGTAATGTCTTTTATGGAAGTTTCAATCGAGAAAAATTTATCTTTGTTAAGACTTTGATAAGCTGAAATTCCATTTTAACAGGATCGGTCTTTGGCGTCTTGGCTAGTTTCGTTGGCTGTATTAGCTGCTATTTTCGTCATTAATATGATGATGCATATAACAGAAACTCAATAAAATAATAATATGATGTATAGTTTTTCAAAGTTTAGGAAGTAACATAAGCTCTCATTTAAAAATTATTCAACCGATCTTGAATAAATTTTCAACAGTGCTTCATAATATTAATAATTTTTGTATGAAATCTAGCTATTTGTTTTTATATATTTATAAATAAAATATTATTTTTATGCAATGAAAATGAGATGAAGAAAAACATTGTAAGAATAAACATTATTTATTTAAAAGCATATAACTTTTTTACAAATTTAAAGAATTTTCAAATATCGAAGATTCAAATAAAAACTATAGATTAAGTTACAAATTTATATATTCTTTTTAAATTTAAGATAATAATTGAAATATCAGTAAATTACGCAATTTTGAGAAACGGGCGTTACATCAGCATAAAGTATTCTGAATCTTCATCGGAAACACCTTCATTTTCATGATCTGTATTTGATGTATTAAAATTGTACATGCTTTGATTGCAATGATCTATCATATCTGCGGATGGTTCAAATAATTTACAAGTACCACTATTCTTAACACATTCCCACGCAGTCAAATTATTTTTTAATGTAGTTGTCTTCATTTTGTTCCTGTTTTTCGTTTTCGTTAAATTAACTTTACTAAAAAGTCGTTCGCACTCAGCGTTTGAATGAGGTAAGCAAAGCAAGTTTAAAACAAATTGAGATAAATTCGTGTACTTTTGTAGGTCCATAATATCATCATAATTTAATAATTTAACCGAAAAAACATCTATTAACTTTTCATTTGTAATGTCGAGTGGTAGCTGTGCGAAAGGTAGTAGACGCCATTCATCATCTACTGATTGCCTGGTGAAACAGGAAGAATCTAAATTACGAGGAAACATTTCAAAAATAGAAGTTAATGTTGGTACCGTTACATGAAATTGGGGATCAATAGATTTGTGAGGAATAAAACATTCCAAATCTCTCAAACGTAAATCATTAAAATCAAAACGTTTTTATAACTCTTTGCTTGCTTCTTTCAAAAAATTAAACGTATTCAGACGAAAATTCTGTACATGTTCCGCTTGTTGTATTATCTCGGGTTTCTGCAATTCGGTATTTACCTTTAAACCTAAATAAATTTCATTTATTGGTAGAAAATGAAGCTCGTTATCAGGATCTATGTCCTTCACATTCGTGCTGAGAACATAGCTATTGTCCATATAACAAATTAGAATATCTTTAAATAATGCTGCTGCTTGATTGTAAATTAATGGAATAATAACTTTTTCAGACTGAAATAGTCAATTAAATTTTGTAAATTTTGGTAATACCCATTTTAAGAACAAATAATAACATTTCACGAATGGATGAGTAAATTATCTCTGCTGCTGGTAAATGCTGTTCTTCCCACAACTGTGTGAAATACATTTGAAGAGGCTCCCATTGCTCTAAAATTCGATCTACAACTGCTTTTAATGAAAGCCATCGCGTTTGAGTACTATATAACATTTTATGCACTTCAGCATCCAACAAAATGTGAAATTCCTTAAATTGGTGTTGCCGCTTACTACTAAGTTTAAAAAAATTATAAATATTGCGCCCTAAATCTTCACATTCACGTGGTAATGTTTTACAAGCATAATTCGCACATAAATGTGCAGTATGACATATGCACTTCAAAATAGTAATATTAGGACAATCATTTCTAAATCTAGACGCTACTGAATTATGTGAACCCATCATACTATTGCATCCGTCTCAACCAAATCCGGTTATATTTTCTGAAGGAATGTTGCAAACAGTGAATGAATTAATAATATTGTTATATAAATTTTCTGCTGTTTCATTGCTATCTTCATCTCTATAAATTTCAATTAAATCCCATAAGGCGCAACGAATACGTTGTATTTCTGCATCGAAAAATCTAACAATAATGCAAATTACTTTAACATTGGAGACGTCTGTACTTTCGTCTGTCATTATACTGAATTTGCGTTTTTGTAAAGTAATACATAATTTATTATTATACGAAGATGCTATTACACCTGTCATCGCGGTTAATTTTGTTCTTCCCAAACGTAACATTTTGCAAACATCTACATCCTGAAAACAATGTTTTAATAGAGGTAATAGATGATCTACTATACGATACACTATGTTATGTTCTGCAAAGAATCCTGTCAACATTAATTCAATTCTTGTTACTTTTTTTTTGAATTTCTAAAGCAGTTTCCATGGTGTCCAAACTATTCGTGCTACTTGTACGCCTCATCAAATCCAAATGTTTCTTACTTCGAGCGTGTTTTCGTAATGTATGATAGTGTGCTGAAATGGAAGATTCGCACATAGAGCATAATGCTTTCTTGTTGGAAGCGTGAGGCTGAAGCCAATCTTTCAAAGCAGGATCCGTTTCCCAAATCTTTCAATACGATTGACCCCTGCTTTCAGACAGGGCATTTACTGAAAATTCTTGCTCAGCTTCCATTATCAAAATACTTTAAAGAAATATCAACGAAATTGTTACAAATTTAAAAATTAAAGAATGTTAGTAGAAGCGACGAAAAGAGATTTTATGTAACAAACTTACCCCTATTTTTCTGATATATGCTTCAAATGTATTTCACAGATGTTATTGATAATCCACTAATCGAACACTTATTTAATTCGAACAAAGGACGGTTTTACGATACTTTGCTTTACCGCTACAGCTCGTTTTAATCTGGGGATTAAACCATAAACCGTATTTCTTTGGATTACAAAGAGATTTTTATTATTGATGATTTGTATATTCGAGATACCGTCTGTGTCACTAAGCGTAATTGGAATGAAGATGGTAGTTGAATGATGTAGTTTAATTTAAAGCTTATATTTTGCTTTATTTATCACTTTTACTATTTTTAAAAATGTTTTCACACAATTACACTAAACTTCACCAAAGAAATCAGTAAATGAAGAAATTAATTTAAAATAATTATCGATTTTCGCTGATACGCTTAGAGCAAAAACTTAAAAAACAAGATCAAAGACGAAACAGACAAAAAGACATTGCCTAAGGGCTAACGAGGGCTTTTAATGAATTATCCCTCCTTGAGAAGAAAATGAAGGGGTCCATCGTCCACCCTGTGGACCAATCAGATCTTCAGTTTAGCGAATGTTGTTCCTTTGCTGAGGAAATTTTTGGTACACCGAGTAGGGAAGGCTAAGGATATTTTTTCTGGACGGGAAGTACTTCTTTTACGTCACAGGAAGATTTTTCCCAAAAACAAAGTTGGCGATAGCAGGATGTTTGCATCGCAGGATGGGTTTTCGTAGATAGTCATAAAAAAAGAGAAACTCCCGGGTGGCTTATTTGCACCGCAGATGGATTTCCCCGTATGTAAAAAAAGATGTCTGAAAAGGGTAAATTGTATAGACAGTTCTTGGTTTATTGCTCTATAAGCGATAATGCAGGTAGAGAAGGTATAGGGATGCTCTCTTTGCACCCAGGATAGGAATGTTTACTCCAATGTATATTCTATTTAAAATCTATGTTTTAATATAGTTATATCAATAAGTTAAGTTCAATGTCTACCTGATATTCAAATATCATTGCTTTATTTTTTATTTCGTCTAGCTCATATATGGTGATACTGGAGAGTGAGGCAGCATGTAACATTCCACACTTTTCGTTATTCCTGTATATATAGATACTTTATTTAAAGAAGTATGACAATTATTAAGGTGGAAGAGTAATTTACAAATTGTTTGTTAACAATTTTTTATTGTAAAAAGATTCTTTAACATGTGAAGAATATATTCCCAAAGTTTCAAGTGAAAAAAAATAATTTAAGAATCTTTACAAATCTATCGAAGCTATACTCTCAAAACGCATATATGAGATGAAATAAGAAAACGAGTTCGCAGTTTTGTCTTATGCCTTGTTTGGCCTAATAAGCTTTATACATAATTTGCTATTTGAATATTATTCAATACATATATGTACATGTACGGCAAACAGATTAAACTTTGATAAGGATGAAATTCATAAAAGTGTTAGTAAACAGAACTTTTAAGTCCAAAAACTTTAAACGCGTTTTTCTCAAAACGTTTAATTTTTCGCGTCGTGAAATGCAAATAAAAAATTATTTGTCTAATTTACTGGAAATTTTGCAAATACATTTTTTAACTTATTGGCCTCAGCAATAAGCAAAGTATACCTCAAACTTCATTAAAAAAACCATTATAAATAAATTTTTTCTCCTTTTGTTTATAAAAAAAAACGACATTTCTGTTCAAAACAACCTTAAATTTTAATTTTTAGACTTTTTTTTGTTAAATTTCACTATATTGTTATGGGTTTACACTGCGATAAGCATATTCAATCACATTGGTACAACTAAATTTATTCTGTCCTCGTAGAGTTATTTTACAATGTTGAATAGTATAAAATAAATTGATAGGAAACAGGTAGTGACCTCTCCCTTGACCTTTTTATCTAGGTCCTTCTCGAGGTCCTTGAGCTGGGCGCTGAGGGTATTATATGTTCGTTGAGTTTACTTAGTATAGTGTGGAATCGAGGTATCTTGTTGGTGTCCGCTGCATTTATGCTGTTTTTGGGATCAATTGTATTAAGAGAAAATTTATGGCTTGGAATATAATTCCTTCACTTGCTTATTTTATAGGTTTGTACGGTTTCCAACATAAAATCAGTAGCTGTTAACAAACAATTATTATGTAAATAAATCGTTCCGGAGCCCACTAATTCTATGCTGAACTTAGGTTTGTTTTTACAAATTACTTCTAGAATTTCTTTATGCGGAGTTGTAAATATCCATAACGATGGATTAGTCATTGGCATCAGCATTGGGTGAATCAGCAACTTTTAACTTTAATATTAATTAACATGCACTTTACGGCGAATCAATAAATATTTTACTCTTCTTGTAATAAAAATTCTTTAAAAAACAACGTTTTACAGGAGTATCACCCCTTAATAATAATTTACAGGAAAAAGAACTCAGTTGACATTTACATAAATTTATAATCTCCACAACGATCATTTTCACATAAATAAAGACATTTAATTTCAATAAAATTCATATAAACAAGAAAAACAACTATTTATTATACAAGAGTAATAAATTTTCATACTTTTTAAAATTCTTAAAAATTATAAAAAGGATAAACTTTTTACAGCATTATTATAAGGGATCATTCATCCTCGGGATAAAATAAAAGAATAAAATTATTTATTTAATAATGACCAACACGATAATTAAAAATTTATTTAATTTTCAATTTACTAGGTAATTATATATGCATATAAATGCATTATCAGAACAATTTTCACTTCAATATTCTTTACAATGTTCAATAATAACAAACAATTCTAGATAAACTGTCAAAATACACGAGGAAGATAGAAGTATTACGAAGTATTGTTCGTAAGACTATTACTACATTATAGAAAACTAATATACTAACAGAAATTATAGTGTCGTACTACACATCTTATAGCGTAGTATCCGAAATACTGCACATCCTATAGCGTAGTATCTCAAATGCTACATATCTTATAGCGTAGTATCCCAAACGCTACACATCTTATAGCGTAGTGTCCGAAAGGACACTACGCTATAGGATATGGACACTACGTAGTGTAATTACACTACACTTGGCAACGCTGGGCTGTAGCGTAGTCTGTTACGTATTATGCACTGTGCAGTGTGCACTGTGCTGATGGTGCTGACAGTGCCTAACACTGCTGTACTGCTGATCCTCAGACTTCGACCTCAACCGCCATTTTCCGCTAACAGTTAGTTGCCGCTAACTTAGCAGTTAGCACTTCAAACTGTAGTGTTGGAAAGTAACCAGCTTGCATATTACAGTAATCGCCAGGTATGGCTTTCCCATAATTTTTCGATGCTTTTAGGAATCGCATTAAAAAGACCAGCTCTTTTACTTCGCGCACCTAACTCATTCGCTTGCTTCGTTCGTATGTATATACTACACTATAAATTGAATCGTGTGTGCTTTCAGCTATAGTGTATGGTAATCATTTTCCATGTTAAATTACAGAGTGAAGCTAGCTGAACCACACACGATTCAATTTTCCACTGAATTCCCACTGTGCAGTGTGCACTACATACACCATAGGAAATTGATTCGGCGACCTTTCAGTTAACTTCACTTCGTACTTTCTTTACGAATTTCAAAGACGGCGATCAATTTTCCACAGTGTCTATACACTATTAAAAAAACTTATAAAAAACTTCGCCTGAGCTCGGTAAATTTCGTTATACACGTCAGATGTAAGCGGGAACTATAAATAGTATAAATGCAGACATTTGTTTAACAGAACATCATTTATTATAACATGCAGATGTCTTAAAATATTTATTAACTACATTTTTTATTGTAAATTAATTGCAAAACAGTATATATAATGACGATATTCACTTACAAAAGAATTATTTTTAAACGGCACTACGTGACACGAATTTTTTAAATGTCACTACACGGCGTGGAATTTTTAAACGCGCATTCATTTTAGAATAAGATCGTCTAATGTATAACAAATATTATTTTATTAAACTGTAGTGAGTTCATTTTATAGTTCATTTAACTTCAAAATAAAATGATGAGAATTATGGGTTAAGAGAGTCCTTGAGTCTTCTACTTTTAATCGTGCAAGCACTAAACACGCACACGCGTGTGCTGCACACTGATCATTTTTACGAGTTTTCTAATTATTACACTTCTTTTACAAATGAAAGCTTTTATTTTCATCACATACAGTATTCCATTAAATTATTGTATTATATAAAATCAATAATAATGAATGAAAATTTACTTAAAATTAATTAAACTGTAACAAAATAATTTATTTTAATTAAATTTACATATATTTATTAAAGAGCGGTAAAATTTTATTAACATAATAATAAAATAGCACGTATTTGATGAAAATAAAACACTACATTACTTTTAATCGCGACTAATGCGAAATAAATGTCAGTGATTATAAAAAGAAACAGCGCGATTTTCTGACAACTCATACGCGGAAATTTGATAGATAAACTGAAACTCGCGCTTCAAAAAAATACCATCCGGGACAGGTACTACTCGTTAAGATTCTTTTTCATTGGCTTTTAAAACGCTAAATTTGCCATATGATATAAAATTGTTAACATTGCAATGTATTAGCATAAGTATTTTCGAAAAAATGGTCAATCCGTACTTGGCAAAATAATCATTTTAAAAGTTGGTGAAAGAGATCCTACTCATACCGATAGCAGTCGCAACTGATTTGCGGAATATCTCAAATTGCAACCAATCAGGTGCGATTGCTAATTAACCCGCCCACAATAAGCGATACCTGTTCCGCATAGCCCTCTCGCGTAGCGGGTATATCAACTCAGTTATCAATTATCCGCGTATCGGTCGTCAGTAGATCCCGCGTTGTAGTTTTTCGTAACCACTGAGTACTGACATTTAGTTTAAATTAGTCGCGATTAAAAATAATTTAATGTTTTATTTTCATCACATATGAGCTATTTATTTTATAATATTAATAAAATTGTGCCGCGTTTTATAAAATTTAAATAAATTTAATTAGCTTTTATTATTTTTATACAAACAATTTAAATTTATTTAACATTTTATTAATTATTATTAATTTCTAAATAAATTTAAAATTCTGGTTAAAATTTTTTAATAGTGTTGTGCAATTATAAGTATTCGGCATTGGTGACGATAAATTGTTTAAAAATTAAACTTAACTTTTCTATAGAATTTCCGCATATATAATTATGTCAAGAGGGAAATTTAAGTAATGCAGTTGGGATATTTTAATAGAATATATAGTAATGAATGCAGTGTGTGATGAAAATAAAAGCTTTTATCTGTGTATAATTCGCGTAATAAATAGAAAATTTGTGACTACAGTCAGTGCGGAGCGTGTCTATTGTGTATGTGGGTGTGAGTGCTGCAGCGAATAAAGACAGAAGCCTCAAAGACTGTTAAAACCTGCCAGTTTTACTTTAATTATATTAAAGTTAAATAAATTAAAATTAACTCTATAAAATTACATGCAATAATTTATTTCTGTTACGGTTAGCGACTTCAATAAAGAGTGAGAGAGCGTGTTTAAAAATGTCACGTCGAGGAGTGTCGTTTGAAAAATCCGAGTCTCGTAGTGTCAGTCGATAAGTGCTCGTCGTGGAGTGCGGTTTTCCCGCGTATTATATGTTGAAATAAAAATCGCGCCGAGCAGTGCTGTTTGAAAAATCCGAGTTTCGTAGTGTCAGTCGATAAGTGTTAGTCGCGCAGTGCGGTTGTCCCGCGTAGTATACGTTGAAATAAAATTCGCGTCGCGCAGTGCCGTTTAAAAAATCCGAGTTTCGAAGTGTCAGTTGATAAGTGTTCGTCGCGGAGTGCGGTTGTCCCGCGTAGTATACGTTGAAATAAAATTCGCGTCGCGCGCGCATACCGTTTGAATAATCCGAGTCTCGTTGTGTCAGTCGTGAAGTGCTCGTCGCGTAGTGCGGTTCTCCCGCGTAGTGTACGTTTAAAAGAAATCGAGTAGCGCACTGCTACTTTAAAAATCCGAGTCTGTAGTGTCAGTCGTGAACTGCTCGTCGCGTAGTGCAGTTCTCCTGCGTAGTGTACGTTAAAAAGAAATCGCGTAGTGCACTGCTGATTTAAAAATCAGAATTTGAAATGACAGTTGTGAACTGCCCGTCGCGTAGTGCTGTTCTCCTGCGTAGAGTGCGTAGTGTACGTTAAAAAGAAATCGCGTAGCACACAGCTGCTTTAAAAATCCTAGTCTGTAGTGTCAGTCGTGAACTGCTCGTCGCGTAGTGCGGTTGTCCCGCGTAGTGTACGTTTAAAAGAAATCGCGTAGCGCACTGCTACTTTAAAAATCCGAGTCTGTAGTGTCAGTCGTGAACTGCTCGTCGCGTAGTGCGGTTGTCCCGGTATTGTACGTTAAAAAGAAATCGCGTCGCGTAGTGCCTTTTGAATAATCCGAGTTTCGTAGTGTCAGTCGTGAAGTGCTCGTCGCGTAGTGCGGTTCTCCCGCGTAGTGTACGTTTAAAAGAAATCGCGTAGCGCACTGCTACTATAAAAATCCGAGTCTGTAGTGTCAGTCGTGAACTGCTCGTCGCGTAGTGCAGTTCTCCTGCGTAGTGTACGTTAAAAAGAAATCGCGTAGTGCACTGCTGATTTAAAAATCAGAATTTGAAATGACAGTTGTGAACTGCCCGTCGCGTAGTGCTGTTCTCCTGCGTAGAGTGCGTAGTGTACGTTAAAAAGAAATCGCGTAGCACACAGCTGCTTTAAAAATCCTAGTCTGTAGTGTCAGTCGTGAACTGCTCGTCGCGTAGTGCGGTTGTCCCGCGTAGTGTACGTTTAAAAGAAATCGCGTAGCGCACTGCTACTTTAAAAATCCGAGTCTGTAGTGTCAGTCGTGAACTGCTCGTCGCGTAGTGCGGTTGTCCCGGTATTGTACGTTAAAAAGAAATCGCGTCGCGTAGTGCCTTTTGAATAATCCGAGTTTCGTAGTGTCAGTCGTGAAGTGCTCGTCGCGTAGTGCGGTTCTCCCGCGTAGTGTACGTTTAAAAGAAATCGCGTAGCGCACTGCTACTATAAAAATCCGAGTCTGTAGTGTCAGTCGTGAACTGCTCGTCGCGTAGTGCAGTTCTCCTGCGTAGTGTACGTTAAAAAGAAATCGCGTAGTGCACTGCTGATTTAAAAATCAGAATTTGAAATGACAGTTGTGAACTGCCCGTCGCGTAGTGCTGTTCTCCTGCGTAGAGTGCGTAGTGTACGTTAAAAAGAAATCGCGTAGCACACAGCTGCTTTAAAAATCCTAGTCTGTAGTGTCAGTCGTGAACTGCTCGTCGCGTAGTGCGGTTGTCCCGGTATTGTACGTTAAAAAGAAATCGCGTCGCGTAGTGCTTTTTGAATAATCCGAGTTTCGTAGTGTCAGTCGATAAGTATTTGTCGTGGAGTGCGGTTGTCCCGCATAGGACACGTTAAAAAAAATCGCGTCGCGCACTGCTGATTTAAAAATCAGAATCTGTAGTGATAGTCGTGAACTGCTCGTCGCGTAGTGCGGTTCTTCCGCGTAGTGTACGTTTAAAAGAAATCGCGTAGCGCACTGCTACTTTAAAAATCCGAGTCTGTAGTGTCAGTCGTGAACTGCTCGTCGCGTAGTGCAGTTCTCCTGTGTAGTGTACGTTAAAAAGAAATCGCGTAGTGCACTGCTGATTTAAAAATCAGAATTTGTAATGACAGTTGTGAACTGCTCGTCACGTAGTGCTGTTCTCCTGCGTAGTGTACGTTAAAAAGAAATCGCGTAACGCACTGCTACTTTAAAAATCCAAGTCTCGAAGTGTCAGTTGTGAAGTGCTCGTCGCGTTGTGCGGTTCTCTCGCGTAGTGTTCGTTAAAAAGAAATCGCGTAGCGCACTGCTACTTTAAAAATCCGAGTCTGTAGTGTCAGTCGTGAACTGCTCGTCGCGTAGTGCGGTTGTCCCGGTAGTGTACGTTAAAAAGAAATCGCGTCGCGTAGTGCCCTTTGAATAATCCGAGTCTCGTACTATCAGTCGTGAGCTGCTCGTCGCGTAGTGCGGTTGTCGCGAGAAGTGTACCTTAAAAAGAATTCGCGCAGTGCCGTTTAAAAATCATTTTTTCGCGAGTGCATAACGTCAGCGTCCTCATCTCCATCGTCATCATAAACGCCATATTCATCGCCATCAACATCACCATTCCCATCTTCGGTATTATCGCAGAATATGTATGAATTATGGCTGGGAATTCGCTGAATGAGTGAGTCCCACGGGTAAAACCGTGGAAATTTTTTTTATTAACTAAAGAATGACCAAAAACCTATCAGTAGGTTACAGTTGGCCATTCTTCGGTTAAAATCATTTCTTGTTTTGTTTTTAATGTTTTTCAGATCCTCCGTATCTTCTATTTCTATTTTGCGCGTATTTTCTGTTTTTCATTAGGTTTAGATTGGCGTTATATGTAGGCTCTTTAGCTTTGTGAATTAGATAGTCATTATAGTTTTCGGTATTAGGTAGGGTATCATTTTCAGGATTGTTAATTCCTTTTAAAATAAAGGGAATCACCTCAACTTCATTTTCCACGGAGATTCTATCTTCCCACATGTCCAGTTCAACTAATAAAGGCACATCTTAATTGAATTAACGTTCACTCTCTCGAGAGAAAGATGCATCTCAATTAATAACTAGAATCAAAATACCATTTTCCCTTTTTTTTTAAAATCGTATGTTTTTGTAGAATCTTCGTATTAAATACCATTTTTGCCAGTTCTTGAAATTCCAAATTATAAAATGAAATATGGAAATATTTTGTTTGAAAAACCTTCCATATTTCAGGTTAAATACTCGTTTTTTCAAAGTTTATTAACATTTCTTATTTTCAGGTGGAGTGGAAGAGGACTATTCCTAGTGGCAAAACAGTCCAATATCGATATATATTCGATATGGAATTCATACCAACCCTGTACCCTTTTCTCCATCAGTTGGAGAAAGACAAACCATTATTTGGAGTCAAACCGTCATCAGAGGAGGACGTACTGACAAATATCCTAATTATTTTTCTACTTTTCATACTTGCTTAATTTTTTTAAATTTTAAGAGGGACAAGTATAGGGCAAGGCTGTCAACGAGTAAGGCTTAATTACCAGTCCGTTTACTTAAGTCCACATTTATTTAAATAATTTCAAGGATAGATAAATTTAATCTTATTATTTTCATTCATTGTTAATTCAAGTACAGCTGTTTATTGAGAAGTGGACTCTCGAGTGTCAACTGGCTCGGGCTGATCCTCCTTCAGCGACTATCAACCCTTACTTACTTTGTCCTTGTGGACTCTCGACGTTGGCTCATTAAGTTCACCTAATAGGGGTCCATCTTTATTGATGTGTAAATCGTTTCCTCGACGTAGTAGTTCTTCGTGTGACAACTCGGATCCACACCAAGGGACAAAGAATGTAAGGGTAATTAGTCACTGAGGAGAGTATCAGTCATGATCTGGTTGACCTTTGTGTGAATTAACATTCACGCTCGAGAGGAGGAAGCTTTTCAATTAACAGCTAGAAAGAAGTAACAATTTAGTTAGTTTCCCTATTCATTCACTTTTTGTAGCATGCTTTATTAATTTATATCTTTGTCTGTCTTTGAAATTCCTAATTAGAATCTGAAATGTGGGAATATTTTCCTTGAAAATCCTTCCACATTTCGGGTTGAATTCTCGTTTTTTTCCAAATTTATTCTAATTTTTTTGTTTGTTTCAGGTCGAGCGCTAGAGGACCATGGATAGTGACCCCGTATCCAATAACGATATAAACCCTATAACGAATCGACACCAATCATGCGCCATTGCCATCCTGGGTTGGAGTGAGTCAAACCATCATTCGGAATCGAGCCGTCGTTGGAGGAAGACGTACAGGCAAATACATTCTTTTCTTATTTCTCATACTTGTTTAATTTATTTTATGTTTTAGGAAGGACGCTTATAGGACAAGGCTACCAAGGAGTAGGAAGTAAACACTCTCCATTTACTTAAGTCCACATTTATTTAAATAATTTCAAGGATAGGCAAATTTACTTTTATTACTTTCATTCATTGTTAATTCAAGTACAGGTGTTTATTGAGAAGTGGACTCTCGAGTGTCAACTGGCTCGGGCTGATCCTCCTTCAGTGACTATCAACCCTTACTTACTTTGTCCTTGTGGACTCTCGATGTTGGCTCATTAAGTTCACCTAATAGGGGTCCATCTTTATTGATGTGTAAATCGTTTCCTCGACGTAGTAGTTCTTCGTGTGACAACTCGGATCCACACCAAGGGACAAAGAAAGTAAGGGTTATTAGTCACTGAGGAGAGTATCAGCCGTGATCTGGTCGACCTTTGTGTGAATTAACATTCACGCTCGAGAGGAGGAAGCTTCTCAACTAACCGCTGGAAAGATGTAACAATTTCGTTAGCTTCTCTGTTCATTCACTTTTTGTAGCATGCTTCATTAATTTATATCTTTGTCTGTCCTTGAAATTCCCAATTAGAATCTGAAATGTGGAAATATTTTCCTTGAAAATCCTTCCACATTTCGGGTTGAATACTCGTTTTTTCAATTTTATTTTTGTTTTCTTTCTGTTTCAGTTGGAGCGGGAGAGAGCCATGGATAGTGACCGCATTTTCCCAATATCGACATAAATCCAACACTAATCATGCGCCATTGCCATCCTGGGTTGGACCAAGTCAAACCCTCACTTGGAATCGGGACATCATCGGGAGAGGACGTACTGGCAAATAATTTATTTTTTTATTTCTCATACTTGTTTAATTTATTTTATGTTTTAGGAAGGACTCTTGTAGGACAAGGCGGTCAACGAGTAGGGCTTAATTACCAGTCCGTTTACTTAAGTCCACATTTATTTAAATAATTTCAAGGATAGATAAATTTAATCTTATTATTTTCATTCATTGTTAATTCAAGTACAGCTGTTTATTGAGAAGTGGACTCTCGAGTGTCAACTGGCTCGGGCTGATCCTCCTTCAGCGACTATCAACCCTTACTTACTTTGTCCTTGTGGACTCTCGACGTTGGCTCATTAAGTTCACCTAATAGGGGTCCATCTTTATTGATGTGTAAATCGTTTCCTCGACGTAGTAGTTCTTCGTGTGACAACTCGGATCCACACCAAGGGACAAAGAATGTAAGGGTAATTAGTCACTGAGGAGAGTATCAGTCATGATCTGGTTGACCTTTGTGTGAATTAACATTCACGCTCGAGGGGAGGAAGCTTTTCAATTAACAGCTAGAAAGAAGTAACAATTTAGTTAGTTTCCCTATTCATTCACTTTTTGTAGCATGCTTTATTAATTTATATCTTTGTCTGTCTTTGAAATTCCTAATTAGAATCTGAAATGTGGGAATATTTTCCTTGAAAATCCTTCCACATTTCGGGTTGAATTCTCGTTTTTTTCCAAATTTATTCTAATTTTTTTGTTTGTTTCAGGTCGAGCGCTAGAGGACCATGGATAGTGACCCCGTATCCAATAACGATATAAACCCTATAACGAATCGACACCAATCATGCGCCATTGCCATCCTGGGTTGGAGTGAGTCAAACCATCATTCGGAATCGAGCCGTCGTTGGAGGAAGACGTACAGGCAAATACATTCTTTTCTTATTTCTCATACTTGTTTAATTTATTTTATGTTTTAGGAAGGACGCTTATAGGACAAGGCTACCAAGGAGTAGGAAGTAAACACTCTCCATTTACTTAAGTCCACATTTATTTAAATAATTTCAAGGATAGGCAAATTTACTTTTATTACTTTCATTCATTGTTAATTCAATTACAGGTGTTTATTGAGAAGTGGACTCTCGAGTGTCAACTGGCTCGGGCTGATCCTCCTTCAGTGACTATCAACCCTTACTTACTTTGTCCTTGTGGACTCTCGATGTTGGCTCATTAAGTTCACCTAATAGGGGTCCATCTTTATTGATGTGTAAATCGTTTCCTCGACGTAGTAGTTCTTCGTGTGACAACTCGGATCCACACCAAGGGACAAAGAAAGTAAGGGTTATTAGTCACTGAGGAGAGTATCAGCCGTGATCTGGTCGACCTTTGTGTGAATTAACATTCACGCTCGAGAGGAGGAAGCTTCTCAACTAACCGCTGGAAAGATGTAACAATTTCGTTAGCTTCTCTGTTCATTCACTTTTTGTAGCATGCTTCATTAATTTATATCTTTGTCTGTCCTTGAAATTCCCAATTAGAATCTGAAATGTGGAAATATTTTCCTTGAAAATCCTTCCACATTTCGGGTTGAATACTCGTTTTTTCAATTTTATTTTTGTTTTCTTTCTGTTTCAGTTGGAGCGGGAGAGAGCCATGGATAGTGACCGCATTTTCCCAATATCGACATAAATCCAACACTAATCATGCGCCATTGCCATCCTGGGTTGGACCAAGTCAAACCCTCACTTGGAATCGGGACATCATCGGGAGAGGACGTACTGGCAAATAATTTATTTTTTTATTTCTCATACTTGTTTAATTTATTTTATGTTTTAGGAAGGACTCTTGTAGGACAAGGCGGTCAACGAGTAGGGCTTAATTACCAGTCCGTTTACTTAAGTCCACATTTATTTAAATAATTTCAAGGATAGATAAATTTAATCTTATTATTTTCATTCATTGTTAATTCAAGTACAGCTGTTTATTGAGAAGTGGACTCTCGAGTGTCAACTGGCTCGGGCTGATCCTCCTTCAGCGACTATCAACCCTTACTTACTTTGTCCTTGTGGACTCTCGACGTTGGCTCATTAAGTTCACCTAATAGGGGTCCATCTTTATTGATGTGTAAATCGTTTCCTCGACGTAGTAGTTCTTCGTGTGACAACTCGGATCCACACCAAGGGACAAAGAATGTAAGGGTAATTAGTCACTGAGGAGAGTATCAGTCATGATCTGGTTGACCTTTGTGTGAATTAACATTCACGCTCGAGAGGAGGAAGCTTTTCAATTAACAGCTAGAAAGAAGTAACAATTTAGTTAGTTTCCCTATTCATTCACTTTTTGTAGCATGCTTTATTAATTTATATTTTTGTCTGTCTTTGAAATTCCTAATTAGAATCTGAAATGTGGAAATATTTTCTTTGAAAATCCTTCCACATTTCGGGTTGAATACTCGTTTTTTCAAGTATATTTTTGTTTTCTTTTTGTTTCAGGTGAGGCGGCGCCGCCTCCCTCCCCGACGGTGTGCCACCTTGTCGTGGTGGGGGGGCTCACTTCTACAAGATCCCTTCCGATTAGTAAATGATTCAAATTAATTTTCTGATCTTTGGGAATCTTGTAGAAGTGCCAAGAGCACACCACACCTTAACGGGAATCCGTATACCAACATTACAGGGCGAAAACTATTTCGCATGCAGCGTCGTCATTTGTTGACGGATTGTAAAGTTATTACAGGTTTTTGGAAATGCCAGAAGCTTATCTACTAAGTTACGTTAGGAAAATTAACAAAAAATGAAAAAAATTTTTTGTTTAAATAAATATATTAACATTATTGAGAAACAACAATTAAATCGCAAAATCCCCCAACGTACTTTACTAGATAATGTTCATATGTTTCCAAAAAGTCCACAAAAATGCAAATCTGTCAAGAAATGACGATGCTGCATGCAAAATAAATAATGGAAGAATTTCGTGTTGGCGACTTCCCGAACACGAAATTCTTCCATTATTTATTTTGCATGCAGCATCGTCATTTCTTGACAGATTTGCATTTTTGTGGACTTTTTGGAAACGTATGAACATTATCTAGTAAAGTACGTTGGGGGATTTTGCGATTTAATTGTTGTTTCTCAATAATGTTAATATATTTATTTAAACAAAAAATTTTTTTCATTTTTTGTTAATTTTCCTAACGTAACTTAGTAGATAAGCTTCTGGCATTTCCAAAAACCTGTAATAACTTTACAATCCGTAAACAAATGACGACGTTGCATGCGGAATAGTTTTCGCTATGTAATGTCGGTATACGGATTCCCGTTAATTATACTATAGTTTTCTTTCCCGGGTTGAATTATATTATTTAATTCATTACTACACTATCTGATGCCTGAGCTACATATGATTTAATTTCCCATTGTGTATATACGAGATAAGCGAGGATGAGTTATACATAGGCGCGCGTATTAGTACTACATAGTACACAGTGGGAAATTGAATCGTGTGTGGTTCGGCTAGCTTCACTCTGTAATTTAACATGGAAAATGATATACTACACTATAGTTAAAAACACACACGATTCAATTTCCCACTGTGTATGTACATACATAGTAAGAGCGCTGGTGTCTTTTTAAAGCAGTTCCTAAATGCATCGAAACATTAGAAAAAGCCATACCTGGCATTGATTGTATCCCGCAAGGACAGAAACTGTAGCGTAGGATCTCGCAGTGAACAGAACTATAGCGTAGGATCCCGCAGGGAACAGAAACTGTAGCGTAGTATCCTAAGGATACTACGCTATAGGAAAATTATACTACGGTAGCAAGGTTGCCAAGTCCGCCATCTTGAATAGTACTACGCTCTATAGTAAGTGAATTTTGATATAAGGAATGCAGACTGCACAAAGTGTACTGCCAGCGGAAATACGTCAGTAGCCATCTTAAATGCAGAACGTAATATATCAAAAATTATATATATTATATTCACAGCCTGTCACCGTGAACGGCGTGAACGAAGACAAATGTTAGTATACGGAAAAATAAAGTGTAATAAAGAAATATTTGATCTATCTGACAGCTGATGTACTTATGGTATAAGTGAATAAATAAAATAAAAATGCTTTTCCTAAATTGATTTTTAATTTTGATAAAATGGTCAAATGTAGCCATTAATAAATTAGGGTGAGTCCGACCAACTCATTTTAATTTAAAGGGACATTAAAAAGTATCACCAACCTTAGAAAAGGAAAATAATTTTATGTTTTAACGTTTCCAGCTTGCACAGGTTATAGTATAATGAATAAGGAATAAAGGAATACAAAAATTGGACCAAAATACCAAATTACCATAGAGGTAAACTTCAACAAGTTATCACTAACTCCGAACCTCGTCATTCCAAATAGTTTTGCTTTTAAGGTAAGTTTTTTATTTTGCGTTATATTCTAAAAATAATATTTGTCAACAATGATAATTTTTTAAAATAAATGTAAAACAAGTTTACGTCAGAAATATAAGCTTATCTTTGAGAATATTTCATAGGATTCCAATTTGAAGCAATTCTATCTAGAAATTGGTTAAAAATTGATTTTTTGAATTTTTCAGAGTTGTATGAAGAATGGACGATTTCAGAGAATATGTTTCAAGATTCTTATTCGAAAATGACAATGCAGAAGAATATTCTAGCGTTGAAACATTTCAAATACATAGAGAGATGATAAGAGATTTATATTGTAGCAGAATCGAAAATTTTGAACAATACATTTCAAGATTTATATTTGAAGATGATGATGAGGAATTTACTTATGCTCAGACATTTCGAAGACCCAGAGTAATAAGAGAAAGAGTTAATTATTTAGAAATATATGATGATGTTGATTTTAAAAAAAGATTCCGCTTATCAAAAGAAAATGTATGTAATTTGTTATCAGTAATTGGACAAAAATTACTTAATAGAACAGAACGGTAAGTAAATATGATGTTAACTTATAGATAGGTTCTGCTTATTGATATCACCCAAGCGAAGAATAAGAAAGTTTATACTTTTTCTGTTTTGTGATTGCAACGTAATTTTCGAACATTCTCAATTAATGAAATTTAATATTTTCAGGAATAATGCAATCCCACCGATAATTCAGCTTCTACTAATGCTTAGATTCGCAGCAACTGGTTCTTTTTTAATGACAGTTGCCGATTTTTGCGGTATTAGTGTAAGTAGTGCTCAAATGATTGTACACAAAGTTACCGCCGCAATTGCAGCGCTTCATACAAAATTCATCAAGTTCCCTAATAAGTCTAATGATATTTTAAAAAGTAAAGCAAAAAATTTTAATCTATCTGGATTCCCCCGAGTCATTGGTGCTATTGACTGCATACATATAAGAATAAAATCTTATGGTAAAATAATGCATTCTATTATACACATTGTATGTAAAAACGAATAATGCTTAAAATATGCTCGTTTTATTTCAGGTGGTGAGGACGGTGAGATCTATAGAAATAGGAAAGGCTTCTTTTCTATTAACGTACAGGCAATAGTAGACTCTAGTTTAAAAATACTTGATTTGGTCGCTCACTGGCCAGGATCGACACACGACGCTACAATTTTTAATAATTCATTTATAAAAATGCGTTTAGAAAATGGCGAATTTGGTAATGGAGTATTGTTAGGGGATTCGGGCTATCCATCGTTACCGTTTTTATTAACACCTCTGCAAAACCCACAAACAGCAGCAGAGACATTATATAACGAAGCACAAATCCGAACTCGATCGATGGTGGAGAGAGCGTTTGGGATTCTTGGTAAACAGTTTCCTGTCCTTACACTTGGATCACGTTTTCGTACACCTGAAAACACTTTACCTTTGATAACTGCTTGCGTAGTATTATTCAATATAACGAGATCAAACGAGGAAGATGTGAAGGATATTAATGTTGATGCTTATAATAATATAGAGAGAGAGCTACATCAGAATCTTACTGAAAACGAAAGAGAATATTTCATTCATAATTATTTTCAAAGGTATTAGTATACAGGGTTTTTCTCTAACAGCGGAACATAGGAGATTTCGTGTTATTTGACTATAGTAAATTTTACTATAGTGAAATTACTGTTTTCCATTTAATTTAAATATTAAACGTAGTAACCAAGATTAATTGAGTAAAATGACATTTATAATGAATAATAAAAGCAATTAAACTAAAATAACTATTAAATTGTAACTATCTACGCTTTTATTAATTATAATAATGTATAGTAAGTGCTTCATTGCTATAGTTAAATAACAATCCTATGTTCCGCTGTTAGAGAAAAACCCTGTATCTCTTGTTTTAATATCTATATTAAATGGAAGTCTCATATATTAAAATGTAAAGAGAACTAAGGATTAAATTTAATCTTCTATAGCCAATGTAACAAAACATTTGAAATTGCAGGCTGTTGTAAGAAAATATTGTTGAACCAAATTCATGCAGATGAGTGAAGGGAACTTTCAGATTACAAAGAACAAAAATGAATGAGAATTTTAGCTGAAGGATGGAACAGTTAATTAAAGTGAAATAGACTACTGTTCGCTGTATATATGAAAAGATAAATGCAGATGTTGAATGGTAAAATATGCAATAATTGTATGAATAACGAAATAAAATTATTAATATTTTAATCTAAATCAGTTCTTTAATCATTAAACAAGAGAATATGAAACTTTGAATAACATTATTAATTTTAAATATTAACTATAATATCACAGAGCTTAACCTTCACTTGATATAATTAACATATTAAGTATTTATAATATCACAGGGTTTAAACTTTAGATCATATAATTAATTAACATAGTAAACATTATTAATATCACTGGACTTTGGTAACAACGAGAGTAAATGTCACATGCAAACAAATTTTAATCGATATCAGTCATAACCTATACTCCTTCGTCCTATTCAACATGTAACTTTTCGTGATATTCATCTCTGGGAAATGCAGTCTAAAACACAAAACTTAAGATGAAAAATACATAAACACCTGTCTTCAATTACTAAAATTATAAACAAAAAACTATTACCAGTGTAGTTGAATGCATGTTTGCTGATTCTTTTAGTTTGACCTCTAACAATTTTACTTGCAATTCTTCCTTTTTCAATTGCATATTTAGAATTTTTTTCTCATAATTTGCTTTTTCTAGTAAATGCTGTTTCATTAAATGAGCTAGCTCTAGTTTGCTTTCTAATAGCAGGTCTCCTTTTATTTTCTTCTTCTTAATCGTTGAATTAACAGCTATTTTATTGCTCAATGGTGGACTTATAGGCTTCTTTAATTGATTTGGAGACCATTTATCCCACTGATTCACTTCATTTTCATCAATTAAAAACTAAAAATGAAATTAAACATGTTTTAATAAAAAGATTTATTAATTTACATATGCTAATTTATACTACGAAATAATAAGTTTTGTCTTACTTGAAAAACTGCATTATCCGCATCATCTGGATCATCAGCCTCTTCTTCAAAATAATTTTCAACTGGAGTATTAATAGAAGACGAAAAACTAGTATCCGAGTCAAATGGGTTATATAAACCATCTACTGATTTTTGTATTATTTCATATGCTTTCTCATATAGTATGTTTGGCTTCACTTCATTTCTACCACCACCTGAAAGAATTGTTATACGTAAACTAAGAAAAATATTATAATTGTTTAAACATTTTAATTACCTGTTTTATATAACTCTTGCTTTAGTTTTGCATAATGTTTTCTGGTATTCGTTTTTGTATTTACCCAGAATGTTCTTAATGACTCACTGTTTATGTGTTGTCCATGCATTCTATAAAATTTTGTACTGATTTCATCCCACGATTTATTTTTCATAGATGTGCTTACAGCATCTGTTTTCTTGTTTTCTATAACCGCCGAAAATTCTTTTATTAACTCTATTATTGTCAGTTTCTTATCAAACGTTAAGTATTCTTTTTTCTTGCTTTCATATTTTGTTCTTAGCTGTTCATTAAGTTCCATCACTACTAGCACATCCAGTTTTATTTACTTCACCAAAGTCCTTATGTATAATAAAAAATTATCATTGTTGACAAATATTATTTTTAGAATATAACGCAAAATAAAAAACTTACCTTAAAAGCAAAACTATTTGGAATTACGAGGTTCGGAGTTAGTGATAACTTGTTGAAGTTTCCCTCTATGGTAATTTGGTATTTTGGTCCAATTTTTGTATTCCTTTATTCCTTATTCATTATGCTATAACCTGTGCAAGCTGGAAACGTTAAAACAAAAAATTATTTTCCTTTTCTAAGGTTGGTGATACTTTTTAATGTCCCTTTAAATTAAAATGAGTTGGTCGGACTCACCCTTAGATTTGGTAATAAATACAAAAAATGCGTTTTATTATAACAAATGAGTTGAGGTAAAATAAACTCAATGTTTTTATATTAATCTGTTAATAAATGCATTTTTTTATTTATTATGGAGTCCAATAAATTAATGGTTATTAAAAAAAAAATTCCTTGTAATGAAAAAAGAAATGAAAAAATTTTAATCTTCACCAAGACTCGAACACGAGCCCACCGCATGATAAACGGCAACCTTACCGCCTGCGCTACAGCGCTCACTTGATGTACCAAGAGCAAAACAGGCTTTTAAAGACTGACTACAATTCTTTCACTAACTCGTCATAAACGATTAAGAATTAGCTGTAATAATAAATACATTTATCTACATAGCATTATTGTACTAAATTTATTGTTTTTAATTTGAAGCATACATTTTGCATGAAGATATGATAATTTAAAACCATTCAGTACTCTATATACAAAACTATTCATATGCTCAACTATCATAAATTAATTAAGTAATATTATAATATTTGTTATATGTAGTCGAATAACTATGATAAACCAGCATATGAATAGTTTTGTATTTAAAGTATTGCATGAACATCCTTAAAGTATCGTATCTTCATGTAAAATGTATGCTTCAAATTAAAAACATAATAAATTTAGTGCAATAATGCTGTGGAGATAAATGTATTTATTATTGCAGCTAATTCTTGATCGTTTATGACGAGTTAGTGAAAGAATTGTAGTCAGTCTTTAAAAGGCTGTTTTGCTCTTGGTACATCAAGTGAGCGCTGTAGCGCAGGTGGTAAGGTTGTCGTTTGTCATGTGGTGGGCTCGTGTTCGAGTCTTGGTGAAGTTTAAAATTTTTTCATTTTTTTTTTCATTACAAGGAATTTTTTTTTTAATAACCATTAATTTATTGGACTCAATAATAAATAAAAAAATGCATTTGTTAACAGATTAATATAAAAACATTGAGTTTATTTTACCTCAACTCATTTGTTATAATAAAACGCATTTTCTGTATTTATTACCAAATCTAATTAATTAATGGCTACATTTGACCATTTTATCAATATTACAAATCAATTTAGGAAAAGCATTTTTATTTGCTTTGAGTTTTTAGGTAAACGCAGCACCACTTCACACGGATAACACGTAAAAATGTCACGGTTAGCGGTAGTCGCTCTTCTTCTAAAGCCAATGTTGCCTGAAGTCCAAATCACACCTATGCTCTCCAGGCATAGTTGTGTTTGTACCGCTTCCCTTTAAATTTTCTATACTCCTGCTGGCTAGCGCTTATCTTCATTTTTGTTGCTAAAAGCTTGATTCTGGCATCACTGCCGTGTGGAACTATTAGTTTGCTAATAAAAGCAGAGGCTTAATTTTAAGAGATTGCAACATATAGTAATTAATATAGATACAATTGTAAAAAGAAAACAAAAATTTTATTTTACATATATTAACTTTAAATAAAATCCCACAAAGTACTGTAAAATATCTAACATGTTATATTATATATCTAATCTGTCAGCTTCTTTATTTTAATATTCATCTCAATTATCACAGTTTGATCCTCAGCGATGACACAGTAACCACATTATGGTGAACCTATTCTTTTTTTTTAATGTTCGATCCACATAGCTTCATCCTCAGCAGTGATACAGTAAACACACGTACATTACTATAATTTAATCTGAAACAAAATCCCACAAAGTACTATAAAACATCTTACATTTTATATTATATATCTATTCTGTCATTTTCTTTATTTATTATTGTATTTACCCAAAATGCTGACTCATTTATTTTAATGTCTGTCTCAATTAACACAGTTTGATCCTCATCAGCGATGACACAGAAACAACATTATGGTGAATCTATTCCTTTTGTTTTAATGTTCAATCCACATAGCTCCATTCTCAGCATTGACATAGTAAACACTTTACAATAATTTAATCTGAAACAAAATCCCAAAAAGTACTATATAAAATCTTACATTTGAAATTACAAATGTAATCTGTCAGCTTCTTTATTTGTATCGTATTTACCCAATGTGTTGACTTGTTTATTTTAATATTCATCTCAATTAACACAGTTTGATCCTCAGCGATGACACAGTAACCATAATATGGTGAATCTATTCCTTTCATTTTAATGTTCAATCCACATAGCTCCATCCTCAGTAGTGACATAGTAAACACATTACTATAATTTAATCTGAAATAAAATCCCAGAAAAAACTATAAAATATCTTACATTTTATATTATATATCTAATTTGTCAGCTTCTTTATTTATTATTGTATTTACCCAGTTTTTTCACTCGTTTATTTTATTATCCGTCTCAATTAACATAGTTTGAATCTCAACGATGACACAATAACCACATTATGTTTAGTCTATTCCTTTATTTTAATTTTGAAAATCTGCATAGCTCCATCCTCAGCACAGTGACATAGTAAACACATTACTATAATTTAATCTGAAATAAAATCCCACAAAGTACCACAAAATATTTATATCTTACATTTTATATTATAAAATTTATTGTTATACTTATCTAAAATGTTCAGTCCTTTATATACTTTTAAAAATTATTTTTATGTACATTTTACAAATTTCGTCACTTTATTTATTCACTTATACCATCAGTACATCAGCTGTCAGTAAGATTAAAACTGTCACTTTATTTCTTTATATTACTTTATAACTTGTGGTATGTATATACTAACATTTGTCTTGGCTCACGGACCATGCATTATGTATTTTGAAATTAGTAATTAGAAATATCTATATTGCGGTCCCTCTACAGTCTCTACCCTCTGACGTATTTCCGCCGACCAGTAGTATCAGCAGCGACTATAGCGTAGTACCCAAAATAGTACTACGCTATAGGATATGTCGCTTTTGGGTACTACGGTAGTACCGAAAGTACTACACTTGGCAACCTTGTACGGTAGTAATACTACACTTGGCAACGCTGGTAACGAGCTCTCTTTTTGAGAGAATATTGAACGTACTGAACTGGAACAATACATTTGAAGTATTTGAACGATTTGAACATTTGGGCATTTACTTACAGGCATTTAAGGAGGAGCGCAGTCCAGCGCAGATATAGAATTTTAAAGCTATGATTGGAAAGTGTGTGCTATCGTGATTTTGTATAATTCTGTGTAAAGTGCAAAAAGACGATTAAGTGTATTAAAAATATTTATTTATTATATTTGTCTAAGTTTAAGAAATAGTAAATCTATGAAACAGTGCATTTAAATAATAAACCGGTAACGCCCCTTCAAATAGCAAAAATTAGTCACCTATGGAATGACATTTAATACATACGAAGATTTAACTAAAAGTAGCTTAATATTTGTATAAAGAGATTATTTAACATGGATAGCAAAGGCAGAAAAATTATAGTCTGTGATAATGGAAGTGGGGTAAGGTTAAACATGTGTAATTAAAAATTATTAAAATTATTCATAATTTTTTAATTTTTACATTAAATATGTTTTACTCATTAATTTACTTATTCTTACAGTTTGTTAAATGTGGTTATACTGGTGCTAATTTTCCAGCACATATATTCCCATCAATGGTTGGTCGTCCCATTATTAGAGCTGTTAATAAAATAGGAGATATTGATGTTAAGGTTGGTTACTTATGTTTAACATAATAAAATATTTGAATGTATTATACATATAAAACCTTAATATAAGTAAAATCTATATATAATTCATTATTCTTATGATTTCCTTATTTAATGAAATATCGTCAACTATTTCACCATTTATAAAGCTTTCATAGGCATGTTATTGCTTCTGTGTAATATGTATGCAAATTGTATTTTTTGCTCTTCAATATAATTAAAAAATTATCAAATTTTTGTATTTTCATAAATTTTTACTAAAGTTTGCAATACATGATGCTAGATCCATACTAGATTACATGCTAAATTTGGAGTGGTGATCGTTGATTAGCTATCTGCATTATTATAACCAGTTACCAGTCAGCATTTCAAATTCAGCAAGTAATTCAACACAGATTCAGTATCTTGTGTTGCCGGCTTCACTTTGCTAATGTTTAAATAAATTTTGTAATAAATATATCACCAGAAATGTAAAGCTAGCTTCTTATATAACATGATATTTTTTATATATTTTTATGTGCTTTTTTAATCACTGAATTTTATTTTATATATTTATTTTTATTAAAATTTTTACAAAAGCTAAAGAATTGCTTTTGCTTGTATTTTTACGTATAAGAATAACATTCAGTGTGCCAATTATTTTTTACCAGCTTTATACATTATTTGCATCATATTTAAATTCATTAAATAACATATTTCTTATGTTTGATTTTGCTATCAATTTATATTTATTTTTTTAAAATGTATTGATTGACCTATAGGTCATATAAAAATGATTACTTTTTATAATTACAAAATTAGTAATGGAAATATTATATTTTCAGCAAGAATATTGCATTCATGTAAGTGGGTTAAATAATTAAACAGTTTGTGAAGGATTTTTTTGTTCTTTTTAAATGTATGAAAGTTCATAATAATATTGATTAACCATCTAACAAATATTTACTTATGAATATAATAATAATTTAAAACAGTTATTAAAGTAACCGTACAGTAATTAATTTATTTTTACAAGTAATAAAGAGTAGATGGACTAAACGCATTTGATTGTGTATAACAAAAATTGGTAACTTCTTAATATTCAGATAAACCTAAATAAGACATATTTTCCAAAAATAAACAATAAATTTTACAATGTTTTTATTCACAAAGTTAAACTTATGTTTTTAACTAATATTACTTATAGTTTTCACAGCTAATAAGTAATAAAACTTATGCTATACAAGACCAACTATAACATGTTAAAAACATAGAGCATGTATCATTTAAGATATTGAAGATAACTTTTATATAATCTTCAAAGCACTTTTTGGTGTCAAATTATAGTCTAAAAGACTTTTTTTGAAAAATGTTTCTCTAAGAAGCTTATTTTTCTAAATATTTTGAAATTACAAGCTGGATAAGTTTCGATTTATATGGTTTTTTTAATTTTATTAGTAGTTTTTATACAAATTTCTAATATATTTGTATGCTTTCATTTGCTCTCGTAGGATATGCTTAACATGCCTGTAAGTTTGTTTGTTGCTAAAACTATTTAAATGTCATTGCATATTATCAATTCTTTTTTTTTTTTTTTGAGTAAAATATGAATATGTAATTATTATAACATATTTTTTTATTTATAATATTTTATTTTATTGTAAGTTTTCATGATATTGAAAAGTAATTTATGGTTTGAAAAATGCATCTAATTAACAATCATAACAATGGAATGATAAAATGTTAAACTAAGAAAATATTTAACAGTTGTATTTATTTTAAGAGTTATTTTATTGTAACCAATAAGGATGAATGCTTGTTCTGATTGAAAATTGATTTTTGTAAGGACTATAATTCATCTTTTTATTATAATAGGATTTAATGGTTGGAGATGAAGCTAGTAAACTTCGATCTATGTTGCAAATAAATTATCCTATGCAAAATGGAATTGTGAGGTAATTTAATAATATTAATAAAGAGTAGTTATTCTTGGTATTAATATTAAGAATGGTATTAATATTCAAATGTTATCAGAAACTGGGAAGATATGTGTCATGTTTGGGACTACACATTTGGAGAAAAGAAAATGAATATTAATCCAAGAGAATGTAAAATTCTACTCACAGAACCACCAATGAACCCACTTGCAAATCGTGAAAAAATGGTGGAGGTAAAATATTTTAATGCACTTATATAATATTCATAAAGCTATTCCAATTATGAATTCTATATTATTATTTCTCAGGTGATGTTTGAAAAATATGGTTTCTGTGGTGTTTATGTGGCAATTCAAGCTGTACTTACTCTGTATGCACAAGGTCTAATAAGTGGTGTTGTAGTAGATTCTGGTGATGGGGTAACTCATATATGCCCTGTTTTTGAAGAATATGCTTTGTCTCATCTTACTAAACGAATTGATATTGCTGGCCGTGATATTACAATGTACCTTATTAAACTACTTTTATTACGGGGTTATGCTTTTAATCATTCTGCTGATTTTGAAACAGTTAGAATGTTAAAGGAGAAGCTCTGTTATGTTGGCTATAATATTGAAATGGAAGAGAAACTGGCATTAGAAACTACTGTTTTAGTAGAATCCTACACAGTGAGTGAAAATGAAATAACATCTTTGATAAAGATAATATTACTTTTACTTAAAATCCTCTTTCAGCTTCCAGATGGGCGTGTTATAAAAGTAGGAGGAGAAAGGTTTGCAGCTCCTGAAGCATTATTCCAACCACGTTTAATTAATGTTGAGGCTCAAGGAATTGCTGAAGCAGTATTTAGTACTATTCAAGCTGCAGATATCGATATGAGAACTGAGCTGTACAAGCATATTGTCTTAAGTGGTGGTAGTACAATGTATCCTGGATTACCATCTAGACTAGAACGAGAAGTTAAACAGTTATATTTACAGAAAGTTTTAAAGAATGATGTTTCTAAATTAAATGTAATTATAATAGGTTTGTTTATAATATTTTAGAAAATAAAAATATATTGTTAATTAATAATTTTTATTTTAGAAATTTAAGATTAAAATTGAAGACTCTCCACGACGAAAGGATATGGTATTTATGGGTGGAGCTGTGCTTTCAGAAATAATCAAAGATAGGGATAATGTATGGGTTATGAAGGAAGAATACGAGGAGCATGGAATTAATATAATAAAAAAATTACATTCATATAAATCGCAGCAATAGAAATCTGTAATGTCTGCAAGCTGTTCAATAAAAATAATTCATAAAAAACAAGGTTACAAATAGTAAATAGTAATTGTATTAGAAACTATTACTTCAGTTATTATAAAAATAATAATCAAGCAAAAGCAATTATAAAATGCAAGGTTGATCTTTAAAATTTATTATATTTACTTTGTAATTTTTACTAAATGTTACTCTAAAATAACATGCCAAGTACATTTTGTAATGGCAACATATAAGAGATTTCATATTATTTGTCTACAGCACTCATACAGAGTTACTATATGTGATTTAACTTGGTGTTAAATGTAATGGACAAAAATAGTTAAAAAAAAAAATAATAATAAATTTTGAAAATTATTATTGTGAAAATCCGATAGAAAACCAGTCCTTTCAGCTTAAACTAAACATGAAAAATTGTAAGTGCGAAAGTCAAATAACATACTCATATGTCATCTTTGGAAAAAACCCAATCCGCAAATCTAGTGTAAACACGACATTAAATCAATATTCAGTCAATATTAGTGAATTTAATTTTGAAAATCATAAATAATAATTATTGTAGGCTTATGAATAGATTGAAAATTTTAACCAGCTATTGTAAAGCTCTTGTAAAGTCGTGGCTTCAAAAAAGTACATAATGTGTTGTACTTTATATTTATATTTATACAAACGTAAATTTACTTTCCAAGAATGTAAATACATAAGTAAATTTATAAAATAGTACACTTACTATTTAAAGTTTCATTATTCAGTATAAAATCTAAATACATATGGTGTAATTGTATTTATTCTCACACAAAGTTTAAAATTTTAAGTGAATATAGTGCTTCTATAGCATTGATTAACTCAGATTCGAAATTCTTAACACAGCTATTTTTAAATTGTAAATTGTCGATCATTGGAGTTTGAGTTAGATTGGTCAGAAATCTGGAATATTTAATTAATTTAACTCACATTAAAACGATTCCTTTCACTGCAATATAGAACAATATTTTCTTCAACAGTAAAGACTGTCAGTTCTGTATTAAAACATTGTATATATTTATCTCAACAATATTTTGTAAACTTACTATTAAATTTTTATACTTTATAACTTATAGTAAAATAATAATAATGTAACCCAATCCACATTTGGTGGTATACATACAGTATTGTAATTTCAATATTGTACGTGAAATAAAGAACTATTTCTTTATCATATATATAAAAATGTAATTATAAGTTAACAAGTAGTAGTATATCATTTTGTTTCTTATATTATTAAATTAGATGCTTACGTTTTAATATACAGATACAGTTTCCAAATTGCAGGTTTCTTTTATATTGTTTTAGGACATTGCTTATACGAGAAAAAGAAAAGTAAAAATAAATCTACAACAGTCTTTATTACGTTTCTTTATATGACGTTAGTATTATATGACAATATACAGAAATCGGCATAAAAATTGTCCATAAATGATCGAAAACGTTTAACATTTTATACTAATTTATACAATTCGTTAAAGTGAATCAACGACATTAATATTAATAAATTCAAGACATTGGCTATGCCGATATGTGCATACATTCTTATTTGTATGTATGTATGTATATATATATATATATATAGGTAGATGGAAAGATAAAAAACAATATTGTTGATATATTTATAGTCTTTCAATTAATTAATTTAACGAAATTCATAAACGCATATGGACTAAAATAAGTTCTTTTATATTTGTACAATTTTAATTTCAAAACATGTTCAACGATCTAGTTAAACATTAGATGAAGAAGTGGTAATAATTTTTAAGCACTGACATCTTATGATTCATAGTTCATATTCACACTTCAAATGTATACGATATCGATGTTTTTTTATATTAAAATATTTTTACAGCTCACATCATACTTGTAGGTCCGAAATATGTTACTTCAAGCACACGAAAAAGTAGCATACAAACCATTATATTGCATTTAATTAGAAGATACTTTCAAAATGTCCACAAATGTAACATTAATGTTCTTGAATAGAGACACACGCAATAATTTTGTCTAATAAAAATTTTAAATTAAATGGATATAGATTATATTTTATTTACACCAAAATGTTTAAAATGTGATTGGTTTATGTTTACATTGATCGATACAAAAATTAGTAAAGCGCTTAAGAAACTTCGGGTATTCTCGTTTATATACCGCACGTAAAACGGATGCAGGTGCCCATCCACCGGGATTGACTGCAAAAAATTTGAAATTAATAACTAAGTCTTAAAATACAGTGTAATGCTGATAATTTAACCTTAAGATAGATATTCACAAAATTATTAACAAAAAATTCTATATAATTTTTTCTTATCTTGCATTGGCGTTTAGATATACTAATTTTTAGTTTAACAAATATCGCAGCACGTTTAAGGAAAGAGCAAGAGGGTGAAAATGCAGACTTTCTATATAGCCATTCTGATCCTCTTTTCTCAACCTTAACTTGACTTTACACTTTGTGACTTGTAATTGGATAAACAAAACAGTATATTTCAACAATCGAAAAAGATAGGGGAAAAAATTTCTAATAAATAATTTTTTATGAGTAGGTTCATGAATAGTCCATGCTTAAAAGAATGGTTACTCATATCAAACAATACACTGTTTGTACTAGATTAAGGAGAAAATTAATGGAATAAAAATTACAAACCGACAGAGCAATAGGTTATTTTGCATGTAAGATTTTCCCTTGTGATTTCTTCTTCTTCTTTAGGGGGGTCAATAAATGTTTGGCATACTAAACAGACAGTTAGATATACTCTTACGCATTTCCCAGTATTCGGCTAAAAATAAACATTTAAAATAAGATATTGTAAAGAAAAAGGGATAATAATAGAACACACACTAACCGGGTAATCTACATGTTCGGTGCTATGATTGCACACTATCCATAGATCTTGAGCATCTTGATCTTGATCGTCGGAAACTCTACGCATATGTGACCAAAATAATGCATCCCTTTGACTAGCTGGCCAAATACGCTTATGCGTCTGAAGGAAAACTAAAGTATCTTTTGAAATATTTTCGATAACTGTCATATCTTCGAGCGTCGCTTCCCATCCACTTCTGTATTCTGGACTAAAGAATATTTCGCATACTTCATGACCAGTAACTCCTTTAACCACGTGACATGCTTTCAAAGGATCAACTACTAAGCCATCTGCTTCTTCTTCTCTTCTATACATTCGCATATCACCATCTTCAGCAAATAATTGCCATCCGCCTGCGCCACCAACACCTAATCGCGCATAATGCAATTGTTGCATAGTTACTTTTTCAATCTACAAGTAAAAATTCATAATTACTTAAAGTTTGAAAAATTATGAAAAAACATGAGAACGAAAAGTAATAATACAATTACCTCTGGCCATAATTTATGTTTTGTTACTGTTGTGGTTGGCATATTTGTTACAGATATAGAAACAGACTTCTGTTTCAAGCGATCCCTTAATTGATTTTCTTCTTCAATTTTATCTAAACCAGTCTCTACTGCATCGTAAAATTCCTCATCACATAACGCACTATGTGGGCCTTCCTTAAAAATGATATAAAAAGATTGTTAATATATATATATATATATAAAATTGATTTGTTTTGTAAAAACAATTTAATAATACAAAAGTATAAACTTTCAATAGATTCTTTTTTAACTTAAAACTCATGTTGAACATATTATTTTAATTGATTTAAATTCATTTGTTTTTTTTCCTAACATTACAATGTTTACAGCTGCTAAAGTAGAAGTGAATATTCGGAATATGATCATTGATTTTAAAGAAAAGGTAAAATGATTTGAGCGGGCTATGATTGAGGGGGGGGGGGGGGGTACGAAGTCTCCCTTATCACGTTTCCACCAATTTCCCTGGATAATCTCTGCTACTGGTTATCTCCACCAATTTTTTTTCTCAGCTCCTTCGGAGTTGAAGTGTCGACCGTGACTAATATAATCCGCGCGTATAATAGATAGGTAAAGAAAAAAACAATACACCGTACGCGAAAAAAATATATACCACGCGCCATATGAAAAATTGTAGCTTCTTCAATTGGAATTTGTTAGTATTAATCTATTTACATATATATATATATATATATGATTTTACTAGTCGAATGATACTAAACATGGTATATATCGAATAATTTTTCATTTAAATAAAATATAAACAATTTAACTTAGAATATTTTGTTTAAACTAAAAATTACCCTATATATGCCGTTTATTGTCATTTGACTAGTGAAATAGTAGTAATGAAATGATATTAATAATTTTAATAATAAATGCTATCGACTTAAAATCTTTTCTAATCATATTTAAGAGTGCATAACTAATGTATAAAAATATAAATGAACTGGTAATTTTAGAGGGTTTAATTTATGAATATATTTATTTTAACATTTTTGCAAAACATTTTGGGCTGTTGTCACAATTAAAGCAGGCAAGTTTCATGTACACCCTAACGGGCAAAAATCTCAAAAACTGTCAATCGAAATTTGCGTTTCCGTATTTTCACCCGTTATGTTTTCTATAAGGCTTGCCTGATTCTACTATGGACAAATAGCCCTTTGAGAAAATAAAAAGATTTGAAATAATAGTAGATTGTTCAAAGTCAAGGAAGAGTTTTTGAACAAGCCTTCAAAATATATTAATAAAAGTCTTATCCACAATTTTTTCCCTCAAAATATTAAAATCAGATATGTATTTAAGAAAATACGGTTGTTTAAAGTTGCAAAACAAAAACAAAATTTGTAAAAATAGAGGGAGGGTCATTTACATCTAATGTGTATACATAATATTCCAGAATTAATGGCTATACCTGAAACACTAAATAGAAAATCCGATTCTAAAAAGGCAGCACTAATACAATTTTTTCGAATTTTATATAAACATGTTTAGCCTCAGTCTCTGCATAAAATATTATGCAATATGGTAAATATTAATAATAATAAAAAATTGTATGAGTTTTCGGTAGATATAATAATAATGATAAAAAAGTTTAATAAGTTATTTTCATATTGCTAATATTTTTCAAATTACATAAAAATCCATCAAAGTATAAATTAATTAAGTTGATGGCCTATTAAGATAATTATGTAATTTGTTAAATATGAGCAATATAATGAAGAGTGTGCAATAGTTTTTCATGAATATAATAATTGAAAAAAAGTATAATAAATATTTTTCTCATTATTGTTATTTATTGAGTTACATAACAATTTTTTAACGACATACATTGCTATGTAACTTCATAAATACTAAATGTATGAAAAAATTCAACAGTTTTTTTGTTGCCTGTTTAATATTCACAAAAAACTGTTGTACATTGTATTTGATATTGTTCATATTTAACGAATTACAAATCATTTGTGTAGGCTATCAACCAAGCAGATTTAGACCCAGATAGATTCGTATGTAACACGAAAAATATTAATATTATAACAAAAATATATTCTACTGTTTTTATTATTTTTACTATATCTAAAAAAATTTATAAATTTTTTTAATATTATTAATATTTACCAACTTGTATAACAGTTTAAACAGACTATTAGATAAAACATAATTGTTTAACATGGTAAATATTAATAATATTAAAGATTATAAGTTTTTTTTTCAAAACTAGGTCTTTTAGGTTTATGGATTGGCCATTATTCAAGAACATTTTGTATATATAATAATACGTCAATAAAACATATAATTTTAGTTTCTTCCAGAAAACAATCAGTAAATTATTTTCAATAAAATGTATATTTTGAGTTTTTGCTTTTCATTTTTTGTCCTTTAAAATTAAAGAAACTAAAATTAAAAAAATATATATTTTTACCAAAACTGATATTCTCATAAAATACTGAACCACAAACGAAGAAGCTGAGATTTCTACAATGAATTTTTTTCTTATTTAACTCTATTCATTATTTATAGGTATTTTTCATTGTAATGAACAAGCTTAAAAATATGTTATTGACACACACCGTACATGATTATGTGCTGAGTTGTATGATGTATATGTAATCTTCTTTATAGTTAATGCAAAGTTTGTAATAATAGTTTTGTAAGATCTAAAATAGCTCACTTCATAATCTGGGCCTCCATGAATCAGAACTCTGGGTCGTGAAAAGTCATTTTGATGCAGAGCGATTTGATCCTTTAGAGTTTTATAAAGTTCTTGCATTTTTTTCTTTTTTTCAAACTCTTTCTCCCATCTTTTTCTCCATGCTTCTTCTCGTTGCATCATTAATTCTACACAATGCTGCAAAGTTGCTAAGACACCTTCACTAGTTGCTTTAAATGTAATTGCTTCTCCCTTAAAATCTACAGATTGCTCAGCTGGATTAAAAGAAAATTCAGCTTTATTATCTAAAATAAAAAGTGATAAAATAATTATATTAGTGTTAACAATTTTGGAAATGATTTGAAAAGAGTTCTAACAACCTCTTTCTTTTTTCACATTTCTAGCATTTTCAGCACAATTATCAAAATATTTTTGAAGAGTATCTACTTGCTTCACTAAAATATCTCTAAATGTTTCAATTTCAGCCAATTTTTCTTTCAGTCCTCTTATACCACGTTTGCTAAGACTACCAGCACTGGCAGTAGACTGTGTATTTGATATAAGTGAAATGGCACTACCATGACGTTTTAAACTGTTCTCACTTCCATAACCAGATTCCGACTGAAGAAAGTAATATTAATGTAACAAGAAAACTTATTTTGTATATTATTTCTTATTTCATATGTATAGTGTTAAAATTTAATATCAATACCTTATAAGACTTTAAAATATCAACCCATCTTTGTCTTTCTTCTGGACTACTAGCTCTCAAATACCAGACTAGACAATCATTTACAGATACGTCAAATCTACATTCATCGAATTCATGGGCCTAGAAAAAATTGTGTTGAACAAATATATAAGGAATAAAATCAAAAGTATCAAGTTTGTAACATGGACACCAAACCTTAATTATCGCTTTATATAAGCTTATGGAACCTCTGCAGCCAAAACCACTGTCCTGTTCAGATTTATAATAAGACAGTGTACCATCTTTGAGAACAATAAATCTTGTTTGCCACCCATGAATATAGTTCGTCCATTTTGATAAAGTACCTTGTAGTTCTGGTACAATAGCCCCATCAGAGCCATCTTCGTCTACATCTTCACTGTACATCTCACTTTCCAAACATTCAGTATCTTCATTATTAAAACGAATAGTTTCATTTTCATCAGCCATTTTTATAAATATCTTTATTCTAGGTATTAAAAGATTGGAGTTTTCTCATAAAAACATACTCCCAAACTTTTAGCTAACACAATCTAACAGATTGATAGCTAATGTTTAATTAGCTATAAAAAATGTTAAGTTTTCTGAATGACTGTGCAAAACACCTCTGACAATTTTGGAAGACATAACCTTGCTCGAATGGTGTTTCAACGTACTTACTATTAATTAGTGACAACTTAAGTTTTATAGTAAATAATTTTAAATTGTGCCAATCATTATAAATATTAATTTGGCAAGTACGACAATCATATAATTACAACTCTTTGGAAAACAATGTCATGTAATTTGACATAGATTTAAAGCAATAATAATGTTATTTTCTTGATCAAAGAATTCTCTTTTCTGTTAAGTTTCGATTTTATCCACCAACTGTCGATAATGTAATAAGAATTAAAAAGCTTGAGAATTGAGATTATATAGCTTTACATTACTTTTCTTTATTTGATTAGAAAAAGATTATGGAAAAAAATGAAAGAATATGTATTAGTAAATAATGTAAGTATCAATCTATATGTATATATATGTATAACCAACATTCACATATTTTACATTCATCCATCGGCCACATGCATCTATCGTATGTACATACATACATACATACGCAGCATACACTGACCGGACGTCACCCGCCCGCATGCGCTCCGCCAGCTTCGTATGTTGTGTTTATATGTATGTATATGTATGTATCAGTTATGTAGTACTCACCCCTTCTCCACTCAAATTTTCTATACTGCTATTGTATAATGTGTTTATGGGTAACGGCTAACTTCATGCAATTTCATTGCGAGGGCAGGGAGACTGGGAGGAGTGGGAGGCTTGATTCAGCTTGATTCCTCTGGGATCTGGCATCACTGGAGTGTTGTGCAACTGTTAAGCAATTCTTTTTAAACTCCTATTACTATTGGATAAAACTGTAAGATCTAAAAGTAATAGCTAATAACATACCTTGTTCTCTCAACAGTTGTTTCTGTTGAATGCCACCACTGAATGTTACGCTGTAAGCTATTATCGAATATCGCTGTTACGCAGTATGCAACGAATTAGAGAAATCTAACCTTAGTTTAAGTAGTTGAAACGTTTCGAGATGCTTAGAGATGTCAACGAAATTTGTAAGTATTGTAGTATTATTCATTAGTATCACATAAAAGTTTTTCATATACAAATGAATTTTAAACAAGGTTGTGCATAATGGAACTAATACGTACTTGTACCGGCTATAACTCGAAATTATTTCTCAATATATCCAGAAAATGCTTTAATAATCAAACAAGATTTATCAGGTATTTGTATGGATTTATATGTATATAAAACATTTGAATTCTATTGATATTCCAAAAGTAGAAAGATTCAATAGAACACTTGAGCTTTTAGATTAGCAGAAGTTGGAAAATTGGAAGCTCCAAAACTACAAGGAAAGTATGAAACTGGTCAGTTAATTTTACACAGAGTATTTGGCTACCGTGGTGTAATACTTTTTCCATGGCTGGCTAGAGTATATGACAGGGACATACCAAATAAAAAAGAAGGGTATGTTTATCATGTTTTTACCAATTAATATTTTAGTTTATCTAACTATACTTTCATTTTAGTAATGAGAGAAATTTTAACAGTGTTGGTAAAGAGGTAAAGGGCAGAGCACACACATTTTATCAAGTTCTAATTGATCAAAGAGACTGTCCATATATCGTAAGTAGAATTATTAACAATTAATGAGACATGATAGAATATTAGATCTTTTGTAAAAACTTCTGTTATTTTTATAGAGAGCACAAACAGAAGGAGTTACATTTTTGGGTAATCATGAAAATAGTCGTAGTTTATATGCCATACCAGGATTAGATTATGTTGCACATGAAGACATTCTACCTTATAAAACCAATGAAAAATCTGCCCTTCAACATGAACTTTTTGATAAATTTTTAAGCTATAATGCCGATAGAGATCCTCCATTTATAGCACAAGACACTCTCTTGGCATGGCAACAAAAAAATCACCCGTGGCTAGAGCTTTCAGATGTTCACAAAGAAACTACTGAAAATATTAGAGTTACAGTTATTCCATTTTATATGGGATGTAGAGAAAGTCAAACTACATCGGTTTATTGGGTATTCTTAATGATTATTTTACTTTTCATTCTGTTAGAAATAATCATTCTAAAGTAATAATAATATTTATATTACAGTGGCGCTATTGTATTCGTTTGGAAAATTTAGGTAGTTTGAGCGTGCAATTACGAGAACGACATTGGAGAATATTTAGCCTCTCTGGTACCTTAGAAACTGTTAGAGGCAGAGGAGTGGTAGGTCAGGAACCAGTCTTATCAAAAACTTTACCAGCTTTTCAATACAGCAGTCATGTAAGCCTGCAAGCTCCTAGTGGACATATGTGGTACTTATTAAAATAATTTTTCAATATGAAAGATTTTTATGATTGATCTACAAAAGTTGAGTAACTTGATATTATAAATGGATAATTAGTACAAGTCAATACATTAAAAATAATTCAGTGTTTTTAACAGGTCACTCAATTTGAGTGATGAATATAGAGTATGTGTTCATAAGTATCCAGATAGAGGTATCTTAAAACTGGCTAAAGATACAAGAAATATTTATACAGCTCTTCATGAAAAAGAAAATGCAACTTACAAAAAATAGAATTTTCATAACATTTGTGAGCCATGGTAGTCATTTTCAGTTTTTTAAATTCAAACCTTTATTTTTTATTGGATATTTTTTTAGCTCACCTCAAAACCTCTCTAAAACTCTATTTTAACTTTTTCATTTCATCCAGTCATTAATGAAATATTTTAATTTGAATTTGCATTGAAGTGAAAACTTAACTGAAGTAGTGTGTGTTGTCACTTTGCATTGTTGTTCACCTACATATTATTTTCCATTTAAAATATCTCGTAAACAACTGAATAAAGTGGAAAAAAGATTTTGAGAAGCTCTCAAAGCAAGCTACAAAAATTTGTGATAAAACGTACAGGATTCATTTAAAAATCTCAATGTGACTTTTGTATCTCAGAAATGTCATAAAAATTCTAAATTTTGTAAATTACATTTTGTTCATTATGAAAAGTCATATCAATATTTTTGATGAAAATTCTCGTATCTTCAGCTAGTTTTAAGATATTTGTCTTAACGTTATATACAAACAACTTATATAATGTTACAAAAAAGTAAAATAAATATTGGAGCCATCAGTATCCTAAGATGGAGAAATACTTGAATTACTCAATGGAATGGTTCTCTAGAGTATGTCATCCATTTGTTCATCATCATAAAACGTCTATTTTGATCAGTCTTTGAAAAATATTAATAATAATATTGCACAAATTTCGTTATAGAAACTAATTACTATTTCTTTTTAAGTTGCAATAGAATAATAAATTCATGCTGAATCGTTAGTTTTTTGTGCCTTAATGAGATGCATAATTTTGCGAAATATTTATGATTCGAAGTTAACGGGATCCTTCATACCGACATTACATAGCGAAAACCGAAAATGTATGTCAACGATACGGCGTTATGTAACGCCTAATTTTAAACACATTATAATATTTCAGTGATGTCGCGATCTGCCTTTTCTAGTAAAATAATAATATTTTCAAAGAAACAATTTTATGTCCAAAAAATTATTTATAAAATAATTTTTTCGTTTATCTTTCAAAAATCTGACTATTTTATCAAGAAGAGCAATTTGCGACATGTCTAAAATGCTATAATAATTTTGAAATAGGTTTTTATATAATACTATATCATTGACACGCATTTGTACTTTGTAACGTATGTATGAGGGGCTTCGTTAATATCATACATTTTTAAATCTGTCAATTAAAATAACAGCAAATTGCACGCATATTCTAGCAACATTTTATTAATTGTGTTTTGGTTTTGAATACCGGTATTATACAAAATTACAATGTTATGCAACTTTTGTAGGATCGATCTTAAACATTTTTTCAAAATATTATATATTACATTAATTTTCTAAGGGGTACATTCAGGATGGAGCGAGAAGATGGATATGCCTTTGATTGCCGAATACCTCCTTTTTCTTTAGAATCTAAAACGGATGAAACAACTTCTTCAAATATTGAAACATAATACTGATGAATTATTGTGGTTAAATTACAAATATTGCTTATTTCAATTTTGCATGGCAATATAAATACATATTAATTAAATAACACAAGTGATATTTCGTAGATTTTATTTATGTGATATAAGTAATTTTAAATGTAAAAATTATATATAATAATTTATAGCTAATGTATAGTATCAAACTATTAGATGTACATTACTTACCTTAGAAACTTCCTATAGTTGAAAAAATTTAATAACTTTTGAACAATTAAATAATTAAATCAAATTTTATTAACGAAATTGCGGGTACGTATATAAAGAAAATCAGTATAAAATTTATTTTAATCATTCTTTGCTAAGTACCTATCAATATAATGAAGTAATTCAAAACCTACTTCTACCATAATTAATAAAATGATCATCCATTCTAATCGAATATGGTGGCGATCGCTCAGGTGCGTTGACAATAGTTCGATAAGCTCTAAGCAATGATTTAACTTTTCATTCATAACCTGTAAAACAAATGAAGCCATTGAATATTATCTAAATTTATATTGATAATGCAATTTGTATTTTTAGCTTACCCGTGTTCGTTTAGCGATACTAAAATATCCACAAGTTGTTTGATATAATTGCTCCAAATCATCTCTTTCCCAATAAATATCTGGAGTATCAAGCAAATCTGATCTTAAGTTAATCAAATGCCTTAAAGCAAATAACTCTCCTTGCTTTCTTAATACTTCCTGGCGGGTCAGCCTAATTTTTCTACCTAACTTCAAATCTTCTGTTATAAACTCAATAGAATTTACATAATGAAGCAGCGATGCTTCCCATATTCCCAATTTTACTGACTGAGCCATTGCATTGGAAAAAGTGTATTTGCTTAAAGTTGAATCTGTATTGCTCAATATGATATCTCCATTTTTCAAATAACTCTTTTTTCTGAAATTTGGTTATATATTAACTTAAATCTGCTTAACTCTTATTTATATATTTTTAATGAATAAAGTTTTATACCCTGAATCGTCATAACAGTAATTCATACTTTCACTCTCGGCGTCGATTAAATCCGAATTATAACTATTCTCTTCGTAAAACTTAAGCATGTCTATAATATTTCTGCTTTCCCTGTCTGACAAATTCCACATAACAACGGCCCCTTCTCGAAAGAAGAAAATTTCTCGTGATTCCTCATTTCCCTCCAAAGGATTAATCACAGCATGAATGACATCCTGTAAAGCTAATGAGCATAAAAAATCATATGTTTTTAAGTAATCATATATTAACTTCATAAACTTAATATTTCTAAATAAAATTTAACTCTAATATGGTCATTTATTTGAACTGATCATTTTGTTGACAACTCAAACAAAGTTTGCTTATGTAATATAAGGAAGGGAAAACAAACAAAAATACATTTAACTTTTTTTAATATAAAATTGTAATTTTGTAAGTATTTTCATGTATATAAACAACTAAGGAATAATTAAGAGCATTGTTCATGGTACGCATACCCGTATTTTATAAATCTACCAGAAATGGACTGTCGTTTGCACCGTCGCCAGAGGAAACACCGCCTTCATTGGCCGTTTCTAATTTTGTTCTATGCAAATGACCAGCCTGTTTATTCACAAAAATTTCATTTTTATTGCCTAAAATGACACCAAAAATCCCCAACTCTGATACTAATTGCTCTAATTTAATCTCTTGACGGCCTGGTACTATTCTATAATTATTTTCTACAGGTGGAAAGATTTTATCCATCAATATCCAAGCTGTCCTTTCTTGTGAATTTCTATTTAATGTCAAGAAGTCTTTTATCTCATTTCCATATTTATTATTAGAGCCTCCCTCCCGTTGTGGCTTTAAGACAAACTTTTCTGGATTGGCAATTGCCATGTCTATTGCTAATTCTCCTTCCTCATCAAAATCCAATGCATATAATCCTAAAAGTGTCAAGCATTGATAAATCATATTTAAGGAGATCCATGACTGAGCAATAATTTCAATCAAGAAAATCTTCTAAACCAGTGAAGATATGTTTTTTTCTACTAAGGAGTAAATTTACTCTACTCTGAATGTTTAAGGGCGCTATAGAGTCAGTTTTTCGAAATTCATAAAAACAAAAGAATTTTACAATATTTTTTTCCTTTTAAATAATTGTGAAAAAGTTAGACTATAGTGTCCTCGGGCAAACGTCAACGAGTTATTGCATGCCAATATAAAGAAAATACTCTTAAAAATTTTGAAGGTATTCTTGACTGACTAATTTAGCTCTTACATGAAAAAAATTATTTTTTTTATTTCCAAAAAAGAAGCAAGGTTTTAGCATCATTATGCGCAATAAACTAAATATTTTGATGAATGGGGAAATTGTTTATTCCCTATATTTTATATTTTCTCAATTCAAGCTCTGTCTCGATCATGGATCCTCTTATCCCTTTGCACTCTACTATCCCATATTAGGGAACATGATATTCTCTGTATGGAACCAGAGTGCAAAGGGTTAAAGTTCTTTAATAATATTCTTTCTTCAATTGTTAAATGTTACAGATTAAAATTCCTACCAACAAATGTTTTTTCAATTTGCTTTATAGCTTTGTCATCCTTTAAAAATCTGACAAGCACACCAGGCTTTGCAAGAGCTTGTTGAATCTTCTTAGTACCAGCTAAATGATATTGTATAGATGGACTTTTTATTGCTTTTGATCTTTCTATGAGTAACCTAACATCCCATTCTTTTTCAGTAGGATATTGAATCGGATCATATCCACTTCTATAGTATACTACTGATATCACAAAATCATCTACTATCAACTCCTTCTTATCATTTAATCTTGCAACACTAGACAATTGTGTCAGACTTTTACGAATAACAGTAACATTAATATTCTGTCTTCTTATTTCAAATTCATGAAAACGCTGATCACAAATATTATATGTAACATCTTCAACAACAAATAAAATTGCGGCTCTGGAAATATTTCATCATTAAGCAAATCCAATTGCATAAAAATGGAATTTAATTTAACAGAATTAGATAAACTAATTTCCATTGTAATAATTTAATAAAATAAAACTCTTACTTAAAATTTCCATATATTTTCCAAGCTTCCAACATACCAGAACAAATCTCTTGCAAAGCACTATTGATTGGAAGGTTCTTAATATCTGTTGAATATCCAAGCTCTTGAAGGATATATTCATGCAATTCTCTTGTAGCTGGTCCAAGCCAGCCACATCCTGAGGCAATAGTATTAATTTCCACTTGTTTACAGCAATAATCAGCTTGAGAATCTTTATTCAGCATTAAATCTGATCTTAGTAGACCCAAACTGATATCTTGTATTAGTCCTTCTTTGTATACAGTTTCATAGATATCAAATAATTTTTTGGTAAAATTATCAACTAATGTAGTTGGCTTTAAAGTTTCTCTTAAAAATTCATAATCGTATGCTACCCTGTGCATAAGAGTATTGACAGAAGTCTGAAGTTCGCAAACCATTTCAAACACTTTTTTAGGAAAATAGGATGGAAAAAGAACAAAAGAGACATGTTGCAACATATATGGCTTAAAATCAGTCTTTGGTCTCATACAGACTCCATTCAACAATGCCCAATCAATAGCTCTGTCTACTAGATCATTAAATTGTTCCTTTGTTAATGAGATTTCTATATGAGATCCCATCAAAAATCTCTTTCTGTGATTCATAATTATTATATAATTTTTGAAATTATTAAATCCAAACACAAGTGTGACCCTCTCATATAAAATCTGATATTTATACGAGAATTTTTATAGATGGCTTAAAAATGCGAAGATAATAAAATCCGGAAACTGGATAAAATTAATAAATAATTCTTCAATGATGCCACGCCCTTAAACTCACAATATCCATTTTAAATAAAAATTAATAAATTTCCCGGACCATTAAAAACAGCATGTCTATTCAACGCTATTGATAATTGATAGCACATCTGTTGGACTTTTCGGAAATGACTAACTTTTTGGTTGGTAACGTGTATAAATACAAACGACTTGTATTATGAGGTTTATATAAGTTTCCTTTCCTTATTTACGTTTATATACACCTTACAGCTTTATTGCCACACATTTTTTTCATATTTTTTAAGAATGGTATTATTCTTTTTTGTAACACTTTCCAGATTACCCTTGTACGTATTTATGACCGTTTTTTAAATTCAGTTATTTGTGATAGATTTGTAGAGGAAACCGTGATGTTTTTGTAGAGGTTATATAAGGTTAATTTGAATTAATATTTTTAAATAATAAAACTGGCTAGATTAATTATTTTCGCACATTTTGTGAGCGTTTCTTCAAAATTATTCATTGCTAAAGGTTTGCAGTAAAACAAGAATTTAGGCAATTTATAAAGCTAATAAAACTAGTTTAATTTTGTGAAATTGGTTGATTAGATTTACTTCAAATTATTAATCGATAATATAATAAAAAAATAACCAGAAATGAATTAGGGTGCATTCCAAATTATGCAAAATCGCACTAATAATATCACGCATACCATGCGCATGAAGTATACAGGGTGTTTCTTTAACGGCGGCAATATAGTATAGGATTGTAGTTATCAATTTTTAATGAGTAGTGTAGTTTAATTATTTTCATTGTTCATTATAAATGTCACTTCTTCTCAGCTTTTTTTGCTTATTACATTGAATACTTAAATTAGGGTGAGTCCGACCAAAACCTGTAAGGTAAAATTTTACCATGTAGGATTGCCAATTTGCTGTGAATTAGCCAATCAGCATATGTGTTTTCGAAAAATTGGCAATCCTACATGGTAAAATTTTACCTTACAGGTTTTGGTAGGACTCACCCTTAAATAAAATATGGTAATTTTGCTATAGTTAGATGATAAGAAATATCTATATATACTTCCGTTAAAGAAAACACTGTAGAATGTAAGTAGTTTATGCGCGCATATGTGTAATTTCAAATAGACTCTATAGTTTTCATAAATTTGTACAATTTATAAATGTAAAATAATTTCATGGTTTAGTGATATTAAATTAATGAAATATAAAATGTTATAATACTGACTAATAAATACAGAAATATGATGAAGTGTAATTATTTCAGACCATTAATGGAAGAAACAGAACAAATCAAGGTGCCTCTGTAACATATATAGATCAATTTTAAATAGGCATTACTAATAAAATCAATGTCAAAAATATGAAGTTTACTATTTAAAGTCCTTCATTGAGCTGTTTCTTTTTTAAACTGACTTAAAAAAAATTAACTTACTATTAGAGCTAATAGTAATTTCCTTAGGTACATATAAGTTATCGTTCAGGAAGCTTTGAATCAAACGTTCTAAGTCATATTCTTCAGCAGTTGCCAATGCCTTTACACTCCATTGCTATAATAAGATATTTAATTTAGGTAATAACAATATTAAAATATTGTCTATTAAAAATAAAATACAATTTTATTTACTGTACAAATAGCTGCATGTTTCTGATCAGTCACTGTTAATCTCTTTCGAAGTGGTCTCTTTTTGATTTGAAGCGAAGAGATTTTATTTATATCTTCTGCCTTTTGATTTAAAGAAAAAACTTTAGTATGAATTCTATTACCAATTTTATATGAACCATTTGTTAACAATTGTGTTGGCAATAGTTGAGTTTTAGTTTTTAAAATTGAACAGCAATAACTTGCAAAATTCTGGCTTATTTTAAAATCAATATTCTTATTATTTTTTAACAAGAATAAACGTGGTATTAATGAAAAATTCATTTTTCTCAGTTTAACAACTTCAAATTCACGTCAAACTCTACTAAAGGTTTACTTAGAATTAATTAGCTTTGTTTCATTTAGAAATACTAATCAGAATAGAAAGAATTTCTGACACTTCTAGTCAAGACATGAGAAGACTATTTCAGAATTTTATAATTTGTTACGTTTTTTAAGTCTATGCTAAATTATTTGTGTGTGCGAATTCTAATTAAAATTTAATGTAACGTTTAAGATATCTTCGACTGTCTCTCTGACTCAACTCTTACTACACGTAGCCATGTCGTTCATGTAGGTTAGGATAGATTGAGATAGATTAGGTGGATTAGGTTCAGTTCACTTTCTAGTTACATGAAAAAACGGTTTTTAAGGTTCTTTTTTGGTTTCGTTTCAATTTTATTTTAGTCATGATACACTACTACATTTTTGTAGCATATAAGTCCTGTTCTAATACATATCATAATTTATTTTAATTGAAAAAGTAATAATAATAAAAATATGTATACAATTTAAGTGTACAAAAAGGTGGCAAAAAATCAAAGATTTTTAGGTCACTAATTATTTTGTCCTTGTCAACGTTTTCAGACATTATCAGCTTTAGCTGTTTTATCATTAATAAAGAGTAAGTTTTTTAAACCTCTTGCAGTTTAATTTTTATAGTCAAATGTGCAACCTTATCAACCAAAGGCTAACCTTATATTCATATAGCAAAGGTGAATTAATATCTATACAATTATTGTATTGCTTACAAATTGAAATCCTAGTATAGCTTTTAGTAATAAAAACAGTAAAAATATACATAATTTTTTTAAAACAAATATTATTGCATACCCATAATTCTCTATTTCTGGTACCGACTAGAAAAACAGAAACTGTTTGGCTAGAAATTATTAATCAGGAAACAACTGCAAGCAGAGCTTTAATAATGGTAATAATTGGCCTTATATTAATTAAATAAGATATATAAACAATTTAATAAGCAGCTTGCAATTTTCAACATTTTAGGTCACATTGAGAATTTTCTAAAACTGTCTTACTCTATCTCTATTGACTATTTGCTTCTAAGTCCATATCTGACCATACAGCTTCAGTTTCACTTTCGTCAGGTGCTTCATCATTGTCATCTGTATCATGCAATCCGTCACCAACATCGTATGTAGCTTGTTCATCGCCAACAGTTATATAATAAGATGAGTCTAGTTTACTTGATGTACTATCTAGACGATGCATACCTTCCAAAGCCCTTCTAGAACTTGGATCCAAACTATTATTAAACAAAAAGAATATAAATTAATAAAGAAAACTTAGATGAGAAAGAGAGAAAGAGGGAGAGAGAGAAAAGTGAAAAAAGGCAAATAGGCTACAGTTCTTACTTTAAAGCGACAGCATAATGATCTAAAGCTTTTTCAACGTTATTAACTCTTGACCAGAGATCACCTAGCATTTGATGAAGCTTGCAAGTTGGCTGAATCTCCACTTGTCTCTCTAATAATTCTATTGCAGCTTCCAAGTTCATTTCTTGCTCATATATTTCAGCTAACAAATATACAGCAGGTAAATAAACCTCGTCTTGAGACAATGCTTCTTCTAAAAGATTTTTGGCTTTTCCTACTGATACAGGGTCCTTCATTAAAACAGAGGCATATAGCTGTAATGAAAAAAATAAAAGAAATCAATAACTGTTATTATAATAAATATTGTTAATATCCTATGAATAATTACAGTTAAAACCCTAGGAGTACGCCCTAGTTGTTTGCAAGATCCACTTGCAATAGTTAAAGCTGCTCTAAGCCTGTGCATTCCAACTAAACAGTCCACCATACCTTTATGAGGCTCGTACCTATATGGCTTTAATTGAACTGCATGTCTAAAGAAAGATAAAGAGTCTAGATATTTTTTCTGTTCCATAAGAATATTTCCTCTAAGAATTGCTGCTTCAATATCATTTGGATTTAAATTTAATGCTTGTGCTGTCAATGTGTTTGCTCTACTAAATTTTCTCATAGCATACAAAGAATAAGCCATGGCTACATAGATTTCTCCTGTACATTCACTGTTTACTGTAATCACTGGAATTAATCTATCCAACTCTTTTATATGATGAATCTTACATAAAACTGCAGCATAAATATCTACTCTGAAATTTTCAATGGATAATTATATAGATAATATATTTTTTTTTTTTATTATTAGTTTAAAAACATTTACCCTTTCATCACATCTGGTTCAATAATCCTAGCTCTTCTTAAACATAATAAAGCATTTTTATCATCTCCTGCATAGTAATAGCATTCTCCCATTGTTGTTAATAAATTAAAATTATCTCTTAGTAAATTAACATTATCTAAAGATCTCAATGTCGTCACAGCATGATTATATTCTCTATTATGAATATGAGCATGTGCTTTGATCCAAGTGTTTAACCAATCTAAATTTAATGTATTTGATGCACAGCCAATAACCAAGGAACTGACTTCAATACCTTTAACTCCTAGAGATAACAGTCCTTCTGCTGCTTCCAGAGCTAAAGGACATTCCCTTAATACTTCCTTGTAAGTTGTAATAGCGGATCGTTCCATTCCTTGTTCTTGAAACATTTTAGCCAATGCCATATTGACCTGTGTATCACAATAACCTTATAGAATTATTTTCTAATATTTTTTAATCTTTTAACTGTACCTTAGCAGTTCTTTGTTTCCCAGGAATACTTTGTAGTACTTGGAGTGCTTCTTGAGGATTTTTTATTTTTATTAAACATAAATGAATCTGATATTTAATATCAATGTCAGATGGTAACTCTTTTTGGTTATCTTGTGCTGGTTTAGCAGTATTTTTGGTTTTTAAAAGACATTTCCTAAACTGCAATGATTTTTTATACAAAGATTCTGCTTTCTTATACTTTCCCATATAAAAATATGAGTCTGCATAGTACACAAAAACATGGAATTTGGCATGTGCTGGTAATAACTCTGTATTGTGTTCACTAAGTGACAAGACTAAATTTGCCTAAAAAACAAGACAGATGTTCAAGTTAAAGATATAAAAGTGAAACCTCAAGTTACAGTATATATAAATATAACTTACCAATGAGATAACATTTGAGTATAAAGATTGGTCATATAAAAGTTTTATCTGTTCATATAACCCTGACATTGCTTTTAGGATTTAGTAATATAAATAAATTATCATTATAAGTTTTGAGTTTTCTCAAATATTTAAACGTCGTAAATAATTTCAAATGTTGGCTTGTGATGCTCGCAATAATTATTTACGTAGTAAAAAATAGATATTTACATCAATATTATCAGGCATGTAATGTAAGAAGGCGAAGCAAATTGAAACAAACTAGCAAAGGAGCAAATAACATGGTAGCATTCAGCATTTCAGTAATAACAAATAGTTGTGCAACTGTTAAGCAATTCTTTTTAAACACATACTACTATTGGATAAAATTGTGAGACCTAAAAGTAATAGCCTATGAGCTGTGTTTCAAAACTCACTACTAGCCCATACATTGTCATACATATACATATACATAGTACCTTACAGCGCTGGTGTCTTTTCAAAGCGGTTCCTAAATGCATCAAAAAAGGGTCTTTTCCTAACGGCGGGACATAGGAGATTTCGTGTTATTTGACTATAGTACTTTTTACTATAGTCAAATTACTATTTTCCGTTTAATTTAAGTATTAATCGAAGTCACCAAGATTAATTAAGTAAAATGATATTTATAATAAATAATAAAAGCAATTAAACTAAAGTAACTATTAAAACTTAACTATCTACGCTTTTATTAATTATATTAAAGTATAGTAAGTGCTTCAATGCTATAGTCAAATAACACAATCCTATGTCCCGCCGTTAGGAAAAGACCCTGTAGTATAATGGTTGTAGCATTCAGCAGAGACAAATGTTGAGGGAGCGGTGTATGTTATTGGCTATTACTCTTAGATCCTATACTTTTATCCAATAGAAGTAGAAGTTTAAAAAAAAATCTGGTAACGTTACTGAGCAGTGAGCTGCTACCTCTGCTGAATGCTACATTAGGTGCTTTCCTTTTACACCAAAACTCAGTTTTAAATCTCAGTTATGTGACTCAGTTGAGTATAGTTTATGTTACTTAAATTGTATACAAATGAGTCGATCAGACTCACTTTAGGAGTAAAAGGAAAGCAACTATTATGTACCAATTTAAAGCCGGTGCCTGTCGCCTAACCGGGGAACCTGGGGAGTGGGGAGTGGGGATAAACAAGGACAAATAATGAAGAAAAAAACATTGATAAATAAAATTTGATACATTGCTTCTTTTTTATTATCTATGATTTTAATTTTATGTGAAATTTGTACAAAGGTTATTTGTATACATTAAGCATTTAAATAATGACATTATTTTTATTACTGTATCAATTTTATCGATCAAACGTTTTCTTAAGTGGTTTGTTTAATTAGAAGAATTACCAGGTTGTTGTGAAATTTGAATGATCCGTGATCGTCGTATGTTGCAGAGTTTTAGACTTATTTGAACTGATTAATAGATTTAATTAATTATTATTTAGTTTTATTAAGGAGCTATGGTTAAGTTTTTTGATTGATTAATATAATTTTGTTAAGTGTGGTTTTTGTTCATTACTGATGAAAATATAAATTTTCAGACTACAAGTTATAGAAAACCTGGTGCAAATAGTAAAAAAAAAGGCATGCCTAAATTTGATTTGACTGAGGAGGAAAAAGCTGATATTAAAGAAGCATTTGATTTATTTGATCCTGATGGAACTGGAAGAATATCTACTAAAGAATTGAAAGTAGCTATGCGAGCTTTAGGATTTGAACCAAAAAAGGAAGAAATCAAAAAGCTAATAGCAGACATTGATCCAGATAGTACTGGCAAATTATCATTTGATGAATTCTTAAATGTAATGTCTTCAAAGATGGCTGAGAAAGACTCTAAGGAAGAGATATTAAAAGCATTTAGACTCTTTGATGATGATGAAACAGGAAAAATAACACTGAAGAATTTAAAAAGAGTGGCTAAAGAACTAGGAGAAAACCTTACTGATGAAGAGTTACAGGAGATGATAGATGAGGCTGATAGAGATGGGGATGGAGAGATATCTCAAGATGAATTTTTACGGATTATGAAAAAGACTAGTCTTTATTAATAAGTTAAGATATTTTATAATTATAATATTTAAAAATAATGAAATAAACATTTTTCTATGTATCAGTTTTTATTTTAGTTTAAGCTTGTTCATTTGTTTCTGCTGAACATACAGCAGTTTCAATCATGGATCTTACCTGTTGAGCTCTTTGTTTGGATATTGCTAAAACGTTAAAGAGTAGATTGTGAGATATTGATAAGCCACCTAAAACAGATAAATTATTAAAAAGATTCCTAAATTCTTAAGAAATCATTTAAAACATACCAGGCTTATGAATACAACAAATGTTATCTTTATTTGTTACAACTACCAGTGTTGCTAAAGCTAAAGACTCTTCTTCATCTGTTGGATCCACAACTAATAATTGACTATCAAAAAAATTTTAATTAGTTATTTGCTAAGAATAAAATTTTTATATAAGAACAACAAAAATAATGAAATATATTTACTTTTCGAATAAAGCAAAGCTTATTGAAACTGGACATGCTTCAAATGGAAATGGTAGCCTGTTATGAGGATAAACAATACTGCCTCCTGTTTCGATTTTATAATCCACTTTTGGTAAAGTAACTAAAAAATTATTCTTAATCAAATATATGTAAAAATTTTATAATTATACAATAAAACCATATTTTTCTTACGTGTTTTAAGTGCTGCTGTTAAAGCACCCATGCAAGCATCCAAAACAGATCCATCATAATTTATACACAATAAATCACAGTATAGTGCCCAAACTAATTTATCTTTACAGATACATAGATTTTCCAGTTTAATTGCTTTAGAATTTAACAAGATGTTGTTAATAAGTGTTGTAGCAACTTGAGCTTTTTCACTAGGAGGGCCTGGACGAAATTTGGGAGAGCACAATGGTGAAAACTCTACATTTGGTATGAGATATCCTTGTCCTGGAGTTTCTGGCTTAGGCACTGCTAATTCCTATGGAATATCATCAAATTGAATCCCTAACAAAAATTCTATAATGTAATACTCAAAATAGAATACTTACAGCTTTAATCCCACATACTACTGTTGTATTACCAATTTTAAATATTGCAGAAGCATCTGCTTTTATAATTGATGAAACATTTACACGTAATGGACGGAATGATATAAATTGCCTACCATCTGGCCTGATGTTATTTGCCTTAAACATATAAAAATGAGAAAAAACTGAAAAATAAATTGTAATTTAAATAAAGCATAGAAATATATATACTCACTAGATGCTCATTTAAATATTTTACAGGATGAATTGTTCTAAAAAGAAAAATGAACAGTAATATAATAAACAATTAAAAATTTAATAATACTTAGATATTTTTGAAAAATATTTTATTTACTTGTATTGATTATCCATGGTAAATCTAACAAAGTAATTTTCCAATCTAGTAAACTAACATAATATACATATAAAATGTCACATTTGTTCACTGTTCAAAATTGAATCATGTTACATTGTAGGGTGCGTTCACGGAGACGCTATTAGCGTTATTTGGCACTATTGCGCAGAGAAAATTGCCTGCGCATTAGCGTTGATAGCACTCCGTGAACACACCTTGTATGTATGTATGCGCATTGTGCATACGATGCATACATATGTATATACATGTACATACATACTGGTCATAACTCATATGTATACTCTCATACTGGCACTTGGCAGCACTTATGAGTTGAGTTCGGAATTAAACTCTTTTCACTCCGACGGAGCTTTCCCTAGAATTCCCTATTCACTCCGTCTAGTAATTCTGTGTCCGGGAGCAAGTTAGAGAGTGAATAGGGAATATGGAAGAGCTGTGATAGCTAATTGCTATTCTATCCCCACTTTTAAAAGGAAAATAGGGGTAAGGATAAATAAGAAATATTAGCACTAATTGGGAGCTCCGTCTGCCTAGTTTAAGCGGGAAAGAAGCAAAATTGACAAATGTTGGTTTCATTATTTTGGAATTAAATTTCAAACGTTTGTTTATATAAATCTAAGGGCCTGATAAAGTAAGTGAAATAAAATTTAAAATAATACAATATCGTGTATAGTTAAAAAATTAATCTTTTATTTCTTTTTAACAGTTGTTATGAATAATGAATTTAGTTCGTGTAGACTCTACCAATTTTAATTTAATTTATTTTGATAAAATAAAAATGGATGTCCTACTGCAAGAAAAAAGTAGTGAGTAGTTTATAAAATTATATTAATATATGGAGGGATAAAGTTGCTACTGGAATTTTTCATTTTTGCTGTACTACTAAATTATTGCAATTAATTGAAAGAAGACAGTTATCAAAATAAATTAAATTAAAATTGGTAGAGTCTACACGAACTATATTCATTATTCATAACAACTGTTAAAAAGAAATAAAAGATTAATTTTTTAACTATACACGATATTGTATTATTTTAAATTTTATTTCACTTACTTTATCAGGCCCTTAGATTTATATAAACAAACGTTTGAAATTTAATTCCAAAATAATGAAACCAACATTTGTCAATTTTGCTTCTTTCCCGCTTAAACTAGTCAGACGGAGCTCCCAATTAGTGCCAATATTTCTTATTTATCCTTACCCCTATTTTCCTTTTAGAAGTGGGGATAGAATAGCAATTAGCTATCACAGCTCTTCCATATTCCCTATTCACTCTCTAACTTGCTCCCGGACACAGAATTACTAGACGGAGTGAATAGGGAATTCTAGGGAAAGCTCCGTCGGAGTGAAAAGAGTTTAATTCCGAACTCAACTATGGTGGCAGTGGTGGCACTTGGCAGTAGTGATGCTCAAGTCATCCAATTATATCGATATTTCATATCATTACGTATTACGAACAGACCTATCGATATATGTTATGTATCGAAGTCAATGTATTGATCTTCGATATATTAGTGCATCAATAATTAATATTTTGTCCACGGCAGAGCGCGACAATCGTTTTTCTGTGAAAGCTGTAAACATATTGAGGTTATTGGAATAAAACTTCTACCATTTATAGATAAGTATTATTTATTTATTATATATAAATCAAATAAAAGAGAACAAGATTCTTTGTTGTTTATATTTTATTACAGATGTCATTTTCTAAAACCCTAGAGATTCTGATCTACATTTAAAGAAGCATACCGAAGAAGAGACACTGATAGCCATCTGCAATCATAGAATATTTTACTTTTCATACAACAGAGGCAGCAGTTAATTTAAAGAGAATACATAAAATATTATATATATATATAAATGAAGTTAACATGTTTTTATGAAATCCAATCTTCTACTGGTAACGAACCTAAAAATAATAATTGTTGCAGGTGTTCGCTACTTAAACGATTCCTGCTTTCTGTAATAATCCTTCCAGCTCTCGAAAACAGTCTTTCACATGGTACTGATGATGCAATTGCTGCTAAGTACCTTTGTCCCAATTTATTCAATGGAGAATTATTAGATTGCCAAAATTTTATAGGGCATGCATCCATCTCAATAGGAGGTTGACTTAAATAAAATTGTAAGTCATCAGGAATTTTATTCAAATGTGCACTAACTTTCTCTTTTGATTTATGTACCAAATTTAGGTGATGTAACCAAAAATTGTTAACATTATTATTTATATTCACACTGACAGAATAATTTTCATCTTTTATATCTGAAATTGGACTATTGTTAATTAGCGCTGCTATATTCATTGTCACTTTAGAGCAAGCTGTTTTGTCATGGAAGTGAATGGATTTAAAACGTGGATCTAAAATCGTTGCAGTAGCCAAAATAGTGTCTTCTTCTATGTTTTGAAATCTTAATTCAATTTGTTGTAGCAAGAGTTGCTTCATATTATTACCTTCCACTGTTTTAGGCTCAGATTGGCTTATAGCTGCTTTTAATGTGTTCACTATAGGTATTGCTTTACTGGCAGTCATATAGTACTCTCCACATATAATCATTGTTGCATCCTTAAACGGCTTCAGGAGTTCTACGAACTCCTTTGAAGTTTGTAGCTCTGTAGCTGTTATCATTGATGGAGCTGCAGGTAATCGTAAAATCACAGAACCAATTTTCTCAGATAATTCAATAAATCTGACTAACATGTCATGTGTTGAATTCCATCTAGTATCTATAGATTGTATCAATTTTAAGTCTGAAACAGCTCGCAGGTTATCCATTGCAATCACCGACTTCTTAAAATATGCTACGATAATTTTAACTTTTCTACAAATGTAGTTAATATTATCGCTTTCTATAACTTTAGAAGGAATCAAATTTAAGGTATGCGCGAAACAAGATAACTGCGTTTCTACGCCAAAAGCATCTTTAACTGCTTTCTTTATATTTGCACCATTATCACATACTATAACTACTATATTAGTAATATTAATTTTCCACTCTTTTACAACGTTTAGCAACCACATTTCTATATATTCAGAGCTATGTCTTTCGGTTAACTCTGTTACTCCAATTGTTATTGATTTGTGTCTATCTTTTTTTATAAAATGAGCAGTCAGTCCAAGAAAAGATTTTGTATTCAAAGGTTCAGTCCATATATCCGTAGTTAAAGATATGTTATCAACATTAGAGAGTTGCACTTTTATTAAATTTGATAAAATGTTGTATTTTTCTTCCATGAGCCTTGTCATTGTACATCGACTTGGAATTTTATATAACGGAACCAATGAATTTACAAAAACTTTAAATCCTTCTTTTTCCACCGTTTGTAGTGGCATGTTGTCTTTAGTTATCATAAATAAAATGTTATTATTTATTTCTATTGCTTTTTTACCACCTTCTACAATCAAATAACAGTAATACCATTACTATATAAATATTTGAATAAAGCACATTTTAATTCTAATGGGGGGGGGGGGGGGGGACATTTTTTATAAACTTTATATTACCTTCAAATGATTTCTGCTTTATTATTTGATTATCGATCCTTGGCTGTTTCCTTTCTAAATTTGAGCCCGATGAAGATTGTATATTAGTAGTATTAGTAATGTTTGCTTTATCCCAATCTGGATCATCTAGTTCCAATGTATTATCCTCAAGCATCTATTATATGTTAAAAATAGAAATTAGATACTTCTATATTAATATTTGTCCCATAAGTGGAAAAGAAACATGAATGTTACCATTATGTTCCTCTTAAAACTTGTATGGTTATTATTTGCAGATGAGGTTTGTATTTCCTCCATATTAATATTTTGATGATATCGTTGAATATGAATTTTCAGATTAGTAGTGTTGTTCCCTTTTACATTTTGTTGACATATTTTGCACTTGCCCCCTGTACTACTTTTAATGAAAAATTTCCAAATTGAACTTCTTGGCGGCACTAAAATAATATATTCAAATTCAAAGAGTTACTTATTATAATTTTATTACAGCATTGCCAATTTACTTTTCTAATTATAGGTAATTATAAGCAGTATAAATAATAATAAAATATAAAATGGGTATAATAGATAAAATGGATTAAATCATACTACTTAATAAGTTAAACAGCTGTGCTAAGGACAGCTAAGGATTAAAGAAAGGAATATTAAGCTGGTGTTAGGAATATATTATTAATCCTGCTGAAAAATGTAAAATAATTTATGTTACAAGATGAAAAATATTAAGTTAATTAATGTAATTACAGATAATTAATCCTCTATCCATATTTACCATTTCAGTATACCTTTGACCTTTATTAGAATGTAATTGCTTAATTCTTTATCTAGTAGTAATATATTCACGAGTGGCAATAAGGCTAATAAATTAAGATTTTTTTATATTTTCCAATTTACTCAGTGTTCGACAGAGTAAGAATTCATCCAAAGTTGGTGTGAGAACAAATAACCTAAGATTCCTAATTATAAGATTAAGCGTTAAAAATTTGATATATTCAAATTATAATATTGATATTCACTGATACAACCAAGTAAAGAATCGATACAAAATATCGATATATTAACATAAAAATATCGATTTTATAAATATCGATATTGTATCAGCATCACTACTTGGCAGTGCTTGGCAGCAGTGTGGCCAGATCGAGGACGTTTCTGTGCGCACAGCGTGGTGGGGACTGGGGATAGAAACCGTCCCTCGATGGCCACACTGCTTGGCAGCACTTGGACTTGGCAAATGGCAGTGTTGGCAGTGAGTGAACCACCAGTGAGAGAAGTCAGTGAACTCTGGAACACGGCCTCAATCAGCTGTCAACGTAAATATTTTTGTTTCATGTAATTTGCATGAACGGAATGGAAGTTTTATGGAATAAGCTTAATATAAGCCGACCACCAAATTGTAGTTGGCGGATGTCGAAGAAAGATTGTAGTAAGTAATATGTACTGACCTTATAATATCACTGTTAACAAACTTCCAATATCTATTAAATTATTCATATTTATTTGACTGTTTTTAGAATTGGATATTAAAAAATTTAAAAGAGTATTAGAAGGGTCAATCCGAAATTTAGAATGTCAAGAAGCTCTGCATACAGAAGCAGCAATATTAAGTAGACTTATTTATCGTATGAAATGTAAATTCAGAAATGACAAGGGACTTAAAAGCATGGAAAAGCTTAATCGAGCTTTGCTTATTTACTTATCGTTAAATCTTGTACAAGAGTATAAATATGTTTATGATTTTATTGACGCAGATGAGAAAGATTATATTTTACCTAGTAAACAAATGATTCAATATCTTCTGGTAAAAGTATACGGTTTTATTAAATTGATGTTACATGTAGAAGAAGTATCTAGGGAAACAGGAAATTTTCTTAAAACAAGAATATCAACAGGACATGCATGGACTTTATCTATAATTGCATATGCAATAGTTAGTAGGATTTGGTAAGATGTTATTGTTTATATCATTTAGTAATTAAATCTTGTTTTGTCCAAGTTCTCATGTATTTGTTTATTTTATAGGATTCTTTCATCTCAGTTGATACAAAAATCGCATGAGTCATACAGAAATCTTGAACCTCTTTTAAAAGAATTTAAACTTGTTGGTACAGTTTGGTTACCTTCAAATTTCAGCTTACCTTATAATTTATCAGAACTTAATAATCTACCATGCATGACCAATATGACAACTAAGTATTAATACACTACTTAAGTAATTAAATAGTTGTTTAAAATACATAAGCTTTAATATCTGTTGTTACTTTGGCAGGTCATTTCCACACAAGAACTTACAGAGTATATTATTTAAATTAATTCAGCATCAAGAAGAAATTTCAGAAAATAATTCAACAGATATAAATACTAACGTTTCTTTAGATGCAACTCATAATATGGAAATAGAACAAAATGATCAAGATACGATAGAGATTACAGATGAATGTGGAGGTGAGCTTGAAATGTACACATTTTGAATGATATAATAATAGCATATTTTATTTTTACTTTTTCTGAATATTTCAGAAATACTAGACAGGAATATTTTAGTTGTAACCAAACCTGTAAATAATAATCCACAAAAGATTAAAAGAGAAACAAAAAAGGAAAAATTATCATTACCCGATGATCTAGATTTTGTAGATGATTGTGGAGAAGCAATAGATAGAAATGATTTTAATAAAAGTAACACATGTTTTATGGAGAAAAATTTGAATACTAGCAAGGTGTTAAATAATTATACAAAAAAATCAAGGAAAAAATCATCCATGGAAATATTAAATGTGAAATCTACATCAGATTTGAGAAAACTGCTTGATTATGAGTCATTGCCAAATATTGATAAGCTGCAGTGGAATATAATAAAAAATAAAAGCAAAATATTCTTAAAGAAAATAAAAAAATGCACAAATGAAAAGGAGAAAAAAAAATTGGTAAAACATGCAATAAACTGTATAAAAAGATGGACTAATGTTAATGCAATTGTAAAATAAAGAAATATTTATTTTTAATGTATAGCAGCAATTTTATTTTTTCACCTAATATAAGTAATATAATAGTAGAAATTAATCTAACAAATAAAAGCGGTTTCATCGTTGTTTCAAGATAAATTTTTATTTCAATATACTTACAATAAATACATTTATTTTGATAGACTAATATTGATATCAATAAATTTTTGATTACTGAATACATTTGAATAGAAATTCCTAATGAATGTTCACGCGAAATGTACTAAGTTCTTGGCCATATACAGATTGCATATTATGAAATGAGAAAAATGATAAGGCGTAAATCAATTTTGTAATTATACATATATACAGTGATAGATCATTTACAATGGAGAATAAATTTGCAAAAGAATGATGTGTTATGTAAAAATGATCCCTGAGTTTTTACCGATTCACATTGAAATAAATTATTACAATACTTGTCGAAGCTATCGCTCATAAAACGAATTCACTGAATAAATACAAAAAAATCAGATTCAGCTTATTAGATCATTATAATATATGTGTTTTTTAAATTATTAATAATGAACAGCTGTTGTTGTATTAAAGAATATACAAAGATTTAGCATCAATTTGACTTAGTTATGGATTCATGGGTACTTTTATTTATTGTACAGTAAGCATCTGTGATTATGAGTTATAATCAGAATTTACATGAAATGCATATCTTCGGGATCTTACCAAAAACTTGAGGCCAAAATTAGTCTGCCGTTTACGCATATTGTTGAAGCAGCAGGCTCGAAACTGACGAGTGCCGCAAGTATCCGCACATTCGCGACCGCATTGGTCGCAGGAAAGTGTTTCGCCAAAAGTCCATAAGGCGCAAACTAAACAAAATGTTTTAATTCTCATAAAATTATTCAATTCTTTCGTTTATTAGAATCTAAATATTTTTGTCATGCTACTTGTATTATTTTTTTGTACAATTTAAATAAATACATGCATTCGAATATCTATCTATAAAAAAATTTTCGAGTGAATAAATGCCAATCATTATTATACATAAAAGAAAGATTAAATCAGATAAGAGTATATTTTTATCCCTTAATTGTAAAAAGTAATAATTAAAGGAATAATATGAGTAAAATAAGGCTCATGCATTTATGTATATTGTAGTGGGATGCCTTGATATCAGTAATGAATGTCAATCAAGCAATTATAAGTTATCCTTCTTATCTTCAGTTAACTCGATCAACGCAAAATTTTCTCCCACTTGCTTAAACTTAGGAAGCATGACTTGAATCATTTTATACTTTATCGTTTGTCAAGCCGGTGATTGTAATACATTAAACAGCAAAATTATCATTTTATCTCGAGTTTATTATTTTTCCCTTTTATCACATCCTGTAGATTCGACCAAAATTCAACGTACAATATTAACGAAAGCTATTTCTATGCATAATCCAAACACGTCGATGTAGCTAATATCTTAAATAATGTATACATGAAAATGAGAATGTTTCCTTCAGTAGTATATAGTTTGAAAAAGAAAGAGTGTAGTATCATAATTATAATATTTATAATAAATACGGTACATTAATGGAAAAATAAATTTCAATAATATATAATAATAATTTATACTGATTGTACAATGACTAGCATCGATTTTGCTTCCGAGATTAGAAATAGCATGAGAAATAGAGATTGTCTAAAACACTCTAATCGTCAATTTTTCGGCAGAAAAATCGATGCAGAACAGTGTAACGTCATTCATAAAATAAATAAAATTAAAGCAAAGTACTTTATTCATATGGCAAGGTATTATCAATTAAGACATTTTTATTTAGTATATATTTAGTGAAAAGATATTCTCAAGATTAGCTATTGTTTAAATTTATTGTAAATGGTAGTTTCAGTGATTAATATTAATTTCAATCACAATAGAAAGCAATAATAGTTGATTATTGCACGGTCTGATCAATTAAGTGACAAAGACCAATGACAGATCCGTCGACCAAAAATAAATTTATGGTGGGTTAATCGGCTTTTCCAGTGATAGAGATATTATAATAGTTTACATTAAATATGCAATTTTTTATTATAAATTCAGTATTGTTTCGACGACTTGAGTCAGATATTGGAACAAAAAAAAAAGCGGAAAATATTAGATATTGAATATTTATTCAGAGAGAAGAAACATTGTACAAAAATGAACAGCAAAACCTTTCTAATTTCCAATAATTGCGAAATTCCATGAGTTCGACAAATCTAATATTTGTGATTATAAATCGGGAATAATTGTCCTAAAGCAAGATCAATATTGAAACTTTAATAATTGAAATGAAAAATAAAATACGTATTATAAAATTAAACGATTGTGTGTGTGGTGCTATCTTTTCAATTTCGTTTTATACTACTTCACATTGAAATTAAGAAAAGAGAAGCAATGCAGAGTTAAAGAAAGACATTAAAACAGGCCTCAGATTATAATAAAATAAGTTCTTAATAGATTGAAAGAGAACAATTTTTTTAATATACACACATAAAAATGATAAAGCATTGTTTACCCGTCAAAAATATAATTAAGTAAAAGTGCCCCATCATACTTTAGCTGCCCTCTTCTTCAATTATATCGATCGATGTAAATCTGCTAAAAATATTAAATGAAAAGTAATACATTTTATATACATAATAATAAAGCTACCATTAAGAATTTTACTATTGAATTCAACTAAGAGGAACATTTTTTCTATAAAATATTAATAAGTTTAAGGATTTGTAATGTAAAATGTAAGATCAAGTAGAGCTAAGAGGAGTAACTAAATATTTGCTCCAAATAATCAAACAATTTGACACTATTAATCACTAATCACATTCGTCAAATCTTATATATTTAATTAAGTTTAATTTAAAAATAGTAAAAAAGTTATAATCAATATTTATACAATTCAATATTGATTGAGTAAAACATTGGATAATGAAAAGAAAAATTCAGATTGCTATTAATAATTGTTTCGACAAGTGGGTTGAAGTTTTAAGTTAGAATATTGGCAACGAGAGTACTCACCTACCCTTTCTTTCACAGGGAAACGTTGAGATGCAAATGACAATTTCCTCTGGGGTATTGCCTGTTTCTCTCGAAAAGATCCTTCCCCCACCAGTCAGCTCGTTTCGCCCTTCCAAAGAACACGCAAACGCATTCGGGATACCTAATATTTCGATCTTCTGGATCCTCCCATACTAATACTGATGAAATTTACTTTCATTCCTTATGTTATATATGACATAGCAGTAGGTGTAAGGCAAGTAATATACACATATCCAATATAGGGTTTTGCACAGTTTTTATTTCTAATTAGAATTTAAATTTTTGTACTGTTTAGGTATTCATATTTTTAGTCATATACATATAATATATTCTATTAAAAAATATGCGTAGTAATACGCTTTGAGTTAGGGGGATGAAGGGCTAGTTTTCAAGACAATAAAATTACTACAATTTATCGTTCATCATCTTTAGTACAGGAGTATCAGTTTTAGAATTATTATAACATCTCTCTCATAAAAGAGGACGTTCTTTTTCTATCGGTGTACAATATATATATATATATATATATTAGATCAGCTTGAGAAAGCTGTATATTCTATATAACGATTTGTTAAATGCAACATTAAATGCTCACACTGATTAGTAGAGAGATATAATCAATAAGAATTTATTCCTCTCCTTTAGGATAATAAACGAGCCTCTTCCTACGTCTGTACTCCGTTTCGGGAATCGATATCTCGCAATCCATAATAAGAGGCTCCTCGGAATTAGGGATGATCGTCTGGTAAGATTCCCGATAGCGAAAGAGGTGGTCGTTGTAGCGATTGCTAACTGTGATTCTGATTTCATTGCTGACAATTTCCTGTTCTTGAACGTAAAATGTCAAATGGGGACGCGGCCATGCGTCCGTGGCCACGCACTTTAGTCTTATGTGAGTCTCGTTGTAAGGACTCGCGTCGATTGTTAAATTACTCTCCGGCACTGAAAACAAACGAGCAAGATTAATCAAACGAGTCGCAAGGTGTTTCTACACAGAAAAAATGCTTTATTCAAATAAATCTTTCATTTAATACTCCCAATCAAATAATTTACTTAGTTTCAATATTGAATAAACAGAGAATTGATTCGAATCAAATTTAATCCATTTAATTAAAGTTTATTATTATCAAGTAAATAGTTTAATTTGGATAATTCAAATTATAACTTATTCGAAAAAAATATGTATGTTCTATACAATTTTTCTTTCTCTTACGTTTTTTCAAATATTCTTACCGTAAACTATCATTTTGTTAGTCTTAGTCACATCTTCCATTGAAGTGCAAATACTACAAACGTATTCTCCACTCATTTCAATGGTAACATATTTCAAGTGAATTATGGAATGCGAGTAAGGTCGATTAAGATTCTCCGGGGGATATTCCGCCACTCCTCTCAAGATCCCTGCGTCTTGGGGTGGCACTAAAAATACATTAATTTATTCAATAAATATAGCTATGTATATTTTTATACAGCTTTAACGAAAGACAAATCTTTGATACTCGGTGGGATCCATTGGTAAATCTGATTTTGATCGTGGAACCACTTTACCACCAACCCCCGATGGTGTTTTGGAATTTCATAGTTGCAAATGAGGTCCACTGGTCCCGTTCCATTTCTCACTACCATAGGAATGTCGAGTTTCTTTATCGATGTCGTATGAGCACCTTGCAAAACGTCATTAAAAAAATTCATCAATATTTATAGACGGAGGGAAGGATTTAATTTTTCCAGTATATTTTAGTGGTAGCAATGACAACTATAATATTACAAAAGAGGGAGAGAGAGAGAGAGAGAGAGAGAGAGAAGAGCGCGGTACGGGACGTTTCGAATCAGTTTGGAAAGATGCGAGCGTTTTACCTTGAAGGAAGAAAAGTAACGTAGTGATCCATTGGAGATGAGGGGTCAGCTGATCGAAGACTAACATTTCCTTCGAAGCTCTCTTTTCAGACTGATGCACAATTAAATACAGTTGGCCTATCTTCACTCGACTGATGTGACATGAAAGACTGCGCAGCCTCCGATATACAGGCTGGATATACTTCAAACGGCACCTACATATATATCTATTCATATTATGAATGTGTAACAAACGCTAAATTATTACCCCCTCCCTCCAGCCACCGCTATAAATTAGCGCGCCGAGATTTGCAAGAAGAGGGCTCTGAAAAGTCTCAGCTATTCCTCTGTCAATAAAAACGATGAGACTTTTCCTATTAGGAAAATTATACTTTGGGAGAATCGCGTGATGCATTCACTTATTCGTTGTTGAAGAACCGCAACGAGACAATGGATGGAACCGGTATATCGTAAACGATCATGCTTCTGGATAAACCGTGAATAATTAGTGTTTAAACGGAAATCCTTATTAGAATCGATCAAATCGCGTGGAGGATATCGGGGCTCGTCATTTTGGGTAGTCGAATATCGAAGCTATAAAATTGTAACACTTATATATAACAGTAACGCATTGCTTCAGGTGTAGAGAGATCGGTGAAAATCCGGTTCTTTCAGTTGCATGGCTTGTTCATCGTTGAAGGATCCCAAAGAGACAATGCTTGGAACGGTATATCATAAACGATCTCGTGTTGCGAATAAACCGTGAATAATTAGTGAGCAGATGACAATCGTTATTAAAATCGGCCAAATCACTCGGAGGACGTCGAGGCTCGTCATTTCGAGTACGCGTATATTAAACTTGCTAAACTGTAACACGTAACACGTGTTTCAAGTGTACGGTGATCAGCGAAAATCCGGTTCTTTGAGACTCGCAGGAGTATAAATAACAAGCGGCATCAAATAATCGACGCTTATGCAACTTATCACGTAGTTGTTGAATGGATAAGCTCGTAAGGCCCACGATACAAAGATTCAAGCCGACCTTGCTGTATTTCAGCAATGATCATCCTTCGGGATTGTTATTACAGTGCATGGCACTTCTTTTTTCTCGTGTGTCGATTTTTGTCATTTAGTTATGCACGTGGATCGGTGGGTGAAAATCATCTTTGAACTTTGTAATCGATGCTTTGTAGAATTCTGTTAAGATATTCAGATCCAAGCAACTTCTTTGAATACATTTTTCCCTGAACCTTAGATTTCCCCATGTTTCCTTGTAATGTACAGTGCTAAGTCGCAGGACACGTAAGATCCAGTCGATAGTTGGCATCTGTGCAAGTTATCGCGAAACAGGAAAAGACTATAGGAGCTGCCTAGACTAATACTCGGACGCTTACCGGTACTTGCTCAGTTTTCATCTAAACCGAATGCGGAAAAGAATACACAGTACCGCTTGATATAGAATTAATAGTAGATATTCAAGAATATTAATTGAAATCAGTCAGGCGTTTTCATCTGCTCTGGAAAGATGCCAAAGTTTCTCGGTGTTTGCCTTCCGGCAATTTTTGCCCTTTGTTTGTTCTCGGGTAAGTTACATCGTGTTCTTAACATCAGTACCCTTTTGATCTTACTTAAGATTTTTAAAGATAAAAAAAAACAATTTTATTATTAAAAGGTGTGGGTTTTTCTATTTTTATTCGTTAATCGACTAAAGCTTCTATGTAAAGAAAACGATATTTATTGGATAAGCCGGATAAAACAATTTAGTCTATGGACATAAAATTTTCTCTAACTTTTGAACCGCGAGAGGTATCAATTTTTTACATAAAACCTTATCGTAGCGTCTTCCGATTTACTGTCAAAAAAGTCTTTGTACAAAAAATTGATATCTCTTCTGATTACAAAGATGGACAGAATTTTATGTCCATGGTTTGGGTAGTTCTATCAAGCGGACCTGTATATATATATATATATATATATACTCTTCGAGTACCTATATATACACAAGAAAATCAAGATAGACGATAAATTAATTCTTGCATTTACGGGAAACAAATTGATTGTGTTGTTTATACCGAGTAAATTATTAGCTTCGTCCGGTTTTCTGCAAATTCTATACTACTCGTTGTTGTAGCATAGCATTTCCCGAGACGCTTATACGATGACCATGAACAGACTTTTATTTTTACATGAATCCACTCGTTGCTATTATTAGTCTCCTGTCAAAGTTGAGAAAGTGTTATCACGCGAGCTATCGATAAAATCTGTATGACTTTATTGGAGGGAGAAATTTTCGATTAATTGAAGCGAGAGAAAAACTTGTATTGGAAAATTGCTGATAGATTCTTTAGGAGGAAAATTTTGACGTGATAGCATATATTTCCTTGTGGTTTTCTCCTATACGCAATAATTAGGTTTCTTTGATAACGAGACGTTATCTTAAACGGGAAGAAAGAATTTCCTCTGTTAAATTGTATCGCAGAAATAAATTGGAAAAAATATAATGCTTCTTTAAAATAACGTCCAGTAAATAGTCGGTAAAACTCTGATTTCTCGTAGGTTTAAAGGCCCAAGAGATCGAAATGACGCCAAATGTGAAAGAGATGGTGTTGGAGGAAGGAAATATTTTGCAAATAAAGTGTACTGGCGATAGTCCGATCGTTATGGCTTATCCAGTGTCGAAGGAAGATTCCGTAAGGTTCATCAATTTTTACAGATATTTTTCAGGTTATTGTTGTTATTATTTCTCAGGTCGTTACTTCTCCGGTGCAAGTGAAGAAGAGTGCGCAGGAGGGGAAGTATACAGTGTCACTGGCACGACTTCGCACGGTTGCGGGGGATACGGGGTGGTACGGTTGTACCTTTGATACGAATGCGTTGGATGACAATGAAACGATGTCGAACCAAAGTGCACGGATCTACGTATACGTCAAATGTAAAGATCTTTCTTAAATGAAAGAGCAACAAATTTCATCATTAATAATAAATACTGATTCTCAACATTTTTTTATCATGCAGCTGCACAGATTTTATTTGCTCAATTGCCAAACGTCGTAGAAACATCTACGGGAGACAACGCGATTATTCCGTGTCGTCCCACCTGGCCAAACGCTACGATGAACTTGACGAGAAACGACATAGAGACACAACAAGTATTCTAGACAAATTTCGGAAAGAAAAAATAAGCTGCATCATAATTCCTAATTTAATTATTTTTTTAGCTATTATCACTAAGCGCGGAAAACATTAGCTACGATCCAAAAGTTGGCTTTACTATTTTTGACGTCACTGTCAACGACACTGCATATTTTCTATGCTCTTTAATGTTCAACGGAAAAGAATACTCCGTATCTTATTTCCTCATAGTTTTGCGTTAGTATAGATATTTTTTGTTTATTAAACTCGTGAAAAATTCAGCGATTTTTTCCCTATAGATAATTCTTTGTTTTTAAATACTAAATTTTACAGAAAAGCCAATTATAAGATTGACACCTCTGGCCAGTTTTTATGAGCCGAAGCAACTGGCAAAGTTTAATTGTGTATCCAGGGGTTACCCCGAGCCTCTAATAACGTGGAAATTTTTGAGGTGTCCCAATTATCCTTCGTTCAACGATTCTTTGGAAATCGAGTTGACTGTAAATAGAGTTTTATATATTTTCTTCATTGTTGTTCTTATGGTTTAAATTTTATAACACACTTATCGTATTTTAGAACTACACGTCGGAGCCCATTACTTGGATTAAAACTCGACCAAATGTTGGATCATTGCTAACATTTCCTATAGAAGTTTCTGGTGTAATGACTTGTACATCTTGTAACACAGAAGGATGTATTTCCACGAGCAGTCCTCTTCTAGTTTCAGGTATAAGTAATACACACGTTTACTATATATCTAAAACGTTCAAAAATACAGATTTTTATATCGAAGAAAAAAAAAATTGTTTTATTAGATGGGAAGGGAGCTTTTGGTATCATAGAATCAGAGAAAGAAATTATCGAGGGTGACAATTTGCAAATAATATGCGCCGTCTCCGTATACAATTATACAAACGACGTTCAGTGGGCGAATAAAGACAACAATTTCCTTCAAGAAACTGGTATTTATTAAAGATTCCTATCTCTTGCATGATTCATATTCATTGGTTTTTGTAGGAAGATTGCAAGTAGCCTACGAAGCCACCCCATTTACTTACAGATCTATTCTGAATATTACAAACATTAGTAAATTAGATTCAGGCATCTATATATGTAGCTCCACGATGCTTCACAATAGTACTATTAAAAAAGAGGAATATTATTTGGAAGTTCAAGGTAAGAATATAAAATTTTCTTGACTTGCGTAGAGAAGTTTAATCAATGATTGATTAATTCAAAGATCCTGTGAAGCCCACGCTATTAACAAACATGAATGGAAGCGTTATAAGTATAAATATTGGTACCGACGGACACACAGCTATGGTATTCAGATGTATCAGCGAAGGTAGGCCTACTCCAAATATCTCCTGGTACAAGGTAAATCAAAGTAATTAATCGTTTGCCCGCAAAGCCATTTCTTGTTTATTTTAACACTTTACAATTTTTCTAACAGGACGATAAATTAATAACAACGAACGACCAATACGTATTATCGAAAAAAAATCAAGAACTTCAGATTAATTATTGGTTAGAGTACAATGCTGGCACGTATAAATGTCGTGCGGAAAATCGTTTTGGACGTCGAGAGGCTTCGCAGCAAATATCAATAACAGGTATATACGCAAATAATTCTGGTAGAAATGCAAAAGAAGACCCTTAACAATGAGATACCATTTTGCAACATTTCAGGCAACGAGTGGACTTTGGAGCTGATCATTCCAAACGTTCTTTTGGTAATTGCAGTGATAGTATTGTTCATTTTCGTAACTATCAGGATTCGTCGTGAGAAGGTACTGGTGAATTTTGTGTATCTCTAATGTAAAAGTGGAGAGTAGCGGGCATTAATGAAATTTTTTGTAGAAACTGAAGAGAGAGTTAAGAGAGGCAGGCTTAATGAACTTCGAGGAAGGAGCACTGCTTTCTCTAAATCCAGATTTGTGCGTAGACGACCAAGCCAATCTGTTACCCTACGACAAAAAATACGAATTTCCGAGAGATCGACTAAAATTAGGTTTTTATTCATTTTTTCATTATATACCAATCAAATTGATATGCTAATGAGCCTTTTGTGTAAACAATGAAATTACAGGGAAGCAACTGGGTGCAGGTGCATTTGGCGTTGTGTTGAAAGCGAACGCTTTGGGAATCACCGAGAAAGAAGCAGTTACGATAGTTGCTGTAAAAATGGTGCAAAGCACTACTGATCCAATGTACATCAAAGCTCTCGCCAGTGAATTGAAGATACTGATACATCTTGGGAAGCATTTGAACGTCGTTAATCTACTTGGTGCTTGTACCAAAAATATCATTAAACGTATGACTAAGTTTTGATCGGTATATTAAAAGCTTTGTTGCGCGCGATTATATAAATAAAAATAAACTTTTTCATATAAATAAACTTTCGTTCAACAGGTGAATTGTTGGTAATAGTGGAATACTGTCCTTATGGAAATTTGCACAATTATTTGCTGAAGCACAGAAAAACCTTTATAAATCAAATTGATCCTGAAACAGGAAAATTGAATACGGATATTGGTCGTGAAACGCTCGAGAAGTACAATAAGATAATGAGGTATTAATTATAATATAATTAAATGTAACCTTTATTGTTAATCAGGCATCGAGAGTTAAGTGTCGCTTACCCTTAATTGTTATCTTCCCATGAAATTCTTAGAGAGAATCCTGATGCGATTTTGAAAGATTCTGCCAATTCGAAAAGCGGAAACACAGCAACTTATGTATGCGTCCAAAGTTGCAATTCCGATACTGTGCTACTGAAAAAGAACGAGCCTTACGCGCCAGCCTCTTTATTATCCCAACTTGATTTGAAGAAGCAACCAGGATGGCGATCCAATTATAGTGGAGACTATAATCTTAAAAATTTAAAACCAATTTGCAGCCAAGACCTCTTATCCTGGTCGTTTCAGGTTGCTCGAGGAATGGATTATTTAAGCGCACGAAAGGTGATCATTCCGCTTCGTTTTATCTATCGTTCCTTCGCAATTCTCTAAGAAAATAAATAATCGACAGAATCAAAAACTGATATAATTTTACAACAGGTTTTACACGGGGATTTAGCAGCTAGAAATATTTTGCTCGCCGAGGATGGCGTGGTGAAAATTTGTGATTTTGGTCTGGCTAAGAATATGTACAAGGACGATAATTATAAAAAAACAGGAGACGCACCTTTGCCAATAAAGTGGATGGCGATTGAGTCAATTAGGGATCAAATATTTTCAACGCAATCCGACGTGTGGTCCTTTGGAATTGTCCTGTGGGAATTTTTCACTTTGGCAAAAACTCCTTATCCTGGTATGGAACCTATTAAGCAATATCAGAAACTTTTGCAAGGCTATAGGATGGAACAGCCAGAGTTTGCTACGAAAGAAACGTATGCTTTATAAATTAACAGCAAATAGTTCATTCTTATAGAGTTCTCAGTCTTAATAATCTTTTTAAAAATGGTCCATTCTTATACAGATACAACGTAATGTTGGAATGTTGGAAAACTAAACCGGAAGCTCGACCAAGTTTTCCAAAATTAGTGGATGATATCGGTGATTTATTGGAGAAGAGCGTGAAAACGGTAAGAAGCTTGCTATCTCATTATGAATTATTGTGATATTATTAATGATTTTTTTTTGTTTCTTATTAGTATTACATCACGCTAAACGAGCCATACATGGACATGAATCGAGCCAAATTCGAATCAGGTCAAAATGATTATTTGTTGATGATGTCCGCGCCGGATCATTCGGCTTTAACTTCGATGAAAGAAGACAGTCGTCATTCGACCTTGGAAAGGAACACTTCGAATTTAAAGGATGCTGCGGAGATACCGATGCTGAGAAACTCTATGGATGACTTAAAACCAAATGCTATAGATATTCAAGAAAACGCTGACAAGTTACAAAAGGTCCAGTCGAAAACGAATCCGCCACTTTTTAAAAGGCAGGATACACTCAGCTTGAAAAACGAATCGCCAAAATTAAATTCCAGCTCTAATCTATTAATGGATTCGACGAGTTCAAACATGAAAATAGATTTGCCTGTAATGAATCATTATGATGATTCCCCAAGAAAGAATCACAAAGTTCTAGTGAATAACGCGGATCAGTTGGAAAATGGAATTGGCTTAGAATCATCCGATTTGGAAAATGAGATGGAGCATACGAATAGACCTAATTATGCAAATTTTGAGACACCAGTTGATCTTCCAGCACAAACGATAAAAACAACTTATGTTAATATTCCTAATCAGACAATTAATAATGTAAGAGCACCCGTCACAATTAATAATTCAAGCTACTTAGGAAGGAGCGATAACATTGTGCAACAAACGAAGTTGTAGTTTCTTTATAAATGTTTACTTAATTTTGTATAATTATTATCTTTTCTGCGTTTGATCTCAATTCTTACTATATTCGATAAAATCGGTAATGCTCACGGATGATACAAGTTTTAATTTATTTTTAAGTATTACTCTATCGAGATTATACTTGTAGTCGATAATTCTTTGCCTTGGACAATGATTCTTATCGAATGTCAAGTTGATAGACTATTATGAGCAAAATTCTAAGAGTATTATAACGCTGATTGTGATACCCTTTAACTTATTTACCTCATATAACTATTAAAATTCAGTTAGTATTATCTAGCGAGTAAAATTGAAAAATCAGAAAATGCGGTAGCCATAGAAATATTGTTTCACACCAAAGCTTCTTTTACCTATGGTAAACTTTTATATTCTCATTGTACTAAATCAATAATATTAATCATTATAAATATAGAAATAAAATTTATAACAATTTACTGTGTTTTTATTCCTTTTTCAATATAATCGTCGTACAACTTGATTAAAGACACTGGTGTTCGCGGAGTGACGATGGATAAAGCAGCTTTGAAATGCTCCTTTGTAATTACCGAAGCATCCAGGTCTTCTTCGAGAGCTTTCATAGCTGCCTCGTCGCAAATCGCTTGGATTTCTGCCCCGGAGTATCCATCGGTGAGCTCGACTAAGTCTTGCACAATAACGTCTTCGTTGACTGGCATATTTCTTAACTTGATTTCAAAGATTTCTTGTCTTGTCTCGAAATTGGGTAATGGCACATAAATAATTCTGTCCAACCGGCCGGGTCGGAGCAAAGCCTAAATAAAAGCATTAATAAAATAACTATGGTATTATGAAAGAATAATTTTATTAGTGCACCTTGTCAATCCTGTCCGGTCGATTAGTGGCAGCTACCAAGGTTACATCCCCTAATGCTGTTACCCCATCAAGTTCTGTTAACAATTGGGCTAAAACACGCTCTTGAACGCTGCTTCCATTTCCATTTCCCGAAGACCTTTCACCACCAATTGCATCGATTTCATCGATAAATATTATCGAAGGTGCTACTTGTCTAGCTTTTCTAAAAACATCTCGTACAGCCTTTTCAGACTCACCAACCCACTTTGAAAATAATTCTGGACCCTATATCATTGTACAAAAGTAAATTTCAGCTTCGTGAGACAATTTATAGTTGCTACAGTAATACACAATATAATGCTAGGAATCGTCTCACCTTGATATTTAAAAAGTTCACTTTACTTTCAGTAGCCAAAGCTTTGGCAATCATAGTTTTTGAACAGCCAGGTGGGCCAAACATCAGTACACCTCGAGGTGGTTTTATACCCATACGTACAAACGCCTCCGGGTGCCGTAAAGGCCATTCCACAGCTTGTTTTAACTTTAACTTTAAGGTTTTCTGACCACCAACATCTGTCCATTTTACATTAGGTACTTCTACCAAAACCTCTTTCATGGCTGATGGCTTTGTTACTTTTAAAGCATTATTAAAGTCTTCTAATGTCACTAAAGTATTATCCTTTACTGCATCTGTATCACCCTTGTGACCTCGCTTTACGGCACTCATTATAGCTTCGGAACATAAGCCATATAAATCAGCACCAACGAATCCATGAGTTATAAATGATATGTGTTGTATATCATCTTCCGATAAGTCATTCGGTACTTTTAATAACAATTTCTTCAAAATTTGAATCCTGGTATTAGGATCAGGGACATATATCTCAAACTCTTTATCCAACCTTCCTGGTCGCCTGAGCGAAGTATCTACAAAGTCAGGTTTTGAACTTGTAGCTAAAATAAAAACATTATCACAAGTGCTTTGAAGCTCATCAAAAATTGTTACGAGAGTAGCCAGTACTCTCCGTTCGTGATCTGTACTTGATGTACTTCTTTTTGGGCATAGTGTATCGATATCTTCAATTAAAATTATACTTGGCGCTTTCGACTTCGCATCGTCAAAGATTTCAGCCAGTTTTCTCTCTGTTTCTCCAATTGATTTGCTATAAATATCCAAGCTATGTACCAATGTAAAATGAACATTGTAAGTTGAAATTATGGCTTGGGCCATCATAGATTTTCCAACACCAGGCGATCCATACAAAAGAATGCCCTTATTGATGTGGAAATTAGCAAAGCCTTTGCACTTATTAAAGCCAATATCAAAAATATCCTTAATATCTTGAATGAGGTGATCATAGCCTCCAATATCCTCTATTTTATACTTAATTCTATTAACAATTCCATCTTCTTCTTTCTCAGCTGAATCAAGTATAACCCATTTAGTTGAATACATTGCTTTGTAAAATGTTGTTTCTGTTTGATTATCAGCAGATAGCTTAATTCCCTTTAGCATATCTGACAATTCTTCCGTACTTTCTTTACTCTGTACATTTTTCCCCTCTGATATAGCTTTTACAATTTCATAAATTAATTTCTTTCCATAATAGGGTATACTTATTTTATTACCACAAGCAAATATTTTTCCCTCATTAAAATTTTTTATCAAAATATATAATTCTGTGCTTGCTTGTGATTGTGACATGGAATGCTTTCCAATACAACGAATGGTGAACTCAGCAGCAAGGAAAATTGGTGCATCCAGTTTTTTTATCATAATTGGACCCTCTAAGCTATATAATTCTATTGCTAAAGTCACAAAATGAATTAAATATTAGCTATGGAATTATGCTTTTTGAATACTTTCCCATTTTGTTTACTTACCACTTTTGGTTAGGGAAACACTTAGTAAGGTTTTATCACTGGTTGGCCATGCAATTTTTATTACAACTGCATTCTTTGCATTAATAATAACTGAATCTCCAATGCCAATATCGCATAGTTGTAAGGCTGGCTGTGACAGAAATACCAAGTCATTTAATTGCCTATCAGATAAATTCTTTGGTGGAGCTGTGTTCCAAGAAAACAAAAATATTAGTAGCTACAAAATAGAAATGAATTATTCCATATAATGAATATATTTACCTTGTGACGTGTATGTTTCAACAGTACTATATAAAACATTATTTAATATAAAGCTGTGATTCCAATTTGTAATGGATGGACAACCATTCTCATGAATAACCGAATCTTTTTGCATAAAAAAAGCTTGACACTTCTCGCAAGTGTTCCATTGTGATAAACTTTTTCTTTGCTTTGAAGACATGTCAAAAAAAAGAATTGAAGATAGTCAAAAAGAATGTATGTAGAAAACTTTACGGGAATACATATATTAGGTTATGGGCATGGCTATGATTAAATGGCTATAAATATAGCACTATGTAAATATAACCTTAAAAATTGGTAACATAAAAACTCACAAGTAGTGACTTGATTATAGTTTAGTTAGGTGAACTACATTTTACATTTAGCGTTTAATTGTGATCGATTGGTCTAACTCTGAAAATAAATAAAAGTTAATATAAATTTTGTATTCAAATAATAAATATGATTTAAATTTTTAACACAAATAACGATGAAAAGATGTCACTGCTTAATAAGAACGGGAATATTTCATTTTCTTGAACTCTTCTATTTACGATTTTATATGAAACAATGTACTTAATTTTTATAGTCGACTGTCGTGCTTAATGTTATTATGAAGCAATTTCTTTAGACTTATGGAAGTGTAAGAGAATTTTTTAATCTCTTTTAAAGACGAATTAACAAAGTGACGGATTTTCCAGAAACAAACTAATTGAAAAATGTTAAATTGACAACATTCCACTTATCATTTTTATACATTATACTAGTAGTGTTTTTTCTTTCAAATATTTCATAAAAAAAATCAAAATGTTTGGTAAAGAAGCTATTAAGCTGATTCAAGAATTGGATCTATTTGAAGATATTCGACCTTTCAATGTATGAATACTTTTATTTTACAATATTTCTGTAGACTAAATGAATACTTTTTAATTGTTTATAATTTCAATTGTACTGTTTATTTTATAGGAAATAGCAATGCGAGATGCACTTGAAGAAATGAGAAACCTCTATCAAGCGAACCTGGATGATGGGTATAACAAAATCTTTTAAATAACTTTCATTAAAAAGAATATTATTTTAGTAATTTAAAAAAATTTATTATTATAGTCAAGCTATAACAAATGAAAATAATTTAACATTAATATCGTCAGTAAGATTTCGACACACAGCACTGCTAAGAAACAAGAGATGCGTACTAGCATATTTATACAATCGAATGAAAAGATTAAGACAAATGAGATGGGAAATAGGCAGCATTTTACCACCAGAAATTAGTACAAATTTATTAAGTTCAGAGATTCAGTGGTTTAATAATTACAATAAGATCTTAGCTACTTACATGAGAAGTATTGGTGACAATCATGGCTTAAATCTAACTGCGAATATGACACCACCAAAATCTCTTTACATAGAGGTAAAAAAAATATATAAAAAAAGTAAATTATATTTTGTATCACAATACCTTTATAATGTTTCTTTTTTTTTAAAGGTAAAGTGTTTATCAGATTTTGGTAAATTAGAAATTGAGAATGGACAAACTATTACTCTAAAAAAAAATACTTACCATCTGCTGCCAAGGGCAATGTGCGAACCTCTTATTAGACAAGGAATACTGGAGCATCGTGTTACTTAATATATATTTACAAAATTTGCATGAAACATCTAAATTATTTACAAAACTCTTTCTCTGTATGTTAAATATTTCTCTTTAGTTTGTATAGTTATAGCTAAACCTCTCACTATACATTCCATGATTAAAAACTGAAATAAGGGAATTGATTAGCTCTAGATAACTATATAGTTTTCTTTTAAAACTTACTATAATTTATTTTGTAATTTTCTACAAGTTTATAATCAGTAATAATATAAAATGTGCAAGAAAATGAAAAGTGTTTAATTTGTTGTTTAATTTTTTAAACAACTTTAAAAAGAGTACATGTTATCATTAGTGACTGATTATAGTTATACGGCACGCTGAGGAACAATCGTCATAGATAATTCTAAATGATTTCAGTTACAAAATTTGTTCTACATACGTATATTGCGATAAATGTTTATTTTGAGAACACGTGTGTGTAGGGGTAGACCCTCCCCCTTTCCGCTCTCAGGGTACCGTTACAAATGGTTGTCAAGGATAAAAGGGATTTCGGATACATAGGTATGGATTTAAAAATTTATGAGCCTGCATCCATATGCTGGTTAATTAGGAATTTCCCGCCTGAGCTCCAAATCCGTCACATAGTATGACACTACGTGCAAATTTGGAAATTTTGTTAACCATCGATTTCGTTCCAGTCTATACGGCAAAGCAGTCTTCATCCGCTTTTCGAAGGGTCTACCAGCCGACACATTTGGCTCAATCAGTACGTTTCCTTGGTAGTATTCTTATTTTCTACTGTGACATCTCATAGTTAAAAGCTCAAACCTTACATTTATTTATCGAATTAAATGTAACTGTGTTTTAAACTATATATAAACAATTTTTTAATTCCATTCTGCCTAATTATTACGTAGTGATAAAGTCTTTTCGTGATATTCAGTTACTGATAAGCAAAAGTTTTTCGTCGTGTGCAAGAAAATACGCGCTGATAGTCTGTGGAAAAAGAGAGTTCAGGCAGGACAAGAAAAATAATACTGCTCATCAGGTGACACGCGGTTTATCAGAACGCTCGTGCAGGTAAGCGTTTTACGACATTTTTTTATTCCTATTTCTTTCATTTTTTTGCAAAAAGATCAATTTATTTACTGCATTATGTACATTCACCATTAGCCTCGCTTTTTCCTGAAATGTAGTCGCACACTTTTATCCTATATCGTATTATTGGAGGCTGCAAAATCAATCAAGTGCGATCTGTTAGGCAGTTTGTTCAAATTTAGCAAAGTAAGAAGGGTTGATGTAAAGGACTAGACAAAATATATAGACAAAATGTGATATTTTTGTGCCTGATTATTCGAATACGTCGATCGTTCCTTCAGACTTTAACGTGATGTGCGTATCAGAGTAAAATGCATGGATTGATGGAAAAGTCGGGAAAAGCTTTAGCTTCTTGTTACAATTGAATACTTTTTTTGGTGCGACACTGCGACAGAGTAATGACTTTCCCTATTCTGTTGTCATTGAGTCAACGTACTTCCCGGTTTCTTGTATGCGATTTCTCAATGTATTAACGATTTTAGACATACGTACACGCGCTCCTTTCTCAGGTATAATTAAGACAGGCGTGGATTCCTTAAATAATAATCTCAAAATGAGAAATTTATATTTGTCAGTAAAATAGCAATTTTAGGTTGAATTGGAAAAAGGTCATGCAAATTTGCTAAAAACGTGCATAAATAAAAAAGAGAAGTGTTTATTTGAGATCGATGAAAGTGGGATATCGCATGAAAAAACCCAAGTATAATCAGGCATACTAATCCGTCCGTATATGCAGTTTGCCCAAGGCGGGACAAATACGTATATCTCCTATATATATCTTCACCAAATGAATAATTCTAGTACAGCGATAATGAAACTGGTCGTCTTTATCTTCTTTTAGGGCTTACACAGATAAGCGCGTGAGAACAACGTGTATTTTGCATTAAACTTTTTATTCTTGATTAATATTTATGATAATAATTCTGTTATATATACTTTTCGATCAAAAGTTTTATTTTTGAGAAATAGTATATTTACAAAATCTTATAAAAGTTTATTGACCGATATTTGTATTAACATATGACTTAAAGATTTCTCTCCTGATATCACCGGTGCATTTTGAATTTAAAGACAACTCGGCACGCTTGAAATGGGGAAAAGCCGGTTTCTATGAGTAGCTGAAAACCTGTAGTATTTGTTGAAACTAGAGCGCCACATGGACGGTCGAACAATACACTTTAAGTTGGAGTAAACAAAGGAAACCTGGAGTCACTAGAATATATAGAATTATCCTTTTGACGTTTATATTTTGACAGTCTTTCAGTTTTATTATCTGATCGGTATACATAAAGTATACACAGTGCAGGTATACTACGACTGACCATTGTCATATCAATAGAGATAGATCTATCCCAAGCCCATATAAGGGAAAATCCCAGCCCCAAACAGTATTAGACCATATTAGGTTAAGACAAAGTCTTTTGTAAAACCCAAAGAATTGATAATAATCAACTAATAGTTTCAAGGCTTTCGAACAATAATTACGGAAAATCCCAAATTTGTATAAGACTTCCGTGTATAGTTTGATATAATAGTCAAAATTTATACTGACCTCTCGTCCGAAACGTTCCCTTTAAAATTTACCATTGACAAATTTTATGAAATTTGTACATTAACCATTTTTAATACCGATTATTATTAGCTGTCATCGGGATTCCCAATGATTTATCATCGAAGATAGAGAGAAAATATTTGTAATGTAATTTCTCTTTTGTTTTTCTTTTAAAGAATATTTCTTATTATTCGATTCTCAAGGTTAAGTGATTATTACGTTACGTGTCGAAAGAATAGCTGAAGAAAAATTCTCGCATTGAATTTCGCGCTTACGGCAACTGTGGTGCAAACTTCCAATAAGATAACGCTTTAATACGTAACAATATTATAGTATCTTATTTCAAAATTTTATTATAAGGAGTTACTCTATATTTAATTCTCTACTGCACACATACGGATTATTCATTTCATTGATAAAAACAACATGGTTATTCACGGTTAGACTATATGTAAACAATAAAATTTACTCATTTAATTTAATAAAGTTATCTAAAATAATTGTAATTAAAAGAAACCGGTAGAATGTGTTATCTTGACAATGATATTGTTTTTTAAATTTAAAATATACATATGAATTAGATACAGTTAATCAATAGAAAATATTTGGTATAAAAAAGGAAAAGAAATTGTGTATCTGTGGAGTTCTTCATCTTCTCGTGTATATTAATAAAAAAGTCTATTTAAACTGTTGACCAATTTCAGAAAAAGTAGGTAGAATAAAAATGTATTGTTTAAAATGTGGAACGTGATCTGCGTTAGATTTTAAGAAAAGGGCTAAGGAAAGGGGTTGATAATATATAAACAATAATAATAGTATTGTATACACATTTTAAATGCAACATATGCAAGCGAGTTAACAGGAATCCGTATACCGACATTACAGGGCAAAAACTATTTCGAATGCAGCGTTGTCATTTGTTGGCGGATTGTAAAGTTATTATAGGTGTTTGGAAATGCCAGAAGATTATATCTACTGAAGTACGTTGGGCAAATTAACAAAAAATGAAAAAAAATTGTTATTTAAATAAATATATTAACATTATTGAGAAACAACAATTAAATCTCAAAATCCCCCAACGTACTTCACAAGATAATGTTCTTACTTTTCCAAAAAGTCGACAAAAATGCAAATCCGTCAAGAAATGACGATGCTGCATGCGAACTAAATAATGGAAGAATTTCGTGTTGGCGACTTCCCGAACACGAAATTCTTCAATTATTTAGTTCACATGCAGCATCGTCATTTCTTGACGGATTTGCATTTTTGTCGACTTTTTGAAAAAGTAAGAACATTATCTAGTGAAGTACGTTGGGGGATTTTGAGATTTAATTGTTGTTTCTCAATAATGTTAATATGTTTATTTAAGTAACAATTTTTTTTCATTTTTTGTTAATTTGCCCAACGTACTTCAGTAGATAATCTTCTAGCATTTCCAAAAACCTATAATAACTTTACAATCCGCCAACAAATGACAACGCTGCATGCGAAGCAGTTTTCGCCCTGTAATGTCGGTATACGGATTCCCGTTAAACCAATTCGGAACGGAGTAATAGGGGTTATGCTGGGTTTTCCCATTTCCCTCTCTTCTTGGTGAAGCTCCAATGAGAAGCGAGCAAGAAATCAGCCTGCGCATGCGTGGAATTCTCGTTTGATCAACGAACGAAGGAAAAAAGTTTTTTTCAGTTCAGTTCAGCTCGATCCAGCGTGTGTCAGTGTGGTATTAGGTTTTCGAACGTTCTTTTCTACTGTATTATCGAACGAGTAAATTGTTGCCAATAATAATTAATTTTCGAGAAAGTGCTATAGAGTATATCGGATTATTTGGGGGGGATTGTCTTCGTGTGATCGAGGATAGAGGAAAATTGGAGAAATGAAGGATAACGAATAAAGTCAGCACAACGAACGATTCCGAGACGAGAATACGAAACGATTAAACATAACCTAGAAGCGAGGATTTTCGGATACCCGTCCGTAGGCAGTCTGGAGCTGTCATTCGATTTCTCGGTTTGTCAACATATGGGGGAGAAAGTTTCAAGGGAACGAAGAGGGAAAAATTGAGGCTTTTGGCGAATTATTTTGGCGGGATTTGAATTTGTTAATACGTGGCATCAAGGACAACAGACAATGGAGGAAAATGTTGCAGGAAAGTGTCAAAAGCAGCAGGAGTCAAGTCACATCGATTCAGGCTTTATGTCAGGCAGCAATTTGCAGTTTAGTTCTGAGATAGTTCCTGAAGAAAGCAACGTTGTGGTTCAGGAACGAATGAGGGACGACAGCTTAGTAGATCTTGGCCTCAGTGAGAGCCTAAGTAATCTCACCCTGAAAAAAGTCAATCTAAATCCACTGTCCATCGAAGTGGAATCGGAACCCATTTATAAGCTGGCAACTCTCAATAGCAAATGTGAGGATGACTCTAAGATCAGGGAGCATATCTTATCTCGACTCACCGATGAACCATGGCAGCTTTACTATGCACAAGACGATGAAGGCGATACGTAAGTGTCAAGTCTACGATTAATAATAATTACTAATAGCTTTTTTTTCTTTACATTGATGCAAAATGCACCTATTAATAGGGGATGAACGGGTAATGATGGTTACTCATAAATACACAAAAATACATATTCCATAGGCGTTTACCCACTTTCTTCGTCTTGCTCTGTACTTATCAAAATTATTGGTAACGACACGTATCATTAGTCGCTTCGCAATTCAAATTTACAGCTGTGTTTTAGTTTCGTGTCTCGTTGATATAAGATTTCATCGAAATAAAATAAAAGATAAATGCCAAATTTCATAATGTATTTAAACGAGAATTTTATGTGCATTTTGCCTAATGTTCAGGATAGTAATATATAACTTTAATTGTGATAATAATTTCTATTTTTTTGTATATATATGACTGTTTACTTGTTAGTGCATTTGAGCATAATGAGAGTCAGGTGAGTCCGCAAATTAGCTGCGATAGAATTGATTACCTAATAATTTATAGGTATTAATATTTCATCCAAAAACAGAAAGAACATGTCGAACTTTCCGAAAGACTACTCGATCGTCTGGCTTATAACGGTAGGATAAAAATGTCTATTATATCGCCTAAAAAAAATCGGCCTCGCAGAGCGCTCTGAAGCCGCTCGCAAGTCGCTCTGAGAGTGCTCGCAGTTGTGTTGGATTTAGGCTCGTATTGTGTCGTTTTCGGTATTATTGCGAGCGGATTACGAGTGCCTTGCGAACGTCTTGCTAGCGACTTACGAGCGACTTACAAGTACATTGCGAGCGCCTTCCCTTGCGAGCGAATTGTCAGCGTTTTGAGGGCGTCTTGCGAGCGCATTACTAATGCGAGCAGCTCGCGAGACGCTAGCAATAGTACCGGAAACGACACAACGCAAGCCTAAATCCAATATAATTGCGAGCCCACTCAGAGTGGCTTGCGAGCGGCTGCAGAGCGTTCTGCGAGGCCGATTTTTTTTTAGGCGGGATGCAATGAATTCCGTAAGAACAATTAAATGCAATACCCCGATTAACTTCATGTAGGCTGTAGACTCATGTAGACTGCTGTGGGTGATACACAGAAAACTATTTTATGTGTTTACCATGCGTATTCTGATTACATACAGGGTGATCACCATTGCCCTAATGTCTGCGTAAAAAGTTATAAATCTGTGTCTTTTCTGAACTATTATTATTTCCAAAGTTGATTGGGAAAGTGCTCGAAAATGATATCAATTCATAGTTAAATAAGTAAATTTTGATATTAGATTGTTACAATAAAGATTTTATTTGAAAATAATTTTTTATTTTAATTCTCGCTTAAGTGACTCCTATTACCCCTTTCTCCCCTAATTCCTTAAAAAGGTAGAAGAAAATATCACAGATAATTATGTCGCAAAAGAGTTACGTCTTGATGAATACTATTATAAGCAATTACGAAACGTTCCCATGTGTGTGTGGGACGAAAAGAGAACAAAGGACACGTTTCTTTCATACTGCAACGAAGTTGTCACGACGCGAAAACGTTAAACAAACTAAATATCCATCTTCTTTACGCTTCAAGTGAAATGAATGTATCCAAATATCTGGTTTTGATAGTGTTGATAAATATCACTGTTTAATTCAATGAAAGGCGCGTATTTCATGCGCATAGGAAGGATCGTGCGAACGTAAATTGTCCTTGGGCTAGATCGAAACGCTGCTCATACTAATGTAAATATTTACTTGCACGTGTTTATCACATATATTTGCATTTTCGCTTACTGCTTGGAACTTTTGACTGTCTCGCTATAACAGCAAAGATCGCGGCGACTTCTCTAGCTCCGCTTTTATACTTTCACTACCTATATTTAAACAAACCTTTCTCATACATCGATAAAATCAATTTTTGTCAAGAAATTAATGCCTTGCAGTAAAATTATGTACTATAAATTAATTAATAGGAACTTTACATATGTTTGTGTGTGTGTATCCAATAATGTCAAACTCTAGATTGATGAGATGACATCGATGTAGATTGCATAACGATTGATAAAAGTATACTGTTATCTTTAACCAGATACTGCAATTAATGTTAAAGATATTATAGCTATATAACATAAATTATCAGTTGAGAACAAACTTAGAGAATTACCACACGCCGCGGTGAGCTACAACTTTATCATTAAAAAAGGACTACACAATTAAACTTTGGATATACGAAACCTATAGCCGAGAAATATTGCTCGCATCTGATGTAAGACGTAAATATTTGCTACATTTTTCTTAAACGAATGAATAATGCTGACCTTGCAGTGTAAAAAGTCGAGCAATAAAAAAGTGAGGATTTTGGGCATAAGGAATGAAGATGTTGGGAATTCCCGAGAATATTTATTTCTCTCGGTTATTCTCAGCTGTCGCTCTGTCGTTTATGGAGATGCGTTCCAATTGAAAAGCGCGAGTTTCTCTATAACTATAAATACTAGTTTTAGGTTGTAATTAAATCAAATAGAAATAAGCGTTTGATAATTAAGATAGACGCAAAAACGAAGGTTTAATTAGTGAGGATTTTTAAATTGGATCGAAATAAAATAAGTAAGAGGAGAAAATGAAGAAGGACGCTTTTTCTGTTTCAGCCAGCTTCACATTGCGATAGTACAAGGATTAGTGGAGGCAGCCATTAGTTTGATCAGGATGGCGCCACATTCGTGCCTGCTGAACATCACGAACGATGATAAGCATTCACCACTGCATCTTGCAGTCCTCACGAGGCAACCGAGGATCGTGAGGGACCTAGTTCTGGCAGGAGTGACTCTAGCACTGAGAAATTTCCGAGGAAACACGGCGCTTCACCTGGCCTGCGCCATTGGAGATCTCGCGTGTGCCAGAGCTCTCACCGAGCCATTGTCTCCTATCGAAAGGAACAACTTGCAACACACACCTGGCAAGAAAGTTCCCGCGCTTCCGCAGAATCTCGAGCAGAGGAACTACAATGGTAAGTTCCCCACAGTAACGCCGCCAAGTCTTAAAAATTCACTCAACACTACGATAAACTTTCTTCATTCAATTTCGAAAATTCGTCATACACACTGAAAACATTTTTCAATCGATGAACAATTCTTTATAGGTGTTGAAATATTTCTCTCAGTGTATGCATTCAGTATACGTAATTATTATAATTTATACCTGCGTGCTGAGTTTATATTTCGCACGTGCTTTTCTATAAAATTAATAACAAAATTCTCCGTTTATTGATGGAATTTATATAAATCCCTTGATTTTAATATTTCCTCTGTATTCCTCTAAAGCGTTGGAATTTATTTTGTATATAGTGTACGCAAATGGAATTTTCATAACGGTTCTCTTGCGAAATCGAAGGGGAATTTTGATACGACGCCTCTGTTGTGTCCGAGACTGTTGTTTGTCGAACCCTGTGAATCCCGGCGAGAAGGATGACGCTATGCGGGAATTCCGAGGGTATTAAAAAGACGTGGAGTTTCACGTTAGGAGATCGGCTGGCCTGGCCCGCGATTGGAAAAGAGAAAGACGTGGAGAAATGTAGCTTCTGTTTGGACTGCGATTTTAGGAAGAAAGTAAGAGAGGGGAGGAGAGTTCGCGAAGGATGAGAGTTTATGCGAAACCTGACGTCTTCGTAAATGGGAAAGCCTGCTGACTACACACTATTCCTCCCAACCGAATGAAATTCTTTGAAATCCGACTGGAAATAACGTAAAATCGCGCTGGACTTCTTTGTCCCAGTCGTTTGTCTTCTGTATTTCGCTAATATCATTATTTATCGAATGTCTCTCGTTATAAAATACACAAAATTATCAGAAGAAAACCCCTGGATATTTGCAAGAATCTGCCAAGCACTGAAAGATTTCGATTAGAGAGTAGAGATAATTTTATGCAAATATTGTTTTTTTCTGCAGATTGTTTATTCCATGCCAAAGTAGCTCAAGATCTTTCTTTTTGCAGTTATGAAAAGTTTCGAGTTGACGTAGTCGTTTGTTTTTCAATCGCTGAACGTGAGAATGCTCACTTATCAGACGACGTATTTCATTATGCGTAAAGGCTTTAGGAAATCCCCGAGTGACAGTCTGCTTAATGCTACCATCGCGTGATCGATTACAAATCAAACTGATTTTAAAGAAGAGGCTACGGTAAACAAGTGCAAGAATGTTTTCAAGAAAGTACATATACCACTGATACTTCAATATAAGATATAACGCTTTCCTATCTCGAAAGAGATCTGTTAATTGGAAAATAATTGGATAAATATAATACCAATTGTTTCTTCCACTCTTCATAAACCCTTGGTCTGATCTGTATCCAAATTACTACTTTAATTTTCACTTATCAAAATTTCTCTTCTACCACACTGCATTATGAAAATTTTATGTGTGTGTACGTGTGATTTAACAAATTCTTGCAGATGAATTCACAGTGAAAAAAATGTTTTAACCAATGAACAAAATTCGTTTTAACAATGAATTCTATTCTTTGATGTAACGAAAAGTGTTAATTGGACGAAAAATTTTTTCAGTAGAGGAGCGACGTTGATGCGAAGGTTTTCATGACGCGAATTGTCAAACGAATGATGGGAAGGTTAGATCGAGTTTGATAGAATCGAACCGGTTGATAGTTCGAAAGTATACTATTTATTTGGTTGTGCGACAAATTTGTACGCAATGGAATTTAAACGGTTCGTCTGCGAATGCGTCGGAGAGCAGAAAGGGTTACATCACTCGGTGGCCCGTGCTCCAAGAGAGAGAGAGACGCTCGAAACTGTTAGCTGGCTGAGCTAGCAGATGTTTTTCATATATAAAAATACCGTCGGGACTATTCGCGCGTCGCGATATTCTCGCCTCGCTCGCGGGAAACCCCACATTGGCGTAGACACACGCGCGCCTTACTCTTCGTGCTTTCACCCTTAATTCATTCACAATTTCCTGCTCCACTCTCCAGCCAATGGGTATTTCCGAGACATTAAAGCTTCTACATGTTTTCTCTACCCATTCACTGTTCCCCGTCATAAATTCACACTGCACGCATACATATAGACATATATACAAAAACCTAACCTTTCTCTCTCTCTCTCTCTCTCTCTTTCATTCTATTGCAAAGTCTGTGAATTATCTCTTATATCTTATATTTTCCTTGACCAATCGTAACTTCTCTCAAGTGCTGCTTCTATTTATCTTGATTATCATACCTTTTTATACTCTGGTTTTTTTATCAATTTTTCCTACTCTTGTTTTCCTCTTTCACAAAATTATCCGTATTCGTAAAATTTATCGGGTATTTCCAAGCGATAAATGTACGATTCTTAATTGTCAATATATATCTTTATTGAATGATCGTTTGCGTATTTTCTATAATAGTCTCTATTCAGTCGTGAATCAGCAGCCAAATATTTTTCCTGTTTTGCTTGGGAGCGAAAGGGATCGAAAAGTATTTTAAAATGAGTCTGACGTGATTTCTGGTCAAAATTCTTCTTAAATGCGCTTTCAATACCACGTAAGAATTTTTATACTACGTGAGATAGTAGTGGTTATCTTTTAACACCTTATGCATGAGTGAAAACTCACAAGGTTTTATTGCAATGAGCTCATTTTCTCAATTGTACTCTTATGAATTGTCATTAAGTATTAGCAATAGCAAGGAAGAATTATTCCTCGAGTCTCTAATTCTCGGAAAGATACGTAATTTTACTGGTACACAGTTGCCAATGAACAAACGATGAAAGCGATCTTCGAGTGTTTTATTTGTTGTTTTAAAATAGTTTTCGATGATTCTCGTTAATCTCCATAATCTCCTAGCTATCCATAGTGCAAATACGACCATGATTCATTACTAAATTAATAGGCTTACTCATATATCATGATACTCCACACTCGATGCATAAATTGTTGGTAAAAAAAATGTATTCATTATTCCTGTTAATTTATTAGTTTCTTTCGCACTGTTTTTATCTCGTCTGTACGTTTAAGGAGATAAGCATTTTGAAAGTCAATTATTGAGATTCAAAGCTTCTTCGTGGTTGAAGCAAACGTTTTGCTTAGAGAATTGATCGTTAATGAATTCCACCAATGAAGACGATTTTAGTGGTTACAGGGGGCAGGCCAGTTAAATTTAGTAATCGCTTAGATCGGTACGAACCTAGTTTGGACCTTAGGACGCCAGCCAAATCTCCGGCAATGATTCACTTTGGCTTCCTAGTTCTATCTATATCTTACCGAGGCATATATGACGTTAAATATTATTACTAAAAATATTTACGGTTTGATACGAGCTATCCGAGCTCGACCATGCGATCATACAATTTATTATTATGGGATATACAGATAGATATTAATTTTAAGGGGCGTCCAGCGTGGGAAAAAGGAAACTCGCAAGTAGTTTTACGTACATTCACGATTTCCCCATTTGCAATTTCTTTTAAATTCGCAGATATGATTTTTATTTTGCAAAATTTCATTTGCGAGTCTATTTATAACACTGTCTGTAATATTTTAACCCCCTAATAGAAAAAAATCATATACTGTTTTGTTAATTGGCTGGATGAATCGGTGGCCCATTTAATCTACAATTATTATGTTGTTGCCCGCAAGTAATAAAAATATTTTATGATATATTAGAAGAGTTTATATGTTTATTATTTTAATTAATTATCAGTATCATATTAGACCTCTATTCCAATCATTTCAGGCCTATAACACTTTGCAAGCCCTTCCATCACTCGCATATGAGAGCGTGGCCACAGTATTACACGCGTGGTTATAATCGCAGGTAGAGTCGCAGATAATATCGTAGATAGTGTTGTAAATAGACTCACAAAGTAATGCAATTTTGCAAAAGTAAAAATCATATCTGCGAATTTAAAAGAAATTGAAAATCAGGAAATCATGAATGGACGCAAAACTGCTTGCGAGTGTGAAAATAATTGGAATAATTTGCCGCGGTTTGCATAGATAAAAAAGATGAACATGTTCAAGTTGTTCAGTAGCCCAGTGGGTAAAACTTCAGTTAGCTGAGTATGAGGATCAATCGGTTCCAAGTTCGCGTCCCATTGCAGACAAAAAATAACATTTATGCATTAAAACATGTGTATATGTGTTTAGTTTGTTATACGTAGGAATAAATTAAAGTAAACAAATTTGTTTAAATTTTTTTTTGCGATCGGAATTAGAATCGCAAATAGAATTACAGATACTGTCGCAACTAGTGTCGCAGATAGTATTTGTTAATACTCTCGCGGCTTGTAACAATCTGCAATACTAATGCAAATATTATTGTTTTATAGGCTCGTGAAGTATCGCAATTGAGAAATCGCAATATAATTTCGGTGATATCCATACAGCACCAAGTGCCTTTAAGTCATCTTTTAGACCTATTTTAATCAATTGAATGACTAAAAGATGTCTATAAGATAACTTTTAGTTAAGTGTACTGTATGGGTAACTATTTGCGATCGCTCGCGACTGAATCGCAAAACAATTTGCGAGTCTTTTTTTTCCACACAAAATATCTTATTTTTTTTCGAGAAACGGCAGAGTCTAATATTAGAAATTTTATTGGTTGCAGGTGAAATGTGCTTGCACATCGCATCCTCGGGAGGCCACGTGGACTTGGTCCGGCTCCTTTTACGAATGGGTGCTGATTTGGAGGCTCGTGAAGCTCTTTCTGGAAAAAATGCATTGCACTTGGCAGTGGAGCAGAATCGACGATCCGTGGTGACCTTTCTCCTGCAAGAATGTAGGCCTTGCTTGGACGCTCCAACTTATGCAGGTTTAACTGCTTACCAGCTTGCTCTGTGCCTTGACCGGCAACTCGCTAGAGAGCTTGTTAGGCTTGGTGCAACGCCCAAGCCGTTACCAGAGTCCGAATCGGAATCCGAATCTGAACCTGAAAATGCATCCGAATCCGACCCTGAGACGGATGTCAGCAAAGACAAAGACTCGAAATATTTACCTGGTATCAATAGGCTTTGTCAAAATACTGTTCAGCTTCGAGCCTAAAATTGTACCATAAGGATCTTTTGCTTACTCTACACACTGGCTGTAATAGTTAAAGGATTTCGTGTAATTTGAGAGTATTTCACAGGATCGTTATCTAAAATAGACATAAATTATGAAGAAATAATCTTTGACACAGTACAAGCAGGCGATTATCAATTGTCTTTGACCTGTTGAAACGTTAAATTGGTGAAACTGTAAATTTAACAAGAACCAAAACATTCTAAAATTCTTTTTATCATTGTTAAATGTGGGCCAGTATAATTTTTTACTATTATAAACAGTGCTATAAATAATAAGATATAGCATTGTAAACCTTTACGAATAACGAAATCCTAAAAATAGAACCAGCGAAAGTAAAGGTTAAAATAATTAATATTGAGGTTACGAAATTATATAAGAGATGCGTGTCTCGATGTGTAAATATATATAGATGCAGCAGTTGAATCGTTAAATCATGAATAATAGAAGCGAATTTTATACATTTCATGATCTAAGTTAAAACAATACTTTTGCTTCACAGTAGTTGAAAGATATATATGTGTATATATTTAATAATAGGAGAAATTAGAAATAATTCTACAATTATAATATTTATGCGCGGATTAAAAAAATGTACGAATTATTTGTATTAAGAGTATTCATTTACCACCAGTCCTATGTACATAGCCATTATTCGTTATTTGAAAATTGTATATTATTGATACTATATGTAATAATAGCTCTATATTATTTTAATATATCTATAACGTATGCCCGTTTCCATTGCTATACTCGCTATTTAAATTTATTAAGTGATGTATTAAGATATTATAACGATAAAATGTCATACAAATGACTACTAATAAATGTGAGACTTTGGTATTAAATTGGATTATTTATATTATACACGTTGTAAGAGATTTGACCCGGTATGTATTCCAAAAAACGAAGTCAAGAAAGGTTGAAGGAAAGAAGGATCAGAAATAGATTGCGCAACCAAAGTTGTATACGCAAATTGGTTATTTGTAACTCTATAGGAGAGCAAGCGAGCAAGGTCTTGGTTATAATGTGAAGACAGTGCCATTAGTGCCAATGCACTCCAAAAAGGTAATAGGGAGCAGGGTCCCTAGGTTGGATGAAGTCATGAGAAAGGGACCTGGCGAATGGCTGGCGGCGGTTGGCGCGGCTCGCTGTCTTAAATATATATCAAGCAAAATTTAACTAACGAGAAACGCTACGCGAGTTAGCCACCTGGCGGCGTTGCGCCGAGCTGTGAAGAGGAAGAGAGACGGAGAGTGCGTTGTCGACGTTGTCGAGGCGCGCGAGAAACACGAACTGTTCGCACGAACACACCTCCAATCTTCAACACACGTATATCAAAGGAATTTGTAATTATTTTAAGTCAATTAATTATTCTATTAAATTATAAATTATTATATGATATCTATTTATTTTCCTTTACATTTACAAACAAATACATCACGAACTTTTGCAATAATTATCTAATTTCAATTTTCTAATCATTTAGTTGGAATAAATTAGACTGAGGTTGATTTGAGCTTTATAAAAAAGAATTTCCTGATATCACGGTATTGCAGACATAAAAATGTAGAGCAAGGACCTGCTAGCCGCTATTTTAGGCGCTTAGCCTGCAGAGCAGACTCAATATTCTAAGAAGTCTACAGACTTTTTCCTTTTTCGGCTAGTCGTCTGGCTTATGTTTTACTCTGGTTCCGGGATAAATTTAGATACGTCAAATGAGTGGGGGTCTTATGGGAATCGTCTAAGTCTAGTCATTTCAGGCACGTATCCGAGAAAACTTATTATAGCGGTCCAAAAAGGCAACATTTATAATGGATCTCTGGGAAAGCTTCCTTGCTATTTTTTCTAAGAAATTTCAGTTACAATGCATCTTATAATTATATTCTTCCAATTGTTAATTGTAAAACTTGAATAACCATAAATTGAATAATTTTTATTATTATTTTCAAAGGACAAGATAATAATTTTGACCCTATTTTAGATATTTATTAATGTAAAATTACTATTGTAAATATTGATACATTGGTGAAGAAATTGGTAAAATGAGTAAAAGAAACACAATTTTCTTAAAAATTTAAATTTCCCGCTTTTAATAGATGGCGCTAATGTTTTATTCAGTATAGTCGGTGTATTTCACCATGATTTTAACCGACTTTAATCCAATAGCTCAAATCAACCGCTTTTCAAAATTTTAAAGTTACACCACCTTAGGAAAGGAAACTTCAAACTGATTTTGCTTATTAAGTTTTTTATGATGTCTGCCAGACTAGATGAGCCAAGAGAGATTTTATCTATTTTAAATTCTTTGGGATTCATTGGAATAACAGCCCCTCAACTAAAAGCATTTATAAAAGGTAGTTTTCATTGCTTATAAAGTTTAACTCTTTATGTTTAATTTAATCATGTCATAAAAATTTAAATGATAAATTTTTGTTATTTAAAGATCTAAAAACTTATAGAAAAATTAAAGAACGTGAACGTCAAGAATGGAAAGATGAAGCAAAGAAAAAAATACTATCAGCAAATCAGTGTGATATTAAGGATATTATAAATGTTATAGGAAAAGAATGCTCATGGAATTCTGAATACACAGGAACATCTGATTTCTCCAATAATTGTGATGAGACTTCATTAATTGAAGTCAATATACAGTGTATTCCCAAAAAGGAAGAGCAAATAATAAAACAGTCAAGCTGTACAAAAGCAGTCCAAGTATGTACTAAATCCAAACAAGATGTAAAACATTCACCTGAAGTTAAGCTATATAACCAGAGCAAGACTGATATACAAAGCACTTCAAGAAATATTGATGGTAATAAGTTTAGAATACAATGCAATAGTTTAAATTCAGTGGAAAATAATTCTCAGAGTAATAAGGAAAACCATTTGAGAAACAGTTCACCTGTAAATAGTAGAGTTAAGCCAATAGATTCTGGATACAAAAGTGTAGCTAGTGGTAGTAATTTAAATGGAAAGAGCAGACTTCATTGTAAGAGTACATCGTCAGATTTACACGATGTTAATAGCATACCAAGTATTCCACCTATCTTAGTTTCTTCTCGTCCTAAATCATGTAAGCTTAAAAATAATAACTGATTTTAAAGGAAAGATTGACAGAACTTTGTACTTAATATTCTGTTAATAGTTATAAGGCCATGGAGGTTACAGAAGGAAGCTCGTAAAACTGCTGTTAAAAAATGCGATCCTGTTGCATTGTACCATAAATATCAGGAAGAATGGAAAAAAATTAATTTTCCTGGGGAAGAGAAATATGCAAATGTAAGATGGGCTATACGTGAAAAGATGCTTGGAGTTGATCCTGCACCAATGGTAAATGTTAAATAGTTTGGAAAAAGTAAAATATATTAATGGGTGATGATAAATAATCCAAATCTAATTCTGTTTTTAGTCACTTTCAAGGAGAAAAATAAGTACAGGCACAATTGATAAGAGATAATTAATGTATTATTGTAGATATTGGAATTTATTAACAATACTTTATAACATAAGAAATGACAATAACCTTACTAGTTGAAGATTGCAGTACCTGTTAAAATGAATAAGCAACTCTATTTTTTGAATGGAATAAATTTAATAGTTTATACAGAAGAGAATGATTTTTAATAACTACTTTATAAAATAGGAATACTTAAAATTATTTTATTGTTGATTGACCCGGAACTTAGCCATTAGCTTACAGCTATCCGTTCTATGCAATTGGAAGAGAAGTTTATCTTCAATCTCTCTTGCTGCTTTTTTTGTTAATACTAAAGTATTATGCTTTAGCATGCTATAAACATTTAAACCTGCAAATAATGCATTTCAAATGTAATTTCAGAGATACAAATAAATAACAAAAGAATAAAATATGCATACCATATACTGGCATCAAATTTACATGACCTAGATCATTAGTAGCAACTGTTATATTTCTTGGCATATAATCATCTACATCAATGAAAAGAACTGATGGTCCCCAATTTCTCTCTTGAATCAGTTGTTCTATGTAAGATTGGTCATCAGTTGGTATTTCCAAATCATTTATAATATGCAAGTCGTCTTGTGCAAGTTTAACAGATAGAGTCGTTATTAATCCATAAACACGGGTATAAAATGGTAACATATAGAACCAAGTTGTAGGATTTCTTCTACCAAAACAGGTTCCACCTTTTGACCACAATGGTGATCTTATACTTCCATGACGTGCTCTACCTGTCCCTTTCTGTGGCCAAGGCTTACGACCACCTCCTCTCATTTCAGCTCTAGTTTTGTCATTAGCGAAATTCTAGAAATGACAATGTTGTATAGAGAAAAGAAATTGTTGAAATTATGATATCTAGCTACTCAAACTTACCACTCTCCTGTAGTTTCTTTGCCACCTAATATTTAGAAAAATTAAGTCTATTCTAGGTTGAGCACCAAATATATCAGAATGTAGAGTAACGAGTCCTAATTTATTCTCTTGTATTGTGTCCAAATTCTCAAGCCAAAGTTCACGTGGTTTTGTCAAAGGTGGACCTTTATAAGGATATTCTTTTTTAGAAATGACAGGCGTTATTTCCTTTCTTACAACTTCATTTTCGATTGCGGTACAATATTTTAAGGTTTGAGGGAAAGATGTTTGCATTTTACTAAATAATTGTCTAAGAAGAAGAGCCATTTTATATATTATTCTTTTTTAACACTTCTCCATCAAATTTTACATAACCCTACTTTGTTTACCAATATCCCAATCACGAACTACACTTGAGCAGGGACGCAATGTGAAATGAAAGGGTTTCGGAATTGTTTCGGGATTATTATAGCTTCTCCATAGTTATATTACTCTAGATGGAGCTGCTGAGCTTGTCGAGTGTCGATATTATCGACAAATGCCAGAAATTTATATAAAAACACTTTAGAATGAACGCAATACGCGCTTTCCTGAAACAAATGAAGATTTTTTTTTTTTAATTATAAATATTACATGATATGTTAACTTATAAAATATTCCCTAATCAAGATACTTAAAAATTATAAAATGAAAAACTCTTTGTAGCTCGTACTTTATTATTAGAAGAGAATTTAACACAAAATTTATTACTCCAAAACATACTTTTAATTAGAAAATGATTTTTTTAAATTAAATTGCGTGTGTGTGCTGTAAGGTAGAGCAGTAATTACATATGTTACAATGGAAGATATCAACACTTAATATATTTTTATTACATTTTGGATATATGACCCATAAACCAAATACTTTTTTAGGGTAGAATTTAAAACAAAATAATATTCTTTAAGGGGAAAACGTTATGTTTTAAGTACTCGAGGTTAAGAAAAATTACAAGCTGAAAGCTCGCAGGATAAAATGGTTGAAAGGAAGGAAAAGCAAACTTATCAAAAAGATAAAAGGTCCGCAGTGGAAGAACAGGAAAAGGAAATGGTACGGTTTGGAAGGTCCGATGATATAAAATGTATGTATCGAAACAGATATATTTACAGATTTACCTGGCTAAAAAAGAACGAGGAAGAGAGAAGCATGAAAGAGATTTCGAAATGGTTAGAAGCCAAAAACGGAAAGGGCTGACATGAAACATAAAAACTTATTCTAGGTGAAGTATGGGTGGGGAGCGGAGAGATATCGAAAAAGATAGAAATGGAAGGTATTTGAAATTCGGTGAAATAGATAAGGGATAGTGGTAGCAAAAGGGGGGGGGGGGGGAGTGAGCTTTCGGTAGGGTGGTATTTGGTAGAAGGGGTGGGGTTATCGGGGAGAATGAGAGCGCGGGGTGAGCATGAAAGAGAGGGAGAGGGAAGGATAAGGGATGTTCGGGGCAAGCAGAGGGAGGAGAGGGAAAGAGAGGATGAACGGGGCCAAGGGGTTCGAAGAGGGTGGTTTGGGCCGGCCGGCCAGTCGTGCTGTGGCGCTTACCACGGCAGCTTTCGCAGCTTCTCTGCTTCCTCGCGAATCTCGTGATGTTGTTAAACAAATTTCATCAGTAACTATGCGACTTGTCTAAATTGTCGAGCAAAGGTAAATCACTATATATCATAGACTGGGGGATAACATAGGGTAGAAAGCTTACATTGTTTTTCTCTCTCTCTCCCTCTCTCTCTCTCTCCCATCTTTCTCTGTACGAAACAGTGATTAATAATTGTGCACCGAGAAATCGGTTTTTCCGAGTTCAGACCTGAAACAGTTGTTTGATCTCCCTTTTGTCAGAAGAGATGTGTGGTGCCTGATCTCTCCCAACGAACTGCTGTGAATGATAACGAGCCACAAGCTTCACCAATCATCAATAAACACTCCTTTCGACCCATTACATCGTTCATAGACTCTCGCTATATAATATTCTTATTCGCCAATGCACATCGTGTACGTCCCCGTTGTCATCGTCAAATTCATTCGATTTTCCTATAAATTTTCCTCCTGTACTCCCATCCACCGAAAACTCTCTCTCTCTCTCTCACTCACTCACTAACTGTTATGGTCCTTCGGTTCATTCGATTTCACTGTAAATTTTCTCTTCCTGCCCTCAAAGGTCTACTGTACCTTGACACAATTTCCTACGGAATTGCTAGCCGCTCTTTTTATCTCTTTCCCCCTATCCCTCTCTCTTTCTTTCCCTCGTCCTCTCTCTCTCTCTCTCTCTCCATCGTACCATCTTTTTAACGAAATTAGTCGAGGATTCTGGTGCATCAAGAATCTGTGTATACAATTGCAAAAATAAGATCTGTAGTAATTTTCTCATTTTTCCATTTTGCGTATATCCTGGTGACTGAACGAAGAGCCGGCGACGACGCCTGTAAATTAACGATCGACGATTCGATCAGATAGGAATTTGCAGGATAGAAATTGTAGCGTACCTTTTCTATTTGGGCCATTGGAGAAATTAGGATGTGCGATAAAAACACGATTCTTCGAATAGACGGGATTTTAATGGTGGGTATTTCAGCGATTGCTTGGCGATACACGAGATTGATATAGAAATAGCCATTAATTCCTCATCCATAGTGAATTTGTTGTCAGCGAGGCAAGATAATCGAATAATCTGATATAGCATATATCTATGTGGTTTGGTACAATTCGTTAAATACGAGTTAGATCGATCATTCGTCCATCTTTATGGACAAAACCCAATCGAACGTTATCTTAATTATATTCACTCGAAACAATTTCTATCGAAAGTGTGCGAGTAGAAAATAAGTGATGGAGTGAGGGAGGAATGGGTGGGGGGGGGGGGGGGATAACGTTTGCTGCACTAAACGTCTTTTAGTATCTCATCAAGCCATTCATGAAAAAGTAGTCTTGCTATTTTCCAATGATGGGGATCTTTCAGCGATGCTTCCATGAACTTTCACGGCAATTTCCAGCAAATTAACCTGACCTTTCGGTATTACCCTAGCAAGTGTGCCAAGAGTGACGCTCAGAGTCTGAATAAAAGAGGAACAGAGAGAATGCGCGATACTTTATCAACACGTAAATTTAGAAAAATACGAACGATACTCTGCAAGAATAGGATAAAAATAGAAGAGAATTCTTGAGAAATGTTGTACGTATCCGAAGGCCTTCTCGAGCTTTAGTGGTACCACACGTTTAGCAAATAGACCCTTGAAAAATTGTACGTTGCGTTACAGGTGAACGTAGGTAAGGAGGAAAGAGAGATTCGACGGGTTCAAGCTGTTCGAGAAGTAGCAATTTCCCGTTTTATCTCATTTTTTAAATAAGACTTATAAACGAGCAAATCTTCGTCCTTGGAACATGGATATACGTGAAATAGATCTTTGTAAAATTGTAGATTACGTTACAGATATAGACGTAGGTGCAGGAGAAAAAGAAGTATAGGGGTGGAAACTGTCAGAGAAGTAGCAAGTTTTCGCTCAACTCTGTCTTTGGGACAAACCTATAAACGAGCAAATCTTTGTCCTTGAAACATCTTTATAAATGGATCAGATCCCTGACAAATTTGACGTTACGGGTAAACGTAGGTACAGAAGAAAAAAGAAAGATTCGAGGAGTCGAAGCGGTTTGAAAATTAGCGAGTTCTCGCTTCACCCCGCGGCTTTTAGATAAGACCTATAAGCGTGCAAACCTTTATCCTTGGAACTTGGACATACGCGAAATAGATCCTTGAAAAATTGTACGTTACGTTACAGGTAGACGCAGGTGAAGAAGAAAAATAGGTGGAAGGAGTTGAACTGTTCAAGAAGTAGCGAATTTTCCCTCCCCCTGTCTTTTAGATAAGACCTATAAACGAGCAAAAATGTTGGTCCTTGGAAGTTTGATAATATACGTGGATCCCTCGGCGTAATCGGATCCTTTGCTCCGGTGGAAGAAATACTGGGCCTAGGAGGGACGGTTCGTTATCGATTTTATTTCCATACTGCTGTATACAGCATATACTACGGTGTATATATATATATATATATACTTAGCGATTTGCATGCAGAATCATGAATGGGAAAATTGGTGGGACCAGGCGGAATCCTCGTGTTCGCGCAGACTTTTAATCACCGAAATCATCCCTGTCAGGCTGGATCGACCTGAATTCTCGACGGCTATAGCTATAGCTGGAAGATCCCTGCTGGAGTGTCTCCTAAATCCTTTGGAAATTTCCTACGGGATTTTGTCATATTCCAGGCGGATGGCACGTGAATTCCCTGTCGAGTGGGCCATTAGTTACGAGACGATCCACGCGCAACAAACTGGTATTACGCTCTTAGATTATAATTAACCACGTATATAATCTCGCCAGCTGCCAACTTTTGACTGACCGAGGGAGAGAGAGAGAGAGAGTACCCTTTCTACTCGTGTGCTAAATCCAAATGCTCCATACGATGTATTATATATCTCTGCTCTCTACTTCTTAAAGCTCGCTGTACCGTACCTCCTACCTCGCTTTTTGTCTTTCAATTCCTGCTAAATTTGCTGCAGCCCGTCCTTTCGCACGGTCCCTCTTTAAACGATGATTGATCGTTCGTGTTCCTTTACGCGAGGTCTATGAATTTGCACTATTTTACCGTTATGTGCAGCGAACGCATTATCGCGAACCGGAGAGAAATGAGTAACGACCGAACTGTGCATGAAAAATAAGTCGTGCCTCGTGTGTTTCGTGCAGCTAGCTTTCGAAAAAGTATATGTGAGTGCATGGATTCTTTCGATTTAGCAAAACGTTCGGAGGAAAAAAAGGGGTGCGCTTCGGTTTATCCGTCGCGAGCTGACAGATGCGAGATTATGTTCGAGTATATGAGAGAGAGAGATTACAGTAGACAATGAAAGTTTTTGGAGAAACGCCCTGAGGGAAATAGGGAAGAAAGGTCCACGAGGATACCCAAGAGAAGATATTGATTTGTTTTTGTTGCACACAGACCCAGTGAAACCTCGGTTGGCAAATCTGTGTCAGATGTATTCGGCTATTGCGTCAAATCGGTGTTCTTCTAAAATCGCCACGATGAGCTTTTCGTTTATTTTTCATCACCCCCCCCCCCCGCCCTTCCCTCCTTTCCTTCTCTTCTACAGCACCCGATCCTCCCAGTACAAGTGAAATCCTCTTTACGGTAACCGCCGTCGACTCCTGGAATTCATCCCTCAGAAATGATCAATTTGCAAAGGATCATCGACGGAAACTCGTTGAACAGTCGGAAGAAAAATTGAGAGCTAGAAAATCATAGCGGAGAGCTAATTCATTATTTTCTGTTCCACCGACATTCGTCTATTCATAAGATAATTTCGCTTGCATCATTAGTTGCTATATATATTTCTTTTATCCTTCCTTTCTTCTTTTGATGTTAACCTTTTTAGCCTCCGTCCATTCTCGTCCTTTTGAAGAGGAGAAAAAGCTTGCTTAATTCCTCAAGAGCATCAGAGTCAAGAGGTCGTAATATTTTTTCTTTCTGACAAATTTCAGCTCCAGGCGTGACTGGAATGAAGAGGAAAATGGAACTGGAATTCGCATGGTTTTGTCATCTACCGGCTTATTACCGGGAAACGCATAAATCTGGACGGGGATCGGTGCTGGTGCAATAATGGTATTATAGAATTTTCTTCTTATACATATTTTGCATAGTTCCTATATATATGTATAGATAAGAGAAAGATCGAATAAAGACAAAATTTCGAAATATCGCGTATCGTCTTCGTCGAGGAAGTTTGCAGCGATCCTTCGTACGTGATGAATGAAGAAGTAGCTCGCTTCGGAAGGGTGAACAAAAGCCGTGGAGATTGATGAGCCTTCCGGTTGGGGGCGATATTTGAGCCATGCTCTTTTGCCTGGCAAAGCGACTAATTAGTAACTTTGCGCTACAATAACCACTTTGCTCAATAATTTACCACTCTCCCACTGCAATCGAGCCACCTCAATTTCCACAATTTCAGCAAATATCACTCCGGTAGACCTGCGACCGTACGGTTGACGTTCTATGCATTCAGGTGAGACGCTGTTTTCAATGCGGATTTACCAAGACCTTTTAAACGAGATAAATTAAGTGCATCTAAGGTGGAATATTAATGATTCGAGGCTCTCCCAAGGATCGCAAATAATTAATCGGGCTCGCGGAAAGCAGAGGTGACGTTGGCTCAGCCAGCTTGTTAGACTGGCAGTAATTAAAATTTATTAATTATTTTTGAGTGGCGAATGGAAAGAATATGGGAAGAAAAGAGAGATGGTCGTTGTTAAATGAACAGTGTTGAGGGGAGGAAGAAAAAGAGGAAGAAATGTGCTGGGTTTAGTGCTGCACAAGTCTGGAGTAGAACCGTGCAACGTGAGTTAGAACTCATTTTCTAAAGTGTCGGTTACGAGTTACTTTGAGCCTCGTGAGAGATTCGTCTCAAGATTCTCTCGTTTCTTCGGTGAATGTGAGAAAACGCGAAGAGAAGAAAGGTGAGGGTCGTGTGTTTGCGTGTATGTGTCAATGAAGCCTGCGGGAAGGGAAAAATGGTGAATCGCGCGGGAATCATGCATCGACGAGGAAATAATGTGAGAGGGTGCTAGACGGTGGTAAAAATTAAAATTAGAGGTAATTCGGCTGTAAAGAGGGGTGGGGCGAATAAACGAAGAAGAGGATGAAGAATATGATAAATACCATCAGTATTGGGAAAGAAGCATATATGTATACATCTGAGAGAGAGAGAGAGATAGCTATTAGAAAACCGAAACACGGTGAAAAAAAGTCAAGAGATATTGTTAGGAGTGAGGAGTTTATCGAAGAAAACAAAAGAAGAGTGTCACGTAAGGACCGTGGATGCAATATAGTCCTCAGTTATTGGCATTTGAGCATTGACAGAAAACGGATCGATCTTCGCAGACTGAATGGGGCGAGAGAGGGTGAGAGAGTAAGTGGTTAATAAGAAAAAGGAGAATAGGATCGAGGGAGCTGAAAACTGATTCGAAATCTGTGAATTTTCCTCCATCTCTGTAGAAGGTATTTTAATAACTATATTAGTACACAAATTATCTCCAAGGTGTTACATTGGTAATGGCGGTGCCGTTGAATATATCGCATAGCCGTTTCCGCTTTTCGGACTAATAATTTTGCGGACAACTTCCTGTCTATGATTGCCGAGGAAACTATTACCAAACTTGCGTCTTACATTGGCTGATCGATCGTGCTTTCTATAAGCGTCTACAAAGACATTTTGCGAATGGAATTTCAAGCGTTTATAATCGTGGGATTTTCCAGCGAAAGTATATATATATATACTGTCTACAATTTAAGTACCAAGAGTCAGTATCGACGTCATCTTTCTCTCTCCCCCCCCCCCCCTTAACCTGCATGCTTGGCCGAAAAAACTATCGCGTATTTCCACGTTTATAAACGTATTTGGAAAATCCGTTTTAACCGGAGGGGTAAAGCCTGTTTTACAAGCTCGCCATAAACTTTTAAGTTAGTTTCTCTCAGGCAGCACGATACTTGATTACTCAGTCCAGAAGCGTAGTCCTGAAATCGAGTTTAAACGCGCTCGAACCCGTCTGTACCGTGACATCCCTTTCCCCTTACGATTTTTGCCGCGCAGCTTATCACCGATTCTTATTTCGCAATCGGGACAGCAAGAAAACTAAATGCGATTAACTGGAATGGTTTTTCGCAATTTTTTCAAGAACGGAGGAGGGAGGAACGGCAAAGCTAAGCAGAATTGATTTTTTCGCAATTATAATCGTGCTGGAAACCGTCTATATTTTGACATCCCTTCCCCTTACGATTTTGCCACGCAGCTTATTATCGATTCTTATTTCGCAATTGGCATCACGAGAAAACTAAACGGGATTAAGCGAAATTGATTTTTTCGCTATTCTAATCGCGTCCGAAACCGTCTGCATCTTTACATCCCTTTCTCCTTACGATTTTTATCGCGCGGCTTATCATCTATTCTCATATCGCAATCGGAGTATAGCAAGAAAACAAGAAAGAATTAAGCGGGATTGATTTTTTCGCAATTTTTTCAACAGGGAGGATGGAGGGGGGCAAAGTTCACGCGACAATGGTACTCGGAGCCTGGAGGATTGGCTGGGGAGGGTTGCAGGGTCGCGAAAAGAGCGTTTGTCCCAAATTCCATCCCTCCGTCAGTCACGGCAGTGGGTTGAAACGTCGAGTGCTGCGAGGGGGGAGGGAAACTCTTTATGTATACTATAAACATGTGTGTGTGTGTAAGAGGAAGAATACGTAAAGGTCGTAATTTAGGAAGTATAGGGAACAAAGCTCACGAGTGTTCCATTCCATGCTTATTTCTTTACTGGTGCAGAATATATATATATATACATATACACACCGTCCTATATAACTACCCCTATAATTAAACAATATGTCCTGTAATTACCCCGTCTAGCGTTAATTATTAATTACTGCCAAATATATATGAATTATATATAAATGACAAATAAATTCGAGCCCTTGCTCACTCTGTTGTCAGCGTAGAATACACACCCTCTTGGAACTTTACCCTTATAATTAAATGATTCGTCTTGTAATCACCATTTGGCGTTAATTACAAACTACTACCAAATATTCGTTATATATAATATAAATAAAAATTAAATTCGCATTTAAGCAGAGATTTGCCAGGATGTACAGGGTGTTTCAGAGTTTTCTTGTGTTTTCAGACGTGAATAATTCTGGAGTTTGGACGAGTTGGAGAAACGATGAAATGACACGAGAATACTTATAGCAGCAATTAGCCTAGAACGTGCCCGTAGCCGATCCAGTAGCTGTAGAGGGGTGGAGGGGTGCGGAGGGGTGGAGGAGAGGACCGAGAGAGAGAGAGAGAGAGAGAGAGAGTGTGAGAGGACCAGCGTAGGATTAGAGTGTGGAAACAGCGCGATGTAGAGTAGAGTGCAGTAAATGACGAGACTACTACTCGCGGGAGGAAGTTGGGAGCTGGTTGGTCCCTCCAGGACTCGGCGCTTCAGGCTTGAAGCAATTCCGGGATTCCCCGAGCCAATGCAAAAAGTTGTTCCATTGTACGGATTAAGCGAGGCGTTGGGGATTCAGGAGACGATTCTTTCTCCTCCCAGAAGGAGCCGGAAGTGAAGACACGCGCACGATTAATGGCAAATCTCGATTCTTCCAGTCACAATAGTTTCTCGTGACCTCGCAGTGTCTCGCGCTGGAATCGATAGACGCACAAGGCAGCTTTCTGTGCGTACTTCTTCATATATATATATATATATATATATATATGTATAGTATATTATACGTTCTTCGTCCTGTCCTCTCGCAATAACTCCATCGAGTTTAGCCTTGACGGCTGCTTCCTTCCGTCTGCGACCTCGCCACCCCTCCCCATACACACGTACATGCACGCCCATACACAGAAAGCAGAATAATCGGCCGCGACTGCTCCAAGAGCGTTGCGTGATCCACTCGACTTCTGCATGGCGTGAAGCAACGACTTCATTCACTCGGCCAGCCCAGCATCGAGCGCAACACGGAAGGACTTCCGGCGAATTTCAAACACCTACAAATTGCTTGGAGAACCCTCTTCGCCAGATTCGAACCAATCGACTCGTTACTCATCGTCCCTCCCCATCCACCCCTCGCATAAATACAGACCTACATAAATATAAGAGGAGAAAGAGTAAAAAACAGGCAATTAACTTTATTATTTTTCTCCCGATTTCTCGCGCGGACCGGTGTGCTTCGGAGACTCGAGTTATTCCTCGACAAGAGAGAAGCCGAGCTGCGGATGAATAGATTATTTTTGGAGAAGCCTGGTGGAAAGGATTCCTTTTAAAGAGAATGTTAAATCTGGATATTGCGGAGGGGGGAGAAGGCCGACTGCAGAAGAGGCGTTAATTTTTCATACGACCTGGACACGGTGCAGCGCTCCACATAGAGAGCAGGATCAATCTTAATTTTCCCTGTGACGTCTGGAAATGACTGGAAATAAGATTTTAGGGGAATTGAAGCGACGGGAGTAGGTACGGCAGAGCTTTGTCGAATGAAGTGGCTAAAAGTGGATCGCGAGTTTATGCCTCAAGTTTCTTCTGTCTAGACGTTTGAGAGGACGTTAAAAGAGCTTGGCACTAATGAAAATAAAGTCAAAGATCCGGGGAGATAAGGAATAAAAACGCAAAGGGGTGGAAAGGGCCGATTGCTAGATCGAGGGGATAAGCGAGAGGCAGCTCCTTCCTTGGGCTATCAGTGGAACAGGCTGCCACCTGGCTCGATAATCCCCCAAATCCTGGAAATGAAGTTCTCCGGAAGATCATCCCGAGTGAGAAATTTGTTGGTGAGTGGAGAAGCTTGAAGAGGCGCGACGGCCTGGAAGAGGAGGAGGTGGCTAGGGCTGCTCCGGAGAAGAAAGGGAGCAGGGAGAGGTTTGAACAAAAATGTACCACCATTTTATCAGGATGTTGCTGCTGCTGGTCTCGCTTGCGGAGCTACCGGGAACGATACGCTCGAAAAGTCCCGTGGAACGTGAGGCCGTTCTGATACCAGGTGACCTTGTCTTGGGTGGGCTTTTTCCTGTTCATGAAAAAGGTGGCTCTTCCTGCGGACCCAACGTCTACAATCGCGGGGTCCAACGTCTCGAAGCCATGCTATTCGCCGTCGATCAGATTAACGAGGAACGAAAAATATTGCCAGGTATTCTTTCTTCTTTATATCCATTATGTATACATTATCTTGCTTTTTCTTCATCCGTCATATTTGTCTCGTCTTTTCAATTCTGCTATTGATTCCATCGCTGTTTATGCCACAGTGAAATAGCTATTGTATTAGTCAGACGTATTTTAAATTTCAAATAAACAAAATCTTGATTTATATTTGAATAAATTATGCTGATTTGTCGAATAATGACGGAGAGACGATATATAAAAGAAAATATTTCACTTTTATATTTGTATTATGGGACATTTTATTGTACCTATATTTTTTATTCTGCTTTTCGAATTTACCTTTTCTCCCAAGACATTTTTATTTTCCCTCCATTTTATTTTCCTCGGAGTTGTATTTTAGTCGTTGCAATATAATCTAGCAATGTACCATGTTGGTGGTTTTCATTTATTTCAAGATACTAAGACACTCATTTTTCTCGTATAATCGATCGTTTTGTGGTAATGAGAACAAGTTCATTTTTAAGCAAGTTAAAAACATTACTTTAAAGAAATCGAAATGGCGAATCGAGTGAAGTATATTTTAATTATTAAGGCGACTCTTTAAATGATAACATTTTTTATAAAATGTAAATCAGGTTCAAAATCATGAATGAAAATATACAGATAATAAAATGATCTCCGATGCATGCATATAAAGAGAAATATTTTCTTTTACATCATGTTTTAATCATTATTCGATATATGTTTCAGCATAAATAATTCAACCATAAAACAGGATTTTGTTTATTTCAAATTTAAAACACGTTTGACTAGTACATTAAATATCTTACAATATGTATACTCTATACTACCTTAACTCGATGAAAAATAAAATTAGGCTCATCTAAGCAGTACACATATAATAAATGCTCCTCTCCAAATTTTCCATTTCGTCGATTCATAAATTATTGTTAAGCACTCATCTGTGTTTATCACTGCAACGATGACTAATGGCCTGAGAAATTGAAAGATTTTATTCTCCGTTATAGGAATTTTCCTGCTTATTTAAAATCACTCGTCTTATAATTCTTTCAAGAGGCATCTGACTTTTGCAGGTCAATCCTCGTTAGATGATCCTAAAGCGTCGATATTTTCATATTTTTACAGGAAAGCCTCGACGGCATTTATCGATTGGATTTTTCTTTTTAAGGAAAAATTTTTGCACGCTTCGGTTGTTCATCCCGCATATTTTCCCTGAAAAATATTTCAGTTTTTCTCCATAAATTATTCATGATGGAGTCGTTACAATCGCGCGAGTTTAGCATAAAGCAAAAGTTAATGAATGCTGTGGATGATGACAGGTATCAGTGTTGGGGTGCACATTCTCGACACATGTAGCAGGGATACCTACGCTTTGAACCAGAGCCTGCACTTTGTCCGTGCGTCCCTATCGAATTTGGACATCAGCGTGCTAGAGTGCTCGGATAAATCGACCCCGCGTGTCAAAAAGACTGCCACTGCCGGTCCAATTTTCGGCGTGATTGGAGGTTCCTACAGTTCCGTGTCGTTGCAGGTTGCCAATTTGCTGCGACTATTCCACATTCCACAAATTTCACCCGCTTCGACCGCAAAGGCCCTCAGCGACAAGACCAGGTACTTCTCTATTAATTAATTTCAAGCCTCGCGTCCCATTTTCATCGAACGAATAATCTGTTAAAATTCCTCATCGTAAATCTATATTATAATACCAAACCCCCCTATATATATTAAAAATCTAAAGAAAGCAGTGTAATATATCCAGAATAGAGAAAGAATTTAATACATTATATCCAGTATAATAAATCCTGACGCGAACGCGATTCGCATTAAATTAGACGAATCGTCGTATAATGTTTGTTACTAGGAACTTTGGTAAATAAATTTACGCTATAAATAATATATAATATAAAAAAATATATATAAAGAGAGAGAGAGAGAGGGAAAAAGGTTTTGAAATAAGGTGTGAAATGTTTGCGGGTAGGTTCGATTACTTTGCGAGGACAGTGCCACCGGACACGTTTCAATCGATCGCACTGGTGGACGTGGTGAAAAGTGCAAACTGGTCGTACGTGTCGACTGTTTATTCGGAGGGAAGCTACGGAGAGTACGGAATCGAGGTGTTTACACGAGAAGCAACCGAGAGGAACGTGTGCATAGCGGCTGCGGTAAAAGTGCCGAGTGCCGCGGACAGCAAGGTCTTTGACGAGATCATTCAGAGGCTGAGTAAAAAGTCCAACGCCAGAGCCGTGGTCCTATTCACGAGGGCTGAGGACGCCAGAGGAATTCTCGAGGCAACCAGGAGGTCCAATCTGAGCCAGCCGTTCCAGTGGTTGGCCAGCGATGGCTGGGGCAAACAGCTGAAGCTCGTGGAGGGCCTCGAGGAGGAGGCCGAGGGTGCCATCACGGTCGAGTTGCAATCCGAGAACATTCCAGGCTTCGACGAGTACATGGCTAGCTTGACACCGGAGAACAACAGGAGGAACCCCTGGTTCGGCGAGTACTGGGAGGAATTGTTCGGCTGTGTCCTAAAGAAAAATCTCCCGCTGGTCACCAACCGTAGCCTCACCGTTTGCTCCCCCAAGCTCAGACTGATCCCCTCCATGGGCTACGAGCAAGAGTCCAAGGTCCAATTTGTAGTTGACGCTGTCTACGCCTTTGCACTGGCCCTGCACAATCTTCAACGGGACACGTGTGCCAAGAGCGAGGCTCTTTGTCCCGCGATGGCCAACTACGACAGAGGAGCCTTCTACAGGAACTATTTGCTGAACGTGTCCTTTGTCGGTAAGTCCTCTTAGGGATATAGATAATAACGCGATTCACCCCCTTCTATCTTTCAACCTCGGACTCTCCTTAAAGCTTTCGCCATTCTTAAAATGACACGCGCGAATCAAGCAAAGCGTCAATTTTGTTCTTCGATCAACCATATATTTACAGGTTTTTCTTTAGTTACAGCGGAGATTCTTGGAGGTATTCTTCATGGACAAATCTTCTTATCGTTTTTTCGTATTTCAAACTGCTCTATTCGTCACTATAGGTTTCCATTATGTTGATAATACTAACGTTTTCTATACTATCTTTGCTGCACATCGTCAACCGAAACAACGAACTGTTACTTTATTTCCAATCATATATATATACACACATGCATAAATGGATGGATATATACTTTGATTTAAATATATGCGCGTTCCTTCCAAATATATATATATACACACTATGTCTCGTGTGTCTTACTTTACTTTTCTCTCCAATTATATACATATGTTCCTGTGTTCGATTACAGAGACTCTATAAGAACCTTTTTAAATCTTCATCTCGATCCAGTATTTGCACCAATTTAATATTTCACAATATACGTTTCCATCACGTAGATGATATATCCATTTTTTATATGATTCTTGCCTCGCTTCGTCAGCAGAATTAAAGAATCATCCCATCTTTCCCAATTATCGATAATACAATTAGACGATAAACACAATTCTGTCTTAGTATTCCATGAATATGTCGTGTCCTTTATCGATAAACCCTCCATTTCATTCTGAGAGTCCTTGGAATTTCGCAATCTTTCTAAAGATACACTTTGTCTTGTGTGTGATTCACTTTACTCCTCCAATTATATTCATATATTCCTGTATTCGATTACAGAGGTTCTTTCAAGTCCTTTCTATATCTTCATCTCAATCTAGTATTTACACCAATTTAATATTTGGCAATACGTTTCCATCACGTAAATAATAGAATCCTTTTGTATACGATCCTTGTATATACTGCGCCTCGTCAAACGAATCAACGAATCATTCCATTATTTCCAATCATGGATATAAATGGATGGATACGTATAGTTTTGTTTAAATATATGCAATCTCTTCAAAGATGCACTTTGTCTCTCGTGTGCTTCACTTTACTCCTCCAGTGATATTCATATGTCCTAGCTATTTTCGATTACAGAGGCTCTTTGAGGTCCTTTCTAAATCTTCATCCTAATCCTGTATTTACACCAATTTAATATTTGACAATACGTTTCCATTACGTAAATAATGCATCCCTTTTGTATACGATTCTTGCACTGCAACTCGACAACCGACTTAACGAATCATTCCATTATTCCCATCTATCGGTATAAGCGAATGGATTCGAGCTTCTATGTTTAAATAAACATTCGCAATCCCTCCAAAGACACACTTTGCCTCTCGTATTTCATAATACTTCCTCAATTGTTGGAGTATAGCGGAGCCTCTTTGAGGTATTTTCTAAATCTTGCTCCCGATCCACTATTTAAATCCGTTTAACGTTCGACAATACGTTTCGTCAAGTAAATAATACAACCCTTTAGTATACGATCCTTATACCGCATCTCGTCGACCCACTTAAGGAATCATCCCATCACTCCCAACCATCGATGCAAACCAACAGTGACATACATATATATATATATATATGTACCTCCCTTCAAAGATCAAGATTGCAATTCCATGGCGAACGATGTCGTAAAATCGTATAAACGCCAAAAAGCATGAAGGAAACGATAAAATACTGAAATCGATTAGGGGCGTTTTTAGCTGAAGGCTTCAAATACAGAGGGAAATATTGTTTTGCTTGACATGATAGCGTGACGTTAATCGATTGGTTATAACGTAAACTAATTCTCCAAAAATCAAATATAATCGGAAAATATACACGACCGGATGTAACGAGTGAAAAAACAGAAGTCAATTTTCATTTCCTCTGGTAAATAGAGAATAGGTTAAAAATATTTCCTATGAAAAATCGGACGTGGTTTTAACGTTGTTTTAATCGATCAAAAGTGTCGATAAACACTTGGAGGGTAATGTAATGATTTAACGAAGAGAGCGCGTCTAAGTATTCGACTGGTAGATAATTAACGTCAACCAACTGCAATTCACTCTCGGTCTGGGCAAGCTGCTTGGAGGTATCGTTGCGTGGGATGAAAGTACCGCAGCGTGTCTATCAAAAATTATAGTGCATCACGAAACTGAGGACGTCCATAAAAGAGACGCGTGCGCGCGGTACACACGAGGAGTTTTCTTGAAACAAACGGGCCAACGTTATACCAGTCAGACCAGTGTGTCACGAAAGCACAATTAAGGGGAACGATGCATTTGCTGTATCGATTCTTGAAGAAAAAAAATTAAAAAAAAAAAGAAGATAAAAGAAAGTATAGAGCATGTTTTTACGCCAATAATGGCAATTGCGTTGGCACGATAAGAATTAAGGACGTTACGTGTATAAATTCCACGAGGATTTCCAGGCTACAGGAGCCGTTGTACACCGATATCGTCGTGCAATCGCTTTTTCTATCGATCCGCGCGGAGCTTCCGTTGTTTCTCGTTTTTTCTTATCCCCCCCCCCTCCCCTCCTCTCACCCCCCGAAAATTCCACACACACAGATCTCTCAAGATACTCCCCGATCTAGTAAAAAGAAATCCCTCGTTCGATCCATTTCCTTGTCACGTATACCTATATAGAATGAAATACGATTACTGAATTAGATGTGAAATATCAGGACTCCAACCATTAAACTTCGTCTCGACGTCTATATACATGTACACGTGCTATGTGTGTGCATACAGCTATCAGAGCGTCCGTGTGCGTGTGTGCACGGAAAATGGAATTGGTTTCCGCTATTATTTCCGCAGTGCGTGAAAGTTGGAAATTAAAAGCAAAATGAGATCGACAAGGTGGAAGCTTATATTCAAATGGAATCTCTTGTTTAAGCTTATTGCAATTTACAATAGTACCTCGACCATTATTATACAAATATTCGCATGAAACGTGTATAGTTTTCAAGCTTTATGAATCAAGTTGATATTTTTAATTGCTTTGACTCCAAAATTTATATATGTATATACATAGTATATACAGCCAGGAGAAAATAATAATCTAGGAGAGAGTTTTTTGGGCGTGGAGGGTTTTGGGGCAAGGATATATGGTTTATTTTGCAAAAAGAGAGAGAGAGAGAGAGAGAGAGAGAGAGAATGTCTGGAATTGGACCGGTGTGCCTCATCCATGGCACTCTCGCAGATATCGATTTGCTTAGGGAGGACATGTACATGCATATACATATACCTACCAGAGTATATAGTTACAGAGGTTGAGGTAGTGCGCGAAATGCGGCGGAGATAATGGCTCGCGCTCTTCCTTCAAGCCTTTCGAGGGACTTTAACCCGCTGCTTTATAAATCGTTACTTCCTTCGACTTACTTTCTTTTTTCCTTCCTCCACCCCCAGCTGCATCATCCACATTCGAAAACTCTCGTAACAGCCCCTTTTTACGTCCCGACAAACAGAATACACGCATAACGACGCGTCGCACAAACGAGCGACGAATAATTTGCAAATTTATCCGCTCTACGCCACTGCACACAATTTCTTTGCTACCTCGTATATGCACTCTCCATATACACATCTATCTTGTACAACCTTAGGCGTTAAATTTCCCGCGCAAACTTTATTAATTCTTATAAATTTCCCAGTACGTAATCGGAGGAGAGATTTAAAATTGAAAGAATTTTTCGCAGACTCCGCAGGCAGCCTGGTGAAGTTCGACGAGCACGGGGACGGCTTGGCGAGGTACGAGATTCTCAACTTCCGGAAATCGAGTTCCGGAAATGGCGCTAATGGGTATCATTACGGGGTAAGTAGAGTTATTTTTCTTGATTTGCCCGTTTTTTTATTTGCACGATTAATTAATATTCGTACGGGAGCTGGGGGAGATATCCGTTGACTGAGAAAACAAGCGCCACTTTAATTCGATCCCACGCGGGGGAGTCGTTTCCCGAAAAGTTCATTTTGCACAAGTGCGCGTTACGCCTCAAAGGAATTGGAACGAGCGCCATTCGATCTCCCCGGGAGCAATCGCTCTGCGAGAAGGAACGCTTTCAATTTGAAAAACTTCGTGAGCAGGGAGCTTGAAAATATTTCGTCCAATAGGAAAATAAGCAAGGGGATGAAAAACCAGTGGAGATTAGTTTCATGTCAAAATTATTCTTCGTCTCCGACTAATTTCTGCCACGAAAATCCCTCGTGGCGCATTTAAATCTTATTTTCCGTGTGGCAACGGCTCACTGCGATTTTATTTCGTTGCAATGTGGCGCAGAGGTAGCTTTAACATCTGTCGACCCACGAGTATATGCTCCCTGCCAGACGCCAGGTCAGGTCAGTCGTAAATAAAAACCGCATTTTACTCCCTTTTCCACTACAGCCCCATCCCCGCTCCCACCTCTAAAGCAGCGATTCCCGCGACTTTGACGAGCCAACCGCAAGCCACCCTTTTCCTACAAGCACTCGCTATTGAAATCCAGCTCCAAATCAACTTCTCTCATATATATATATATATATATATATCATCGGTTATATAAGCTCAACATTAAACTGGGTATTACAAAGTTAACAGGATTTAAAGGTTGGTGATCCGACAGGTGGTGGGCAAATGGTACAATTCCCTGGACATCCGTATGGAGGAGCTGGTGTGGGCCAGGGGCACCAAGGACATTCCCATTTCAGCTTGCTCGTTGCCCTGCGAGCCAGGTATGATAAAGAAGCAACAGGGTGACACTTGTTGCTGGGTTTGCGATCGGTGCGAGGAGTACGAGTTTGTGTTCAACGAGTACACCTGTATGGACTGTGGACCCGGTTACTGGCCCCACGAGGATAAGCGAGGATGCTACCAGTTACCGGTGCACCATATAAACTGGAGTAGCGCGTTCGCCATTGCACCTGCAGTCATCTCGTCCCTGGGGATCCTCCTGACCTTGGCCGTAGCCTGCTTGCTCTTCCACCACAGGAATACCCCGGTAGTCCGGGCTTCCGGTCGCGAGCTCACCATCATCCTACTCGCAGGAGTCCTGGTATGCTACCTCAACACCTTCCTACTCCTGGCTACACCCACCACCGTCACCTGCATCCTCCAGAGATTCGGCGTCGGCGTCAGTTTCAGCGCCGTTTACGGCGCCCTCTTAACCAAAACCAACAGAATCGCAAGGATATTCGACTCAGCCTCGAGGTCCGCCGTCAGACCGAAATACATCAGCCCCACCTCCCAGGTCTGCATAGCTGCGGCCATGATAGCCTTCCAAGTGGTCCTCACCCTGGTCTGGATGATCATCGAGCCCCCGGGTACGAGGTTCTGGTACCCCGACAGGAAACAGGTCATCCTCAAGTGCAATATCCAAGACATGAGCTTCCTCTTCTCGCAACTCTATAACGCTGTCCTTATTCTCATATCAACCATCTATGCTGTGAAGACTAGGAAGATACCGGAGAACTTCAACGAGAGCAAATTCATCGGTTTTACGATGTACACCACTTGTATCATCTGGCTGGCCTTCGTACCGATCTACTTTGGTACCGGAAATTCCCACGAGATCCAGATCACTACCCTCTGCGTGGCCATCAGTCTGAATGCCTCGGTCACTCTGATTTGTCTCTACTCGCCCAAGGTCTACATCATCCTCTTCCAACCTGACAAAAACATGCGCAGGAAGGTCACTAATACTTTCAAGAAGCATGGCAGTAGCACCGGAACTTCCTCTGTCACCAAATGTCAGTATACTGTTCTTTTTTATTCCGACGATCGTAATGCCGGTTGGCGCGCGACTCTTTAGTTGAATTCCTTCTGGCGAGGAATCCGAGCATTATGAGGAAGCACAGATATTCTTTTGTTTCAGACATCGGCTGTGAGCTGGTCAGCGAGAGTATGCCCCTTCAAAGCGCTTTGACAACGGCCGTGCAAACGTCAGTGGGAGTGACAGAAATCTCTCTCACGTCGAACACGTCCAGCAAAACCAATAACGAGCAGGTGGCTCAGCTTTAAGCAAGTGTTTCGTCACTCGTCTCCTGCTACCTTCATCGTCTCACACTGGTTTCTCATTAAGATCAAACGGGGGCTGCCAAAACGCTGTTAAAAACTTGTACAGAGAATAGAAGAATCGATCGGGAAGTTCTGATGCGCTCGATATATAGTTGCGAAAACGTCAATTGAACCTCTGCATAATACTGCAATTTAAAATAACGGCGTCACTAAATAATTTCTCACATAATCAAGAATGCAAAGATTCGCGAGTAAAGACGGATAATTCCATTAAATCATTGTCGAGGGAAGATACGGGAGGGGGGAGGGGAGGGGAGGCAGGAATTGTGAGAAGAAGAAGAGACTGAAAATCTGCATAGAAAGTATGGAATAAATTGTGCATATAGTTATCAAAGTACAAGGACTAAATTAAAAAGTGGAACACGATTAAAGTATTCTTAAGGCGTCGAGGAAAAAGTTCAGATACGAAATAACTATTTCCAGTCACAAGATCATATTTAAGAAGCTAGACACACGCGTTTGTGAAACCTTGACCAGCCATGGACAGGGGGAAGCGAATTCAAATCTCGAGAAGAATATTTCAAGCCTTCTCAAAGCCTGGGAATCGTCGGATCTTTCGATGCGTCATCATGCCGAGCTCCGTGTTTCTTTTCAAAAGCCTCCTAATCGAAGCAGCTCTCGACAGTAATTTAGTTTCTCTATAGGTCAAAGCTTTGCACCCTCGATCTCACAAATGTTACCGAGATTGCGCCCGAAGGTTTCTCTCCGGTTTAACATTTTTCTTATCGAGACTCTAATCTCTCTTTTTCAAAGCCAAAATAGTTTTGAAAATCTGATAAAAATGTCAAGATTGTATTACATTGGAAAATTCTCTCCTAGAATTTTTACGCAGCTTTCTCCGAACTCGAGTGTTTTTTACGAGCACGCGAATGGGTACTCTTTATTGGTGGGGGCAGCGGAGATAATAAATACCCGACATTTATTATCATACGCCTATTGTAGAAATTGTTGATAAATATCGGCAATGGTCAATTAACTTCTCGATGCACGACAATAAATTTGCTCATTATTCGTCGTGTCCGTCGATCGGCGCCGCCACGTGTCCGTGGACAAGGTTCGCACGTTGTATAATAAATTAATTAATTAATTAATTAATTAAATAAATGTAAGAGTAACTGATCCACTAGACGAACCGTTTCTTAAGACTACAAAACATGATAAAGTAGCATTTCCAATGTGATAAAACTCAACAATTTTAGATGTGTGTAATCTGTGTTACGTTGATATATGAAAATAGTTGAAAAGAGGAGTAAAAGGATTGATTTGAAAAAAGAAAAACGTTGTTATGGGGTATAACATGGTATAATATAAATTCCAAGATGGAAATTTGTTATGGATATGTGATAAGATTTAAGTTGCGTGATGGCGTGTTAACCGAATTATTCGTGATAGCTGTTGGTGTCTGAAAGAAGAAGAAGAAGAAGAAGAAGAAGAGGAGGAGGAGGAGCTGAAAGAAGAGGAAGAAAAAATCCGATTCACTGTGCCAAGAAAGTTTTGTTGGTGTTTTCGCCATGTCCAATCTCTTGGATGAAAGTTGGGCGTATTAGCCGGCTAGAATAAAAGTCAGAGAGTGATCCTTTCTTGCCATCACTGCTCATCCATTATTATTGGAAGGGCGTTTCCACCAACAAAGGATATCATTCATTAATGACTGTTGTCGTTATTGTTACTGTTAATGTTCTCCTCGTAAATGATATATCTACATATATGTATGTATATTTACAGGAACGTGTATACGTGTATATACATGTGAATCAAGTGTTAAACTTGAACGCAAATATAATTCGCACTCAAAAATCACAAAACTTTCGTGATCTTTCGGGTGGTTCTGTATTCTCGTTAAAAATCAACGATTATTTATCGATACTGAAAAGGAAGGGGGATGCATGAAAATGTCATTTTATGCTCACCAAGAGCTTTCAACGGCCTGTAACTATAAATTTTCAATAATGCCTCAAACAAAATTATCATCCTTTGTCAATTATCCTACGGTCCTTTAAAACTACAATAATACACAGTATACATATATGTATAACTTGTATATAAAGTGACCATTCATCCTCCAACTTTTCTTTCTCTTACTGTGTTACATCTCTATGCATCGTTTAACATGCATTCATTGTTTATCAACACAATGAAAACATTCATTTCCTTAATAATATTGTACAATATACGTTTTTATACATGCTCTGAATATTTTCAACACGATACACATTTTTGTTTTACGTAAATTCAATTCATGACTAAAAGTACAACCCATATATATTGAAGATTATATATATATATATATATATATTTATGTCTGGAAAATATTGTTTCGAAATATTACAAACATACGATTGAATCAGATAGTTTTTAATACCATTCCAAAGATAATTATACATAATACTTATATAAGTATACCTTTTTTCTACTTACACTAAATATTATTTTTTAAGAAAAGACAAAACGAAGCGAGCAGATTACCCGTTGCGAATTGTTTTGCATAACGTTATGACTTGAACAAATACTTTAAATGCTGCAGGTAATAAAATTGTTAATCGCCATCATTTGCATTTCATTGATTTTGTACTCTTTGTTCTGCTGGAAAACGTGAAGTATTCCGAGGTATGCGGTTATGTATTGTTATGTTTTTCTTGCTATTGATAAATGTGTATTGAATATTAGCAATTTAAAATACCGACAATAAATACACTCGTTGCTTTAAAAAATAAAAGCTAGTGGAATAAGTTTAATTCACTCAACGCTCGTAGCTGATGAAAGCCAATATAAAGTTCTCCACGTGCATACAATGTTTCGTTATAATTAATGAAAACTAAAAGTTTGTACGGCTTCAGTTGATTGAAAAAGGATCAGTTTTGATGGTTTCAAGTAGGAAAATGTTTGCAACAAAATATTCAGTTGCAAATTTACATAAATTAAAAGTTAATCAAACAGGTCGTCTAATTTTACAATCTTTCATTTATTGTTTTAAACTGATCATCATTTTTCATCAGATCAGGAACGCTTTCTCATATACATTTTCTAAAATAAACCTCCGTCTGAATCAATGCACGAATAGTTTATTCGATCGTGTTTAAACCGAGAGAAGTTGATGTATGATTTGTTACGTTTGCTATATTGGCAAATAGATCGTATTTATAATGAGAAATCTCAACATCAGAGGTCGTTTGCATAAATCCAATCGCTCGTACCAAAACTGCAATATTTCTTAAATTCGATTAATTTTTTTCTATTTTTTTTTTTTTTTCGTCAAATGTCGTAAACATCTTACTACATACATATCATGTGTGTATCGAGAACTTTTATTTTCTCCGATCGATCCGAATTTGGAATTTCTTAGCTATACGATAATAAAACAATTTCTCTAAATTACGTATCATCGATCATTATTAAATCAGTCGTTTTTTAGGCGAATCGGTCATTAATATTACCGCTTATGTTCCAAATCGAAAGCTCAAAATATCGATAAAAGGTAAGTTTGTATACATTTCATTTAAATAGAACTAGCCCGATGGAAGAGAAACTCGGAGAAACTGGAGGATATTCGATTATTTTCAGTTCCAAATCCCTACTAGCCTTAATCTCTCTTTTATCTAAGTAGATTTATAGCCTCAGGGGAAGGAGAGGGGAAGTTTAACGCTTTCTTACATGCATAACTCGCGAGCAGCTTAAAGGACAATCAGCTTTTCTTAATTCCTTGCACTCTAAATGTTTCATATAGGATTTATAGACGCAGCAGTCGAAGATCAATAGCGAAAATGTGCAGTATGCGGCAGATGAGGGGTAGGATGGGGGGAGGGGATGGCAATTTTTGTCGAGCGCGATGCTGGGCAATAGGTCGAAAATTACCACTTTGCCACGCACTCGAGCCGAATAATGAGCGACCAGAGGCAATATTGGCCTTTTATGCCCATCTTCGCATCACCATGCTCATGCGAAACCTTGAACGCTCCAGGTAAAATCTCAATATGCACATAATTGGTCCTGCACTGCTCTTAATCAATTCTACCAAGCAAATTCCGCATGCCTCTGCGACGACTTTATTATGAAATAAAAGGACCCGAATTAAATTTTATGATCGATCTACATTACCCGAGTTAAAAAATTCATTCAGACCACTCTATCTATATATATATATATATATATATATATAGTAACAGAAGATAAACGTTGAGTGCCCTTAGCAGCTATGCGAGAGACCGCTTAATACGTTAAAGTACCAATCCTGCTAAAAGCAATTAGCAGAGCCGACTGAAGATAATTAGAAAATCATTAATGAAGTAAAGAGCCTGTACTTTTGTCCCATAATTGTTCGCGACGCAAGTAGCTGTTTGCGTGCTCGCTAAACGAAACCGTTGCGTAGTTTTGTCACTTACCGTTTGTTTTGTAGTAACGCGCTTTTGTCTAATCTTCGAGCATTCACTCAGACAAATTTTGCAGCCAGAAAACGTTTTTCATTATAAAATGAATGAAATTGATTGACATAATGAACAAATTTATTGATAGAATGAATAATTCATTATATCGATATATTTGCTCATTCTTTCGATAAACTTTTTTTATTCTTCTAATGATAAATGTTTACTGGCTGACAATTTTCTTTCTGTGTTAATTGTTGTTTGTTCAACCTATAATTATCAATTAACGTAAATCTTATACGGTATAGTGTACTTATAATGCCATTTGTTCACTTCTTCAATCTTATAGTGTTATAAATGCACTGTAAAATTATTATTCCATTGACCGTAATTGTTACTTAGAAATAATATATACAAAGATAACAAATTTGAGAAATGATTCATATATATATATAGCTATTTGCGTAACAGTATTTCTATGTTGACACATTTTTGTAATTGGTTTCTTTTTTCGTATTTGTACAGTAAACTGTGTGATAACGTCATCTTTACCTACCTTACCCTATATATAAATAATAGATTTTGATCGAACAAGTATATAAGCCTATATTAATACAGAAGAAAGGTTATAGCCCAGTGTGACGTTGATTATAAAAAATTATCGAAAATTATAGATACTTGTTAGCAACATTTAACGCATTTTCATTAAGCCACTTTTTTATAAGAAATGAGTAGACAAAAAATCTCTGAACGTATTTCAAGCGGTGTGCGCGAGACTATATATAAGCTATAAACAAAAATAATCTTATTTTAACGAAAGCTGGTTTGCATCCAATTCTTCGCAAGCCGCATAATAATGGCTTCGGGTCGACCCGAGCAAGAATATTCATGATTCACGTAAACAGGCTAAAGTAAGAAAAAAAACCAAAGGAAAATCTTTTCCAAGAAACTTTCTTAAAATTCACAAAACCACTTATTTTCCTCTGCACCGCTCATATATTAATATCCGGTATTCTTTTCTTTATCATAACGCAAGATTACAGCCTTGTACGAGGGTCAATAAAACAGGATTAAGAGAGAAATAATAAAAACGTAAAATACAATTAGTAATATTCTGCATGAGCTTTGGTTAGAATTGCGACTTAGCATGGTAGATATTTTGAAATGAGATCAATCGGCTGTGAACTAATTCGAATAGTTGTATTTAAAGAAGCTTGACTTATTATTCTACAATATACATTGAGTTTTACGACAAATAACAACGATTATAATTAATTCTTCTAAAATGATCTTAAACAATTCTTATTTTAGTCTTTCTTCAAACCCAATCTTCTTCTCCTGCGCAGTACGCAGTGGGCCTCTTTTCCCCCACCACTAGTGGCGCGTTTTCTCTTTCACCAATGATTTTTAATGTACTAGTACACGCCGGTTTATTATTGAGACTCTGGGACTGCTTAGTTTTTGTTGAATTCAATGATATAGTTCGGTTGTGTGGTCATTCTCCACAAGTGCTGTATTTACTTATCTGTCGTACGGTCTTTATCAGTGCTATTGACTTATACCGTTGCATAATCATCGCGGTCACGACGTTTCAGTATCCATGATTAAATATTCGAACACACTTGCTGCGTGTATTCCAGTACGATAATAAGCATACATACGATTGTCGAGCACTCGTGCTCGACCTCGCTTTTCACCATTAAACCAGACCTTTACTCTTCAGTTGTTGCTCGATTAATATCGCGTCAAATTACACTTTAATGTGACTTGTGATTATAATTGACAATTGTGACTTACCTGTCAATGGCTTCCACTTTGCGACTCTGCACCTTGCAAATTGTGCAATTGGTAATGAAATCCCGCAAAACACATCTCCTATATATACACGTGCAAAAGCACTCATTCGTGCTCTTAAATAGTTATTAATCAATGCCAATCAGTCATCGGTCGATTCCAATAAAACCTGAATTTTTCGTTAAAAAGAGAATACGTGACGCATATAAATTTATATTTGTGCGTGAATTCTCTCGGTTATCGGCATGATAAATAAATTATTTCTGTCGAAATTCTAGTCGTGCTTTCACATTACGATCCATGCGGATGAAGAAATTCAAAAGCCTGGTGTTTACATCCGATAATACTTTTAAAACATAAGTTTACTTACTAAATTATATTATTAACAAATGTATTTGAAATCGAGATCTGTTTTCTGAAGGATTGCGCGGTGCCAGTATATATATATAATACTTGAATGTTAAATAAAATTTGTATTAATCTTTAGAGCAAAAATGTGTGCAAACCGAACTGCCGGTACATGTTTCTTAGTGCAGTTCGACCTGGAACTATCGTCCCTTTCAAATTGTCGGATATCGGAGAAGGTATTCGTGACGTGATAATAAAAGAATGGTAAATGTATAAGCATATATATATATATTATACCCGTATAACCTCTCGGAGCAACATTGTACTATTAAAATTCACAAAATATAAGTTTTAAAGGAAAGAGAGAGAGAGAGAGAGAGAGAGAAAACAATTGTTTTACTATATATAGAAACGAAGGGTACTTAATACTCTTTATAAAATGCTATTTCCGTCATCTCAAATCCAAACTTCTCATAATGTGGATCAGTAATGAATAAAGCGCGAAATTTAAATCCAGGTGAATGAAAATCTAGGAAAATGGATATTTTTTACTTAATAAACTTTTGCTCCAAGATATACGGATATAGTAGTATTTACGAGCACGAAAATGAAATTGTTGCAATTATAGGTATGTGAAGCTTGGTGACAGAGTGTCCCAGTTCGATAACATCTGCGAAGTACAGAGCGACAAAGCGTCTGCTACTATAACAAGTCGTTACGACGGAGTGATCAGGGCTGTGCATTACAAAGTGGATGATGTGGCCTTAGTGGGTAACCCCCTAGTGGATATCGAGGTGGAGGAAGAAATTACCAACGTGGACGAGTCAGTGAAGAAATCTGTGAGGAAAGAAAGAAATGAAGAGACTGACTCGCAAGAAGGACATGATATTAAAGTAGAAATTAATTCCAATAAGGTACTGACCACACCTGCAGTGAGAAGATTGGCCATGGAAAACAATATTAACCTAAAAGACGTTCCTGCCACCGGCAAGTCAGGCAGAGTCTTAAAAGAAGACATATTAGTTTACATGCAGGATCTTTCTCATTCGTCGAGTATAGAACGGCCTTCCATAAGGACCAATGAAAAAACTGTATTGGGCGAAAACATGCCAGTGAAAAAATATGCAAAAGCCATGTGGAAGTCGATGACTCAATCTTTGGTAAGTTTTCGATTAGTTGTTTCTGATTAAATTAATATTGGAAGATAGGCAAATTGGATTTAGAGGAAAGAGTGTATGGGAATTTATTATGGTAGATTAATAACGATACAGCCGACTTTGGAATAAAGTGACGGTTGCTAAGGAGTTTAAATTTTTTTATGACCAAGTCACTGTGCAGCTAAAGAAGGAAATAAAGAACGAAGTGGGTCATTTCAATGTGGTAGCATTTTACATAAAGACGAGTCAATTACAGGAACTACGAAAATAGATGGGAATTATCTTTGATAATTATCGGAAGCTTATTAATTACCGCTTTCTACTATCTGGACATTTGGAAATTTGATTTGAACGATAAATTAATTCTGAATTGACTTTGAATATTAGTCGCGCTTGATGGAAATGCTATTTCGCCTTTGTTAGAAAGAGATCTTGCGTTAAAATGTTTGGAATAAGGAAAAATTAGATGGATTACCGCATATACCAAGCAAGCTCTTCAACAATGATTAATCTAATGTTATAATAATATATAGCACTCTGTATTGTTACAATTGATATATTTTGTACAGTTCAGAGTTTTTTTTAGTTTTTATATTTCGATAGTCTAGTACAAAGGCAATTCAATATCCAAACAGATAGCTTCTTAAATCTTGCTATAATTTTAATGCTCAGCTTGAAATCCTAGTCTTTCAACTCTTCTAGAGTTAAGCTGAATCTTTTGTGCAGTTGTAATCCCTCTTTTTTGAACAATGTACACGTCACGCGATTTATCGCTATGAATCCTAGGTGATGCTGATTTTATGGGAAAATTGAATTTGGATTTTACAGAGCATACCTCATTTCGTATACAGCGACGAGTGTAATGTTAGCAAGTTGGTGAAGTATCGCGATGAGGTGAAGGATACGCTGAAAGAGCAAGGAATTTCTTTGTCCTTGATGCCGTTTTTCATTAAAGCAGCATCCAGGGCCTTGGAGCGAGTACCAGAATTAAATGCATGGCTGGACGAAGATGCCCAAAACATCAGAATTGTTAAAAGTCACAACATTAGCATCGCAATGGACACCCCGGAGGGCTTAATTGTGCCAAATATAAAAAATGTACAAACCTTGAGTATTGTTGCCATAGCCAAAGAGCTTAACAGGCTACAGGCACTTGGAAAAATTGCCTCGATACCACTCGCTGATTTATCAGAAGGAACATTTTCTTTATCAAATATTGGAGTGGTAAGAAAATATTTACTGTAAATCACACATATTTCTAAATATGTAAATGTAAATACTTAAACTGTTATTGATAGAAAAATAATTTTAGATTGGAGGAACGTATACAAAACCAGTTATTCTGTCTCCTCAAATAGTAATTGGGGCTTTAGGAAAAATTCAAAAGTTACCGAGATTTGACGAACTGGAAAAAGTTTATCCGGCAAATGTAATCGCCGTTAGTTGGGCAGCGGACCATCGAGTGGTCGACGGTGTTACAATGGCAAAGTACTCCTCTATATGGAAGTATTACGTGGAAAATCCAATGCATCTACTATTAGGGGCATAATTTATATTTTTGTCTTAATGAAATATCAATTTTCTACCATTCTCGTATCTTTTTTATACTTACTTTAAAGTTAAAATAAAAATGATATTTTTATGTAAATATTAATTTATTACTACCTTGTTGTCTTATCGACAAACACATTTAAGCAAAATGGTGAAATATTCGAACCTTTCAATTACCTAAAGAAACAGTATTATATAAATTTAAATTGATCATTGTGTTGTGCTATCTTTTGTTTCCTCATGTTTACTTACTATTATGTCATCTAAGTTTAGATTATTTTTTGATACAATATAACTATTTCATATCTTGTCTCATTATTATTTACTCAAACAAATCAATTTTTTAATTATTCATGATATTATAATACATATATAGTACCTATATAGTACCTAAATAAATAACGACCAAGTATAAAGTGTCAATAAAGTAAAATCTATCAAACAATTTGTACATAAATATTGATTTATTGCATAGGGGTAAAATACCATAAAATTCAAATAAATTTCATGATTAACCATTGCTAGTCTATCATGAGCATTTTGTACATCAATTCTTTAGATTAGAAAGTACACAGCTTAATTTTGTCGAATGACTAATGTATCAAACGTATATTATACTTGTATCATAAAATACCAGTATTGATTTGTCTATTTTATTTTTCTCTTTTAACAATATAATGTCTGTTATATTTATTATAATCATTTATAATATTATCTTGTTTATTCAAGCATATCGGTATAACGAGAAAAATTATAATAGGTTTTTAACACAATGAAGATGGGTAAATATCGTGATAAAACTCTTGTTAGTAATTCATGCATCTTATACACAATATTTCACATAATAATTATTTATCGTTTTAGTATTATATTTTAAAATAATTTTGCTCGAATACCGTCTTCAACAAATTAATGCATTCTTGCCTTTTTGCATCCATTTATCATAGCTACCAAATCATTTTGTATAATTTGTGCTCTAGTAATTTATTAAAATAAAGTCAGTCTGTTCAGTAGAAGATCTCATTACTATATTTACGCTAATGGTCCGAGAAACATTTACTAGTATTAAAGTCTATCATTTGAAACGATACGCTTTTTTTTCTTTATTCTACCAGAAAGAGAGTTTTTAGTTTTTGTTAGAGGTATCCTTTATTCTAACTTAAATGCAACACACACCCTTACGCCTTAAATATACGACAAGCTATATGCTCACGTACACGTGAAAGACCAAGTACAACCTTATAATGTAATACAGTTACAAAAAATATACGTTCATCAAAAACCGAAGGAAGTCTATATAAATCATAGAACGTATAATATAAAATGTTTTTTATCTAAAGCTCAATGGAAGAGATCCGATACATTTTTTGTCATTTTATTTTATATGCGTTTCACATATAAAAATGTGATTTTTTTTATATGACTAGGTAAATGTTATTGTAAATTATATGAGAAGCTTAAAAGACGAAAAAGCTATAGCGTCTGTAAATCAATAATAATTACGATAATAATCATACAAAAATATGTAAAAGTAGTTACCTCTATAAACCTTTGAAATCCATTCAATATTAACTTCGAAGCTAAATACTTAATCAATAATTATATATATATATATATATATATGAGTAAAAATAACAATACATTTAAGAAGCAATATATCGTTATTATAAAAATTTAACGTTATTAAAACAAGAAATTTAGCTAAATACTAAAATTATTGGTAAATACATAAGGGTCAATTAATCATTATCATTCTGATACAAAAATATAACATTTTTCTATCGAAATCAGTTTATATGTATAGCGCAATTACTAAAAAAAGTATTTCCATCATATTTTGTGCTATTTGATAGTTTATATTTTTAATTAGCGCTATTATGCATTGCTTCTAATTTAAAAAAAAACAGCAACTTATGATTTTAATGTCTATAACACTGGCAATCGTATACGACCGATAAATGATTCCTACAATAAATCATAATTTCCATGTGACACCACAGATAAAAATTATTAATAATACTACAAAAAAAACTGAAATTGTAAATAAGTGAAATGTGCAAAAAATAATAGTAATAATAAATAGCACAGTTTTTAAGCTTTTAATTTACCTGTAAAAACAAGAAAGAGGCAATTAATATAGATGTAATTTTATAATGTCTGGTAAAAATTCTAACAAAACTAAGTTCGCAAATCATAAATTATTGAGCAAAACCAGAAGATAAAGTTTATTAAAAAATGCTTAACTTAATCTATCCGTTACGTATTATAATGATACCATAGTTAAAACTATGTATGTGTGTATGTACCGGGTGGATGATTAACTATAAGCAAACCTATAACTTATGATAATATAATTGTAAGAAAAAACTTATGTACCCCCCTGTATGTGTGTGATTTTGAAACATAGCTCTTGCTGGAGAAACTATTGAGGAATGAAAATAACTTAATTCGAGGCGTCACATTAGTTTAAGTAACATTCTAGTGATCTCACTAATAGAAACAGATCGGCGATATGCTTTACCAAGTAGAAGAGTCGAATTAAACAATTTTTAATCCTCAATAAATTCTTCATTAACGGCTATATTTAAGCGGTACAGGAACTGCTTTCTTAAAATTTTTGATGCTATCAAAATTTATCGGATTGGCCATAAGAAACCAGCTACCCGGTATACTATAAATATTATTATGAAAAATACGGCACATAGAAGAATATTTTTCTTTTCAATTTCTTGTTTGCTACATGAACAAGGCTCCCACAGTACACCTAACTTCTATCTTCTATCATTCTAACGGTTATTTAAAGTTATAATTGTTACCTTAAAATATTTTCAAAACGGAAATTGCCTCAGAACTATACTTGCTATTCTGTTTTGTTTCTTTAATAGTAATAGTAATAGTAATAATAATAATAATAACAATAACATGTGTTTCTTGGCAGTTAGAAATATATACTAATATCACCAATATAGGATAGCTATACTTTTTCTTTAACATTTAAACAACATCTATTACTCATATATAAAATTATCTCGATTTTTTAAACTATACATATTAAACATTGAATTGGCATACATATTATGCTGAACATTAAATTAAATTTTTGAGAACGAGAAGAGCAACCGTGAAAAATAATTCGGATGAAAGCATTGTTACATAAGGTTTGATTTTTTTAAGTAAAATAAAACATTTGTGATAAAAAATCGAAAGCTGTGAGAACCCCATCTAACGGCCGTATATAAATTTGTAGTATATGTTTATGTATATATATATATATATATATTCAGGTATACAATTAATAAATAGTCTTCAATCTGGCACATCAGTTCTTATAAAAGAGAGGATGCAAGTTTCAATACAAATGAATAAAACCCAATATCGAGAGCTAATGAATTGAAATGTGCGTCTATCGTTAGTACATATTTTGTTTAAATGAAATGATTATTCTAATTGTACGTAGGTATTCAGTCAGAATTGTTTAATACGTTATTTAGGAATTTATAAGAATTCATTGTGAAATAGAAAATTATTGGTGGCGACTTATCATCATTGACACTATAGCACCAGTTGCCCGAAGAACAGCAACAGCATTATTATGATCTGCTTTGGTGAAATCAATACCATCCACTTCTAAAATTTTATCACCTGGTCGAAGAGTGCCTTGAGCCGGACCATCAGGATTTACTTTTGTTACAATAATTCCCTAAACATAAATTAAATAATATTATAGCAAAATTATATTATAACTAAATTTAATAAGAGTAGAAAAATAAAACGTCTTACGGTTTCAGCCCCTGCTACACCTCCAGCAATGCTAAATCCAAGCCCTGGATTTTTCTTTATTTGAACAGGGAGCTATAATAAAATACATCGATTTCCATATTAATAATAATTAATGAGAAAAACCGTATTATTAATATTTACTTAGCATACCACATTAGCGTTTTTATGAGGGCCAAACATCCATTTAAATCTCGGTTTTTTATCCAAGAAATCAGATTTATTAGCTTCTAGATTGTTCAAAGTAGAATATTTGTTAAGCGATACAGGGGTACTTCTACCGGAGTTAGTATTAAGTTTAAGATCATTAAAATGTTCAGTAAGCTGTTCAATTTTCACCGAGCCATCGTGTATTTCTGTACCACTTATAGTGATATCGGATGATATATCAGAAGGAGCATCATTTTCAAAAACGTTATTACCATTAACTATTTTTTTCGAACGATCTTGATACCTTAATTGAATAGAAAGTGGACTTCGATATTTTTTCCCTGTAATTGGAGACGTTGGGATACAAGATTCATTCAATACTTGTGAAGATTCGTTACTTTCCAATGATAGAACCGTACTTCCATTTAACGGATCGTTATTCGTATTTAGATTCTCGAAATGCTTTATTCTTGATATAGGAATTTTGCTTGGTTTAAAACATCGATCAGTTTCAAATAATAATTCAGATTTAAAACTTTCTGATGGTATTTGTGAAGCATCAACAATATCGAAAGAATCTGGCTTCTCATTATTCGTCACATTATTTAATACCTCTGTATTATTTATTGTATTATTTTTATTTTGCGAAATAACTTGTCTATCAAGTTTACTCAATTCGACAATGTCAGAATTTTGAGATTGATCTTCCTGTAGGAATCCATTTGTTTGAGAAATAGTACAAATTTGTGAAACCAAAGTATGGTCATGCTCAGGATGAGATACTAAAATTGATAGATAAATGTTAATCTGCGAATAAACGGACTACTATTAATATAAACCACTATTTCGTCGGTAGTATTACCACAATTAAGTTGTTGAAAAAGAACAGCATTTTTTGAAAAAGCCGCAGCAATATGATACGGTGGAGGTACTGGAGGTATTTCATTCATTTTTATTGGAAGAATATTTGCATGTTCAGAAATCCTAACGTCAGCGGCCAAAGATAAATTCTTAAAAGGTTCGGCAAGAGTTTCTGATTCCACAATCTTTGCTGTATTTGTTTTGCAGTATTCATCAGGCTTCCACGTTGAATTTACATAATCTGCTATTGTTGGGCTTTCTATAAGATAGTCTGATGTTGGATTACGAATATACTTTGCTTCTCGTATATCAGGGCTCTTCTCTTGTGCAAGAACTGTTTTAGCTGCTTCATCAGACGATTCTTCCGAATTAACGTGCTCTTCAGGTTGATCACTCGTAATATTACGGTTGAAATTCTTTGATAAATAATGATCAGCTGATGACATAGGTGAATGGGTATTCTAAAATGTGAGTACAAAAAACGGTTACAAACACTCGAGAATTTTATCATTTTTAAATTTTTTCTACTAACTCTTTGATCATGTACACACTGATGTTGTAAATTACGTGCATGCCTAGCAAGATTACGTAATTCTTTAGGATAGGGAGTTGGTGCTCGATGAAGTTGTCTTGGTACTTCAGACTCAACATCAGCAGCAAAACATATTTTTCTTCCAGTTCCGATTATTGAACCTGAGATTGGTCCTATAGCTTGAGCCATTTCTAATATATGATAAAAAAGTGAAATAAAAATATCAACTCATAATCTGTTGTAATAATAAGTAATAATTTCAATATACTTTGAATAAAATTATACACCCTTTAAACAGAAAAGAGAAATTCAAAATAATATTTAACTTGCATGTTTAATTAATTTATACATTACCATCTTAGTCTTCATTTTCATCAATATTATCCACTAGCAGCATTAAAATAATTTAGCAATAATAGAAGAATAAGGGTTAAAAAATGAAATTCAAAAAGGTTACTTACGTTCCAAATCTTGACGTGGTTTTTGAGGCAGCATAAAACAGCTTAACACCATCATATCCTCTTCACAGTTAAATTCTTGTTGTAGTGGCACCAATGGTTGACTTTGATTGTCGCTTAGCCATAATGCTTTTAAATTAGTTAAATTCAGCATGGACACTGGTAAAAATTTTATACAATTATTTACTAAATTTAATACTCTCAACGACGATAAGTGACCCAGTTCTGGCGGGATTTTAGTAAGATTATTTGATCGTAATGAAAGTAGAGATAACGCGCTACAGCTTCCAATTTCTGGCGGCAAACATCTTAAATAATTATTGTCTGCATTTAGACAATGCAGTTTTCGCAGAAGACCTATAGATGATGGCAAGTATTCCAGAAAATTCTTAGTAACTATAAGCTCCTCCAAACTTGACATCTGTCCAATGTCATTTGGCAGTGAATTAAGTTGATTGTCATCAATTTTCAATGTCACTATTGTGTTCAAGTAACATAGTGAGTCTGGCAATTGATATAAATCATTTGATGACAAATTCATAATAGATATGTCTCTCCATCCCTGTATTTCAGTTGGTAAAAGTTGTATTGCATTCATAGTACAATCAAAGTGATTAAGACGATATAATTGCTCAATGTTATTTGGTATACGTCTGATATCATTCCCATCTATCCATAGTTCTGTCAAACTAATAAGATCACCTACTATTTCAGGCTAAAACATAGTAAACAATATAATTTATAATTTCAGTTTGACAATTGTTTGATTATTGAAGAATGAATATCCAAAAATAAAATACTACCAGCTCAGTAAAATCATTATTGCCAATATCAAGTCTTTGTAAATTCACTAAACGACTCATACTTTTGGGCAAAGTCATCATATTGTTTTCTCTTAATTCAAGAGTTTTCAAAGCAGAAAGTCTTCCAAAATTGGCTGGTAAATATTCAATATAAGCATCATTTAAGTATAGTTCTCTTAAACCAACAATATGTGTGATAGCATCTGGGAAGCGCTCAAATGGATTGACACTGATATCAATTGATCGAAGATTTTTACATTCCTTTATACTGTCTGGAAGCTCTTTTATATCTAAAGAAAAATGGTCAATATATTTTTGATATGTCTAAATAAGTATCAATTTGAAATAATCGATCTTTAACTAACTATTTTTGCTAAGGTCCAAGTATTCTAAGTTAATTAATGATGCTATGGCGGGTGGTAGTGTACTGACTTCATTGTCACTAAGTGACAATACTCTTAGCTCATGACATTGAAACAGAGGTCTTGGAAGATCCTTGATCTATAAAAAAAATATGTTACTTTATTGCATTAATTTGATAGCCTTTAAGAAACTTACTCTATTGGCATCCAAATATAATTTTTCCAATGTTCTTTCATATATGAACACATCAGGTGGTACATCATAAAGATTACAATGATTCAACTGAAGTTCACAAATATCTTCTTCCTGAGCTCTTAAACATGTAGCGCACTGCCACCAAGCACTACCCATTTCATTTACTACTAAATAATTGAAAACAATTAGCCAGAACATAATTAGAATGTTATAAAAAAAAAAATAATTTTTGATACAATATTTTTATTTTTATTAAATATATTACCTTTGGTCTTTTAATGATAATCCTGTAGCACCATTGAATTCAAGTTTAAATTTGGAAAATTAGTTATTAATCTGAATATTTATAGTTTCCACAAATTAAGCTTCACTCCCATTAAAATTATAAAAATCGTGCAGCCATAATAGCTTTGTTAAGTAATTTTCTTCGTGTTGGTCGAATAAGTGAAATATTCTTCATGAGCGTCATTTCGAGTAAAACTATAATTTATTTATAAATTAAACCATAGGTTTCAACTTTAGACTTAGAGTATTCTTCATCACAAACAATTCTATTAAATTTAACAATGATAAAAATTATAAGTTGTTATCTTGATGCTAGCTTAGCTAGCTGTCCAACTATTTCTTCAACTTATACGTTCAGAATCGCAAATGATTACAAATTAACAATTCTATGTAACAATAATACTAATATTTAACAAATGTAATGAATACTTAAATACCGATAATATTACATTGGTTATTATTGACGTGATTGACGTATTCATTTTAACAATATAGGGATAATTTACGGGTTTATAGGGAAATAGTAAAATAGTTCTCTTTTATCTACCAACGTTTATAGTTGGCAAGAATGCCCATACCCAACCAAATCTGAGTAACCAAACCAGACGAATAAACCGCAAATGTGCGCAAAGCAAACATCCTGTAATCCTGTAAACAGCGGCTAAAACGTCCATGTTGCGGCATGCGGCATGTGATCCAATTGGATCATTTGGATCCATGTCCTGCATCAGTCAAGTTCAATCAGTCCATTTAAAGCAATTTCTCCCTTCATCTCTGCTAAGAGTTTATCAGTGAGACAATGGCTTCCAAAAATCAAATTTTCATGGAAGAATATGGAGTGACGAATGTAAATTTATAAGCAAATATTATCGAAATGATTAATTTAGTGGTTCAAGGGGGCCTATAGGATCATTCTCCTTACCCCAATTACAATGAAGAATTAAATAAAATTAATTTAGTATATATATCTCTTAAAAAGTCAATTATATAATTATGTTTTTTAGGGTCCAGAACACTCTGGCTATAGAGTATCAAAATTTTGGAGCTTCGAAAATTTTAAAAGAGTAATGTATTAATCATTTTAAATTTTTATGCTTTATTAATCTTAAAATTGTCAAAAAAAACATAAATTTATGAACTGTTGCAGGATCTTAGGATTAAAGTTGTTAGAGAATCAAAAGATAAAAGAGAATTGGAATTTGACATAATAGGTTGTTCTGCTGCTTTAGCCAATGCATTTCGGCGAATACTTTTAAGTGAAGTACCTAGTATGGCGATAGAAAAAGTTTTTATTTTAAATAATACAAGTATAGTCCAAGATGAGGTTCTTGCTCACAGGTATATTTGCTGGATGGTATTACTATTTACTTTTTTATAATATAATGTGTTTATTGCAGTAAAATTATATTCTAGACTAGGACTAGTACCATTGAAAGCTGATCCACGTTTATTTGAGTATCCTTCTGATATTGATAAAGAGGAAAACGAAGTTAGCGATCAAGACACATTACGATATGAAGTAAAAGTAGCTTGTGCGTGGAATACACAAGTTTCCAAAGATTCTCGTCGTCCAGATGATATATATAAAAACAATAATGTTTATAGCAGAGATATTAAATGGGTTCCTATTGGAAGACAGGCAGATATTTATCCAAAAGCTGCAGAACAATTAGGTGTATTAGAAGATGATATACTTATATGTAAAATGCGACCTGGACAAGATATTCATGCTTTTATGCATGCCGTAAAAGGAATTGGAAAAGATCATGCAAAGTTTTCTCCAGTAGGTTTGTACTCACTTGCTTGTATACTTTTTGTTTGATCACTACCATTCTCTTTGATAATGATAGTAACAATGCTTTTTATTTAGCTACTGCATTTTATAGACTATTGCCAGATATACAAATTTTAACATCTGTAAGAGGAGAAGCAGCTGACAGGTTAAAAAGCTGCTTTAGTCCTGGGGTTATAGAAGTTGTAGAAATAGAAAAAGGAAATCCAAGTTCCAGAGAAGCTAGAGTTAAAGATCCACGATATGATAGCTGTTCCCGTAATGTTTATCACCATGAAGATTTAAAAGATTGCGTTCAGTTAGGACGCGTGACGGATCACTATATTTGTAAGCAAATGGTTTTAAAAATCTCTACAAATTACAAAATTAATTATAAATAACTTTTCATAATTTTTAGTTACAATTGAGTCTGTTGGAGCATTACCATCAGCTACTTTGTTTATTGAAGCCATAAAAGTTCTTAAAAATAAATGTAAAACGTTTTTAGAGGAGCTTGAAAGTTTCAGTACTTAACAGTACTTAATGATAACTATAAATGACGTTTTTTTTTATTATTAATAAATTGATTTTTAAATGACGTATATTGCCTTAATTAGTCTGCGACAAATTCTTTTTAATTATTGCGCATATAAGAAATATTTTTCTTAGAAACACTAATTGCTAGTATATGCTGCGGGAAATTGATTCATGTGTGGCTCGGATTCGACAGGTTCGGCTTACAGAGCTGCCAGAAACGAATAATTTCCTATCTTCGCCATGCCTCCCATTCCCTATGTAACACAGAATGAAATTCATAGTTAAAAAAAGAAATTAACTATTTCTGGCAAGCTTGTTTAGCTATGTCTCCCTATACGTATGTATTGTATATTTTCTTTTTATTACACTTCGGTATCAGTGCAATAAGCTAAAACATGAAAACGTATGTTTGTCTACTTCAACTTCAATTAATTAAATTACACCAGTTCGCCCAGTTCAGTATTGTGGCGTGGTGTGGCGTAAAAGAACAAACTCTTTTCCACTCTAGCCAATAGCCATTATTTTAGTTTTTAAATTAAACCCCTTTAAGTTTAACTCTTTAAAAAAGCCAAAAAGGGGCGCTTATATCGGTAGAGTGAGGTAGACGAAGACTTACTGAAGTTGGCTACATAAACCAGACGAAAAAACAAAAATGGTTGAGGTTGAGTGAGATAAAAACTAAAGAGACATAACCGTCATAACCAAACATAACCTTGAGAAATATGATTAAACAAAATTTTAAACGAAGAAACTTATTTCATTCTTATAAATTGTAATAAATGGATCATGAAGAAGAATTTTTAAATTTATATTTCATCCAAGTTTCACAACTGTGCGCCGATAAAGCTAAAGAATCAGTTGTAAGAGAATAAAAATAAGATAATACCATTTTAATTTTCATTCCATTAAAATATTTTTGTTTATTATTTAGGATAAAGAAAGAGAATTATGTAAACAAGCTCAAATGGGTCCATGGGGTATGCTTCTTATGCATCTTCCTCAAATAGCTGTAGCAGAACGATCTTATGCAGATTTAGGATTTTTGCATACCAAAAATAAAGGCTTTCTTAGAAAAGATGTAATTAATGAATAATCTGTTATATTTATTATACGATAACTATCTAGGTCTTTTACAGAATTCTTTAAGAACTGTTTATGAATCATTGAAATCAGATTTAAGAAGATTGGATGAAATAACTAGAGGAACAAATACCATTGGTGCCACTGTCGCAGAAGTTTCATTTCAGCTTTGTCAGTTTATTACAGCAAGGATACAGTTAATAGATTTGTTAGTATGACAACAGAACCTAATTTTTATTGATATGAAATCTGATAAAGTATTATTTTACAGCTATGAAAAAATGTATAATATGAGTCTAAATAGTAAAATTATGAAACACCAAGAATTGCTGTTATCGATAGAAACAATAGTAGAGGGACATTTACTTTCTTGTTCTCATTTAGCATTAACACCAATAAAAACAGCTCTTACGTAAGTTAAAAACTATTTGTAATTTTTGACAATTATGATTTATTCATTTTGAATTTTGTCATTAGTTTAGAGTGCGAAATATTAGTCCAATTAATAAGGGCACATGTTGAAATTCAAAATTGGTGTTTTTTGCCAAGTCTTATGGCCCTGTATGGTGCTCAAGCCCGAATGACTGCTTGGGAGCGTACTTTGCAAAGCAAGGAGGTTTTTTATGCTTATTCTAACTATATAAAGTTCAATAAAATTTTAAGAAATTTGTTATTTTGTATCTGGCCATACAAGAGTCTAGCTACAAGGGTATCAAAAGTACAATTTTCCTTCTTTCAGTCTTGGAAATTGGGTTTTGGTGCAACATTTCTTAAGGCAAACCAGCAGCCTGCCTTATTTTTGTGGTTAGTCAAACTAAAAAATGCTATTTTAGCTAAGTGCTCTTTATATTTTCATACAACTTTGAGTCAGCAAGCTAGCCCTGGAGAAATGAGAAGCATAATGAGTAAACAAAGTATAGATTATTATCATAAGTAGGTTTTTTATTTATTGAAGCTACATTCAAGATAATAATAATATTCATAAAAATAATTTTAGAATGCAAAGTTTTCAAAGAAAGCATGATATCTTGGGAGTTCTCATAGTTTTTGATTCAGTAGGAATTGAAAATTCAGGCCCAGGATATAGACATCCTCGTCGAGATACAGAATTGTCTGAAACTTTTTCCATAGTTGTCAGTTGCCCTAGTGTAAGTATTAATTTTCTTTTAATTAACAAGGCTTATTAAAATAATTATAAACAATTTTATCTTTTGCTTTAAACAATTATAGAATTTTGTGCAAAGAACAATTCATTGGAGTAATATCCAAAATAAAATTAAAGAACGTTATTCAGAGCTCAGTTTAATGGATAAAATAATCTACACAAAAAGCTTAGAGGTATGATAATCAGAAAAAAGTAAAATAATAAGTGCCACCAAATTAATATTTGTTATTTTAGGATTTATGTACTTATGCAATGGTGAATACAGACCCAAGAATGACATTTATATGTATATATGAAACTATTAAACAGAAAGATAAAGAAAGTCATGTAACAGCGTTTATGACAGATCTATGCACACAACTTAAGTGTAATAAAACCTATGAGTGTTTGAAGCTATCTAAATAAAATTAATAAATAATATGTTTTATACCTATTTTGCACTTTTAAGAAATATTTATATTTGGTAATTATTTCTTCTATAAAGTATATAGGTGGCTTATAAGTTAACAAATCTATTTAATCCGTCAATGGACGCGCGGGATGTCCAGAGTACTCCAGAGCACCCCAAGAATAGAAATCTATCGGTAAATTAGCGAAAAATTTTTGCAATCACTCATAAATATTAGCGACTAATTAATAGAAATAACTTAAAGGCATGCAACCGCTATCGTATACCAAAGGGAACATCGCATAGATGATATTTATTGAAAAATAAATCTGAATTCGTAAATATTTTATGTCACGTAACGAAAAACAAATGGGGTGTTTACGGCATCCCATTCGTGTTATATGCATAAAAGAAACAGCGCCTATTGGCGGGTTAATTGTTGTTTATTTAACTATAATAAAATATTATTTTTTAACATAATTTACTAGCATATATAATTGCCCTTGTAGCTCCTGACACTTAAAAACAACTTTCAAACATTTTTCAGTATTTAAAATTACTGTCGAAATAATAACTTTACTTTAAACTCTTTCAAGCAGCAAGAAATATGGCGGTCGGAAAATGGCGGGATATCGGCGTCGTCAAAGTTGTAGGAAATTGTAAAGTGGTTGAAATAAATTGTTTATTTAACACGATATTTCACTAAGCGTTTTTCCTTTATTAATTCCTAATCAGTCTTCTTCACACGTGTGGGATTAAGATAAGATCCCAAGTTACACAAAAGAGAGAACAAGAGGTCATTAACTCATTAGGACCTTATATATATGTATACATGGTAATACATGCGAGGTCAATTACATATATACATTGTTTTTTCCTGTGTGTGCATCTGCATGGTATAGTTGATGACATTAAATGGCTTATAGTATGTAAATTAGGTGCATGTAAGTGTTGCCAACCCAAAATCCAAGGTTGAAGTCCGTTGTTGTGTCAGCACTGGTCGACGCCATGTTGCTTGTTCGTGCTGCCACAAAGTAGCGACACCAGCGCCACCTAGGAACTCTGAGATTTTTTGAGGAACTATAACGCTGCCCCACTTCGCCTATGAGAGTGTCTCCCACTCCCCCGGCCCCCCTGGTTAAGCCAGAAGCAAGTCCCGGACAGCTCAGTCAGCTCACCACGACAAATCTCCGATTTCCAATAATATTTATTGATCAGTCTTTTACGGTTAATAACGAATTAGAAAAAAATAACTTTTTCGAACGATTTGAAAATCCGAGATAAATTTAAAAATCCCCCCGAACGTTCCCATAAGCTTAATAAAAGAGGTCAATGTCCGGGGAAAAGAGGACAGATTGCAACCCTACGTACAGTTTAAAACCTATTAAAGTTTAAGATGGAATGCAAAGTTTCAACCAAACCTAACTCTAAATGCTGCTTTTGTGGTTTTAGTGAAGACAATGAATTTAAATATGGGAAAAAATATGAATATGATAAAATTGTTACTCATTATTATTGTTTGGTAATTGTTTTAATAATTTCTTAATTTTAAGCTTATGCTTAATTGTCTTTTCATTTATTTTTTTTTATTTAGTTGTTTTCCTCAAATATGGAGCAAAAAGGAACTGACAATCAAGGTATCTTAGGATTCCTTAGATCAGATATAGACAAGGAGCTTAAACGAGGAAAAAAATTAGTAAGAAAATATTCTATATTTTATTCTATCTCATTATGTAAAACACTATATATTTTATTTGTTTTTTGCAGTATTGTGTTTATTGTAAAAAAAATGGTGCTACAGTTGGATGCTGTAACAGAAAGTGTAAAAAAATATTTCATTTTCCTTGTGGGTCAAAGACTGGCTCTTTGCATCAATTTTTTGGTGAATTCAGATCATATTGTAAAAACCATAGGCCAAGTCCAAAAATCGATGAAAACATAATAGCAGAAGCAAGAGTGTCTTGTAATCTCATTTGCTACATATGTTACGACCAAGTTGAATCTGATGATTCTATTGGTACCTTATGGGCTCCTTGTTGTAAAAAGAATGCATGGTTTCACAGACAATGTGTCCAGGTGAATAAATAAATAATAAAGTAAGCTAAATATAATAAAGATATTTATGTATAATTAACTTTTTAGCAATTGGCTATGAGTGCTGGATATTTTTTCAAATGTCCTCTCTGTAATAACAAAAAGACATTTCAAAAAGCAATGCTTGATAATGGCATATTTATTCCCAGTCAGTGAGTAAGACTTTGTGACATATTAATTAACTTTTTTTTTTGCAAATTGTTTTATAAACGCCTAATTATTTTCAGAGATGCATCCTGGGAGTTAGTACCTAATGCATTCCAAGAACTTTTATATAGGCATAATCGATGTGACGCTGAAAAATGTTTATGTTCAAAGGGTAGAAAATATACAAGTAGTAATCAGTAAGTTAAGGTTAATTTAAATTTTTACTGAAATTAATCATCATTAAATTATTTAAAAAACATATATTTTCAGGAAATGGAAATTAATTCTTTGTAAAACTTGTGGTTCACAAGGAATTCATGTGGAATGTGGTGCTTTGAAGACAACTAATTCCATCTGGGAATGCACTGAATGCATTCTTATTCTGAAGGGGTCAGAAGTGAAACAAAGCCACTTACCTTTAAAGGATGCAAATGACAATGAGTAAGAATAATCAATTTTTTCAGTTTTATTAATGAATATATAAAAAATAAGCAATAATCAATATATTATATTTATAGAAGTAACTTAGAAAAGAATGAATCAGACTCAGATTCAAATTCTTATATATCTGTTGGTGAGGAAACGCCTTCTCCATTATCAATTTTGAGTTATAATCCATCACTCGCAGAGTCTTTAAATATTAAACTTCTGCCTGGTCCAAGATCATTTAAATTAAAGCAGTTGCGGGAAAAACAAGCTTTATTTAAAAAGTTAAACACAAATCTTATTCAAGAACAAACAAGTGATTATGAGCACTCACGTTCAGAAAGTAAAGAGTCTGATGCTAATTTTGTGACTACTATCCTGGTAAATGCTAATGAAAATGAGAAAATTGAAATTAATAGAACTGTAACTAAATGTAAAGTGGAAGAAGATGTTATTATGATTGAGAGTGATGACGACATACAGGTAAATAAACAAGTGAAACGAAAATTCATTTTTAATTAACTGACTTTGTTTTAATTAATACAAATATAAATTTGCAGATTATTGATATCAAGAAAAATACAAGCCTTACAAATATCATAGATCTACCAAAAGAAGTTACTATTTCCAATTTAAAGGACCCTGAAAATAGCTTATTGTATCAAGAAAATTTAGAAAATTGCATTTCATCAGTGAATAGTGACCCTACTATGAATATAAAAATTACTGCAGTTACTTCATTAGCACCAAATATGTTTAATAGTATACCACCTCCGTTTTTTGACAACAGTAATACTTTGGAATGTTCAACTTCGTCAGCCAGTACTAGAAATGAAAATTTTAAAAGAAAATTGGAAAACTCCCGTAATTCTGATATATCTTTAGATAGTACGAAAGTATCGTTGAACAGTTATTTTAAGAAAGTTCGGTGCGACGATAAAACTGACATTCTTACCGATGTCAAAGCACATCAAAACAAAGAAATACCTTCATATTATTTCAATAGTATTATGAACGAAAAAGAGAAGCGAAAGGTGATTGAAGATTTAAGTTTATCAAAGATTTCAAAAATTGATGATCGAGTATGTAGGTTTTTAAATGGTGGAAATTTAAAAACTACGGAAAATGTATATAACAAATGCAATCTTAGGGCTCAATCAAACATTCCCGAAGAAAATGTAAGTATTCCGTTTTTAATTAAGATAAGAAGCTAAATATATTATTAATTTTATCAAGCTTTAAAAAAGCTTGATAGGATTCTCATATAATTTCGACAAGCTTAAAACTTTAATCTAGGATGTCATTTATATTTTACTTGAAATAAGTTTATTGCTAAGATACATTCTTTTTTAATCTACATGCAAAACGAGTCTAGTATTTTTTTTAGTATAATCAATCAATGACCAATTTGAAAATCCTATTGAGTAATCTATATTAGAAAATAGAGTTTTAGCTTTAAATGGTTTATAGCATAGTTCTATTTTATGCGTCACATTGAATTTTGTTAATATATTACCTAAAGGTTAAATATTTAATTTTCGTAAAAACTAATCAGTCCTGAAAAGACCTACCCGCTTATTAAAAAGCCGCCTACCTTTACCTGCGCTCCAGTCTATCTCTTGCAATTCTAACAGTGTGACGGGGATACAGGAACTATACCTGTTGAGTCGAGATTTGACCCTTCCACGAGATACACGCTTCGGCCCTATCGAAGAAGGTCGTCATTATCATCATCAAAAAATTCAAATTCAAGATATAATCAGTCCATTACTGAACCCTCAAGTTTACAGTCCACAGAAACCAAGTATGTTTAAATACTTTAGCATCTCAATTATATATATATATATATATATATTTTTGTGCAGAGAAATTTAATATAAAATAAATTATTAATAATTTTAGCTTACCCCAAAGTTCCAGATCTGGTTTTGAAACCTTTGAAGTCACAAATAACCCCAATAACTGTGATCAACCTCGAATGATCCCAGAATGTGTTCAATTAAGTGATCTCAACTTTAGAATTTTAAATCCAAATAAACTAAAGGTATAAAAAACATAAATAAACTAAAGTTAAATAATTTTTATGTATAAATTGTTAATTTTTTATCGGAAGTTTTTTTTTTTATTAAGATGATTCTTTATGATATGTTCTCCATTGATATTAATTTGGATATGGAGATTAAAAGTGAACCTAATCAGGAATATGAAACATTAGAAAATATGCAAACAAAAAATGAAACACTTGAAAATGAAACTAAGCATCAAATATTTGATCAAACACAATGTAATATGGAATATGATTTTAATCAAGCTAAGCTTAAAAAATCTCAAAAGGAAGATGCAAAAGAAAATTTAAATCCGGACTCATCCATGCATGTGAATGATAATCTTAATATGATTTCTAACCAATTATTTTTTAATTTCTTAAATAATTCCGCTGGTGAGCACAGTGGTGAGAATGTAAAAACATTTTCTAATTCTATCTCGGAGTCTGAAAATGAAACAAAAAATATATTAGTAGATAGCGAAGAAACACTAAAAGACACTAACAAACAAAGTATTTGTGACGAAACTTCAGTAAATAACGATAATGGATATTATCAAATTGCTTTAAAAACTGCTATTAATTGCAAAAATTATTTAAGTAATATTAATTTCCTTAAAAAAAGTAAGTAAAAAACAGAACATTGAATAATTAATTAAAAAAATAATTTTCAATTTCTATATTACAGAATAAGTATTTAATTTGAAAATGCTTCATCATTTCATGGAATCAAGAACTGACTGATTTCCAAAGGATGGAATGAAATTATAAAACATTTTCTAGCAATCAATGTAAATAATTAAGTGAAAAAGTATCTGACATCATCTTCCAAAATTTAAAAGCAATAAAATATATTGTTTTTATATACATAATGAAATAGTAGAAAGTAGCTATTGTTATTTAATATTACTATGCCATATTATTTATTTTATATAAAAGATATATTCAATATAGCTGATTTACATTCATTGTTACTCTATCTAAATTTCTGAAAGTTTAAGTTGCTTTAAAACAAAATGTAAATAATACTATGAAATAGAAATAAATTAATAGGATTAAAAGGTTCATATGAATAATAAAATCCCATTTGGTGTGACAAAATCTATTACACTGTTTAAAAATACATATAAAGATTAAAACAAGTTATAAATAATTTTAAAGATGTATTGTTTTTACATTTGATCGGCAAAGTTTTAATAGCTTCTGCCAAATAATGTATAAAATTTAGGCTTTTTTTGACAACCAGGATGAATACACTTCATTTTATCTAAAGACGTTGCTGCTTTTGGTTGTTGAAAAGGTATACAAAGACTTTTTGCACCCATTGACAATGCTCCAAGCTCTTCACCGGCATCTTGCCTTTAAGCGGAAATAATTTTATTAATTTAGCGTATATAAAAAAATAATTTTCATAAAATCTGGTAAGAAATATACCTAGCACTATCTGTTTTGATATTATCTTCACAGGATGGTTCCCCACAAAATGGCGATAAAATCAGGTTTTTTTTGTTAAGTTCAGAGCAGAAATTATCCCACTTATCTAATTGTACTATATGTTCATTTAGCTTAATTCTGGCCCTGAAATCAATAAATTAACAATTATTTTGATTTGTTTTTTGAATTCAAACTTTTTTAAAGAAAAACGCTTGCCTTTCTAGCATGCTCAATTGAATATCAGCCAGCAATTTATGTAGCTCCTCAACTACATTAGTTCTACCAACTGCAACTCTTTGTGAATTATCTCTGCGCACAAAGGTCACTTGATTTTTTTCAAGATCTTTTGGACCCAATTCAATTCGAACTGGCACTCCCTTCAGTTCCCAATTATTAAATTTCCAACCAGGTGTTCGATTACTTCTAAAATCAGCTTTTATCCTAAGATTGGTATCATTATTAAGTTCTTCTAATAATTTATTGCATTCTTTTGATAAAGATTCCCTTTGTTCCAATGTAGTATTTGCAGTAATCCCACATGGTACAATTATTCCTTGAATTGATGCAATATTAGGTGGTAATACCAACCCTTTATCATCTCCATGTACCTAAATATTGAAAATAATTAGGGCTGGCTTTTCTATCAATTTTTAGATATCTTGATCAATTTATCCGTTTGGTAAAGTTAAAAAATTGAGTAGAATTTACTACAGTTAATAACTTTTATCAAATACATAAATTTTACCAATGGGTGGAAAAACTAGCCCTTGCTCACAATAAACATACATATTAGGGTGGTTGTTAAAAATGATGACTTTTATTTTGATCGCATAATATCTCTTATATACACTCCAAAAAATTAAATAAATATATATTCCCAATTTTTAGGATCTGACAAAAATTTCTAAAAGGACCCGCATACTGATTATTTTATCCCATTTAAATTAAATAATACAGGTTTTTGACAAACCTTCAAACTTACTTTTGCTTCATAGTATGTTTCATCTAAAAAAAATCCAAAACCATACAAATCTCTGAAGAATAAGCGATAGTATTTATCGAAAATTCGAGTACATTTTTATTTACACACATAAAGATAGACATATAACCAAAAATCAATTTTAGGTTTAATTTCGGTTAGTTTCAATGATGTATCAATTTTTATGTATGCAAACGAAAATTTGCTCAAATTTTGTAAAAATACTACCGCTTATACTTAAGATATTTATATTGGATTTCTGGAATTTTAGGGTGAAGCATACTCTGAAAAAATATAGGTTTAAAGGTCTGTCAAAAAACTGTGTTATTAAATGAGAAAAAACAAGTAGTTTGTCAGTCGTCTTAAAAAAATTCCTTAGAGCCCTCACTTAGGGAAAATTTATTTATATTTTTTTAGTGCATTTACGGAATTTTTTAATCATAATAAAAAACCGTCATTATTAACAACTATTGTATCCATATATATTTAAGATACCCTACTTGAAATAATATGGATAAATATTTTTTAAGATCACATATGAAAATGTGTTTTAAATAAAAGTTTTAGAGTCTTGATAGGGGAAAATAAAATAGCATTATTATTTTTACCTTGAAAGGTCATTTGAAAGCCAATTTAATTTTTTTAAATGGCTTCCCTTATTTTTTCTTATACATAATTATAACCTATTTCTAGTCTTCCAAAACACTAGAATAATGTACCATACAATTCAACTGTTTATGAAATATTTTGATAGGTGATAAAAGGTTAATGAGCTACTACCAGTACATAACTAATAATCATGCAAACCATTTCCGCCCAACCCACGTCTACTTCAACTTCAAATCCAAATATGTCGTAAAAGTCTGAATTAACACTAAACTACTATTTAGTAGGCAAATGACCCTTTTTAAATGAAAACACACGCGTATACAAAATTTTTCATTACATTTAATGTTAATTGGTATATTATTTAAATGTTTTAGAAAGCTTTGGAAATAAATTATAAAAACATGCAATAAAATATAGCAGGTATTATTTAAGATATTAAATTTACGTTTGCACGACTTTTCAAGATTAAACAAATCGTACGCCATCATTGCTCCCACAAATCCATAAAACTTTTATTTAAATCATATTTTCGTAGCTCCTCTTAATATATATTTGACCATACCATTTCAAATAGGACTGCCTAAATATATTTACTTAAAAAAAAAAAACGATTAAATTTATCTATACCATTATCATAACTCCTATGGTTCTTGTAGTCAGTCCCCAAGAGTTTTGGTATACAAAAGTTTTTTCATCAGTTTCAGAGGCCCCCTCAACTTGAATATTAAACATTTTCGAGAAATTTTGTCCAAGATGATGACTAGTTGCACCTTGAATAGCTCGACCACTGCAATCTATGAAAGCTTCTACTGTAGTCGTGTAATCACCACCGGCAAATTTTTCTTTCTCAGTTTTTCGTCCTTTAACCACAGGGATTGCTAATAACTTCTCGTATACTCTCGCGTAAAGATCAAGAATCACCAAAACTTCCTCATCTGCTTCAGCTTTTGTTGCAAAAGCAGTATGGCCTTCTTGCCACAGGAATTCCCTCGTTCTCAAGAAAGGTTTCGGGTCTTTAAATTCCCATCTCTAAACAAAAGAAAAGTAATAATACATTTTTTTAATTTATTTTGTTAATTTTTTTTGTGAAAATTTTACTTACCACGACATTATTCCATTGATTCAATCGAAGAGGAAGCTCACTATCAGATTTCAGCCATTTAGCATAAGCTGGGTACATAACAGTCTCACTGGTAGGTCTGATAGCAATCGGTTCGGCTAAATCTGAATCCCCACATTTAGTTACCCAAGCAACTTCAGGTGCGAAGTCTGCAATATGCGCCTTTTCCTTTTCAAGCACAGCTCGAGTTACAAAAATTGGAAAGTAACAATCCTGAACACCTAATTCCGTGATAAAATCATCAATATACTTTTTAATTATTCTCCAAATAGCAAAGCTCCATGGTCGAAGGATATAACAGCCTGAGACATCATAGTATTCAATCATCCCACTCTTTGTGATTACTTGAGAATACCATTCAAAAAAGTTTTCATGTTTTTTCACCTCAAGACCTAATCTAGTACCCGTTTTGGCTGCTTCAACTTCTTTTTCAAAATCTTTTTTCGCTTTTAACATGGACTTTGCGTCAACGGATTTTTTATTCGATTTTGCATCAGAAATTTGTTTGGAATCATCTGTTGAAGGTTTCCATTCCTGGCCAGTTGCCATTTTATACTCGGTTTTTAAACTCAAAAGAGCTTTGACCTCTTTATCAATAAGATCTTTAGCAGCTTTTTCACCTTTCATATACCTTATTTTATCACCTTGCTTTTTAATGCTATCTGACAATTTATCACCACTATTACTTGCTCTTTCAGAGGCTTTCTCAGTTTTAATATCCTTTGCAGAATTTGTTGGTTTCCATTCTTCACCAGTTGCACTTTTATAGTCGTTCTTTAAACTTAAAAGTGTTTTGACTTCTTTGTCAATTATATCCTTTGCTACTTTTTCAGATTTTAATTGCCTAATTTTATCACCTTGTTTCTGAATTTCCACAGATAATTTGCCAGTTTCGACATCATCCTTATTTAAAGTCTTAATATTTGTAGTAACAATTTCCTTGTTCGCGCCCGGTTTCCACTCTTCACCAGTTGCACTTTTATAATCGTTCTTTAAACTTAAAAGTGTTTTGATTTCTTTGTCTATTACATCCTTTGCTGCTTTTTCAGATTTTAATTGCCTAACTTTATCACCTTGTTTCTGAATTTCCGCAGATAATTTGCCAGTTTCGACATCATCCTTATTTAAAGTCTTAATATTTGTAGTAACAATTTCCTTGTTCGCGCCCGGTTTCCACTCTTCACCAGTTGCACTTTTATAATCGTTCTTTAAACTTAAAAGTGTTTTGATTTCTTTGTCTATTACATCCTTTGCTGCTTTTTCAGATTTTAATTGCCTAACTTTATCACCTTGTTTCTGAATTTCCGCAGATAATTTGCCAGTTTCGACATCATCCTTATTTAAAGTCTTAATATTTGTAGTAACAATTTCCTTGTTGGCGCCCGGTTTCCACTCTTCACCAGTTGCACTTTTATAATCGTTCTTTAAACTTAAAAGTGTTTTGATTTCTTTGTCTATTACATCCTTTGCTGCTTTTTCAGATTTTAATTGCCTAACTTTATCACCTTGTTTCTGAATTTCCGCAGATAATTTGCCAGTTTCGACATCATCCTTATTTAAAGTCTTAATATTTGTAGTAACAATTTCCTTGTTCGCGCCCGGTTTCCACTCTTCACCAGTTGCACTTTTATAATCGTTCTTTAAACTTAAAAGTGTTTTGATTTCTTTGTCTATTACATCCTTTGCTGCTTTTTCAGATTTTAATTGCCTAACTTTATCACCTTGTTTCTGAATTTCCGCAGATAATTTGCCAGTTTCGACATCATCCTTATTTAAAGTCTTAATATTTGTAGTAACAATTTCCTTGTTGGCGCCCGGTTTCCATTCTTCACCAGTTGCACTTTTATAATCGTTCTTTAAACTTAAAAGCGTTTTGACTTCTTTGTCAATTACATCCTTTTCTGCTTTTTCAGATTTTAATTGCCTAATTTTATCACCTTGTTTTTGAATTTCTTCAATAATTTTATTATTGTTAGAAATATTTTGAGTGTTGTTACATATTACTGTCCAATTCTCTCCAGTTGCTGCTTCGTAAGCTGCTATCAAATGCTTCATGACTTTTTCTTCGTTAATAATACGTTTTGATTGGTTTAGTTTTAATAATGTATCATTAAATGATTCTAAAAGTTTTTCTATACCTTGACCTTTCTTAGAATTTACTTCTTTGTTATTTTTTACAGTTTTTGATTTTACTGCTACTTTATTTTCTATTGCTTTACTTACGTCCGCATTACTAGATGTTGCATGGCCATCTGGGATATGAAATAAGATAATTGGTCTTTCCTTGAAAGAAAATTTGCTGATAGGCTCATAAGCAACATCGCAACGGAAAAATCCTTTTCTCTGTAGTTGAATAATTTCTCCTTTTTTCACACTTTTCAATTCCTGTTCTCCTATCAACTTTACCTCTTTTCTCGTATCTTCCTCAATGTAATCTTTAAAGTTATCATCTTTTCCTAAAACTGGCTTATTTATTATGTGTTTAAAGTATACTGCATAACAAGCTGTTACCAAATGTTCAGGCTTTGAAGATAACCAGGTAATTTTTGCAGTATTCTTGTAATTTTTATCTTCCAAGTTTAGTTTAGCTTTCACTTTAACTATAGAGCTATTATTTTTGTCTATTTTCATTATTAACAAATTGCCCCAATTAATGAATGTTGTATTTTGTCCTTCAATTAGTAAACCAGCATCAGCCTTCTCAATAAACACTGTATGGTTTGTGTAAACTTTTTTTGTTCCTATTGTGACATCTTTGGGATGTTTTTGTGCAATCAAGCATTCCTCTTTAGCATCCATCACCTCAACAGGTACTAATTCATCTGAGTTTAATGCTGTATATCTAACAGCAATAGGATCTATTACCTTTTTATTGAAAGCCCATATCTTATCCCATTCCATAAAGACAACTGACCTTGAACTACCTTGAGCAATAATAAATTGTTTTAGGCCTTCCACAGTCATTCCTCTTCTTAATATTCCTCGTACAGTTGGAAATCGAGGATCATCCCAACCATCTACTAAACCTTCATCAACAAACCAAGTTAATTTACGTTTAGACAATACTGTATTAGTCATGTTAAGTCTAGAATATTCCCAAATGTAGGGACGACGTAGATCTAAAGCATCAATAAACCAATAAAATTGGTCATCTCTGTCATGATACTCAGTGGTTCTCAATGTATGTGTTACGCCTTCAATAGAATCAACAATTGGACATGCAAAGTCATATGTAGGATAAACCTTATACTTTGTTTCAGTACGAGGATGGGGTTCAAGTTTGCATCTGTAGATAGTTGGATCTCTTAAACACCCATTTGCTGATTCATAATCAATCTTTGCTCTCACACAGCATTTTTGTCCTTTTGTAGTACCCTTTTTCATTTCTTCCCATAATTCTACATTTTTATCAACTGAGTTATTCCAATTAATTGATTTTAGTTTTTGATCCCTTTGCTCTTTCATAGCTTCTGCTGGTGTATCATCCACATAAGCTTTACCTTCTTTAAGTAACTTTGTGCAGTAATCGAGCATAATGTCAAAGTAATCAGAAGAATGAGTAAAATAGTTTGGCTTAATTTGTAATAGTTCTAAGTCCTCCAATATAGCCTTCTCAAAATTTTCTTTTTCTTTAGCGGGGTTGGTGTCATCAAACCTCATAATTAACTGACCTTTAAAAGCTACTGCATAATATTGGTTTAATAGTGCTGCCTTTGCATGACCAATGTGTAAATAACCACTTGCTTCTGGAGGAAAGCGCACAATAACCTATAACAAAATATTTTAATTTAATGTATCAATACATGCTATTATTATTTAAGGAAGATAAATTACTTTGCCTATCTCTGCTCCTGGTAGCTCAAAAAATTTCCCTTCCTGCTTTTTTAGTGAGCTTGATAATTGGTGATTATCCTTTTTATTTGTGAGAGAACTATTCAACTGAGTTCTATTTTCTTTAATGGAAACCATAACTTTCTTTATAAAATAAAGGTCTAGTAACTGTTTATACCATCTTTCTAAATTAATAAATTTCTTTTCATAACTGTCTAAAAAGTTTTTATCCAACAGAGCACAGAACACATGAATATCTGCTATAGTTAGCCTTTTAGCCACTAACCATGTATTTATCAATAATATTTTATCCAAGTATTCAAGTACATTTTGTTTTAATACTGAGTCTCCTAATGGGCCAACAGTATAGGAAAGCCAATGATCAACATCAGTTCTAGCTACAATATCTAATCCACCTATAATTTGTATAAACAATAAATAATAATAATTCATAACACCCTTAATTTAAATAAAAAAACTTAAAAAAATATTTATTAACCATATAACTCAGAGTCTATAGTTCTTCCAAAATATCTTGCAATTTCATTACTTGTCTCTCCTAATGATTTGTCATCTTTATCTAATAATTGTACACTCCCATTACTATTCCATTCCTTACACCATTGAATATTGATGCAGCCATCCTTTTTAGAGTTTATCAATTGTGCTATGGCCAATGCATCTATAAATACAGAAATAAAAAATATGAGTAAATAGTTTCTGATCCATTAGAAAAACATGAAGTACCATGTATTTAATGTTTTGACTTTCACTAATTAATATTAATTCTCTAACTTAGCTTACATAAAACATCTGGTACTATGTAGGATTACATATACTTCATTGATGATTCTTAACCTATAAAAGATCAATTTAAGTTTAACATGACTGATATTACCTATAGCAGGCCTAGCCGAGTTCAGCAATAATTTGAAGCTCATATTTTGGAAAATGTTTATTGTAAGATTGATCGAGCTTCGCGAAGCAAAGCGAAGGTCGATCAAAATTATATGAATAGGCACCGTGCGCGAAATAGAACGAGAACGATAATGAAAGTGAAGACTGTGAAGTATATTGGGATCTGACATAGTTGAAGCGCTCCAAGCGGTAAAAAATGAAAGCAGAGGAAGCCCGGGTTTTACATTGATTCTTATGGATATTTTTCAATAAATTGCAATTTATTATTGAAAACCTTAAAACTTTTGAATTTGGGAGAAAAGTTTGTACAGATATTCTCCATCGAAATCATTATAACCCTCCTGTAATTTCAATAGACATTTAGACACTTAGGCACTTCTGCGCCATATTGAATTTTCTATATATCTATATATATTGACTCCGCCCACGTGTCAGATCCCAATATATGTAAGTGAAGCAAATTAGTGAAAAATCAAGTATGCAGTGTATGCACCTACATACTACATACATACTATGTATATACTATACAATATGTATGTATATATGTACATACATACATACAGTTTCGGCCATTAATCTTGCGTCAGGCGAGGGGAAGTAGAAATTAAAGGGGTGAAGGGATATCTAGGGAGTTTGTCCGTAGCTGTCAAATGGCGCGATTAACCCTCAATTATGGATTGTAAACAAAAGTAATATTTTCGGAAAACGATTGCGGAAAAGAAGGAAGAATTTTAATACATAACAGAGAAGAAGAAATATATCAAATGAGTATAAATTAATAAAAAAAATGAAAATTATTGTGAATTTTTAAGAAAATATACTTTGTGGCTATTTTATTTTTGTTACAGGTGAAATCCTGTTATGATGGCTTTCTATTAAGGAAAAAAGTTCTTATAAACAAATAAGTGCAAAAGCATTAAGATATGAAGTATTTCTGTGTGGCCCAGTCATTTCGATAATTGTGACTTAATGTTATGATAGTGAATGTGTAAGCGATTAGTGTATATACAACAAACTCTTATTGTAAATTTAATAATCTTGTATGACAATGTTTTAATTGCTATTATTTTAAATTAAAGCTAGTTTAATTAACATATTATTTTTATTTCATCCCTTTCACAAAATTCTAAACACACATGGTAATTACCTATTCTTGTAGTAGTCATATATTCGTTAAATTACTTACAGAATTACAGCTGTTTATATTTGTAAAGCATAGCTGTTTGTTGCAATGATTTTTATTATTCAATGTGAGACAAATTGCATTGGGTTTAGGCAAATGTCTTATTGATCCGCCACATCCTTCCATATCTTATGTAATATTTATTTGCCTTGTTAGTTCTTTCTTTTAGTTTTCAAAATATACCAATATTTTTTTGCTATTTTTATATACACTCAGATATGGCTATTCTATTGAATAATTAATCTTATAAATGTCAAGATGATTGGTAAACCATTGTTCTATTAAATTTGAAGAATGAACACTTGAATTATTTTACTTATAATGTTTGGCATCTCTTCCATAGGATTTATATTTGAGAGGATGTTGTTCTCCAGTACATTTAAGTATACTGCTGAAATCATCTTGCTTTTAGCTTCAAATAATTCACATTTGGATATCCTTCCTCAATATATAATACATATTTTGTTAGTCCTATTTGTTTGTGAAATTTATCTGTTCTAAAACCTTAATTAATCCAGTTACTAGATATATAAAATATCATTTGCAAAGAATTGATATCTTTCTATCAATCTTAACAATATCATAATAGATGAAATGAAATAAGTATTCTATATTCAAAATGGATATCCATGCGTGTAGTTGGAAAACTATTTGAAGCTGAAAACAAGATGAACTCAGGAGTAGTATTGTCAGATCTGTGTGTATGTATAAATGAATAAAAAATTAATGTTATATGTTGTAGACTAGAAGAAAATAGTGTAACAGAGCCAAATAAATGTCGCATAAGATATGGAAGGATGTGGCGGATAAATAAGACATTTACCTAAACCCAATGCAATTTTTCTCACATTGAATAATAAAAATCATTGCAACAAAAAGCTATGCTTTACAAATATAAAACAGTTGTAATTTTGTAAGTATTTTAACGAATATATGACTACTACAAGAATAGGTAATTACCATGTGTGTTTAGAATTTTGAGAAAGGGATGAAATAAAAATAATATGTTAATTAAACTAGCTTTAATTTAAAATAATAGCAATTAAAACTGTCATACAAGATTATTAAATTTACAATAAGAGTTTGTTGTATATACACTAATCGCTTACACATTCACTATTATAACATTAAGTCACAATTATCGAAATGACTGGGCCACAAAGAAATGCTTCATATCTTAATGCTTTTGCACTTATTTGTTTATAAGAACTTTTTTCCTTAATAGAAAGCCATCATAACAGGATTTCACCTGTAACAAAAATAAAAAAACCACAAAGTATATTTTCTTAAAAATTCACAATAATTTTCATTTTTTTTATTAATTTATACTCATCTGATATATTTCTTCTTCTCTGTTATGTATTAAAATTCTTCCTTCTTTTCCGCAATCGTTTTCCGAAAACATTACTTTTGTTTACAATCCAAAATTAAGGGTTAATCGCGCCATTTGACAGCTACGGACAAACTCCCTAGATATCCCTTCACCCCTCTAATTTCTACTTCCCCTCGCCTGACGCAAGATTAATGGCCGAAACTGTACATACAATCCGTTTGTTTCTTTTCACTGCACTATTGAACTAATGCAATTAGTTGAAATAAGACAAACATATGTTCTCCACTCTATACTTATTGCACTAGTGCAGCAAACAGCCAAAAAGAACAGACCTAATATCGGGGTAGCTCTGCGGTTGAGCGATCGATATTCGATGTTTTTTAAAAGTGTAATCGATTTTTTAAAATACACAATGAATCGACACAGAATCGATGTTTTCCGTGACGATATTTTTTTTCGATACGGCATACAGCTAAATCGCAGCTATGTATACATATACATACAGGGTTTTATCCTAACAGAGAAGCATAGGAGATTCGTGTTAGTTGACTATAGAGCCGTGGAGCATGGAATCCGAGAGCCCTCATTGGTCAATTCCGTGTAGTGCCAACATAAAATAGGTCGTTGCCAACAGATTTTGTCTCTAATGCTTCTCGTAAGTGGAAATAGCAGAAATGTCAAAAAAGTGAGGTTACTAAAGGTAAAAGTAAATATTAATGAAGGGATAATAATAAAGGGTATGTGACAGTAAAAATAAATATGATGTAAAGTCAACTTTAATGTTCAATGTATTAAATAATATTGATTAAGTGTTTTTTAATGTTCAGTTATCTGTTGTAGTGAAATTAAGAGGCTTCGCTTTAGATATGAATGGAGCGAGGAACCTGAAGAAGATGATTAAAGTAAAGTTTCAAGCGATGGAACTAAGAATTTTGAAGGATATGATATTGTTACGAGACCTCAATTCCTGAACAATTTTTCATTGGTGGTAGAAAACAGTAAGTTGAACCACATAATTTAATTTGTTATATTTTGTAAGTCATAATATAATAAAATGATTGCAGGTAGACTGTAGATTATAATTCCAAGTTTTGCTAATTGCGGCAAAGGTTTTTTGATAAATGTGCAGAAGGAAGAGTGATTTCGATTGCAGCTGCAACGATGCATTACAATAGTTGCAGGGATGTATACAATTTCTATTATCACAATTAATAGTATTTATTATGTAGTTTGTTTCAACCATTAAAGAGAGGCATATTGTATTTAAAGCTACGTAAACTAATTAAGATTATAATTTTGTACATTTACTAAAACACATATTCTTTTACAGAGCCATAGCTGGAAGGTACATGAGCTTTTTATCAAGATTCTATGGATTCAGCGGCTTATGATGATTCAGTATAAGAGGTTTATACTCTGGATGTGGGATGCAACAATTTTCATGTTTGGAATACATCAATTCCTGGCTGCAGTAAACTTTGTATTGGCAATTGTGTAAGTATAATAAATATTTTGAAAAATAATTAAATATAATATTACAAAATCTCTCACTTCTCTTTACAGTTATTTTTGAGTTTTCCCTGACTTGATGAAGCACACAGGATGAAGCTAAAGAAGCTATGGTACAAGCTAGGACAGAGCAATAACATTTGTACATACAATTTCTCAATAGACGTTCCATGAAGAAGCTCTGATTTTTAGATCTGTAGGATTATTTGCCAGTATAAACTTCTACCATAATTGATTATAATTTTCATATTACATTGTACACAAGCTTACAAGATGAAATTAATTAATGTAGTTGCTCACTATCTAACTAAGATAAATGTACTTAAGAATTATAATACTATTACTGAATCAATGATTTGTCATCTGTAATTTTGATTCATCAATTTAATTTGTAAAAGATATGTTTGTAACTATATAAATAAATAATAATTTCATGAATTTAATTAAAACATTCTTTATATTATAATAGCTGTAAAACAACCGATTCATTCATAGAGGGGGGGGGGGGGGGGAGTTCTCTCAAACAAAAATCCTACAATTAATTATAATAATGGGTTTTTATTTTTAAATCTTACAAAATACACACGGATATTCACTCAGAATACAATAATTACTCTATGTTTTAATTACTCATATTCATACAAGTAAATTAAGCGCATATTCTTCGTCCACGCAAAATCTCATTCCTCTCATGATTTCCATTTGCGATTTATTTCCATTTGCTCTTTTCCAAAAGTTACAGACACTCTATTGACTCACATTCAAATCAAATGATACATTTTTTTTTTTTTTTTTTTTTTTTACGCTGGAGGGAATCCGTTGAGGACTGAGTGCAGGAGTCTTCTCTTTCCTGCTGTGCCGTCTTCGCTAGCATGTTTTCAGTCTATAAAACGAAGACTTGATCTAAGCAGAAAGAGACATACCTGCTAAACCACTCCAGCGGCATGCAAGCTCTACACAGCCATGTCGTATCACGATATTACCATGTAGGGCCGCGCCGGTCGCTATGAATCGCGCCTTCCTTTCTCAATTCTTATTCTAATCTCGATCAAAAATTTGCAATTAAAGATATTGCTCGAAGAGGCCTCCAGCAACTGCATAACAAAGCTCTATTCGCTTTTCAAAACAGTGTAATACATTCTGCAGTTCTGTGGGTGTAATACTCTCGCACAACGCAATGATGTTCTCCTTTAGCTGCTCTACGGTCTCCATCTCCATATTGTACAGCTGGTTTTTTATGATTCCCCATATTCCAAAATCTAGAGGTGCTAGATCAGGGGATCTAGGAGGCCATTCAATTGGACCATTTTTCCCAATCCATCTCCCAGGATATTTCTGGTTCAAATATTGGGTAACAACTCTAGCTGTGTGGGGTGGAGCTCCGTCTTGCTGGAATGTTATCAATTCCGCCTAAAATGTAAAATGAAGTAGCAGAATATTATTAGAAGCTTCATTCCTTAAAATAATGCGTATTTTAAGAATTTATAAAGAAAATTACATTGGTGGCCACGCTTTGGACTCTTACGTTAACTTCATCTGTTAGCATCTGCAAATACTTATTGGCGTTTAAGTTACCCTCGATGAATATCGGGCCGATTATTTTATCCCCTAAAATGCCCAGCCAAACATTAAGTTTCTGCTGGTATTGCGTATGGGATTCGATATATTCATGAGGGTTTTCTTTTGACCAGACTCTCGTATTTTGAATGTTTGGGGCGTGGACCAACACAAACGTGGATTCGTCCGAGAATAAGATATTCTTCGTAAAATTGCAGTCAAAGTCCGTTTTCTCCATTATAATTTTACAGAAAGTATGTCTCCTTTCGTAATCGGCCTCTTTCAATTCCTGGCATCGAAAAATTTTGTACGCACGAAACTTTTCTTTTTTAAGAGTCTTATGAACCGAAAAAATAGAGACTCCGGTTTCCCTACTGATGCTAGAGAGTGATTGACGGGGATTATTGGTGACCGAATCTTCTATACGGTTTTTAACACTATCAGACAATGCTCTTGCTGGTCGTTTATGCTTTACGTGGGTACGATCCAAGCAACCGGTCTCCTCAAATTTCTTAATCAATTTTATAACCATACTGCTGTTTGGTGCCGGACGGTTTGGAAATTCCCTCTGGAATAAATCTTTAATATCCCTTGAGGATCTACCACCGTAATACCACTTGACTATTTGTATTTTTTCATTTACATTCATTTTACACAACTGAAAGTTCCAATAATTTATTAATTTTATACAGAGATATAAAGAAATTCATTCATTTTTAGCTTGAACATATTGTAATCTTAATAGTGTAATACTTACATAGCAATTTTCCTAATTTTATTAATAACTATTTGACAACAATTCGGTATAACCACGAAAATGATCGAAGATAAACAAATGAAAAAACGAATCCTGCACCAAGCACACAAACACACAGAACACACACGTTTTTTCATTTGTTTATCTTCGATCATTTTCGTGGTTATACCGAATTGTTGTCAAATAGTTATTAATAAAATTAGGAAAATTGCTATGTAAGTATTACACTATTAAGATTACAATATGTTCAAGCTAAAAATGAATGAATTTCTTTATATCTCTGTATAAAATTAATAAATTATTGGAACTTTCAGTTGTGTAAAATGAATGTAAATGAAAAAATACAAATAGTCAAGTGGTATTACGGTGGTAGATCCTCAAGGGATATTAAAGATTTATTCCAGAGGGAATTTCCAAACCGTCCGGCACCAAACAGCAGTATGGTTATAAAATTGATTAAGAAATTTGAGGAGACCGGTTGCTTGGATCGTACCCACGTAAAGCATAAACGACCAGCAAGAGCATTGTCTGATAGTGTTAAAAACCGTATAGAAGATTCGGTCACCAATAATCCCCGTCAATCACTCTCTAGCATCAGTAGGGAAACCGGAGTCTCTATTTTTTCGGTTCATAAGACTCTTAAAAAAGAAAAGTTTCGTGCGTACAAAATTTTTCGATGCCAGGAATTGAAAGAGGCCGATTACGAAAGGAGACATACTTTCTGTAAAATTATAATGGAGAAAACGGACTTTGACTGCAATTTTACGAAGAATATCTTATTCTCGGACGAATCCACGTTTGTGTTGGTCCACGCCCCAAACATTCAAAATACGAGAGTCTGGTCAAAAGAAAACCCTCATGAATATATCGAATCCCATACGCAATACCAGCAGAAACTTAATGTTTGGCTGGGCATTTTAGGGGATAAAATAATCGGCCCGATATTCATCGAGGGTAACTTAAACGCCAATAAGTATTTGCAGATGCTAACAGATGAAGTTAACGTAAGAGTCCAAAGCGTGGCCACCAATGTAATTTTCTTTATAAATTCTTAAAATACGCATTATTTTAAGGAATGAAGCTTCTAATAATATTCTGCTACTTCATTTTACATTTTAGGCGGAATTGATAACATTCCAGCAAGACGGAGCTCCACCCCACACAGCTAGAGTTGTTACCCAATATTTGAACCAGAAATATCCTGGGAGATGGATTGGGAAAAATGGTCCAATTGAATGGCCTCCTAGATCCCCTGATCTAGCACCTCTAGATTTTGGAATATGGGGAATCATAAAAAACCAGCTGTACAATATGGAGATGGAGACCGTAGAGCAGCTAAAGGAGAACATCATTGCGTTGTGCGAGAGTATTACACCCACAGAACTGCAGAATGTATTACACTGTTTTGAAAAGCGAATAGAGCTTTGTTATGCAGTTGCTGGAGGCCTCTTCGAGCAATATCTTTAATTGCAAATTTTTGATCGAGATTAGAATAAGAATTGAGAAAGGAAGGCGCGATTCATAGCGACCGGCGCGGCCCTACATGGTAATATCGTGATACGACATGGCTGTGTAGAGCTTGCATGCCGCTGGAGTGGTTTAGCAGGTATGTCTCTTTCTGCTTAGATCAAGTCTTCGTTTTATAGACTGAAAACATGCTAGCGAAGACGGCACAGCAGGAAAGAGAAGACTCCTGCACTCAGTCCTCAACGGATTCCCTCCAGCGTAAAAAAAAAAAAAAAAAAAAAAAATGTATCATTTGATTTGAATGTGAGTCAATAGAGTGTCTGTAACTTTTGGAAAAGAGCAAATGGAAATAAATCGCAAATGGAAATCATGAGAGGAATGAGATTTTGCGTGGACGAAGAATATGCGCTTAATTTACTTGTATGAATATGAGTAATTAAAACATAGAGTAATTATTGTATTCTGAGTGAATATCCGTGTGTATTTTGTAAGATTTAAAAATAAAAACCCATTATTATAATTAATTGTAGGATTTTTGTTTGAGAGAACTCCCCCCCCCCCCCCCCCTCTATGAATGAATCGGTTGTTTTACAGCTATTATAATATAAAGAATGTTTTAATTAAATTCATGAAATTATTATTTATTTATATAGTTACAAACATATCTTTTACAAATTAAATTGATGAATCAAAATTACAGATGACAAATCATTGATTCAGTAATAGTATTATAATTCTTAAGTACATTTATCTTAGTTAGATAGTGAGCAACTACATTAATTAATTTCATCTTGTAAGCTTGTGTACAATGTAATATGAAAATTATAATCAATTATGGTAGAAGTTTATACTGGCAAATAATCCTACAGATCTAAAAATCAGAGCTTCTTCATGGAACGTCTATTGAGAAATTGTATGTACAAATGTTATTGCTCTGTCCTAGCTTGTACCATAGCTTCTTTAGCTTCATCCTGTGTGCTTCATCAAGTCAGGGAAAACTCAAAAATAACTGTAAAGAGAAGTGAGAGATTTTGTAATATTATATTTAATTATTTTTCAAAATATTTATTATACTTACACAATTGCCAATACAAAGTTTACTGCAGCCAGGAATTGATGTATTCCAAACATGAAAATTGTTGCATCCCACATCCAGAGTATAAACCTCTTATACTGAATCATCATAAGCCGCTGAATCCATAGAATCTTGATAAAAAGCTCATGTACCTTCCAGCTATGGCTCTGTAAAAGAATATGTGTTTTAGTAAATGTACAAAATTATAATCTTAATTAGTTTACGTAGCTTTAAATACAATATGCCTCTCTTTAATGGTTGAAACAAACTACATAATAAATACTATTAATTGTGATAATAGAAATTGTATACATCCCTGCAACTATTGTAATGCATCGTTGCAGCTGCAATCGAAATCACTCTTCCTTCTGCACATTTATCAAAAAACCTTTGCCGCAATTAGCAAAACTTGGAATTATAATCTACAGTCTACCTGCAATCATTTTATTATATTATGACTTACAAAATATAACAAATTAAATTATGTGGTTCAACTTACTGTTTTCTACCACCAATGAAAAATTGTTCAGGAATTGAGGTCTCGTAACAATATCATATCCTTCAAAATTCTTAGTTCCATCGCTTGAAACTTTACTTTAATCATCTTCTTCAGGTTCCTCGCTCCATTCATATCTAAAGCGAAGCCTCTTAATTTCACTACAACAGATAACTGAACATTAAAAAACACTTAATCAATATTATTTAATACATTGAACATTAAAGTTGACTTTACATCATATTTATTTTTACTGTCACATACCCTTTATTATTATCCCTTCATTAATATTTACTTTTACCTTTAGTAACCTCACTTTTTTGACATTTCTGCTATTTCCACTTACGAGAAGCATTAGAGACAAAATCTGTTGGCAACGACCTATTTTATGTTGGCACTACACGGAATTGACCAATGAGGGCTCTCGGATTCCATGCTCCACGGCTCTATAGTCAACTAACACGAATCTCCTATGCTTCTCTGTTAGGATAAAACCCTGTAGATTGTATGTATATAGTTTATTGCCTTTCGCAAGCGGGAAACTGATTCAACAGATTCAACTGATTCGCGAGTTTGTGTATGGTTTGGCTAATTCTACTGCACACTCTGGTTTTTAAAATTTTATTATCATAATAACAAGTAAACTTTGGACGAGTCTGGAGCGAACCTTATTTAAAACTTGTCTAATAAATTAAGCAAGGTTAACTATTAAAAAATTGAAATGTGTAGCGTTAGTGACCTAAACGATTATATGAATTCTTTGAATACAAATGTTGATGCAAAAATAACAAGTTTATCATACATAGAACGTTTAATACCAGATTTAAAAGGCTGTCCATGCATCATTTTATATAGAAAGGTAGTCTTTGTTTAGTACTTGTTACTTAGAAAATCTATTATATTAAAGTGATCAAAATTTCAGATTTTAGAGGAAACCTCTAATGTTAATAATTATGCCTGTCAAGATAACAATAAAGTGGAAAATGCTAGTGGTACTGGAAACTTAAATATTAAAATTTTAAATTAATAAGAAAATTAATAATCTCATTATAATATTTTAGATCTGAATGTAACTGGATCACCTTTAAAATATTCTTTTTTTAAAGCAAATTTGGATGATACATCTATGATGTATAATAAATCTTGGAGAACTGATGAAGAATATTATTTACCTTTTGCTAGAGAAGAAGCTTGGTAAATATGACACACAAAAATACATATAACAGACTAATGCATAATTTATATGAATACCTGTACAGTTACCTAATAAATTTGGCAATGAGATATCTTAAACAAAGTTCTATACCAATTTTTATATTATGTGATGGTAAAGACTCTCAAAAAGCACTATTATTAGGATATATTCCTGAGGGTAAATGTGGTAATACTATACTTGTTACTTATAAAGGATTAAAGACCATTTCTGATATACAAAAAGATGTAACAGAGTACTGTAATGATCATAAACTTATTTTAAATAGTATTCTTGAGGTATGTTTTTTATATGTATGTATGTTTAATTTTATTAATACATAATAATAGTTATAACTCTTTTTTAAGACTACAACAGATTGCTATTGCATGTTCCAATTATTTGGAGAAAAACAAGATATTTTTGATAAGTACTCAAATATTGATGGCACATTTGAAGGTAGTATTAGCTTAGAAATATCAATAAATAAATTGATATTCGATATATCTTCTGAAATTACACAAAATAATTTAGTAAGTAGATTAAGTGCCTTACTCCTAAGAATTGTTTATGATTATAATTTATTATGTTCTGTTAAGGTTGTCCAAATAATACCAAATACATGGAACTCTTTACAAGAACTATGGAAGCAGTTGGTTATGCTGGATAAGTATTTGCAGATTAGAGAAATGTTTTGCTTATCAAATGAAAAAAATAAACTCAAAGCAGAAGTTTTAGAATTTCCTAAGGAATTTACAAGTTTGTTTAAAGAGGTACAACAATATAATATTGACTGTTTTGTGTATTATAAAATACAGTGGTTATAATTATATTGCACTTATTGTTATAGCATTATGAAAATATAATAGAAAAAATCCGTCTAATAGAAGAGGACACTAATTTAAACAACTTTGAAGAATTTATGTTACTTAATGACAACAAAGAAGATTGCAGCAATGAAAGTACTATGACACTCAATGAATTTATAAAACTCGTGTACAATAGGGATAATAGAGACTTTATAGACATGTTATGGGAATTACTTATTAGTAAGTATATTGAAAAGAATATAAAACAATCAATATGTTAATATAATTAAGAACAAGTTAAATCATTTAATTTATAAAAATTATTAATATAGAAACTGAAAACTATAAAGATCTAGTATGTTGTTTAAAGGAAATATTTAAAAAAATAAATAATAGATATAAACCAGAGGTTGGTATTTATAATATGATTAACATTTAATAAATAAATTGTTGTTATCATAAAATTATTCAATTGGTTTCAGACTAATCAAGTTAAAGCTGCAGAATTCATGAAAATTATTTCAGATTTAGACAAATACGAATTAAATGATTTATTATTAAGTTCTTCATCTTTAGAATTGGCCATTCACAGTGGTATTCAAAAACTAAGTATGGATTACACTCATTTAATTATGAGAACTGGTTTTATCAATTATTGTAATATGCAACTGTTACTTCCAAATATATCTGTAACCAAATATAATTATGATGTTTATAGGTATGATTAATTATATTGCTCTAATCATGCTTTATAGTTTTTTAAAATCATATTTATTTAAGATGAATCTTTAATTGAGCTCAATTATATAAAATTGTTTTTGCAGGGAAAGATTATTAGCCTTGACACAAATCCATTTGTGTTACGAATTTATGCTATTTATACAAGAACATCTGTATTGTTCAATGGAAAATTTGCGTACATTATTTGATTATGCTGCTAAGTATATAATATCTAAAAATTCACCAGTAAAAGATATGGAGAGTGTACTTGAAAGAAAATTTTTTGAGTTAACAATTCCAGTGCCAAGTTCATTTATTAAAGATGTAAATAAAAGGTAATGTGGTTTTACTAATAATTTTAACACTAATGGTTCTATTTAATAAAGTTATAAATGTCCAGATAAGGAGTTGAAGAAGAAAAATAGAATAAATATTTGTTTTAGATCACTTAGTACTTGGCGGGCTATTTTATCTTCTACATCACGCTGGACGAAGATGACAACAACTACTTATTGCAGCCAAAAACCTATATTTCCGCCAAATGTATATTGCGAGAGTATGTTCTTTTTCTTATACTTATATTATACACATTAAATAAAAATTAATTGATATTTACTTTTTCAGATTATAGCGCTGATAAGGAAATGTACTATACGATAAACACTTTAATGTCGTTTGATAAATTTTAATTAATACGAATTTTAATTTGTATTTTATTCCTTTGCAATAAATTTGTTTTAAATACATGATGAAAACTTTTCACTAAATGAGCATTAATCGTAATACCTATTCTTTTAGTTCTTCATAGTCAATAAACAATTGTTATTTGTTATTTACTTAAGATATAAAACATTTGTTTTCCCCTTTGTAAAGGAAAAAGTTACACCTGAAGAAACGTTGCCGTGAAACATATGTCAATAATTATGATGCCTATATAAGTTTGCATTTTTAGAATGCATGTGATAAAAGTTTTATCATGGCTGCAAAGCTTCAATTATCGCTTTTATGCTTTTTATTTTACTCAGTTTCAATTAGCTGTAAGTATAAAATAAAAAAAGAAAGAAAATGCATGTCTTAATTATTGTTAACCAATGATTCTACCAATTTTTCAGGGGCATCGGAACCTACATGTTATGATGAATTAGGATGTTTCTATAATGATTATCCATGGAGCTGGTTACTCAGACCATTTCCGGCACCTCAGGAGCCGAAGAAAGTTAACACGACTTTTCATTTTTCAAATCGGTATGGTCCTAAGATATTACGTGCGTCCAGAAAAAACTAAGAAATCTTATATTTTTAAATTTGTATATTTCAGAAACAATCCAAATGCAGCTTATTTCAAAACATGGCCTACAATAGAAATACCTGCTGGATATGATGCAAGAAAACAATCATTTATATTAACTCATGGTTTTTTCAGTTCACATGATGTTGCCTGGATGAAAAATATAACGGACTCCATCTTACAAAAGGCAAATACTAACATTTAATTTCTATAACAAAAAATTGTAATAGCTTTATCACCAACTAACCAACAATGTTTTATTTAGGTTGATGCAAATGTATTTACTGTCAATTGGGCCTCAGGAGCATCTACTCTTTACTCACAAGCTGCGGCAAACGCTAGAATTGTAGGATCGGAAATTTCACGGTAAGATTGAATGTAAGAATCGTAATTTAAACGGTGCATTAATGATACGTTTTGCGGCTTTTAGAGTAATTAAGTTTTTGGTGAAAAAGACAAATACCGATATCAGAAAATTCCATTTAGCAGGACACAGTTTGGGCTCTCATATTATGGCTTATGCTGCTAAAAATACTACAGGAATACGTCGTATAACCGGTAATTTAATATGATTTAATGAATTCAAATTGTTAGTAATAATATAAAATGATTTTGTTATAATTATAGCTTTGGATCCTGCACAGCCAGGCTTCCAAAGGCATGCTAAAGAGGTGAGGTTGGATAATAAAGATGCAGAGTTTATTGATGTTATTCACACTGATGGCAAACCATTCTTGCCATGCATTGGTTTAGGAATGTCGAAAAGTGTTGGGGATGTGGACTTCTTTGTTAACGGTGGAAAATACCAACCAAATTGTTTAATCGATGGAAAGGACTTTAATATTACTAATCTGCTCGACCTTATCGAACTTCCATTTGAACGTAAATTTTATTTGTTTTACAATTTATTTTTAATAGGCAATCTCATCTAAAAGGTCGAAAAAAAGTCTAATTTTTATCAATTTGTTTAAAAGCAATGGTGGGTCTATATATTTATAAGCAATTTAGATGTCATTTATAAGTTAAATTATAGAAAAAAAGAACAGTTAATGAAATTGTCCCCTACCGCGTCTCCACACTGTCATAGGAGCATCGTGTATACGATAGCGTTCACTTTATTACCTTCGAAAGATAAAATCCCTTTTTTTATTTTAAAACTAAAAGAGATCAATACTCTTTAAATAAATTAGAAAGCTAAAAAAATTAAAAGTTATTGTTTCTAAAGAATTTGAAAAGACCAGTCATTTTTAGACAATTTCATTGAACATTTTTTCTATATTATTTTTTATTGTTCTTCTAGTTCATTTAAAAAGAATCTAATTAGCTTTCATTTAAGACTAAATTCAATCTAAACAATTCATTAGATTTATTTTCACATTGCACATAAAGTACCGCAGCATAGTACAAGTAATTAATTACTAAGGGCCGGTGCGAGATGGAAAAATTCATGGCTAGAAACCTCAGAATTTGAAGACAAAAAAGCAGTTTTTATGTTCAGGAGCTCGAAATGAAGACATTCTGAGGTAAAACTGGGTAAATTATATGATAATTTATCACCTTCACATGGGATTGGCGTCTACCTAAGATGATCACTGCTTTTTTGTTTGCAAATTCTAAGGTTTCTAGTCCTGAATTTTTCCATCTCGCATCGGCAATTTTTCTTTAACAGTAAGGTGCAAAATACTGACATTACTACTGAACGGTTTCACTTGAAATTTTAGCTATCAGAAAGCAATGGTATCTGATGACCAATTTTAGTTTCGTTAATCACTATTAAACTTTTAGAGACATACCTTTTGGGTAATACAATGAAATTTTAAAATAACGTTGTTTTTGAAAAGTTGATTTCAGGTGAAAGCGTTTTTTACTGTCGGTATACGCCTTCCCATTAATGTTTTTACAAAATATTTCGGTCTGCAATACAATATGAAAATAACAAGTATCTAAACAGCTCATAAATATACTTTCATTATTGCCATTAAATAAATTCATGCTATTATTTGTTTGTCAAAATAAGATTTTACTCTTAAAAGTATAATTACATTCAACATTGAAAAAATTAATGTAAATTTTACAGTTATGCTCAATTTGGGTAGCTGCAGCCATACTAGAGCTCCGAGGTATTGGGCATCCTCTATAATAGATAATCAATGTAAAATGTGGGCCAATCGTTACAAAGATTCAGAGGCTCGTATTAAATTCACAGATTACATAGTTCACGACAAATGTGATGCTCACCTTTGTACTAAAATGGGTCTTGATACTCAAACATTTCCAGCACGTGGTAATTTCGCATTAAAGACTAATGGAGAATATCCATTCTGTAGTGAGTAAAGAATAGAGAATTTATTCAATTATTATTTATATGTTCTAGCAAAATAATTTTTTGTTTTTCCACTTTCCAGTTAAAAATAAGGAATCTGACAAGCAAATGAAACCTCTCCTTGAAAAACCAAATTCTAAATCTTTCTTCGGTAACCAGTTTGTATCAGGGCATTAATGATTGTCTTATCACTTATTAACTTTAATGTTAATTGTTATTTAAATTAATTAAAATAAATACAATAAATGGTTTTATTATGTATGTATTTAATTTATAACTGTTAAAATAAACATTTTCAAAGCATCTTGTATAATTACATTAGAGTAGTAAATGTATAAATATATTTAGATTTTATGAGTGTTTTGTACTCTCAGTCATTAAATTTCACACTCGTACTTACTACTTATTTTTCATTTGCATATATATATATATATATATATATATTTGTTAAATAATTAATTATAAATAACACATATATCATTTAAGAACTAGCATGAATGTACAAAGATTTGAAAACTTAAAATAAGTTTAAAAGTAGGGATGAGCACAACATTATAAGTTTAATTATTAATAAACTACAATAAAATTACATTTAATTCTTGCCTTATAAGTAGAGAACTAATAATTTACAATAATTCTTTATATATTGCGGTTACTTTGTACCAATTAACTAGTATGATTTAAGACTAATGAAATTCACTTGAAGCTTAAATTAAAAACTTGTTTAATCTTCTATAATGATTGAGATTACTGTAAAACTATTTTCATCCATTAAATAGGTTGATTTTATCTAAATAAATAGAACTCTTATACTACTTGATTTAATAAAATCGTTGATATAGTAGTAATTAAGAGGAAAATAAATTTTATTTAATAATACTCTAATTGATAAAAAAGAAGCTCCTAAAATATTATTGTAGTTTGATAGAGTAAGAAGTAAGTACATATTATGAACAATGAATAAGGCATAAAAATGTTAAATATTATTATTAATATTATTTAACAATGTTAATAGCTTAATATTGTGATGTATCAGTATCCTCAATACCGGATAAACTTGCTTGCTCCAATACTTGTAAAAGCTTTTGCATTTCTACAGAATCTGTTGAATTGTCAAGAGATCTTTCAAGAGCTCTTACATAGGACATACACGTTCTTCCTTCACGATCAAGATTTTGTGGGTTTGCTTTATGCTGTAATAAATAATAAATCAATTATAAAAAAAAAAAAGAATTAAAGGAGTTTATACCCATATTAAAAGCTGTGCCATAGCCAAATTTCCTGTTGCACAGGCAAGGTGCAGTGGGGTTCGTAAATCTTCAGCACTTACAGACATATTAATGTCTTCATAACTGCACCTTGTTAAGCATAATGTGAATGCTCTCATATCTCCCCTACAACAAACGTATTTATAATAATTATTAATATTTAATCCTTTTTTTGCGAGTAAATGCAAGAAGTGCAAGCTTACCGACAAACTGAATCAATCAGTAATTTTCCCATAGAAATATTCGGATTGATTGGTGGTAAAAACGCTTTATCTTCGTATTTCCATCTAATCCATTGCTCTTTTTCTTCTCTCAAGGAATCTGATGTTGGCTTTTGCTTTCCATTTATGCAATATTCCCAAATGCTATTTGCTATGTCATTACCAAGGGCCAACATTACACCAAGTTGACCTGCACTATAAGTATTTATTTATCACATTTATTACAGATATAAAGGTATATAAGATTAATCTTTATTTTCATCCTCATATAAAAAACAAAACCTTTAAGAGGTCAAGTTTAAACCATAGATTCAATAATAAATTTGAAGTAAAAATAGTACAATACATAATTGTTCTATTTTCAATTATTATTAAAATATATATTTTTTTAATTAACTAGCGGATAGGCAAAGTAAAGGAAGCGTAAGAAGAGTGTGAGAAATTGATTCGTATGTAGTTAGATTAACTTTATACTTTACGTATAGCTGATACACTACACTATGATCCGAATTATTTTAAGATATATTTCTCCTACTTTAATCTTTAATAACATTATTATGGCTATCTTCATTTGTAGGTAAGTGCTAAACTGAGCTAGTTGAAGTTTCAGCTTAGTTCCGTTTAATAGTACGGGTTTTAGCCGAATCACACATGAATTAATTTTCAACAGCATATTTGTGTATACTTTCTTTAACTTGCACAAACTCTCACTAGCCGACTGAAAAGTGAAGTACCTCAACAATAAATTGAGGAAAAAAGAATATATTTTACTTCTTAATTTCAAATTTTTTAAAGAATTTATATTTTAATTTTATCTCTTTAAAGAAATACGTGTATAACAAATTGGTAAATTCAGCTAACAGTATCACGTAATTTTCATGGGAAAGTATAAAATTACTCTAGATTTATAAAATCAATAATGATACTTACGACCAATCATCCAAGTCTAAAGATCTCACTTTTGATATATGTGATCCTAGATTTCTGTGAATACCTGAGCATTCTATACACACTAAGACGCCCAAATTTAAACTTGCCCAGTCTGGATCTGAAAGATTTAAGTTATTATAATTTTATAACTGCTAATCAAATGTAAAAGCGCTGTTATAGAAATAAAAAAAGTAAAAATTTACTAGGTGCTCCACAGTCAACGCAAGCATCGTTACCGGATACTTTATTCTTGATACAATGTATCTTGAAAGCATCAGTCTCATTTCTCTTATCGCCGTCGCTATTTTGTAAACTAGACAATATTTGTTGCTCGATGGCTGTTATCCAGCTATCTCTCTCTTCAGCACTAGTAGCTTCAAAATGCCATGTTTTATTTTCGAGTGATATTATAGAAAACTCAAAACTATCTTCTGCTTGAATGTAGAAAAAAAATTAGATAACATAACCAACTAAGTACTTTACATATTTATTATAGGAGTACCTTGGGTATTTGATAGCTTAGAACCTTTTGGCGTTTTTCCTGGCACTTTAACAGTTACATATTGAAGCAATATTTCTTTCCCATTAGTATCAACCATGTAATCCTACAAATAATTAATTAACAAATACTTCCTATGAAGCCATCAGTGTATATTCTTTGTTACTTACATGCAAACTTGAGTGATATGTTAAGCGACCATCCTCCAATAACGTGACATATTTTTTTTTCCATTCTTTCAATGATTTACTGCTTCTCTTGAATAAATATCCTTGCTTAACTGGTATTTCCCTGCCTATGCCCATTTCACCCATATTATATTTTTCTTTTTTAGATGGTGTAAATATGTTTGACTTTCGCCTAAATTTCCTTATGGTTGTGGGTGTTAAAATTGAAGATCTTAATTCCCCATGTTGATTTTGCACATTGTGAAAACTGTCATTTATTGCTGCTGGTTCATTTGGTAAGTTGTTCTCTTGAAAGGAACGTAAATCATCTTCTTTTTCAGGAACCTGTATATTTAAGAAAAATTGATGAATCATGTAAAAAAATATTATTTATATGAAAAGAGGAATTTCAAGTTACTTGTAAATTTTGATGAGAGAGTAAACCACTCCTGTCAGATCTTTTTATTTTTAGAATATCTCCATTTCTTTGAGAGATTTTAAAATTCTGTTGAAAATGCTATATATGCAAAAATATGTTTTTCATTCGCTTCTTTTTGTATCAAGTTTAAGATTATTTACTTACATTTGGCTTAAAAAAATTGGTATTTTCAACTTCTTTGGCTAGAACTTGTACACACTTAGGCATCGTTGGGGCTAAATATTTAGAATCACCTTCTATCTGCTGTCCATTGCATCGAATATTTTTCATAGATGTATTTTGTATAATCTTCTGACAAACTATAAATTGAGATAGTATAAAGAAATATTTTTTAAAAAAACAAATTATAAGCTTACCATCCTGAAAAACTCTATCAACATTTAATCCATAAATAGCACATGTTTCATAATAAGGACACCTTAAGTCACAAGCCAGTTTCCTTGGTCGCATATCTTTCACAACACGTGGATTGCTATCATTAATTGAATCTAAAATAAATGTAAGAAAGTTTTGTTAAAATATCCCTATTTTACAATTAAGCAAAAAGGAAAAATATTAAAATAACTGACCTTGTACACCTACAAGTATTTTTGGTACGTCAGCCATATTCCGAAAAGAACACATTCTGTTATAAAAACTGCAGACAATTGAAAAACTCTCCTCATTTTCTAAACTAAATACAAGTAGCAAAGCATCTATCCAAGTAGAGAACTACAACCAAATTATTATTAGTAATAAACAATTTGTTCATATAATTTTAAAACGAAAGTTTTAAAATTATAAAAATTGTACCTGTGATTCTGGTACTCCTCCTTCATCTCTAATTAATAACAGATGGCTCTGGTCATTAATAAATACTTCTTTTTTAAAACGTCCTCCTTCTGGAGATTCTTCATGCATGAAAGATCCTGTTAAATACCGGTGAACTAAAGCTGATTTCCCACAATCTGAAGAACCAATAATGCCCAAATGTAATTCTGGTACATCTCTTGCCAACGTCCATTCATGGCTGTTAACAAATGAATCTAAAGAAAAAACAATTGATTTGAGAAGAGCTAGTATTCTTAAAAGAAGTATTTACAAAAACAGCAAGTATAAAATACCTTCAATAGCCACAACATGTTCACGAATTTGTTTTGCAATATGTGTATCAGATATAAGATCTATTAAATCATAAATGGCATAAATAGAAGGATGCACACTTTCAAAACGTTGTATTTCCTGCCTAATAGCCAAAGAGTGATCATGTCCACTTTGGCTACTTGTCATTTTTTCAATTTACTTTCAATTTATTCAAACAATTGCAACAAATCACCAAATAAACATGATGTCAATTTGCATTATTTATGTAATCAATATAACATTGCATAAACATCAGGTGGTCATTGGTTAACATATGTCAAATATAAATATTTATAAACATTCGTAATTGAAACAGAAAAACAGGTTATTTTATTGAATTTCTTAAAACCGTAAAAATCAGCAAAATGTGAGCTAAAACTGCAATATCTAACCCCGACCTCGCCTGATGAATATATACCAGCAAAAAAAGCAATAAATTGTTCTTTCTCGCGAAATAATGTACACTAGTGCACAAAATGTAGAAAATTCACATTAGAACTAGAATAGCAAATGGCAAACCAATGGCAAACCAATGGCAAACTGCTTGCCAATTGCCATCTGCTCTGCTGATCCTCCTGCTCACTCCTGCAGCCTGCTTGCTTAGTGCTTGCTCTTTCAGTTCTCTCAAGTCTCACTCAGTCAGTAGTCTCTCTCTCTCTCTCTCTCTCTCTCTCTCTCTCTCTCACTACCACTAGTGTGGGTGGACCAGTGTGGACTGTGGACTGGTGTGGCTGTGGTGGACACTGTGGACGCTGTGGACCATGGACTGGTGTGACTATAGTGTCCTTACACCTTGAGAAAAAGCGACGTCGCCGACGTCGGTCGTCGATAATCGTCATATCCGGTTAAGTTAAAAACACCTCTACATATGTATATGTATAAGTTGAAGTTGGACTAGGATAAACTGGGATAAACTATACATAACCCCAATAAAAACATAATTAAGCTGCACGTTGTTACAGTATGTACTTACAACGCAATTCAGTAAGTAGTAACTAATGTAGGATGTTGGGGAACAAATCAGGCTTATTAGAACTATAATTCTCATAGACTACCTTATGCCTTAGACTACTGATTGAATTTATTTTACAAAGTTTAACAAAAAATAAAAAGACAGTAAGATTCATATAACCTAGTGATACTTGCCTTTCGAATTTAAAAAATTGAGACTTAAATGTATGATTCAAAAATACTTTATATATAGTAGCTATTAAAAATACTAAACTTTAATTAACATTATATTAAATATTGTTGATAATTACATAAAGTTGCAAAGAATTCACTGTGATCGCAAGCTAGGTTAATGCAAATAAGTACATAATTTAATCTTCATAACTTTATTCACGAATAAATATGACTTTTATTACAATCTATTAATTTACAGAGCCATTAAATAGTAGCATAACTGTTATGTTTAAATATTTTATACACTGTTGCATATATATCATAGAAATCTAAATATAAAACTATATGAAACTTAAATTCTGGAGAAATTATCCATATACAAACTTTTTGAACTTCCATTGTATTAATTACTTTAAATTTCGCTATCAACATTTGGTATTTGACATAACATATAGGTTTTAAATGAATTTATTATTACCCAATACGTGTTAAATTCATCAGAGTCTTAAATAAGCTGAATTAATGATTTGACTTATTGTATAGTTTAAAATATTTTCTATGCCATAGAAAATATGAGAGATAGAGAGAAAGATCATCTTATGTGAAATATCTTTGATGAATAAAGTTTTCCACATGAGTATAATGTATTCTTCAAAATTTATATGACTTGAAGCATGGTATCACTTTAGAATAAAAATCCTTTTCACCAATAACTAAATAATAGAAATTATTTCAGCTAATTGCAGCAGCAAAATTTTCTACTTTTAAACTTGCCTATGTATAGTGTATTATCATCAGTTAAATTTTTTTTCCATGTTATATATAAATAAATATACCTCTTTATTTGTTAAAGACTATGCATCTTTTCAAAATAATTGTCATATTTAATTAACTGTTAACCTGTTGGTCAGAAATGATTAAAGTTTAAACATAATACACATTAACTGCTTGTACTCATATATCTAATATACTTATATATTTATATTTATCTTTTAATAAAAATTTATATTATAAGATTATTTTATTAGTTTTTAGTAAATTTATTACAAAGATACTCTTCTTTAAAAAAAATAGTGATATAAACAACCAATGGAGAAAATAAATGGTAGCTTAGTACTGAAATTATTTTTCAATTTTTTGCATTACTATTAAATTATTGTAATTAAATCTGTGATTGTTATAAAAAAAAGCATATAGAACAATAATCATTTAAATTACCAGAAAGATTTCTTTAGAATTATAAAAAAGTACTTCCAGCTAAAATCATCAAAGATGAATACTATTTTCTGCTAATCTTTACACTTGCATCTTGTTTCTTAAATAAATAAATAACAATTTTTTTATCTCTTTTATCGTAATATACAATTAAAGCTTATACAGTTTTACTGAAATTATTGATTATATAATTATTGAATATAGTTATTAAGGAATTAAGTTCTTTTTTTTGTAAAATTTATTAGGTCAGAGATTTAAATATAAGTATGCTATTTTCAAAATTTTTACAATGATTTACTACTCAAAAATAATTAACAAATAGGTTGATTTATAAATAATCTATGATTATTTATTATAAAAAAAAAAAAAAAAATACAATAAAAACTCAGTTTATTTTTTTACGCAAAGTAAAGATGTACTTTAAGTGAAAAAAGTATCTTATAACTGCTAGTACTTTTCTTTTCAAAATAGTTAAAGTTTAATATATATGATAATTTTGTGTTCTATCTTTCATCTATAAAACACATAACATGAAAACTACCTTTTCCTTCTTCTTAATATATAAAATATTTTGAAAACGACTACATTGGTTTAGAGGTGATTTTATTACTTGGGAAGAAATCTTTTCTTTATATCGTGTATGAATTGAGTTTATTATATTTGTCATAGCTTATTTATGGCTTGTAAAATCAGAATTAAATTTTTTTGATATATATACAAAGATACACATCTGATCATATGTATTGTAAAACTCTATTATCCTATCTTCTCTGGGATGCATGTCAAAGTAATTTATTGTTTATTAACTTTGCTTCGGTCATTTCTCTCTAGAGTACTTTACGTGAATAGCGTTAATTGTTTTCGCCATATTGTAATTTCTACCTATATTTTATGTAAATATGAAAAGAATCATAAACTTATAATGTTAAGAAAATCTATTTCAGCAAATATATAGTATCATTTTTCTATGGAAATAAATGAAAGTAGTTACTGACTTATATTACTCTTATATTACACTTTATTACACTTTTACCAAAATAAGTAACTCATTAATCGAATAAAGATAAGTGTTTTTATAAATAAAATGTAAGTTTTTAATAATATTAAAGCCATACTCTTGTATTACAAGCATTTTGAGAAATGTTTGTTTTTTTTGTGCCAATTTATACATTTTTTCATCTTTGACTATATGTAGTGTATTGAATAATTATACTCAATATTATAAACACTTAGTTTCGCTATTATAATAAAATTATTACTCATACGCAAATATGTGTATTCATATATATGTATATATTTCTGTGTAATTACACAGATCTATACACTCATATACTCATAGATATATTTTATTCAAGCAAATATTTACTGTCTCTTGATGCATAATTAAGTTATGTTCATTAAATTAATATGTAAAATATCTTGTATTTTTTTGTATTTTTCTTTTATGACAATGTTTTTAATCAACTAGTTATTTAAATTGTTTAAATTAATTTCAAGCTTTCATTTTGGGATAATTATTTGAATCTTATTGTGAGGACGTCTTGCTTTATCAATCAAAATGAAATTATTCAAAAGTAATTGAAGATACGAAAATATAACATATGATCCATTATGTCATTTAAATGTGTAGTTTTAAGAATTAACTTCAAACCTCATTTTATGTGTCTTGATCACTGCTTGTTGAAAATTCAGTTGATGAACGACGACTCGATATCGGAGATGTGGATGAGGATGATGAAGAAAAAGAATTTGATGACGAAGAAGAATTTGATGACGAAGAAGAAGAATTGGATGAAGAAGATGTGGATAATATATTTCCGTTAGTTCCGTTGGCTGCTCTGTTCCAAATGCAAAGGATTTCATTTATTAGTATATCTATTATTTATGCAGGATATAACACAGTCAGTTTAAAGGTATTTTTAATTTTAAATTGTTCTCCCAATAGTTTCACTAGAATATTTTTTATTGACTGCCTCATACCCTGCATATTAATTAATTATAATAATGTAACGAGAGGAGCCTTTTGTTTTTTACCTGAAAAGAGCTGCTAAGCTGGAACCAACGGTATCTTGATTCGTTTCTGTTGAATTTTGATCTCCTAAGCTTTGTCTGCATATTGGGCAAGTACCATGCTACATAGAAAATTTAACAGTCAAATATATATTCTAAAATTAAACATAAAAGTAAAATTTATATATTCATACCAATTCTAACCAGGGTACAATGCATGGTGCATGATACAAATGTTGACAAGGAAGCTGCCTTACTGGTTCAGAAAGAATAAAATCTTCCCAACACACAGAACACTTCAATTTACTATCTACAATTAAGAGACAATCCTATGATTAATAAAAGATTTTATGAATACTATTGGTATTTTTGATTTTATTGAATTACCTATTTGAATCTGGGATACATTTATAGTAGGTATTTCATCAATTTGATTTTTTGGTAATGGTGGTGGCCCAGTTGTATCCATCTGATTTAACAGCTGTGTAACAATTGCATCTAAGCCGTCTCGTCCCCATATATAATCTCCAGGATTTCTCAAGAAAACTCTAACATTGGATCTATATTATTTTTGATAATTTTAATAATACCAAATAAAGATAAATGAACTGATTATAAGACCTGAGCGAATAATTATGGATAATATTGAAAAAAGTTTGAAAAAAGAATTAAACATAGTTATATAATATTTATCTGTAAGTGCCTAGGTAAGTAAATAAAAATTGACTAAAGATACAAGAAATCTTTAACAAAGATATTTACACAACATTTTGTAGAAAGAAAGGCAATTTAAAATAATAGAGTATTCACAATATTTCTGAACTATGTGGGTTGCCCTAAATTTTTTAAAAAGAAGAGTTAATTTCTTATTATACATATATTTCTACAACTTATCTTAAGAGCTTTCTCTAAATGACAATATATAGCTACCAATTGATCCAGACACTTTGAACTGAAATTGTATAAAAGTGTACAGGTGTGACTATTCTTATGTTTAATTTTTATTCCAAATCACTTGTGAACATTTAGATTAAATAATATATTTACATAGTGTTTTGAAAACCTCTTAAAATAAGCCATAGGAATATATATAACAAAAAATATGTTCCTATTAATATAGTCCAAGATGATCATTACTTCTCAAAAATGTAGTCCTATTCAATCTTTTCTTAAATTGCATTTGACACTTCATCAAGATTTACTTATATCTTCAGCAAAATTTAAAAGGAATTTATCTAGACACTTATAGTTAAATAGACTTTATACAAATGCAGTAGGTAAATGCTTATTTTTTTCCTATACATCTAAAGTATAGCAACTGCTTAAATTATATCAAGTGCTTTAATGATTTTGCAGAAGACACACACACACACACACAAATATGTTATTCTACATACACAGGTGGCTCTCCATCCTGTGAAGCTGGCTGTCTTGGTCCTATACCAGAAAGATTTACAATAAGCTCTGGAATGAAATTTTCAAGTGCTACTCTCAGAGCTTCGTGTTGCATTGTGCGATTCCTGAAAACCAAATACTAAAGATTATTTGAATCTTATTAATGGAAATCCATTTACTGATATTACAGAGCTAAAGTCTGTTTAGTAAATTGTGGCCACATTTCTTGACGGATTTTAATGTGATTGGTTAGTTGTGGTAACGCAAGAAGCTTATAGAGGTAAGTATATTGAAAAATTTGTGAAAAAACGAAAATGAAAAATTGTTTAAATCATTCTATTGAGTTTTTAAAAACCATTCATAAATTGAAATATTTTTTAATGTACTACCCTAGATAATCTTCATGCCTTTCTTAAGAACCTAATAACATGAAGATCCTTCAAGAAATAAGAATATGTTATATTCTAAATACATAAATTAACAAATTTTGTAAGAGATATGAAGAGTTAGTAAAGCAGAGTAAACTGCTTTTCAGCCCTTCATTTACTTCACCAACATTCTTTATTTATTTGGCTAGAATGTAGCATTGTCAGGTGTTACCAGATCTTCGTGTTATTAGGCTCTACAAAAAAACAGCAAAATTTTTTACGGCAGTAAGTTGGAAATTACTTTTATTTATAAATGGTTTTTAAAATATCAATGTAATTATTTAAACTATTTTATTTTTTGTTTTTAAAAAATTCTTAACGTACTTTCCTATATAATCTTGTAAGGTTTTCAAAGCCATCTAATAATGTTAATATCTGCCAAATAATATAGCCACAATTTGCCAAATAAACTTTTGCTTTGTAATGTCAATATATATATTCCCATTAACAAACAATTATAACCAAAATATAAGATACTAGATACCGTGTGGGAGATCCGACTCTTCTAAATACTCCACCTTGGCTTGTACCTGTTTGAGAATTACCTTCAGGAAATCGTGTTGTTGTATACATTTCAATCCAATCCAAAATCTTAAAAATCAATTACATAAACATAAAAAGCAATTTTTCATTTAATTTATAAGACATTATTTAATATTTTACTGTAGAAATCAGATAATAACAGATTACTTACATCATTATACTGATTTACAGATGATTCAAAAGGGCCCATATTATTTCCATAATCTGTTTCCATTCCTGAGCTCCTGTCGCTATCATCATTTTCTAATTCTTCTATAAAACCACTTGCACATTGTGGACAGGTATAGTCCTATTAAGATTAATTTATGAAATTTAATACTTAAGTATTTATAAGACAACAAATTTATAATATTTTTATATATGTTACTTTGTATAAATAGAAATAATGCTGATTAAAATTATCTTGGTAATTGTGAACTAATCAGCTTTATTTTGTCATTATTCAATAGTAAAAAGAATATTATTTACAAGGGTTTGTATAAAGATCAAGTTATCCACATTAGAAAACTTGTCTAAGGAGACAAATAATTCAAATCGAAATAGGTACGTTTTTTAGTGCTTCAAATGAGATTTTTATTTTTGATAAGGTAATAAAAGATTGTATGCAGCATAATTATGCAATTATACATAAAACGAACAGTTTTACAAAATTGAGGCTTCTCTTTTAAATTCTTTGAGAATAAATTTATAAAATTGAAATATTGTATTGTTTTCAGAGGTAAGGAATGGGGGGGGGGGGATGGGGGGGGGGGGTACAATCTTTACACATGGTTAGGTGACAAAATACATTATGGACAATATAATGGCTAAAATATAATAAAACTTAGTTTAAAAAGTCAGTAGATTACTTACTGGGAGTAAACGTTCTATCTCTACACTGCATTTGTGACAAAAAAATCGGGACATCGGAGTCCCATCCACAACGGCTTCAGCCATGTTTTACGTGTCCTTCTATCTTCTCCCCCTTCTCCCTCTCTCTCTCTCTCTCTCTCTTTTCAGACTTCACTCCGAGCTTCCGAACTCCACCGAAATGATCGCGTATACATATTGCGATTGCGAGCTGAAGTACTCCCGAAGTCAGAACTCAGACGGAAATCCGGCGTTAGGGCAGTCCCGGCGCTCAGAGGGCATACACCACAAACCAAATAAACAATTCCGTCTGGTTGATTTGGTTCTGTGAATTCTATCCTACTACTCCTCGTGGTCGTCTTCACACCATCTCACACCAGTTCTTACTTGACTAGCAACAGACGAAACACACAGCTAACTTTACAATACGGTGACTATTACTTATTGTATATGTATACAACCTACACCTATTATGCTACTTACTAGTTTACTACAGTTAGTACTCGCTTATAATACTGACCGACATTACATTTCAATTACAAAACTACACTAGTATTGCTGCGTGGTATTATATTATACTTTACTATACAACAATTACACTACATAACAATAGCCTGTTTGGTCCAGACTATGTTATAGTGTCTATTATTGTGTGGTTCCTTTTTATCAATTTTTATTTGCTATCTATCTTTTACTGATGTTGTATTCGCTATGTGCACACCTACACATTGGCATTTGGCAGTCAGGTAAGAATGTGTAGCTATATACATAAACAAAAAAAATCCGGCAAAAGTAACCAAATTTACCGATAGTCAGCGCTAATACTATGCATATGCATCACTAAACATTCTTACCTGACTGCCAATGTGTAGGTGTGCACATAGCGAATACGCAGTACGAACAGTATGGTAGCTCGAATTGGACATTTACCTACCTCAATTTGTCTTTCTAACGCACTCATAATGATATTAAAAAGCACCAGAAAGTAAAAAGGCGGATTATTTTTAAAAGAATGTTTTATTGAACTGGTTAAGAAACAGATCAAATCCAGTCGAAAATGAAATTTAAAATACTTATTGTAAATAAAAATTTAATTTTCATTAGTTTTTTCTTAAACTTTGTATTGCACAATTTAATTAAAATAACTTTTTCTTTATATTATTATGAATATATATAACAGCTGCTATTTATAAATGTAGACATGTATGCAGTATGGTATGTATTTTATACAAGTCTGTCACTTATACAAAAGCTCCATACAGAGGGTATATGTAAAAATATGCGCATCTTTGTGACTGTAAATAATAGTAACATTTTACATAAAACATTTTCAAAACTTTTTACTATTTGTATTCAGAGAGATATGTTATATAAATTTTTTATATATTTTTTATAATTTAATCGTTGTATATATGTAGAGATAAATACTTTTTTACATGCATGCTTCGGGGTTGGTTAAGTGACGAAACCTACATATATACATATGTAATATGTATTCTAACTTTTGATATTCGATTGTCTTTTATTTGTATTATTAATGATAATATCAAAATTAAGCCGAAATCAGACGATGCTGCATGCGAAATAAATAATGGAAGAATTTCGTGTTCGGGAAGTCACCAACACGAAATTCTTCCATTATTTATTTCTCATGCAGCATCGTCATTTCTTGACGGATTTGCATTTATGTGGACTTTTTGGAAACGTATGAACATTATCTAGTAAAGTACGTTGGGGGATTTTACGATTTAATTGTTGTTTCTCAATAATGTTAATATATTTATTTAAACAGAAATTTTTTTTCATTTTTTGTTAATTTTCCTAACGTAACTTAGTAGATAAGCTTCTGGCATTTCCAAAAACCTGAAATAACTTTACAATCCGTCAACAAATGACGACGCTGCATGCGAAATAGTTTTCGCCCTGTAATGTCGGTATACGGATTCCCCTTAACATTTCTTGTTTCAGCTAATTTCTCTATGAGCTTCTCTCTCTCTCTCTCTCTCTCTCTCTTTCTGTAAGAATCTGTAGTACCACAATTCATACGAAAATTGATTCGATTTTGTATGAGTAAAATGTAAATATTTTCATTTAATTAATCATACAACCCTTCTTTTTAGTATATATATTTCTCTTAGAGTATTTATAATCTTTACCTAATATGATATTATATCTAAGGAGATGATCTAACATATGTAATACTACAATCTACAACTACAGTTTTTGATAAGTGAAAGAGGAGGGGATAACTTTGTGTGAGAAAAAGTCTATTTAGAGCTAGTTTCTTGGGGTTGTTCTTTTTCGCTGCATTATCGAATTTGTGCAATTAATTGTGGCAAATATGTTTTCTCACTCTAACTTATTGCACTAGTGCAGTAAACCGTGAAAAAGAACAGATCTCTGATTTCACTAATGCGGATTAACTTTAATCCGTAGTGAAAGTAGTATAGTTTACACAGTTTACACATCATTATGATCGGTATGGCTGCTATTCATATAGTCGTTACTTATATTTAAGTCCCTTGAGTCTCGATTGCCTTTTTTCTTCCAGTAGTAATAAAAAATATAACTTATTTTTAAGTCGATCTTAAATATATAAGTAACGACTATGAATACCGGCCTATGACCCGAATTTATAAACGGAACTTAAATAAGCTTAGCGCAGTTTTATCTAAGTTTAATTCTCTCTTTAACTTTCAATATAGTGCTAAGTCTATCTTTGTCTTAAGTAATTGCTAAGTTAAAATTCAATCCTATAATTTCTTATTTATTGCTATGCTGAAAAAGTGCCAAGCGGTTATGAATTCGAACACAGGCAATACAGCCCAATGTATAGTATGTAATGTAAGTAATGTTCACTGTTGAAAATTGATTCACGACCTTTTTCAGTTAACTTCACTCTGTTTATTCTATGCGAGCGAGATTCCTCTGATATCTTCTTCTTCTTCTTCTTTCTTTCTATTGGCTTCAATGGCTTCCACTCCTTTGAGTGATGTGCCATGCGCATACTATTGTATAGTTAATGGCTTCTCTATGGCGGGGAATTTAATTTAATATATTAATTTCTTTGTGTGTTTCATAAATTCTACAATTTTTCTGATATTTGTTATATCACATTGACTTATCATGTATACAATATCTTTGTTATTTTCTATACTTTTATCTTCTATTGTTTTGATTATTTCCATAATTATATATCTTTTTTCATCCATTAGTGGGCAATTCCATATCAAATGGGATACAGTTTGATTTTCATTCATGTTACATATGCACACAGGAGATTATTCTATTTTCATTTTATATAACATGTGTTTTGTTGTAAATTGGTTGGTTAACAACTTATTTATTATTGATATATCTTTTCTACTTATATTTAAATTATGAAACCAAGTGTTTCTTTTGAATCTTATTTTATTAAATACTTTAAAGAAGTTTTCCTCTGATTTGTTTGTTGGAATTTTTATTTGTTCTTGGAATTCTTCTAGTATCTCTATTTTTTTAATATTTGTAATTAAGTCTGTGCTTATTAAATTTAAGTAATGAGTTTCTAAATGTGTTAAATTTTTATTTTTAGCAATTTTATCAACTCTTTCATTATTTTGTATTCCTACATGACTTGGTACCCAAATTATGGTTATTGTTACTTCTTCTTTTATTAATTCTTTCAGTAGTAGATTACTATTTATAGTAAAGTAATCCTTTTGATTTTTATAGTTTTCGTCTAGAATGGCTAATATAGCGCTTTGCGAGTCTGATACTATAATGTAGTTCGACTTATGGAAGATTGTTTATTTTTGAGTGTTTTATTATTGCCTTTATAGTTAACCAGATTGCAACTATTTCAGCATTATAGCTCGTACAATTTGAATTTAATTTTGTTTTAATCCAAGTGTTTTTTGCTGCATTATATAAGGCAGCACTACAATATCCATCTTTGTATTTTGAGCCATCTGTATAGTATATCATTATTGTAGGAAAATTATTTTCTTTGATAAATTTTTGTAATTGTGAATTCCATTCACTATTTGGATTTTTGGCTGTTTTACTCCTCTGATATCATATTGGGATCTGACATAGTTGAAGCGCTCCAAGCGGTAAAAAATGAAAGCAGAGGAAGCCCTGGTTTTACATTGATTCTTATGGATATTTTTCAATAAATTGCAATTTATTATTGAAAACCTTAAATCTTTTGAATTTGGGAGAAAAGTTTGTACCGATATTTTCCATCGAAATCATTATAACTCTCCTGTAATTTCAATAGACATTTAGACACTTAGGCTTTCATGCGCCATATTCGTTTTTTCACTTATCTATATATATAGACTCCGCCCACGTGTCAGATCCTGCACACCAACACAATGATAGCGAAGTGTCAATGTATAACTGTATACGTATAAATAAATTACACTCAAAAACTGCGAAAATTGACCGATAGTTTGCGCTGATAGTATGCATATACACCAATATACATTCTTATCTCACTGTCATTGTGTTAGTGTGCACGGTCTCTATACTACATACATACATACTACATACACAGTGGGAAATTCTTTTGTGTATAGTTCTTTAGTTATCTTCACTCTATACATTAACATGAAAATTGATCACACTGAACCACCTGAACCACACACCATGCATTCAATTTCCCACTGTATACTACACTACTACAGCATAAAAATGAGAATTCAATTTCTCACAGTGTATGTATGTATGTATGAACTTGTGAAGTCGGTGAAGTCATTTACAGACACGTTAAGGGGATGCATTGAGCGACTCAAACACTTATTCAAGTTTAACTTCCAAATTATTAGGAATATGTACTTTTTTGTAGAGATTAAATTTACTCTTTTGACTGTACTGAAGCGCGCTATAAACTCGGTTTCTCAAAATTATAAAAAATAATTTTCATAAAAATTATGAATACTTGTAATTTTGTTGGTCATAATAATATTGAAAATTAGGCCTTGTTGCCCGCTAAGGAAAAGTTCTATGACTTATTTGAGACCAAGAAGAAACAAATATATCTAAAAATGTGGAAGATTTTTTTGAAAAACTAAATTAGCTATTGAAAGACAAGTTTTACACTATTTTACGGACGGAGAAGTTTCACAGTGCGTTAGACAAGGACAAGTCTATTAGCTCTCTTCGCTTCAGAAGGGGTACCCACTCTCTCCCCACCATTTCCCGCTAAACAAACCAACTCTCCTACACATAGCAAGGTGTCTGGCTAACGCTGCCTGTCAGTGTGAATCCGTAGCGGAATAGAAGAACAAATAATTATTTGTAGATTTCAGGGTTAGGTTTTCGTATATCCGGCGTTGTACCGCTCTTCCATATCATTTCGGGAGGCTACAGTAAAATTTTCAAAGTATTTTGTCATCTACAAGTCTCAAAAAACTTGAATTAGTTGACGAAAGCATGACTCGTATCAGCCGACGCTGATGCGCTACACAACTTAGTGATCAGCGTCGGCTGCTACGAGTCACGCTTTAGTCAACTAATTCAAGTTTTTTGAGACTTGTAGATGACAAAATATTTTGAAAATTTTACTGTAGCCTCCCGAAATGATATGGAAGAGCGGTACAACGCCGGGTATACGAAAACCTAACCCTGAAATCTACAAATAATTATTTGTTCTTCCATTCCGCTACGGATTCACACTGACAGGCAGCGTTAGACAGACACCTTGCTGTGTGTAGGAGAGTTGGTTTGTTTAACGGGAAATGGTGGGGACAGAGTGGGTACCCCTTCTGAAGCGAAGAGAGCTATTAGGCTTGTCCTTGTCTAACGCACTGTGAAACTTCTCCGTCCGTAAAATAGTGTAAAACTTGTCTTTCAATAGCTAATTTAGTTTTTCAAAAAAATCTTCCACATTTTTAGGTATATTTGTTTCTTCTTGGTCTCAAATTAGTCATAGAACTTTTCCTTAGCGCGCTACAAGGCCTAATTTTCAATATTATTATGACCAACAAAATTACAAGTATTCATAATTTTTATGAAAATTATTTTTTATAATTTTGAGAAACCGAGTTTGTAGCGCGCTTCAGTACAGTCAAAAGAGTAAATTTAATCTCTACGAAAAAGTACATATTCCTAATAATTTGGAAGATAAACTTGAATGAGTGTTTGAGTCGCTCAATGCATCCCCTTAAGCTATATGTGTGAAAAAATTCCCTGTTCTGCTTAGCGCGAGCACGTTACTGTCATAAGGTCTGTTCTCGTTGGCCTACACTTTTAACACTTTCTACACTTTCCGTATTTCTGTCTTTGTCCATTGTACAGTTTCGGCCATTAATCTTGCGTCAGGCGAGGGGAAGTAGAAATTAAAGGGGTGAAGGGATATCTAGGGAGTTTGTCCGTAGCTGTCAAATGGCGCGATTAACCCTCAATTATGGATTGTAAACAAAAGTAATATTTTCGGAAAACGATTGCGGAAAAGAAGGAAGAATTTTAATACATAACAGAGAAGAAGAAATATATCAAATGAGTATAAATTAATAAAAAAAATGAAAATTATTGTGAATTTTTAAGAAAATATACTTTGTGGCTATTTTATTTTTGTTACAGGTGAAATCCTGTTATGATGGCTTTCTATTAAGGAAAAAAGTTCTTATAAACAAATAAGTGCAAAAGCATTAAGATATGAAGTATTTCTGTGTGGCCCAGTCATTTCGATAATTGTGACTTAATGTTATGATAGTGAATGTGTAAGCGATTAGTGTATATACAACAAACTCTTATTGTAAATTTAATAATCTTGTATGACAATGTTTTAATTGCTATTATTTTAAATTAAAGCTAGTTTAATTAACATATTATTTTTATTTCATCCCTTTCACAAAATTCTAAACACACATGGTAATTACCTATTCTTGTAGTAGTCATATATTCGTTAAATTACTTACAGAATTACAGCTGTTTATATTTGTAAAGCATAGCTGTTTGTTGCAATGATTTTTATTATTCAATGTGAGACAAATTGCATTGGGTTTAGGCAAATGTCTTATTGATCCGCCACATCCTTCCATATCTTATGTAATATTTATTTGCCTTGTTAGTTCTTTCTTTTAGTTTTCAAAATATACCAATATTTTTTTGCTATTTTTATATACACTCAGATATGGCTATTCTATTGAATAATTAATCTTATAAATGTCAAGATGATTGGTAAACCATTGTTCTATTAAATTTGAAGAATGAACACTTGAATTATTTTACTTATAATGTTTGGCATCTCTTCCATAGGATTTATATTTGAGAGGATGTTGTTCTCCAGTACATTTAAGTATACTGCTGAAATCATCTTGCTTTTAGCTTCAAATAATTCACATTTGGATATCCTTCCTCAATATATAATACATATTTTGTTAGTCCTATTTGTTTGTGAAATTTATCTGTTCTAAAACCTTAATTAATCCAGTTACTAGATATATAAAATATCATTTGCAAAGAATTGATATCTTTCTATCAATCTTAACAATATCATAATAGATGAAATGAAATAAGTATTCTATATTCAAAATGGATATCCATGCGTGTAGTTGGAAAACTATTTGAAGCTGAAAACAAGATGAACTCAGGAGTAGTATTGTCAGATCTGTGTGTATGTATAAATGAATAAAAAATTAATGTTATATGTTGTAGACTAGAAGAAAATAGTGTAACAGAGCCAAATAAATGTCGCATAAGATATGGAAGGATGTGGCGGATAAATAAGACACTTACCTAAACCCAATGCAATTTTTCTCACATTGAATAATAAAAATCATTGCAACAAAAAGCTATGCTTTACAAATATAAAACAGTTGTAATTTTGTAAGTATTTTAACGAATATATGACTACTACAAGAATAGGTAATTACCATGTGTGTTTAGAATTTTGAGAAAGGGATGAAATAAAAATAATATGTTAATTAAACTAGCTTTAATTTAAAATAATAGCAATTAAAACTGTCATACAAGATTATTAAATTTACAATAAGAGTTTGTTGTATATACACTAATCGCTTACACATTCACTATTATAACATTAAGTCACAATTATCGAAATGACTGGGCCACAAAGAAATGCTTCATATCTTAATGCTTTTGCACTTATTTGTTTATAAGAACTTTTTTCCTTAATAGAAAGCCATCATAACAGGATTTCACCTGTAACAAAAATAAAAAAACCACAAAGTATATTTTCTTAAAAATTCACAATAATTTTCATTTTTTTTATTAATTTATACTCATCTGATATATTTCTTCTTCTCTGTTATGTATTAAAATTCTTCCTTCTTTTCCGCAATCGTTTTCCGAAAACATTACTTTTGTTTACAATCCAAAATTAAGGGTTAATCGCGCCATTTGACAGCTACGGACAAACTCCCTAGATATCCCTTCACCCCTCTAATTTCTACTTCCCCTCGCCTGACGCAAGATTAATGGCCGAAACTGTATAAGTTGACACCCTAAAAAGTGCACAAAGTGTAAAAAGTGTAGGCAACGAGAACAGACCTATAATTCCCTATTGTGGCTTTCACTAGAATGATTATATGTATACTCAAGTCTCAAATGACTCACTTACTGTAGGAAAGTACCGTCAGTCAGAAAATCATAGTAAATTATTTGCAAAAGTTAGCTTTCGAATTAAATTGATATAATTTTCAATCCCTATAAAGAAGATAAATATTTTAAGTTGTTAAATATTTGTAATAAAATATTATCAATGAAGTTTCTTACTAACATGATTTTATAAACCGTGTTTTGTATAAGACATATAAGGTAATGGCAGGGTTAGAAAGCTATGATAGAGTTTATCGGGGACGTTCGAACGATATATGGGAGTCAGAAGCTTTAGCTGATAAGTACCAAGGCCAAGGAATTATCCGACCTTCCAGTATTTCTAATACATCTGTTCACCCTCTGGCTCAAGATAGTCCACCACCTGAAGATGGTATGATCCTTAATTCATTTCTTTTTGCAATGTAAAGTAAAAAACTTGTGAGTAATTCTGCATAATTCAGTAGAAGCTAATTATTCTAATTATAATTAAATAAATCATTCTGCTACAATTGTCACAGAAGCTTTATTGACTTTATAAGATTATTAATATTTCAGATTTAACAGTCAAGAAATGCGTTGGGATAGGCTGTGGCCTGGCAAGCTTAATTACAGAAAACTTACTAATACATCCTTTTATAGTCTTGCGCAGACAGTGTCAAGTAAATCCAGTGTTACGAAGATATCATTTAGTACCTATAACTTTGGTTCCTGTAATAATTCGCTTGCACAAAACTCAAGGTTTAAACACATTGTGGAAAGGAGTTGGTTCTGTTTTACTCGTAAGAGGCATAACACTGGCAGTTGAAGATTTAGTATCTAAATTAACTCCATGGCCAAAGTAAGTAGTTTATTATTATGATACAGGGCATTTAAACTGTATTAATAATCAATTTATTTTAGAGAAATCTCAAATGTACAATCCATGAAAGCATTTTGTCAACATATTCTTTTAAAATGGTAAGTTTCTTTTCGATTATGGCCCTACAGACTAATAATTTATATTTTATCAATTACAAGAAATAATATAGTATGTTATTGAATATTCCACATTAATATTTCAATTTTTAAACAGTGTTTCTATTGGAATTGTAACTCCATTCTATTCTGCATCTTTAGCTGAAACTGTACAATCAGAAATAGCATCTGAAAGTCCTGGTATTTTAGATGTTTTTAGAGATGGTGCTATACGTATAGTAGAAGTTAGCAATAAAGGTAGACTTATTCCAATTTATGCACTACTACCACCAACAATTGCTTATGGAGTAGCAAAATATATATTTGGTCTTATTGTAAAACAATTAACTTGGCGTATAATGGTAAATAGGCATAGGCACTCCCAAGGCATACAGGTATATATTATTATTAAATAACAGTTCTAATAAATAACAAAAAGTTGTGCAGTAAAAAATTGAAGTATCTTACAGGGAGCTTATAGCCGAAATATAATGTCAGAAGCTGTGGAGCAGGACATTGAATTACAATCAACATTGGTTTCAATGTGTGCTTCTGATGTAGTGTTTTATCCTTTGGAAACTATTATACATCGCTTGCATTTACAAGGGACACGTACAATAATTGATGATTTAGACACAGGAAGAAATGTTATTCCTTTGCTAACTGGATATAGCGGAGTTAGCGATTGTCAGCATGCAATAATATCTACAGAAGGTGCATTAGGCTTATATAAAGGTTTTGGAGCTTTAATTATGCAGTTTGCAGTGCATGTTCTAGTACTACGTGCTACCAAATGGATTTTAACGGAAATAAGCGCTATAGTGAAACCAAATCCAATACCAAAGTCTGTGTCAAAGGCAGCTCAAAACACATATAGTGAGATTTAATATGTTTTAAATAACCCTCATTTCTTATAAGCGTGAAAATGATCACGATTGTTGATAATATTATTTTAAAAAATACTTTTTTCATAGGCCCTACTCTTTTGTGATAATTAAGTTTATACAGGGTGCCCTGTTAACTTAGGCTAATTTGAAAAATGTGGATAGGGGAAGAAATTCTAAGAGAAGAAGTACTTAAAATATGTTTGACCTTTCCTGTAGTTTAGGAGAATGAATAATTAAACGTTATGTGTTTGAACTCATTTTTATTTTAAAATTGTGTATAATGTAAAATAGGGATTATAAATTTATTGAACAGAAACTATCAGTTTTAATCTCAGCTTCTCGGTTATTTCGAGCCTGTTTTTATTTGCTAGTTTTTACAAGGTTCACTCGGGGCTCATTTTTCGATTACTAACGTAGACTCAAGTAGAGGCGTCTGTATATTTGGGTATCAATTTCATTCATGGAATCCAATAGAATTCCCCTATCGATCCAAATCGATCGTTGGTATTGTTTTAATCAAGAAACTTTAATTATTCATTACTTCAATACTACAGGCTGGATGAACAAAATATAAAGAACTTCTTGTCTCTTAGAATTTCCTTCCATAGCTGAATTTCTTTATTTGATCATAGTTAACCGAACACGTTGTATATAAAATGTTGTATATAAAAAAGAAATAACGTTATGTATATATTAGGTATAATGCAAATTGTACAATATTCTCTATTGTATCCAGAAGAAGCAAACATGTATACTTTTTACTCTAGTAAATTAGCATTTTGATTGAACACAGTTAACTACATATAGAATATAAAAAAGTCTGTGTGAAAATAAAAGCTTTGTCTATTATTCGTTTTGTTTGATATTTATTATAAAGGATATTTTATACAATATAAATTACTCGCTATGTCCGTATTTAATAAAAGATAAAAATATCCAAAATTCTGTAGGACAACGCGAAAATTCATGTTTATGTTTCGTTTCTTCTGTCAGGCACACACAGCCATTATTTTTTTCAATTCTCACTTGGTGACACTCGTCTTCTAATTTCTAATTGCAAATAAACTCTCTCGCTTTAGCAGAAACCATGGTAAAAGCAATGAAAATATTTTTAGTTCTATTTACCGTTAGTAGCATTGTTAAATAAAAAATTTTTGTTCTCCGCAAATAAATTAACTTTATTTAAAATATTTGTTCTCGATTGTTATATCAATTAAATTTTTTGTATGAATATAATTTGTTAGCAAATGTTTGACTCAATGGAATTGCGTCGTATATTATAAATATTTTGTTAAATTGTGATATCTCGTTAAAGCCTTTAAATTTGTTTTTATGTCAAATTAAAAACAAAAATTACTGAAAACATAAGATTGGAACATAATTTCCTAGCAAACATGAATGCAATCCTGTATAAATAAGTTTTATTTATTATACAGTTAGAATTTAATTCTGCTATTACTTTCATAATCTATTAATCTATTGCTATATACAATATAATACAAAGAATCTTTATCTACCTATAAATTCACATATTCATAGTTTATTTTGATATTTAACAACGCATTAAAATTGCATTGAATTTCGATACATTTTGCTTGCAAGAATTTCACTCCAATACAATTTATCAATAAATGATAATTCAGTAAAAGTAAGTATATATAAATATACTTATAACTTCTGAGAAAAATTGTTTTTTATATATCAAATGGTTAAAATAAGTTATCACTTTAATATATTAAGTGTAATAAACAATGCAAATAAAGATATAAAAATTTCTTTAGTGCCAATAAATAAAAATATAAAATTTAAGTCCGTTATTAAATATATTAGTAACAACCATAATAAACCGAGTATTCCATAAGTAGCTTTTATTATTGCATAGGATGCATATATCAATTAAATATACTTTTGGTTTTTAAATAGCACTAAGACCCAGCAAAACTGAATGACGCAATAATAAAGCTATACATGGAACTACTTATATATGGAAATAAAATATATTCTATTATATATACTCCCGCACTTTTTACCCCCCCCCCCCCCCTCTCTACCAAAATTAAAATCTCATTTGCCCCTACTACTGGAAATTAAACGAAATTTTTCACTTCCTCAAAAATTTATTTAATTAATAAATTTATATGATAAATTTATTAATAAACCTATAATTGTAAGCTATCAAAAATTTCGTCCAAGAAAGAAAAAAAAAACAAAAGTGTTTTAATATGTATTTTTTTGCCAGAAATTGTATTGTAAACAAACAAATTATTCATAAAAGTGAAGAATAACTTGCAGAGCGACCATTTCATCGAAACTCAAGCACGATTCTTATATATTTTAGCAATAACGTTACGATTAACATTTTGTTGACAAATTTATTATAAATTTATTGGCCCTTTGAACGAAACGCGTCACTTTTAAACGTAGATTTCGTTGATGACATATTTTACTTACTGCCATATGTAAGATCCACAATACAATTTTTAATATTTTATATAATCAACTTTTGAGTTGCTGAATGATTAAACCTTTACGCAGGGCTATTTCGCCTTATTAACCTTTGTTAATTATGTACATGCTGCGCTTGTTGTAGCTCTTCCTCGGAGGATTCTCTCCTCCGTACGTATTGTGGCTTTTCTTTCCCTCGCACACATCCCTCGGTTACATGTACCGACATTACATCGCTCCCTGGCACTTCGAACATTGGCTCTAAAAGCAACGATTCCATTATGGCACGAAGACCTCTCGCACCGGTTTTTCTTTCCATTGCCAAAGCAGCTATTGCGTCCAAGGCTTCTGTCGTGAATGTTAATTCCACCTATAAATAACACTGTTTGTGATTAATTTATATCAAAAAACGAGAAATAATTGAAAAATAATTAATAAAGATTACGATTACCTTATCCATTGAGAACAGCATTTGATATTGAGGAATCATTGCATTTTTTGGTTCAGTGAGAATTCTTACCAACATATCTCTACTTAGAGTATGAAACGGTACCAAAACAGGAAATCTTCCTACGAATTCGGGTATCATACCAAAATCAATCAAGTCTCTAGCTTCTACTTGCTTAAGTAGAACGTCTTTTTCTTTGTTATCGTCTTCCGTAGATGGTGACATATTTGCTACATCGGCAAGGCTGGCTGCTCTTCGACCGGGACTCTCGGAGACAGGAGTAGCTCCAAATCCAAGATATTTTTCAGTTTTTCGGCGGGAGATTAATCTATCTAAACCATTGTAAGCTCCAGATGCGACAAACAAAATATTTGTTGTATCTACTTGTAATGTATCCCCACGCAATTTTCTTGAACTATTTTTCTCTGGAACATTAACTATAGTGCCTTCTAGCATTTTTAACATGCCTTGTTGTACACCCTCCCCGCCAACATCGCGCAATTGGTGTATTCCAGGTACTGCTCCAATTTTATCAACTTCGTCAAGGAAAACGATCCCCATTTGTGCCCTTTCTACTATATAATTGGCATCTTGTAGCAATTTTGCAATTACACTCTCTATATCTTCACCAACGTATCCTGCTTGAGTAAGTGTGGTACAGTCACATATGGCAAAAGGAACATCGAGACATTGAGCTATTGTCTGAGCCAGTAGAGTTTTTCCTGAACCCGTTGGTCCAAGCAAAAGAATATTACTTTTTTCTAATTTTAACTGATGTTGTTTACTATCTAATATATCCGATCCAGGTACTGTTTGGCTATTTGATGTTTTTTGCTGCTCGCTATTGCCAGAAGCGTGTTGAAAATTAACCCCTAATGAATTTCCAATGCTTGAAATGTGCAATAAATCTAAAAATAAGAAATACTTGAATTAATGCTCCTATCCCGTTTAATAGCACATATAAAATTTGTTGAAATTAAATGGAGCTTTAGAAAAGAGCAGAGAGGTAACTAAATTTAGTAAAAAATTAATACAAAGCAAATGACGTAAAGTATTCTGACAGCTAATTTAAAAAAATCTAATGTAAAACTATTTTGCTTTATATAAGGTGGGTAAATTGTTATTTACGTGGTTTGAGACCTCTATGAGTGAAGGGATGATTTAATTCTTGAGATCCGGCAGCATTACTGTTAGACTGCATTAATGTTTGTACAGGTAGATTGTTGTAGATACGCTTGTAGTGATTATATACTGCTACACTTAAAACTTTTTTAGCATATTCTTGTCCAACTACATGTTTATTTAAGTATTCAAATATCTAAAAAAAAAGGAAAAAATGAAAATGGCAATAGATTAAACCAACATTATATTTGGTAAAGGAAATAATATTTGACAATATATCTCAGTATACCTTTTTAGGAGGTGGTGGTGGCTTCCTATAAAATCCTTGTTTAGCATCATCTGGCCTGAGCGCTTCTTTTATACTTCTTTTAGAATCAATTTCTGATAAGACAACAAAGAAATGGTGGCATTTTTCACACTTCACAAATCTTGTTGATGCTGTTAGGAAATTACATATTTTTTAGACATTTATAAATGTATTGTAGACTGGATTGGAATTTTTCAGTATTTATGTAGCATATTTACTTACAAACAAATGTTTCAACATGAGTGCATGGATCACCACATTTAGGACAGGTAAGTGTATTTTTTTTCCCACCATTTCCACTCGATGATGCTCCAGTTGGTGGTACATCTTTGCCTCCGGTAGGTGGGTTGGTGGAGTCAGTTGTGGTTTTCCCTACTACATTGGTAGTTGCAATTGTTCTGCTAGCCACTATTCGTACAATCTTATGTACTGTGCAAACAAAGCAAAATAGTACATTTTTACATACATTTGAAAAAATGAAACTTGAATATCAAATTTTCTAGCAGTGTTTTCATGTTATTTATACTAACCATGATTAGTAACATGATTTGATGATGCCAGACGTCCTGCACTCACCAAGCAACAACGAACACAACTCATTTTTGTTGTTTGATTATCTTAGTTTGGCTAGTATATGTATTTCTTTATTACCTTATTTATTGAATTTCGATCTAAAATCAAACAAAATATGTAGAGCTTGTAATTAACTTTAGCAATATTATTTACAATTATCGTTCTTACTGTATTATAATAATTGCAATGGTAATTATATATTGCTCAACATTTGCACTTATTATCATCAATAATATAGATGACATAAATATGTTTGATACATATATAACAACATCTGCTTTTATAATAATAAAACGTAATTACATGTACTAAAATACGTCTATTGTGAAATGAAAAACTGGCATAGCTTTAATATCCCGGAGCAAAATCTCAAATCTTTATCATTTTTACGCACGACAATTTATGCATCTCATTGTGATGTTCGATATTCGTAAAAATAGCAGGGCTACCAAAATATTATGATGTCTATTATGAGCTACTATTTTATGGAAGCCTTGGTTACATTTAGTATTAAGTAAGTTTCTACCGCGAAAAGCAAGCATTTGCGCAACAAGCATTAAAATATTTTGAAAAGATGAGTTACGAGAAAAATTAAAATATTATAAAATAGTATCATGTCCAATTTACTAACCTTAAAAATTTACTTGATTATCACAGTTGATATCGTCAACAACACATTTTATTTCAGACGAAAGTATTAGTAGATATAAACATTTATTGATAAAGCGTAAACAGCTGTCAGGACGTTCAATAATGCAGCTGTACTGACAGCAAAATGATTTTAATATACGTGTTCTGACACATCACATATACAACAAGCGTAGAGGTCCAAATTAAATGCTACTCAAGGTCAAGGGACGTATCCCCCCTCTTTGTAGTTTTTTATTACTATATCCCGGCATAAGCTCTTCTGTTAATTGACAATATATTAGTATTTATTACGTAATTTACCTCAAAGTTCTATAAACAATGTGAAATGCTGTGGTGCGAAGATCTCCTAAAAGTCCCCCTATTTCTTAGACGATCGTCTAATTGACTGACGCACCACCTGTCGGATAAACCACGTTATACGTCAGATAGATAGGTAGTGTGTTTGTATTGAGGGTGGTATATTAATATTGTATACGTGTCGTAACATAATATACAGATCATACACGCAACCATTTTGTGCACTCCCTATTCTCTTCTCTATCATCACACAAGTTTAATTCGAGGTTTGACATATACTACGTATAGCTTACTATTTTTAATTACTTTTATCTATTATGTTATGTTATATCCAACAAATATAACAGGGCAATTTATTTCAATATTTTAAGTTGGCGGCACACGATGCTGGATTCATACTGGATTGGAATGCTGACTGCTGATTGGTTACAACAATTCAAATAGCCAATCAACAATCAACATTCTAAATCCAGTAAGCAATTCAGCAAGGATCCAGCATCGTGTGTCGCTAACTTTACTCAAAATGGCTGATCGAACATTTCATTCATCAAAATAATGCGTTTTTTAGGTTAGTTAACCTATTAATGGACATTTATAAAATACAAGTAATACAGAAAAAGAGTGGTTGAATATGGGAAAAATAGAAATTAATAATGAGGTATGCTAGTTATACTCTTTCATGTTAATAACATTTGCAAAGTTGCTATAAATTATAAAATTTTGTAGTTTTTGTCTTGTGTCAAAAACTATTATTATGTTCTCTTTTTTCTCATGTTTCTTCTATATTACAGATCGTCCTAATGAGACACAATGTTCGTAAGGCTCGAGTGTGCGTAATTAATAAATTAAGTCGTGAAGCAAAGAAATTAAGATCCAAGCATGGAGATGATAAGCAAAAAGAGAAATATAATAAGAAAGCAGATAAGTTTATTCAAGAAATTATGGCTCTAAAAAAAGTTAAGGACGATGACATTTCTAAGTTTGGTATAATTAATAGCAAAGAGCTAAAGGAACTTTTAGAAGATCATTCCTTAGATCCAAAAATACATATTTTAGCTAGAGTAGTAAATGAAAAAAATATGAGTAAACGGATAAGTCAGTTTAAAGAAAAGTTTCCTGATTACAAAGACTTTGTAAATTTAGAAAATAAAAAGAGCATGAAAAGGAAAAACGATTTTGACAAGTCAAATGTTGTTTCAAAATCTGCATCTAAAATACAAAGCGATGGTACTAATGACATCTATAAAAATAATTCAATATTAGATACACATCCTAAAGATGATATAGAAAATAAGCATACTGAAGGTAAAGAAGGTTTACAGTTAAATGATAAGAATATATCTCTTAATTCAAAGCTTAATACTATCATTACAGGAAAGCAATCTAGCACACAATGTAATGCAAAGAAAGAAACTATTAAAAATAGAAAAATCAATGATACTGATTGTGAAGAAATTATGAATACTAATGAAAGCTATACAAACTTTACAGATGAAGAGCAAAGGTTTTCAAAGATGAAAGAGAAAAAAAAATACTGTCAACTTGCTTTAGTAGAGAAAGATACATCTAACCTTCCTAAAATAATAAGTAAAGAAGCTACAGTGAGAAGATTAACTGAAATTGTGAAAGAACAAGATTCCGAAAACGGAGAATTCACAAATTTCAATGATAAACAAGAAGTAGACCAGTGTCTTCCAAAATTTGAAAAAGAAGTAGACGATTTTTTTACGACTGGAGATGGACGCAGTAAATATCTCAGTGTAGTAGTACCTAAAAGCAATGATAATGAAAACGAATTTTCCGATAATAGTTCGAAAAGTATTGGTAGTGTACCAAAAAGAAAACATTTAGGAATTATGAACGATAGATCTTTTAATAAAACGGATAAGTTTAATAGAAGAAGGGAAAGGGGAAGTGAGAAACATGTCAGAATGGATTGGTGTAAACAGAGTTTATCTAGGAATTTGCCTACTAATGTTTTAAAAGATCCGATTGAAAAGCAAGGCAAGACAAATATACATTCTAAAAGAATAAATATGTCGCAAAAAGTGAATAATTATAAGCAAAACGATTGTATTACAAATTTACATCCTTCTTGGGCAGCTAAGAAAAAACAGCAGGAATTAATAAAGGAAGGATTTAAAGGGAAAAAGATTGTTTTCGATGACGATTAAGCACGTCGATATTATTATATTGAAGTGAAATGTAAATCAATTTATATCAATTTTAAGAATTACCATACGTTAAGGTATTTTTTCTAACCTGTTACTAATATTTGTTATAAAATATTCATAGCTATTTGTGTAAATAAAATATGTTTAAGAAAACCTACTTTTATAAATTGTAGCGTTTCTACCACTGAAGTTATGCACAGTATAATTTTGTTTTGGTACTTTTCAATCATATGAAATTTTAGTTGGATCAAAATAATAATTTTTCTTTGTTACAACCTAAAAATTAATTTTTTACAAATTTGAAGGTTTGACATCTAATGTATAATTAAAAAAATTCTGCTATCGATATTTTCGATGATCTTAATTGTTTTAAGCATTCGCTTTTGTTATGCATTCATTTATTTAGGATAGAGGAAAGTGATAATGTGGGGTGAGAAGATAAAGAAACAATTTTCACATTTTCTTCAAATATAATTTCTTTTTTCTATGTATATTATACAAGTTAACAAATCTGTTCAAGTACCGCAAATAACAATTAATATTTGCCACAAGTAAATCCGGATAATCAGCTTAAAACTTTAATTCATATTGACTAACAGTGAAATATTAAAACAAAGAGCTCGATTTAATTAACGAATTAATTTTTTTATTTACTCATATTTTGTTGAGCATTTGTTGAAAATAAAGGATGCTTTCTAGAGCGTTGACGATAGTGCGTAGATAGGAGAGTATCCTAGAGCGTATTCATGAGGCCGATCAAAATCAAAAGGACAGGTTTACGTTGAATCGAGGTGGAAAATGTGTATTACTTTTTTTTAGATAGGGTCCGTTGTTTCTCGGCGTGGGTAACCAGTTGAGAATCGACGGGAAGTCCCTTGCGTCTGCGTACAGCGTCCATATACTTCTTGGCACGGTTTCCGCTGTCGGCCTTCTCGCCAAAGTGGAGATACTCCTCTTCTGTGGAAGGCACCCAGTAAGGGTCCTGCTCGATCACCTGCGAACGACGCAACAGTAGCGTGAGAAACCAGCAATGACTCGCCATGCATTAACTTACGAGTATAGTATACATAATACGAGACGAACGGGACGGTCCGTAAAACTTTTGCTTAGGAATGGATACGAGCCCGTTGCTTCACCTTTTTTCGTTCAAGCTTGAGTCTCGATACTTCGTTTCAAAAACTTACCCACCACCCCTTCCCCTCCCTACCTCATACACCCCATACATCTATATATCCAAATAGTTTCAACGCAGCTTGTATACCGATGTGTTTACACAAAGCAACTTGATAGTTCCAGGGATTTTCATTGGGAATAATTGAAGTGGAAAAAAGAAAACAATAACTTTCATTGCTGCAATATACAGTATTACATATAAACATGACATGTACAAGAGGACCAATGTATTTTCCTTTAACTCTTCGGCACGATTGAACTTCTTCTCATGCTACAAACGGAAACATCCAATCATTTGCAAAGTGCTGCATCGCGCGTCTCGTCAACAGGGCAGATTCAGCAGAGTACCATTTGTTCGACAATGTCAATTTTCGCATCAGCAATTTCACGATTGCGAGCTACTTGCTGTGCGCATTAGTGTCGCTATAGAGTAAACTCGATTTAAAGGGAAGATTCACGAACGTTGATACATATAATTGGTAAAATATGAAGGAGGGACGGGGCGTCGGAGGGTGAATTGAAAGTGGTAATTGTCGAAAATAATGAGACGGACGGGGGGTCGTCGGTTAAAACTGGAGCGAAGAACCGGACAGATCTGGAGCGTGAGGCATTCGCGATGATCTTTTTGTACAATGTGTTTATCACGGTGGAAGGTCGGTCTGTGTCGAGGTTGGATTGGGTTGGATTGGGTTGGATTGGGTTGGGTTGGGTTGGGTTGGGCGTCGTAAGTCGGGATTCTGGAGCGGCTTCGTCTGAAAGGAGGAAGGTGCCTGGCCACGCAACTCCAAACCTTACCATACTGCCTCTCTCCCCACCGCACTTCGAGTCATCGCTCCCTCTCTTTCCATCTTGCCAAGTCCCCTCGCACGTAGAAGAAGAAGAAGAAGAAGAAGCGACTCTGTTCGGCTCGGCTCGGCTCGGCAAGCAGGTGCGCTACCGTATTCCCTGGCCCAACATCGGTCCTCGGGATCCAAACCTTTCAGTCCACGGACAAAACTTATTCCGTCCGGTACCGTCTTGCGTAAGCCGGTAGCACTTCGAATTAGGCCCCTTCTCTCTGCCCCCCTGCCCCTCTTCTCTCGCTCTATCTCTCTCTCTCTCTCTCTCTCTCTCTCTCTACATCCTTGACTATATATCCAAGGTGGCCGAACCATCAATGATGAAAATCTCCCTTCCACAACGACCCGACTCTTCTTCTCTTTTCCCATCTTTGCACGGCAACTGTTTCTTCCTTTTTCTTGTGATTATACTCCTTCCTCCTCCTCCCCCTTCCCCCCTATAATTCTCCCTCGGTAGTATTAACATTTATAAGACACGGACACCTGGCTGAGAAGGCGCGGCCCCCGACTAAAACTTTCGCACTGGTCGCTGAGCAGATGGTAGTCAACACAACTGTTTTTGTTTCGAAGTCAGATTTGTTTTCGCGGTCCTCCGACTCTCCGTCGCCCTTTGTCTGACTCTCTCCCCTTCTCCGCCTGCCGGTTCCTTCGAAGTTCGAGCCTCCATATAGCTATCTCGAGATAGGCAAGAAAGTCCCACTCCAGAAATACCTGCTTACGCGTGCGTGTGTCCTGCGGTGAAAGGTCGACGATCAAGTGTCACGCCTTCCCCTCCCTCTCCCTTTTTTTCTTACTAATGCCAATAATAATCATCCCGACGACGTTCCCGTCCAAACAACTACCTTCAAACCTGCTCGCCTCCGCATTACAGTTATACAGAGATCCCAGTGGCTGCTGCGCCCGTTCCGTCCAAACTCTTAAGGTGAATCCGGACTTGTAACGAAACGGAGTAACGTAATTTTATCAAATATCACCTTTGGATTCGAGGCGATCCATAACATAATGAAAATAAATGTTGGTACGCGACTAAACGTAGAAAAGTTACGTTAATCTACAGGTGCCACATCTACATTTATCTTGATCGATATTTGATTCTTGCGCAGCAACTTGAGTTTTTCTCAATCGGAATGAAGTTTGGATGTAAAGTCAATGATTGGTTGGCGTACCACTGTTGAATTAAAGGAGAAATAGATCTGTGCAGAGGTATATCCTCTCCACAGCCTGTTGCGTCCTTGTTCATTAGGAGCCGCGTCAAGATTTGTATATATCGACTCGGTTAACCTGTCTGCGCCACGATGACAACCGAAGCAGATGCGTGATTTAACGACGTTGATCTGATCTATAACTTTATTTCCTTTCCCCCCGTCCTTAACTCCCTGTGGTTTTTAACGACCTTTTCCCATTTGATTTTCAGTTTGACGTTGCCCTCGATTCTGTTAGATTATCCGACGGAATCCCTGCATGAACAAATGGTACACGAAGAGGTATGAGAAGAGAGTAATGGAAGAGTTGTACTACTGTGTGGTAGTATATACGGAGGTTAAATCATATAGTTAATTTTAGTGAGCAATGCATAAGTTTTTATAGTTTTTACATCACGTCGTTTTAATTTTTCACGCAATAACAGTTTAAAAACACTTATATCTTATGTCACGCTCATTGGTTATTTAGCCTGTATAATATTTTCTCGATACACACATTATATAACAAACGGACACTATTATACTCCTAGTTTTACGTAAATTTGAAAAAATCTTCGGTAAATTATGTAATTGTCATGGGGAACATAATATTATGTAAAACATAGCAATATATTGAAAACATTACAAACGCAGTTTAGGCACAGCTTGTAAGTTTAGACTTCATTTACACCAATCAAGAGTTTTAAAGAGTACTAACGAGAAGCATCAAACAACGTTAATAACGCCATAGCCACCTAGCGTCAGACTCATGAAAGCCACAGCAAAGTTTAATTAATGACGTTTTACAAGAAATTTTACTGTAGCTATAAAAAATTTCTTAATACAAATGCGCTAATATTCTTTACTTTCATTCTGATCTAAATTTCTGTGAACTAATAATTACCGCAATATATATATATATATATATATATATATAGCAAAAATGATATTTAATTGTTATTGCACTATACTCGGTACCACTTTTCCTGTACACTTCTATAAAAATGAGAAAGTAAAAGGAGTATGTATTTATTTAATCCACTACAAATTGTTGGATGTTTTGATAAAGAAATAGTGCAAAGAATAAATTACGGTACAAAAATTGAAATATATCTGAGTTGAAGCGATTATTTCGTGAGATGTAAAAATATGAGAGGAGAACAGTGGAGACCCAGTGAAATTGACTGTGTTTTCTCCGCGTAGACGGATGAACGCCGCAGAAATGGGGAGTACCGTTGCAAAATCTCTGGCGGTTTTTCCACTGAGCGATCTCTCGCGGGATGATCGCGATTTGCTGGAAGCGCGCAGGGCCAATGGGAAAGCCTGATCGATGTAAAGAAAAAAGAGGATAAAAAAAAGGTGCGCCGTTACGAGTCGACACCTTGGATCAGCGGATATCCGGTGGTGTTGCTGGATGTGAGAGGGCCGGATAGCCAAGTTATCGCGCCGCTGCTGATAATTACGCCGGATACGTCCGCTATTTTCTTTCTCTGCCCCTCTCAACCCTACGACCAATCCTACCATTACCCCTTCGATAATTGAATGCCGCCAGAGAGACACTCGATCTGCTCTCTAGACTCTCTTGGAACCCTTCGCTATTCTCCAACATATGCTATTATTGCTAAATCGTTATATATACATATATTGGTTCAAATATAAATAAAACTGGCCGATGACTCTCCCGGAGAGATTGGCGCGGGTGATCGAAGCGGGATGTTGGGTTAGGAAGAAGAAGAAGAAGAAATTGGAAGGAATTAGGGGGAAGGGGACAGAGTGAGACGCGCGCGATAATTCGATCGAAAAAGCTGAAAAAGTCGAGTGGAGTAAAACGTCTCGGAGACCTCTAGGAACTGTGCTCGATGAAGCAAAACCCAGCACGAGAGGCACGAAGAAGCTGCGACGGATCTGCTGAAAGGAGCTGCGGAGCACCGCGAGAGAGCGCCGCGACCGGTTCCTACTTTTTACTTTTTTATCCCCGCTACCTCTCGTCTTTGCTCAGCTTCATTCATTAACTCATTCTTGGTTATATATATATATATATATATATATATACAGGAAGTTCCTGCGGGACGGCGTCGTCGTGCCTCAATGGTGTCTCGCCTGCTTGGTAGTTTGCCCGCTTGTTTGTCTTCCTCTTCTCTCTCTCTCTCTCTGCTTCTCCCTCTTCTTCTTCGTCACCATCATCATCATTATTATCATTTTCTGCTTCTTGCTGATTTTCGACGAGCGTATCACGCCACGGCGTCCTACTTTTGCAGTTCTTTCAGCGAGCCATACGCGGCTGAGAGAAAAATGAGCCTTTCCTTGTGCAGTGTGTATATATATGTGTATATATATATAGGCAGTATAGCAGTGTGGAATTGATGTACGCGGTATAAGGTAGGGGGTATGAAAAGGCGAGCTTTTCTCGAATTGGTCGGAGTACCAAGAAGGCGATTAGCGCGCGCGTTTCAAGTGGTTCTGTCTTCTTTTTTTTGCGCGCATCTAATCGGTCGCAGTGCCCGGAAGCGGTCGCCTTCGCGTTCTTGTCCCGTTGCAAGCAGCATCATCCAGTATCCTTGGAGCTCCTTTCTCTCGCGCTTCCATCCACTCGATACCAGGAAAAAGTCTCTTAGCTTCCTCGTACGTAATAAAAATCACTGCTGCAGTTTTGTGGGATGGCTGTTATAGGTGGTATTGCAGGATAAACTGGACGTTATTTTCTTTGAGATTGTGAATTTCCGGTGGTGCTCCTCGGTTGTATAGAGTATGCTATAGAGAGGACGAGGTAGGGTCACAGCTGGAGGATTTCAATGAGAGGCCGAAGAAAAGTGATTTATACGGTTCCTCGCTGAGCTTCGTAATTGCTCTATGAGATTTGGCAAAGTCATGAAGATCGGCACTGGTTGGTCCCTGCGAGGAAGTCTCGAGTAATGCTGCTGAATAGCCCAAAGGCGAAAGATCCTGTCGGGATAAGAATAGGCAGCAGCGTCGATATATATACCCATAGGGATATTAATGAATCAACGCCCTCGGGCTGCGGCCATTTAATTTTCTCAGCGAAAACAAGAATTAGCCGTCGGACCGTGGGGGCCAGTCGAGCGCGTTGCCGATGCTCTTCTCCTACCATCGGCGATTCTTCGTGGTACCTGCGCGAGAGATACCTGACTCGGGCCCGATCGAGCCTCGCAGGGGTTATACTGCCAGAGCCTGCAGCCTAGCTAGATTGACACGAAGGGACTAACGCTCTAAACCCGAAAACCCATTAAGAGAACTCGGCTGGATCGGATCGACCCTCCCCGCCACTCGTCCAATTGCCAGGAGCCGGATGATTGCACGTTGCGTGGAAGCTAAGCCCTCGTTTTCACCAGAGAGCCAATTCTAAATAATGAAACGGAAAACTATTGATTATAGCTTGTGAGTATACGTTGCCTTGCCATTTCTCCACCCCCCCCCCTCTCTCTTTCTCTCTCACAATTCAATTTCTCGAAACTATATATATATACACACACGTAGAAAGGCACGTACATATAAGAGATATAAAATAAGTTAAAATGTGAAATATATGTGTGAAAAGGCAGGATTTTGGCTGCGGCGTGATCTCGAGTGCCGTTAGGATAGTCATGTGTTATGGAGTGACGGAGGATGGGTAAGAAAAGGGGATGAGAGGGGCTGCGAGAGCTCGCGGTATTGTGAAGCTGTCACCGGTTGTTTGTGCGCATTGTGCGTGCCACAAAGACACCACGGGAGCTTGAAACTTACACCCCGACATATTTGGACGATCCTCGGGAGTATCTCCGATTCTTGAGCTTATGCTAGTCAGTCGGAGATGAGCGTGGATTCCCTGTGCTCCCCGGGGGACAACTTGCTACTCGAGGATCTCCAACGAACCCCCGCGGTGCTTCCAGAAACTTCTCTCGTCTCCTTCTTACTTGCGCTCCCCCCCCCCCCCCCCCCTCCTCCTCCTCCAGTTCTCCCTATTCCCCCAATAGCCCCTTTCGCTACCCATCTTCCAGGGTACTGTATAATAAACGCGCCTCCCACCTCTTTTGTTTTTTTCTCTTCAACTCCACTCCCATAGAACCCTCTCTAACCTCCATATATTCTCTATAATCTATACCATTCCATACAAGAGCAGCCGCAGCAAGCAACGCACAGAAACTCGTATCCTCCTTTAATTTTATCTTCCACCGTCCGGCTGAGAAATACTAGTTCCCTCCGCTCGAACCGCTGCCGCCAGGTTCTCGGCCATTTTGCATATATAGATATGAGCGCGCGCGCTCTCTTCGCTGAAAATAATAGTCCGTCCCTCGCATCACTTTCTTCTTTCCGTTGGTAAGCGAGCGAACGTCCGAGCGCGCGCGGATGTCGTAAATTTTGAAAACAATAACACGCCGGACCATATTTTTCGCCGAGCAACGCCCGTTTCCAGGAAAATCTGCTTCTCTTACGCGTGGACACTCGCAAAAATTGCCTGCGCTACACCTTCTTGGAATCTCCCAAACACACTTTTGTTTCGTTCGCGAACAGTCGAGATTCCATGGTTCCAAGGGTGGAATGTCTGTATACATATATATAGAGTATTCACAAACTCACCTCCCAGTGACTGAAGACCAGCTGAGGACTGGCCAAGCCGGAAGTTTGGGTGCGAAGCTCTCGTGCAAGTTGAAAGCTCTCTGGTACCGGAAGAGTCGCGAGTACCCTGAATTGTCCTCCGAATCCCAAAGCGCTATCAGCTGCGATCACGCGGCCTTGTCTCTTACCGAATACAGCGTAGAGTTTACCTGCAAAAAATGCAAATTTTACATTCGACCAAAATGCGAAGATTACAGAGGAGATATACGCGGAGAAAATTGCAAGAGCCATTCTCGAAGCATTCTTATCAAATTCGTTATGCTTAAGATTATTTTATCGGTGAATATTTTAGGTTATCCTTCTTCAGGAGAGTTGGAGTGCAGGGAGAGGGGAGAGCGATCGGGCTTCGTGAATTGGTGAGATTCCACGAATCGAGAGCCATGCACCGGAAGCCATTTAGTTGCCTCGGAACTAATCGCTTCGATGGAATCACGCTGCTAATGGGCTGCGTTGGATATCCTCTTCGACAACACAGCAATAGGTATGGGTTCAAAACAACGGACCAAAGCAGAAGAGTATCGCGATTCCAGTGTTTTGCTCCCTCCGCTCGTCATCCACCAAAACACAGGCAGTAAATAAATAATACTGTTATTAACGTGCCAGTCAGTTTTATGATAAGATCCGAACAGTTTTACGTATGTGGTATTTTCGAGGGGAAATATAATAAATTCTCAACCGTATACACGCACATATGTATATACATAGCCAGAAGATTTTATATAATTAAGCTGAAAATGAAATATAGTTGATGGGTGTACAAATGTTTCAACGGAGAGATATTAATTGGGTGGATGAGAGGCGAGGCAGGGTGAGGTAATAAATATCCACGAGAAGGTCTAAGCCATCGCTAGTAGGTAGATGGGGGCTTCGGAGAGATAAACTGAAGATCTTTCGGGATCCAAGAAAGAGATGGAGTGCTCTGTAAGGAAGAAGAGGATTCCGTTTCTCGTCCTTCTTTTGCTTCCTGACCTGGGTCTCTCCCTCTCTCTCTTCAGGAGCCTTCGTATCCGAGGAGCTGCTAGCCCGAGATATTTACACCCCTCCCTCTCCCCCTCTTCTCTGGTTCCGTCCAGTTCCTCCCCAGCTACGATCTTCCACTCTTGGAGAGTGGAATGGAGTGTTGTTCTAGAGAGAGAGAGAGAGAGAGAGAGAGAGAGAGAGAGAGTGGAGTGGAGAACGCGTCGAGCTCGTTCGCGTAGCAGCTTCCGGTCGGGCACTGCGGCACCTGTGCGCACCTTCCCCTTTCTTCAGCCCCCTCGCCTGGTTTCATCGACGAACCGCCCAACCGCCCACCATCGCTCGCTCTCTCTTCGGAGGAACGACAGCTTCCCCCGTGGTCTTCTCCTCTATCCGGAGAGGAGCTCTCAGAAAACTCACCGTCCCTCTCCTTTGTTTCACGGCCGTCTCGCTAGATTTGTTCCGAGGCCCGGCTATTCGGTTGAAATAACGTCGATTCGACGATAGACACAGCGGGAGTAAAATAGTGGATGAATCGTTGAAATTAACACGCCACTTTTCTCTTTCTCCCTCGCTCGTAGTCTCCCCCACCCCTCTACCTCTATATTAAAATCGTGTTACCAGAAGGTGCTTTTCGCCTTCGTCATTCCCTTCGACTATCCAAACCCCCGTCCCCCCTCCATAGGTCCTGATCAATGCAAAAAAATGAGCCAAGTGTTTTTCACTCTCATCTCACTCCGAATTCTCAGCTGTTAAATTAAACTTTTAATTTTGGAATTAAGTCCCAAGTCCCTCTCTGGGCTCGAATCTCTCGACGCGAGAGCGAGGTACCGCCGAGGAACGTATCCAACGGTTTGACGACCGTTCGACTTGTTTACGCGAGACCCCCTCCAGTAAGCGATAAAAATCAAGATAAAAAGTGATTAGAATTGTCAACTCATCCACTGATGCATCGCGATGAAGATAGCATTTTTTCTGGAGTTTATTTTATCCTGAAAGATTAAGATCGAGGGAAGGGGTAATCATAAGCGTGTGATAGTTTGGTCGGTGTACTGTTAAACAAGGTTATCCGATACTTCCGGAACGTCGATGAGAAAACGCACGTACGCCATCGTTCATTGGAGCAATTTAATAGCGGAGATGCAGAAGGCGTAAAGAGGATATAAATAGTTATTGCGTTTTATTAATGCCAATATGGCTCGTTCCGATGTAGCGCGTGCGATAGTTGTTGGTAAACAGAAATCTATACAGATATGCACGTAACAATAACATTCATAATATCTATATATATATATTATAAATAAAAAGCAACGTCAATAAAATTAGCAGCATTATTTAAAACCACCCAGCAATACATTCTTTTATAAAAAATTCTTTCACGAGCTTCAAAGCGCAAGTTCTATTTCATTAGCATGAAACTATAAATGCAAGATCTTCGCTGGCCTCGAGGGGCTTTGTTTACGGAAGTGCAATTTTCGCATGTCAAAGCTATCTGACCCAATTACCTTCTATACGAGCTTCAATGCAGACGCGCAATTTAGCTCTAGCTTTGCCAAGCGTGCGTTAAACGTCTTTGGCAGCTTCTTCGTTGAAAACAAGTTTCGCGTTAAATTTAGACTGGCGCGTTATAACAGTTAAATCGAGAAAGATATATAAAGAGACGAGTCAAGTACATTGGGGGATGGGGGATGGGGGTGGGGAGGAGGATTGAGATTGGAACGAGGCGCAAAAGAAGCGTGATGAGATTTATGAATGGTCGATTGTTCCAGTGTTGATGATAGAGTAGGGGGAGGGGGAAGGATGGATTTTTCCCACATTAGCATATATGCGCGTGTGGCGGTTAATCTGGAAAATGAGCTTGCGAACGGGCACTAATGGGAACGTGCGCACGTGGGGATATAAGCCGTACCGGGGAGTCTGGCCGACGGGACACGCACGAGAATCGAGCCTTTCGCTGTAAAGAGGTGAGTGAGGTAAACCGGTGTGTTGTCTAGCTATAGGCCAGAGCGCGCGAGCGAGACTCTGGTGAAGTTGAAGAGGTGGGGGGGGGGGGGGGGAGGGGGGCTAAAGAGAACTGGAGAAAACGAGGGGGAGGAGGTGGCGAGAGGAAAGAGCGAGATGGCGAACGAGCAAGAGAGTAATTTTCTGTTGTTGTCAATGTTACGTACGTGCGCGTGCGTATATGTATGCGTGTGTCTAAGAGCGAGCGAGAGAGAAGGAAGGGCGTTCCGAATGAGGAGCGAGGAGTGAATGGACCGCAGTCCCCATCAATGAAACAGTGGCTCTCAACCAAATTGCTTTCTCACGCTCTCAGCTAGACTACAAACGCGATATTTATCAGTTTCGCTTCGAGTCCACTCGACGAATTCGCATTCTGTCGATTATTGGTCGCGCATGTGTGTTGGATGATTTCTGAGAAGCGTGTCCTTGCGTTGGTACTCATTTGAATATAGTTGCAGGCCGCGAGCGAGAATATAATACACTCGTAAATCTTGGCGCTGTGTCATAATAAAGTGAAATCACGCGTTGCACTCTCTCCATGTACTTCTTATTCCGTTGGGCCAGCTTATGCCAGATTCATGCTCCTCCACCGAATTCTATTCTCATTGTCCCGAGAATCAAAGTTTCCGTGACCTTTGGCTGCAGTGTTTCTTGCAAAACTACGGGGTATATTGCGTTATGTACCGGGTGGTCGGTTATTTATGGTCAAATGTTTATATTTGGATGGTTTGAATAATTGTCAAATAAAATTGTCTAGGGTATTTTTAAATGTTGCTTTCATTGACGAAGGTACTAAGGATTAAAAATTTATTAATTTCAGCATTTGTACTATACTGTGAGGAGAATTCTAGCGAGGTCTAGTCAATAGAGGAGCTGCGCGGATCGCTCTGTAAATTAATAGTTTAGAATTAAGCAATTTTCATCTTTATTTCTTCTTATAAATATTCGTACTGCTTTATTTTATAAGATTGACCATTACTGTTAAATGGTCACTTGGTACATACTTTGATATCTTTGCTTATCTATATATTCTGCATAGCATAACGAATGCTTCGGTGGAAGTTTATTGGTCAACAATCTCGTCTCTCGCTTATTTCGTACAGAAAATTCAACAATATCCTAAATGATCTATATACAATATTATTTTAAGTATGGAGTAACGAAAAAAGGAATAAATAAAACATTGTTTAGAAACATAAACTCATCCGAGAGAGTAAACTGTGAGAAAAAAGAGAGGAGGGTGAGTTCTACACTCGGTGATTAGCCTCAAGAAGAGGCACGATCAATTTATGGAAAAATCAGGCGTATCTTCGCGTCATGAGTTCACCGAGACTTTACGGATCCCTTAAGCCAGTAGCATTCTCTACCGTTAGACTTTATTCTTAACTTTAGAACGGGGCAATGCGTTTGTACGTGGGAACGCGTTGAATCGTGCGGATTTCTAGGAAGAATAGCTCTTCGCAATAGAGATCCATGAACGATCCATGGCTAACAGCTGAACGACGAGCGAACTACACGAGTAATTTCATAATAACACTAAAGCTTCCTGTTTTCTTACACAGAGAAGCCACAAATCCAGTCACTCGGAATATGGGTAAACAATGCGATTAATGCAAAAACTAAATCTATATAAAAAATACAAAATTGTAATTTTATCAATTTTGCATATAACTACACTAAAAAAAAACCCTCAGTAAACATTTTTCATTACAATAATAAATAAAAATGATTCGTTATAACGAATCATGAATAATTTCATTATTCTACAAAGCCTTATTCATTACATTAATAAATCAAGAGAAACGGTAGTTTCTTAACGGCAAATACATATTTCGCCAAATGCTACTGCGTAACAATTAATACAGCAGGTTTGATCGTCCCAATTTTTACACTGATTTTTTCCCCTAATAATGCATTATCATGATTCAAGCGACGCGTCTCTTAAGTAGGTTTTAAACAAGCTAGCAAATGAGACTTTGAACATCAAAAGCGGCTCGCGCAATCCAGAGATCTCATATTCGTTTCTACGATTATGTCAATTATGTCAAAAATAAGATTCTTCTCCTTCATAGTCTCCTCCAATTTCTGGCGAATGTCTTCGCCTTGAAACTGGTCGCTAAAAAATATAACGTCATTTTTGTAGCGCTGCCAATAATGTAGTTACAACGCATAAGCAGTACATGTATGTATATATGCACACACGCGTCCTCTTAATCCAAATCGATATATCGTGATGTGATAATTACTGTGTATAATGTGGATAAATTTATTGAGGTTATATATTATGTTGTACGATTTTTTTTAATTTTCTGAATACATTAAAATACAGTGAGGTTATATATTACGCTGGAATTGTGTGATTTTATCTATAAAATTTTAACAGTTGTGTGTATGTGTTTGTATATATTACAAATGATGTCCCACCATGTTGCAGCCACCACTTTTAATTTTGTCATTTTTTGTTCAGATTAATAATTAACATATTCACAAATATGTAAAATTTAAACCAGAATCAATGTTTTTGATAAAATATATAAGAATTGCCAAAAAAACAGATAAAATTTGAAAATGCACACAAATTTCATCTAGCCCCAGACTTTCAAATCAAAAGTAACACTTTCCAACAACAGAAATACCAATTTTTGAGTGACATTTGTCAGTATATATCTACCTTGAAATAATTAAAAATATAGGAAAAAAGGAAAAATTACTATTTTCTTACAAAATCGTCGCCATATTCGGTACGTAACATTGAATTTTTCTATTCGGCCTTGTAAACTTTAAAGTAAATATTTGCATGCTGCTCGCGTGTTTCTAAATTTAACTACAAATTAAACCGTATTTTTCAAATTAAAATTACAACTGATTTAAAAATAATATGGAAATTTTCACGTCTTTCAAAATTTAAACGATCACGTTCATATAATATGTCGAGATAGTTAAAGAATAATGAGAGAATCTGAAAGAGCACACTTCAAAACCATAAGAACATATGCGACAAAAATTAAGTCTATGTTTTCCATCATTTCCAGTAATCCAAAAAGAAAATAATATTTATGTCGTTTTATATCGAACGGGTTAATCTGATAGTTTATTAAACATCAAAATAAAATCATTAAAACTTACAGAATATAAGAGTCCTTGACACTTTTGCCTTTAGCCGCTGCAAGCACCGAAAAACCAAATACAACACAACACTCGCGTTTGCTGCTGTCAACATTCACTAGTATTGTCATTATTACACGAATTTTTAAAAATTTAAACCCTTTTAACTCCACTATACAAGCTGAACTTCAATATTTAACGTATTTTAAGAGATTTTTAATAATTATTTGATAGAGGTGCGAATTTCGGCGAACTTATTGAAGAAAAGTGATGAAAATGCAGGCCCGCGCGATAAAAATGCGAATTCCAGCCACTTTCACTCGCGAGAATAGAATTCAAAAAACTGTCACAACGGTTGTTTCGAAAAAAAAAACAAGATAGCGGAGGGATATCGGAGCGGGAGAACCTGCTGGCACAAATCCGAAGACGAAACAATATTATATTGAATTTGTACAGAAAAACGCTTTTAAACTTCACTAGACACACTGCACTTCGCTATTATATCTCATTTTGACAGAAATAAACGATTTTAATAGCACTGGACACTTCACTTCGATAATACATCGTATTTTACGAGAGTTTTTGATTATTAATTGATAAAAGTGCGAATTCCGGCGAAATAATGGAGGAAAAGTGGTGAAATCCCACTGGCGCGCGATAAAAGCGAGAAAAAGCAAAAAATCCGTTTGCCCGCGGTTGAGGATTTCAAAAAGGGAAACGCCGCGGCCGCCATGTTGGGAGAAAAATATGGCGTCGGAGTGGGGAGAGGGTAGAACCTGCTCGCACAAATCCGAAAACTGAACTGATACTAGTTTTCGGATTTGTGCGAGCAGGTTCTACCCTCTCCCCACTCCGACGCCATATTTTTCTCCCAACATGGCGGCCGCGGCGTTTCCCTTTTTGAAATCCTCAACCGCGGGCAAACGGATTTTTTGCTTTTTCTCGCTTTTATCGCGCGCCAGTGGGATTTCACCACTTTTCCTCCATTATTTCGCCGGAATTCGCACTTTTATCAATTAATAATCAAAAACTCTCGTAAAATACGATGTATTACCGAAGTGAAGTGTCCAGTGCTATTAAAATCGTTTATTTCTGTCAAAATGAGATATAATAGCGAAGTGCAGTGTGTCTAGTGAAGTTTAAAAGCGTTTTTCTGTACAAATTCAATATAATATTGTTTCGTCTTCGGATTTGTGCCAGCAGGTTCTCCCGCTCCGATATCCCTCCGCTATCTTGTTTTTTTTTTCGAAACAACCGTTGTGACAGTTTTTTGAATTCTATTCTCGCGAGTGAAAGTGGCTGGAATTCGCATTTTTATCGCGCGGGCCAGCATTTTCATCACTTTTCTTCAATAATTTCGCCGAAATTCGCACTTCTATCAAATGATAATTAAAAATCTCTTGAAACCCATAAAAAGCAAACTTCGCCTGTAATAAAAGGCGTCAAGTACATATAAATCGTTTAGCGTAAATAATATAGTAAAATAAAATATTTCACTTAAAAGAATTAGTGAAATCCTAATGTTAAGAAAGTATGTATATTTTTATCTTGGAAAAGGTAAAATTTCGAAAAAGAAAAGTAACTTAAAAGAGTTATTTGCCCGGCCTATAGTGTTCAAACCTGAGTCGGAATCTTACAATACAAGCCTTGCTTCTCGTAAATTCAAAATTTGGCTATTTAATGCCCTTGCATACATCGGTCTCCGCAAGTAACTGATTTGTGCTACTATTTTTTTTGTTCGAAATTTTAAATTTTGCCGCGGTAGAAATATGTATACTCTCCTGACATTAGAATTTCAGTAATTCTTTTAACCGGAATGTTTTAGTTTACTATATTATTTATGTTAGACGATTTATGTACTTGCCGCCTTTTATTACGTGCGAAGCTTATTATTTTGTCGTGGGGTTTTTTCATTACTGTAAACAATGAAAAATGTTTATCGACTAAAAATAGATTTTGAGTGTAAAAACAATGACAATTCCGATAGATTTTTGCATCGAAAATTAAAGAAAGGATATTTTACCCGTGGAAACTGCAGAACCTACTCGATGCTTACTCGGTTCTCAAGCTGGCCACAGTAACTCGATATGAGTGCACAGCATGATTCCGCGTGACATGGACAATGTTTCGAATTTATCTCGCGCATATATGATTACCGATTTCTTGCAGCAGAAAATTTGTAGGCTCGCATGAAAGTGTCGGAAACTCACGGCTCTCGCAGCGCACTTGTCGGGGTGAGTGGAGAATCGTGAGTTTTACGGTGGGACGGAAAGTTGTATGGGGGAGGGGAGGGGGAGAAGGGGACTAGGTTAAAAACAGAAGAGAGGGAGGTTTCTCCCGAGGCACCCACGCGGTTTCGCGAGTTCCGTCGAGGCCCCGAAGAAATGCCCACGCCGTAACAGTGGCTTGCGTGGGCGATCACCAGAGGAACTATGGGTGCCATTGCGAGCATCGAAAACGCTTCGTTTCCTCTGCACTTTCGGCACTCTCCACTTACAGAATTCCTCTCCGCGGGAATTATACAAAAATACATTCTTTCGTTTTCTTTGTGGAAGAATGAGGGAGAAAAATTTCCAAACAGTCTCTGAAAAAATCTCAAGAATTTTGCATCGTTCTTATATTCAAAAGAGATGGGGAAAATAGAGAGAGAAAGAGAGAGGGGGGGGGGGGGGAAGGGAGGCACGCGCAGAGTTGCACACGTTTGGTTGCCCACGTGTAGCAGGATCGAGCGTGTGGGTTCTCTTAGAGCAATGTGTATCCAGGTAAATATTTCGCCCACGCGAAAATTCGTGAGTCCCGAAAATAACGCTGTTACATTGGCTCTCGCGTGACTATCGGTGGTACACGAGCATTCGAGACCTGATCTCGACTGGAGTGAATAAAATATTCATCGGTTATTTAACGCGGAGAGATTTAAAAAGAAAATTCGGTACGCGAGTTGCGAGCTGATGTAAGCCGAGGGGGGACTGGAGAGGGGGGAAGGAGTGAAAAATGCCGACGCTTTGGCCTCTAAATGACCATAAATGGCGGCGATATTTTCTCGGGTAATTTCCAGCGTTAATTAAGAGTACTCGGTGCAACGCGTGAGTGCAACTTTGCGAGCGTAGAAATACGTATCACCCATCCACCCACGTAACGCGCGTTTAACACTCGATTGAAGTTTTCTCGAAATAACAGTTGACAGGTTGCAGTTTAACCTGTATATATGTATACATATAGGAATCATGCATGAATTAAGATGTAGGCAACGGCAGACTCCGTATATATATATGATACTACCGCGTAAAAACTTCAATTTCACGAATATTCCAATTTTATGTAATAAGAATGAAATTCACGGTGCTCCACTGAACCATAAATTTCGTTTATGCATTTGTGAAACTCGTGGATTAATTATATAATTATAATATAAGAGAAGGCGACTGGAAGGGGCGAGGTTTCTCAAGCTGATTATAAAAGTTGGACGAAGAGCGCGAGAGATAAAGTTGAGACACGAAGTTGTGGGTGGACGAGGATCGAAGGCGGACCTTCGTTGGTCCTTGAACATTCCCTTATCGACGAAAAGGTGTGCCGGACTGGCCGAGCTATCAAAGGGCTATTAATAGCTGAAAATAAAGGAGGCAGCGGAGCTCGTGGCTTCAATGGCCCATAATGAAAGTTTTACAAGCTCGGCTGGAGCGAGGACCGATGGTGTTACGCGTAACCAACACCCACAGCATTCCCATTTTAACGATTCCCACCCCGAGTTGCCGCAGGGTTCGATAAAAATCATTACCCCCTCCAGTCAACTTTGTATCATAAACTATATATATATATATATATATATATAACAGAGGAAAAAGTGACACTAGCTGAAATCACTCGATTAAAATGTAATTGGCCATCGAGACTAAAAATACAAATATAAACTGTTGGGCAACATGGATCGAGAGAGAAGGTGATTATATAAAATATAAATTGTATTGAGAGGAACTAAATTAAACTCGCGAGGACTAGTCTGTTATGTAGCACAGCCTCCGTTCAAATCGTACAAATCTATCGGAAGATTAACCGAGCCATCTCGCAGAAGGTACCTGATATAGCACACGATGTTCAAGGGACATCCTTGGCAAGTTCACTGGTCGCGTGGATATTCATGGAGCCTTCTACGAATGTCCTAGGAGTACTTGTGCTATTATAGGGACGTTGTACATAATTTTAGGTCGTTATCGCATTCGCAGTGTGTAAACCGCAGAATGCATAAGAGAATCGCGGGAGAGCGTAACGTGTGTATACATGTATAAATATATTAAGACGAGGAAGACTCGATAAAAGAAAGAGGACGTTTGGAAAAATTACGAGGGTTAAATTGCAGGCTTGGGATGACCTCTCCGTTGTTGTCTTCACCGTTTCCTCCACTTTGTGGGGTGTAACGGGGTTGGAGGGGGAGGTAAGAAACGTTAGTCCAGACACGCGTCTCTGAAGGACGCTTGAGATGGTCCGGTGCTGCGTCACCTCTCCTGCTGCTGCACCTGGCCGAGTGGAGCCAGGAGGAGCGTGGATCGGGCTTAACGACGTAAACGTAAAAGCGTCTCTCGCAAAATCGGTTTGGACTGCCAAAACGGCGAGGAGGCTGGATGTTGTGGATTCCGTCGTGTATATATATATATATATATATATATACGTATAAGTATAGTACTGTGGAAGGTGTGGCGGGAGTAGGGAGGAGAGTGGGGAACGAAAGGACTCGGTGCGCATGGTGCACACGTGCATCGAGACAACCTGTGCATGCATGCAGCGAACCTGCACAGTTGTAGGTACGTAACCCTCTACCGTTCTATATCTGTCCAACTCTCTCGCGCGCGCTCCGTTCGAAGAAGCCTCTTTATCCGATCCAACGGAGAGAGGGAGTAGAATAGGGGGAGGGGGGGGGGGTGGCGAACGGTCAAGATGGAGAAAAGGAGAGGAGAGAACGGATCTAACTGGAAGAGAGGACGAGAGAGGAGAAGAGAGGAGAGAAGGTGGGGCTTTTTTTAGAGGGAGCATGGAGAGGAAAGAGAGGAGAGAAAAAGAGTGTGCCGAGCGCGATAAAGAGGAAGAGCGACGTTTGGCCAAAGAAGGAAGACAAACGCCTTGGGCACGGAAGGTAAAGGCGACGGGGAAGGGAGGGGCTCACGACCTGTTGAAGAACGACGGGGTGAAGGGAGGGGGCAGAGGGTACTAGAGAGAGAGAGAGAGAGAGAAGGAGGAGGGGGGGGGGGAGCAAGAGAGTAGCAGAGTAGCAGCAGGCAAAAAGAAGAGGAAGAGGTTTCTGGGGAGAGAGAAAGGAAGCGGTGGGGGCACCCATTCATGCTTTGCCTCCAGCTTTAAGAGTCCAGTTGAGCTCACGGCATACCTTGGCTGGTATAGCCCGCGCGACGAGCGAACACACCATTCTACTCTCCTCCGTTCTCTCAGTCGCCCTGTGGTTATTCACCTACTATACTAGTAACTCTGCTCTCCGCTCTCCGCGTTCTTCGGACTCCCTTCCCGCTCACCGTTCACTCCGCTCTCACTCCGCACCGGTATCCGCTTGCCTTGCTTTGCCTTGCCTTGCCTTGCCTTGCCTTGCCACTCGCCAATACGTCCACCACACTAACGTACAGTCACTCAAGCTACTCCGCTCCATTCGCTCCATTGTCAACTCGACATTCCTACTTCTCCGATCCAATCGTCTCCCATCGCCGAATATCCTCCAACGATCTTATCGCTTCCCTCTTCCCCCACCCCGCTAACGACCCTCCACCAACTCTTCCCAACCTTTCACCCTCGAGAGAAAAGAAAAAGAAAACACAGCGCTGTGACCTTCCACCTCGCCTTTGCCTTCACCTTCACCCCCCTCCCCCCTCCCCCTCCCGCACTTTTCGTCTCCACGCGTCGAGGCACACCGAGGATACCCTTTGCCCCTGAAAAGGCCAAGAAAAGGATAGGACGGGGCAAAAAAGTCAGCGGAGACCTTGAAGAGAGACCTTGACATTGATCGATCCTGGGATCTTTAGCAGGATCGGTAGCGGTAACCTGGAGGGAAGCTCCGTAGGAGACCTGCCGATGGTACACGGGAAGTGGCGATAGTTGTTGGATAAAAACCCAGTGTCGAGGATAATACGCGGGAAGAGATAGGAAAAAGAAGAGGGACTTTTGCAAAGTTCGCGGGTGTGCGAAATGTGATACACGAGTGGTTGAACGGTGTAACGTAAACGGTGCTGGCCGGTTCGCGAGTTCTGCTTATCTATGTGAGACTTACTTTCTCTTTCTCTTTCTCTCCCTTCCCTTTCTCCCTCCCCTCCCTCCCCCCTTCTCTTCTATCACTGTCAGTCGGTACACCATAGAGGAATTATTGGCGATCGAAAGCGACCGAGAGAAGAAGAAAGTTGATTGATAAAGAGTAGGCGTAAGAGGGAAAGAGACTGGGGATTGGGGTAAAAATGAAGCTGTGTAGGACGATGGAGAGGCTACTGTTGGTGTGTTTACTTGTGATGCATGAGATTCCGAGCAGGGCCCGGGCCAGTCTGCTCGGCGTGGAGCTCGACGAGGCCGGCCAAGAGTTTCTCAATGAGTATCTCTCGCTCGACGAGAGTCGCTATCTGGCCGAACTGCAAGAATTCCAAGACGCGGCGATCGAGATCGATCTGATCGATAGTAAGAAACATCGCAGGCCGCACCAGGAACCGAGAGTTCTCTACCAAATTGGGGTAAGTCTCATGTGAATAATCCAATCGAGGAGAGAGAGAGAGAGAGAGAGAAGAAAAAAGACGCAATAAAACCGAATAAAAAGGCTTCTATGAAAACTCTTTTTACAATCGACAATTCGCTCGAAGGAAATCCTTTAAAATTGTTGGGTAATCGGTGCAAGCGCCTTCCAACGGGAAGTGCTGTTAAGCTAAGAATTTCTCTCTTTTATCTTTCCCCCACCCCCTCCCCTCCCACTCTTTCTCTCTCCCTTTCCTTCCACCATTATTCCAACGATCCTTTTCTGTCAGAACGGATGTTTCGATGACCGTGTCGGCAAGATTTCGTCAAGCATTTGCATTATAAACTTTTCAGCAACGCGTTGCTCTTTACGTACAGCCAACATTTCCAATTTTTCACTTTTGTATAATGTATACAGAAAACGGAGAAGAGACTCGCGTAATCGCTTGGTCCGCATGCGGCGACTAGATTTATTGGCAATGATCACGTGGTAGACTCTCGAATGGATCGAGTGTCAATTGCGCCACACATGTCTTGCCTGCATCTAAAAAATCGATCGCCAACTCGTTAAGCGAGATTCTGCCAGTCGATTGTACACAGAAAACAAAAACAATTGAACCAACGGACTTTCGGTGCAACTGTCTCGTTGCAACGTATTCCTTTCATCCGAATTTCGTGGCCAAGATATAATTGCGCAATGAAAGAAGAAAAAATTCGATTTTTATTTGGCGTATCGAGTTACGAGGGAATAAATCGAATGTAAGCTAAATTTGCATAACACGTGCATAGAAATTTGCGTAGTAAGCGTGGATGGAATATATATGAGAGCACTCGACATCTTTCTCAATGAACTCGTTGAAGCAAAGCGTTGACCCACAGCGTTTGTAATTACATGCGAATATATATATATATATATATATATATAGAGAGAGAGAGAGAGAGAGGAGAATGGTATGCGAGAGGTCGATTTAATTTAGTAGCGATATAGTAAACAGGAAATGGGAGTCTGATAAAGACTTCTGTATCACCGGCTCACCTATATCGTTAACCTGTCGCCATTTCTTATCTCGGTCCTGTCGATACCGTTGCGTAACATTTATCCGGAAGTGGTTGTCACTACGATACAGTCTCGAACATCCGCTAGACCATTGCGAAAGATTAGAAAGGTTGAGAGAAAAGGTTGCTGCTTGACTATCCTCGCGCGAGTACAGGTAAAAGGTCGCTAACGTGTATCAGGAGAATAAACACCTGTTAAATATTAGTATTGGTATATGCTATATACATATATATATATATATGTATATAGCGTTTCGCTAGCTCGAAAATCAACACGCCATTCGTTTCACGCAAACTTTTTACCAAACGTATTTTATTCGGTCATGGTCAATTCCACGAGAGAACACGAGTTTCTCGATAAGAATTGCGCGTGTTCGTTTAATAAACTTCGCTCCATGAACGTTAGCCTATATTTGCCTTATCGAATAAGATTCTTTCTTTCGCGGAACCTTCAAGGCTCTCTGCTGCCCGACATTCGCCGTACAAGCATAAACATTTCTCAATCTCGAGACTCGCGTGTATGTATTGTCCAAGCTTATTTGCCCGAAATGATCGCGTTAGTCGTGCGAACAGTTGTACAAGGCGCTCGCTTTAATTGGCCAAAGAAGGCGAACGTAAAAATTAATTTATCGTCGCTCTCCGGGAGACACGAGTCTCTCGCATTCGACCTTTCCGAAACTACGTTTTGCTTACATCCACGAAGGTATACTTCCCACCGAGCAAGGGCGTTCGCAGGAGAGTGCAAACCAGTGCACTTGCACTCCCTTAGACTCGAAAATACAATGAACACAAATGTAAGAAGCATTGTGCAACAAAACTTTGCACTTTCCTGGAAAAATCCTACGGACGCCGTTGCCATAGAGCGAAACAAATGTAAACAAAATAACGAGGTAGTGTAATCTGTCAGAGAGAACTCGACACAATATTGTATGGTAATGGAACATTAATCGTGTAGTTTTATTTGTCATATCGAGAGACGAATATAGGTTTCACAGTTTTTCCGTTGGAACGTTGAAGAATGATTAATGCATTAAAGGCTGTAGAGGATAGGGAGAAAAGCGCGCGTGAGAGAGAGAGAGAGAGAGAGAAAGGGACGAAGGTATAATAAATCGCAAATGCAATTTGAATTTTGAGGGATATACGCGAGCAATCGTTGATTACACGTTGCTCTGCTACGAGAGCAATCAAAGTACTTGGCGAGCTCGATTTAGCATTGTTTCGCGCAAGTACTCGTCCGAGCGATTTCCGCTCGACCGATGCGTTTATTTCTCAAAGGCTACGGTGCTTTCTAGCTCTGCGCGACATTCCGTGGATGCAAGGGGTTAAGTAATGCGTTGCTTGGTTCCCAACCGACCGTCGTACTAAAAACTCGTCCGCCCCCCCCCCCTCCCTGCTTTCTTTCCCATTGAGAAGTGGCGCCCACTCGCGAGCCAATCAGAGGCTCGTCGATTCCATCGTCGAGCAGAAAACTCAGGCGATCGGGGGACTCTGGGTGCGTGGAAAAACCTCGAGTGGACTATGGACGCTGCACTTGTGCAACGAGATCCATCAGCAGAATCACGCGTGTCGCCAGCTCAGGATTCTCATAATTTTTACCGCGAGCAGGAGGAATGTCGTCGCATCGCCGTTTTTCCCTACATGAGTCGACGACGCGATAATAAATCTGAAATCTCGAGTTTTTCTCGCCTCCGGCGGCCAGATGCCAAGTAAACAGACGCTCTTCACGAAAATTGGGCAATTTCGTGGTAAACGCTCGTTCCACAACAACGAATTCATTCGAATCGAACCGAAACGTTTACGTTCGGCCAGATTTCTTTCCTGCCCCGACATCTGCGGGAGTTTTGATTTTTTGCGTGGCTCTTTTTGTTTTGCGCATGCGTGCTGCCCATTAGTCACTGGAGAGGGCGTTGGAGCTTTCGCACGGTGACAGCTGTGCGCGTCAATTGTGCGTACTACGTGCCATCTGGTCACGGGCTTTTGGGACCACCCACGCGCAATTAGGATGCGCACCACGTGGAAAAAATCCCGCCGCTTTATTTCGACCACCTGATCCCCCTGATTCCTCCTCCAGCCCCTCGCTAATGGGCATGATAAAAAATCTAACGTTTCTTCCGAAACATTTCTCGCCATCGATTCTTTATTATAGTTAGCTCCCTCGATGTGTATTTTTCAACGTTTCTTTATAATTTATTGCGGCATTATTTATATTTACAAAATTGCTTATATTTACAGAGAGAGAGAGAGAGAGATTGGATTGAGAAATGAAAAGGCGGATAAGGAGGGGGTGAAGAGATTTATGTCGGTGTCTCGAGAGGACAACTGTCAGGTGGGTGTATCGGATGCACCGGCATTGATGGTGCTCGCAGACTGGCATCACTGCTGGAACGTTAGACGCGAGCAATATCTCTTTCCTGCCCCCTCCGACGGTCATCTGCAGGCTAAGCGTATCCCGAGTGCCAGGTGTCATGTTCATTGCGGTCGTGGGAGAAGCGAGAGACGCGTGAGAACTTCCGGATGGTTCCCTGGCTCCTTCCGGTCCTCTATTATTCCATTTTAGTTTACTGCCACCGTTTCGACTGCTCTCCCTGCTCAAGGTTTTTGCCCATCTCGCTAATGCCTCGAGACCGAGCGAGATGGAATAAGGAACTCCTGCCGAGAAAAGATCGCACCACTGCCCAATTATCCCATATATATATATATATACCACATTCATTTCTTCTCTCCTTCCCTCTCTACTTGTATACATACATACATAAATACAATGTGCTTTTTCCTCGAAGAAACACAAACCATCATTGGGTCAAGGCTGTTCGACTCGTGACGATCGAGCGAGGCAAGCTTGTGCAATTGAAAACTGGCTATAAATTGAGAAGCGTTAGCGATTAATTTTCTTGAGCAACCGATGTAACAAGGGAAGAATTTTCAAGTCTCCCCCCCCCCCCCCACCAACCCACTCCCACCTTTTCTTCATTGTTGGAGATACGATGAAATTTCTCTCTCCCGTATAGCGTCGCGTCGTTTTCCTCCATTTCCTTTGGGACTTTTCGCAACGCGTCCCACGAGAGCGCGCTTCGCAATCCATTCTTATACATCGCGTTGGTTCATTCAGTGTCCGTCCATTGACGCGCGCGCGCTCCTTCTCTATCCCCCCATCCCCATTAGGCTCCCCCTCCCCGATGCACTCGGAGCTCTCCCTCGTCAGCCTTCCCCCAATCCCCCCTGTTCATGCACGCATTTTTCTCGCTCGCTCCTCGCCTCGCTCGAGAACCTCGTCCGTCTATATAGTATACGTTCATTCATTCGCACTCGCATTCACAAAAGTCATTCACTCGGGGAATCTGGGTCAACGCGTGACTTCGCTCGCGATAACGAGCAAACTCAAACTTTTCACCTCTCGACGATTCCTCGCGTTCCAACAGCTCGGCGAGTGGCAGGCCATCTTTCTGAATAATCGAGGCTTGCGGCTGACCGCGACCGGGCCGCGGTGTGTACTACGTTGCTTCAACGCTAATGGAGTTTGCGCCGGCGTTAATCGAAAAAGCGCGAGGGTACAGAAATAAGAAAGGGGGGAGGGGGGGGGGGTGGAGAAGGAAAAAAGTTGACAAACGAAAGCGACGTAGCGAGAAACGGGAGTCGAAACACTCGATGGTAAAACGACGGAAAGCCATTTCCTAGATAGAGCGTCGTTGCTCCGACGCTTGTATAAGTGTGAATGCGTCTCACCACGCGCACAGGTTACCTGTCACCTTGCACGTTTCCCTAGATATACATATATATAGTACACCATAATACTCCTATATAGCAAAGATTTCTCTCTCCAGTCTCTTGGGCAAAAGCAAGTTTTTTTTTCCGTACGACTAGAGAGATAAAAGGCGGGGGGTGTGCGGGGGTTTGTTTATGGAGTAATTAGTGGAACGAGGGGGTGGTTAATTGAGCAAATCACTAGGTAAGAGGCAGGGACACGCGCTTGTAACGTTGAGCCGAGCCGGACAGGACGTGCGTGATTGCCTCATTGACCGGATTGACAGTCTTTGAATGGAGCACTTACGAGGAGAGGCAGACTGTCCTTTCGCGCGGGGGTTCGTATGTAGAATCGACGTACGTGTAATTGCAAAACGCTCATGCTCATGCGGACGTTGCTTATAATTTGTTAACCGCCTTCCATCGCCGCTAAACAAGCTAGATTACATTCAAAAACATCGACTCGTCAACCGTCTACAATTGTTTTACACACTCAAATGACTTGTAGGTTGGAGGAGTAAACACTCGCTATACGTGTATATATAGCGAGTTATTATTTTATACACTTCATGCCTCCGGATCGTCTCTCTCCTGCCAACATAAACATCTTTTCCCATCTTCTCCGCCTCGACCAACGAGCACGTAATAGGCCTAATGGCTTTATTATTATATCTCTCCAACCGAACCGTCGGGATCGATCGTTACAAGCCAGTACTCGTCTCGTAATACGATCTTGCAATTGTGAGAAAACCTCGTAAGCGACAATTCGACGCGCAAATACACACACACGCGCACACACAGGAGACACGCATTTTCTCTCGGCTCGATGCAGTTTGCGAGAGAGATCGCTCGAACGAAAACAGAAAAATGGTGTGTAAGAAAGGTGTCGAGTCTGCGACTCGCGAGTTGAGAAATTCTCATCGGGTTCTGCTGCTGCTGTTTGGCAAAAGAAATCGGCTGTAATAAAGAAATTCATAGTCGAGTAAAAACTGGGTAAATTACGAGTAATTATAATCATTGTACGTAGACGATTGGAATGTGGCAATGCATCGTTCGTGCTGTGGTACATACATATAAATATAGAGACGCGGAGCACTACAAGGCGAAAGAACGCTCGCCTCGCGAGTCGCGACCAGTTTCTTTTGTTTATTTTTCAATGCACGCGAGACTTTGTCAAACTTACAACCATTTGTTCCGGATCCTAATGTTTATGTTTACACACACACACACACACAGTTACTGTATAGAAGATACGCTCGAGTATTTATCACCTGTTGATTTCTTTTTTTGTATCTTTCTCATTTATACATGTATATTACATGACAGAGACGAGGAAATGCAGGAGAATCGTAGGAAATTTTGCCTCTCTTGGCATATTCCATTCATAGAGAGAGTATAGTGGCATTGAGCAGCAAGAGTTGGACGAGTTTCTTCCGTTTGGTTTCGTTACGCTTCGTTCTCTGTTCCGTTTCATTCCGTTCCTCGGGATTCGTCGTCTCCAGCCGAGGTAAGAAAAGGTGCACCGCTAAGAAGGATGTTTTGATCCGTAATCCTGGGACCACGTGGTGGCTGGCATTGTGGACTCCGGAGTGGGGTCTTCCGGCTCATTCACCGGACGACTTCCGCTATTTCTTAAGGAAGCCTATTCAGCCATTATTTCACTGCCGGCGGAGGACTGATTCGGCCCATCGCTCGCTCCTCAGCCTTTTCTGAGCATCGCGTGGCGGGAAAAACCCCTTCACTTACAATCTTTACCTGCTTAGCCAATCGCGTATTTTCTATATATATATATATATATATATATATATATATATGAGTGTGTGTGTATGCTAAATATCCTCCTGTTGTACACGATGCGTTAGCTTAATCACTCCACGACACGGAAATATTCTTTTTTCGGGATCCCCTTCAATACCTTAATTGCGAAGAGAGAAGAGAAAGTCGAAAAAAACTGGCCACGTGTGGCGAATCGAGAAAAGGAAACCTGTCATCGGGACAAAAAACGGAACTTTGAACGATCGATGGAACGTTTCATTAATTTGCCCATGACTACCGTACTGTATATATAAATATATATACAATTTGCAAATTAGAATTCGTTTGTCCATTCCAACAAATAACTTGTTACGTTTCTATAATAAAATTAAGAAAAATTCTCATTGAATACAATAAACGTTTTGTTCTTTAGAAGTAATTTGAAGAATCTAAAAATTTATGACGATTTTGATCGTTTTTGTTGAATTCCTTGGAATCAATTTCTGCGAGATCTATCGCTTTTGTGAACGACGGCTTTCACGATCGAGGCATCTGAATGCAAGATCTGCTTATCCTTGAAACGCAGAAAGCATTCGTTCTCCCGTAGCGTATTCAGTCGAGCGATCGAACCTATTCGAAAAAGTCACATAACGATTATTATACTTGGTGTTTTTTTTATATGCTTGCAGCGGAAATTTCCATGCAATTTTTAAAAATCCATCAATCTTACGCGAGCTTTGTCAATAATAACGTTAAGGTTGAAATTCGACTGGAACATATAGAAACAATTAGAATGAGAACCATGCGTACGCAGGGTTTCTCATACGTTCATCGCACGTAGCATTATTATTCTTACGTGACGTCGTAAAGCGTAGAAGCGAACCTATCGATATTTTATTTATTCCTACAATGAAAAAACAGTTTGACTTTGAGACAGATTGCGAAAGCGGTCATATTTAATACAGCGAATTGGTCAGGTTTATCGAGTTGGCAAACTCCGAGTGAAAGTTGTTTACGCGACGAAGGTATTCGTCAATTTCAATTTGCAGGAATATTTTTGAGGAAAATAGCGGAGGTTGATTGCGGGCAATCAGCCAGTGAGTTCCGGGCGAAATGTATCTCGTGCAACCTCGGCTTGTATCTCCTTAAGATTTACGAGCGCATCGAACGCGCTCGTATCGATTGCATCCGGTATCGGGTTTTCAGATACAATGCCAACGATTAAAAATCCACGTCGGGAGTGCTCCGCTCCTCATTTTTCAATAGTCACCTTCTTCGCTCGCCTCCGTTTACCTTGAAACATTTTAAAACGCTTTTCAGACCCACGATCCTCTTTTTTCATCATTATTACATTGTCCAATGTTTATATATACATATATAATACGAGGAACCAAATTGACGAGCACTCTAATCCTTCGAGTAAAACTCTTTCGACACGTGTGAGAAAAATAGCGATAGATAAGACGGTGAATGTAAGGCCGTGCAACTCTAAATCTATTCATAATGAATATGCATTGGCATATTGTTCGTCTTTGGAGAAACGTATATATATATATACGTGTTTTTCACGTATCCGTCCAGCCTTGGATTTCACGTGGCAGGAGCTTATAGAGCTATCCGACTGCATTCCAAGAATTCCCGTCTCTTGTAGTATATGAGAAAAGCTTAAGATAGAGGAAGCTGCGACGAGATTCTAAAAGAAATAGTAATTTTCCTATGCAAGGTGCAAGAGCTTTCGGAATTTTATTTCGAAGTCTCGGAGCTTGAAGCAAGATTCGAGTGTATCAGTAAAGTAAACAGTGAGAAGCTTTGGTGAAAGGGGTCTAACCGCGCGTAGTGGGCTAGGTGTTTCAGGTTACTTCCGGTAATTTTAGTTATCTCTTTGTTAGAGTTTGCGTGCTTGATAAATGGAGAAGATGACTGAGCACATAGGTACACAAGAGTACAATGAACAAAGATGGTCCTACGTAAACCCAGTAGCTGAAATCTGTTTAAGTTGGAGCGCCTGGATCAAGATGAAGAGGCGGCAGGCAGGCAGGCGAGCGAGCGAGCGAGCGAGCGAGGCAGTGGTATAGAGGTAGACAGGCAGCGACTCTTGGGAGGTTGAAGAGAAGAAGTAGGAGGGGGAGGGAGGGAGATGATGGTTTACGAGCAGAAGGTGGGTTAGGCAGTAACTATATAGTGTACCGGTAGCCGAAATCTGCTTATGTTAAGGCGACCGAATCAAGATGAAGCGGTGGATGATGTAGGAGGGGGGGGGGGGGGGTAGGGGGATACCAAAAGAACCAGAAGAAGGAAAGAAAGATGGGCCGAAGGAAGAGCGGAGAGAAAAAGAAGATGGTTTACGACTGGAGGTCAGACTCTATAATAGGTATATACATATACACACTGAGAAAGAAGCTAAAGGCTTGATCCAGCAAAGCTATCTCTTCTACGAACGTCCAGCTCTGAAATTCGATAAAACGATGAGTTTCCTTCGTATTGTGCAACGGAGCATGCAAAAAGGAGCTCGATCGATATCGACAAAAAATTAGGCGGAACAAAGGGAGAAGAGGACGGTGTTTTGGTTTAGTCCGAGAAGTCAGTGGAGCGGGGGTCCCCCCTTCGAGGAATTTCTTCTTTCACGATTCTTCTCGTTACGGGACGACTCTGCGTCCTGCCAGAGCGGAATAGGATGGAGATTATCAAAGTACAATAAATTCAGAACTGAATGTCGCGTTCGGCAACCTTCGGCAAAATCCGACCGAGTTTACGGCCGGGCATAAATCGTCCTACCGAAACGCTCGGCAATAAACACTCGTAATACCTCGGGCGACCTTGATTCCTCGGTCAATACCACGGTGGCTCGTCAATCATTATTCCCACTGGATTTTCCTACTCGCTCGCAAACTTCTCGAAATGGGAGAAAAAGCCAATTCCTCGGTACAATCGACGTCCTCCACAAGGTCTTCGCAAAATTTTACTGTTATACACACTGTGTGTATATATATATATATATATATATATATATATATATACAAGCAGTATTTGTTAAGAAAGAGGAAGAGGCTATAGGATATAAACGCGACGCTGAGGATTATTCGGAGGGTGGTGCGTGAAGGTGGTTATTGGACCGGAAGTCAAGGGCCCCCGAGTAGCACGCAAGCAAAAACACCTCACTGGACCACTATACGCCTCCCCCCCCCCCCTCCTCCACCAACCTCTACCACCTCCTGCCTTCCTGTCGTACTTTTTTCACTGCTAACCTCCTACATTTTTCTCTACGTTTTCTTCCACGGCCTACTTCTCCTTCTTGCACATCCTGTCACGCTTGAAATTATCTCCAACATATGTCCCATTCCTCGAACCATAATATTTTCCTCCGAGCTCCTCCGGCATTGCGCCATAAAAGAGCGCATGGCAGCATAAATAAATACTCGTAGCTGATCAATCAAATTTCCATTCTCGCTGGTGCACTTTTGCCATTGCTGCGCGCTGGCCAATGAGATATTCATTTAGCAGTGGTCCCGTCGGCCCTGCTCGATCCGCATTTCTCATGATCTCCTGCAGCCTGCACACGTGTGTACGCCTGTAAAAATTCTCTGCAACTCGCGAGCGAGCAAGCGCAGCCGAGCTGAGTTACTCCTGGCGCCTAAGAGCCGGCCCTATTCAACTCCCAGTCCACTGTCCAGTCGAGTATTTCAAGCTACGCAACGCTCCTCTTTCTCTCCCTTCGACGCGATAATGCAAATATACTTTCCTCCTGTACGAGTCTACACACTCCTTTATCTTTACTCCCAACCTTCTTTCTCATTACCTCTGAATTTCTCTCCTACCTAGCTTCTTCATTCTCCATTTTCCAGAATTACTCGATAATGATTTTTAGAATAACCGCGAATATCCATCGTTAGATTCAGGTTACTCCAGTAAGAAACCACTCGATGATTATTTTAATCAAACTTGTCGCATTGTAGACGTGGTATTATAATTACAGAGACTAATCGATTTAACAATATGTGGAGTTAGAGTTTAATATGGAGCTCTGTATTTTGCGTATTAACTGGACAATTAATTTTCAAGATAATTGCGAATATATACACTGTTAGATTCAGGTTACTCGAGTAGGAAGCCCGATGGTTGCTCCAATCAAACTTATCTAACTCTATACGTGATACTCTATAACTATCAGAGTAATCAATTTAACGATATTTGGATTAATTTTCAAAGAAGACTCTCGAGGTTGCGAAACATCGAGGAGAATCGAATTCCCGGAATTAATTCTAAATTTCTCTCTCCTACCATTTTCACTCTTCAATTTACATAATTATTCAAAAATGATTTTCAGAATAATTCTGAATATACCCAATAGCGAATTCAAGTTACTCGAGTAAGAAACCCGATGAATGCTCTGATCGAACTAATCTAACTCTAGCCACACGTTGGTATAATAATTATACAAAATAATCGATTTAACAATATACAGAGTTATGTTCAAAGAAGCTTTCCATGTTGCATAATTTCTCGAGAATTAATAATTATTAGGATATTAGCAAATATACCCACTGTTAGATCGAGATTACACGAGTAAGAGATCCAACGGTTGCTCCAATCAATCTAATTTAACTCTAGCCACGCGTGGTATTGTAATTACAAAGAACAATTGATTTAAGAATATTTCTAGCATTATATATTAAAGTGAATCTCTCGATTTCGCAGGACAGCGAGGAGGAGCTACCAGAATGTTCGGATCGCAGCGAGGTTTGCAGCAAGGTGGATCTGTACGGTGCTCCATGGGTCGAGAGACAGTGCAGGTGCCCGGGTGGACGTACCTGTCCGAGCAGCTTACACGCGGACGACGGACACACGATTGTCGACAAAACTCGTCAGTATAAACTGTGCGAGCCCGTCAAACGTCTGCCAATCTGTCGTTACTTCAAGTAAGTATACACACATTTACGTGTGTGTGTGTGTAGTATATACACATTAAAGTAGGCACGCAGCAACGAGGCAGCAGCCTCTTCCTGTCGCACCACACTGCCTCGTGAACAGACTGAATAAAAGTAGCATTGGTTGCTCGATCGAACCACTCCCCGAGGAAATTGAATTTCAAATGCACAAGCTGCTAGTAGTTATATATATATGCTATGTCGAGTGGAATAGAATTTCACAAAATATCACTGCTCCTCTATATTAATAATCTATTACTAGAATTCATAAGTGTATGTATATATATATAACATAGAATCTCTTTTTCAGAGACGTAACATGGACTCTGGCTCCTGGAGGGGGTCCGGCCAACGCGACTGTACAGCGAGTGCACTGCAGATGTCGACCTGGCAGCGTGCCATACCTGGTGCGCAGGCAACCTCACAGATCCAGCGACGGTAGCCCCGGGTTCATTTATGCTTTTGCTTGTTCCCCCCAGAGCGTGAGTTGACACTTGATCTTTTTTTTTACCATAAATATACATGAAAGAAGAGGAAGTGGAAAGAATGTACGCTGTGTATGTAGGAAAAATTTGCAGGATTTTCATTGAAATTGCAGAGGCTGAGATGCCAGCACAAGGAACCGTGCAGATTGTTCACTGTGCGCAAGAGGCGCAGCTCGCAATTGGAAGAGGTGAACGCATCGCCGTTGTGCCAATGCCCGAAGGGTCACAGGTGCCCGAGGAGGCACACGGATCCTGGCTCCTTACCAGCGCGTTCCTACTCGGGCGTCCTCGAGATCAAGACTTACAGTGGATACTGCGTGCCCTCGCACCATCCCGAGCCTGTATACACCATCTGAGTGCTCGAGTCTCCACACAGTATCCTTCCAGAAGCTTCGAGATCCCCGTGCACTTGCCCACGGCCACCACTGCTTCGCTCTCCTTCCCCCCCCCCCCTCCTCCCTTCCCTTCTCCACCCGCCCCACGTTATTCTCAAACTAAGCCCTGTCCTCCACGACCCTATTAACTGGCCAATTCTTCGTTCTCCTCCGAGAAATGTGGCAAAATCAAATTGAATCGCTGGAAACGCGAAGAGGAGAAAATCGGTCCCTGAGCGAGCGAGCGAGCGACGCATGAAGAAACCGGTTGGTTCCGATCTGTTTTACCGACGCGCAACGGACCACGATCGTTACCTGTCTTACCGACCGAGAATCTCAACCGGCAAAGAACCGGAAGGTAATATTATCTCGTCACCGCGATTGCTCGATGCTCCGCTGGCTCTCGAAATCTCACCTGAAATTCAATCGTGCGTTCTTTCGTCCTTTTATCCCTTGAAACGTGCCACAGCGAGGGGTTATATATATATATGCTATATTGTAGTTGCGCACAGCGGAGGAAAAGAAGCGCATGGGCAAGTTTTCGATGTTTTCTTCCTTCTTCCTTCCACCTTGTTAAGTTTCCATTCTGGACTTTTTTGTTTATGTTAGGAGGGAAACGCGTCCCGCCGAAACGCGGCGGGATCGTACCAAGAGCTTTAAATGTGACGAGATTTATGTTATCGCTACGTCACGCGGTGTTATACTGTTCGTTTACACAGATCTATATTATACTTGTATAGAGACGGTGCGTAAAGCACTACTTTTGGAATTTTTTCATGTTTCGCTATTATCATTATTATATAATTAATTTTATAATTACCATATTATTATTATTATATACCTATTAAAACCAGCAAACACTCCTAAAATAGAATGTTGCCAGATTCATATTATATTCATTATACTATTTTATTATTATTATATTTCAAAGTTCATGTTTAATTATTCATGCCATTATTTTTAATATTATTATTATTATTGTCTGTAAATATTTAAGTTATAATATCATATTACCATAACTAATATTAACGATTGTATGATGGATGAAAAGTCGGTTTGACATCGGCGTTACTTGTGTTTGTATAATTTACTTTAATTTAATAAAGTATATCGCGATACTGTTGATTCTTACTAGTTTTATTTTCACTGGTTTTTGATTATCAAAAATAGATAGTGTACTAGTTCGTGCTTCATGTTAGCGATCGATACCACAGCCGATAAAGAAGCTCACAAATCAAACGTGTAGCTTGTAGGAAAACATAAAGGTGGCAATACTTTGTTATATTTTCCTGCATAAATTCATCAAATGTGCGTCTTATCTACCTGATTTAAAAATGTAGTTTAGAGAAGACGGAAAATCTATAATTGCAAAAGGGTTGACAAAATTCACGAAAGGGACTGACTAATTCAAGAGGACCTAATTTGCTTGGAACAGTTTTGGTGAGAGAAGATGAACAATTGATTTGCAGTGAGATAACACGGATGCAACAGGGTTTAACGAGGGAAATGGAAAATAAATGGTTAGCAGTTGATAGTAAATCCCGACTGATTGGAAATAATCGCAATTTGAAGAGCTTTAATTGCAGCTCGCTCGAAACTGCAATTACGCTAATTGAGGAAAAGCTGATAGGTGATAATACATGTATCGTGGTTTAATTCGTGATGTAGAAGCGTATAAATGTTAAAGAAGAGGTGGTCGTTTGATTAACGATTCTTCGACTGTTTTCATCGGTGACTATATTTTCGAGTTGACACCACACGGAGCAACGTCGTTATTTAATGCTGCAAGGGATGGAAAGTCGGTGCATAAAGGAAAATCGATGTCACAGAGAAAGTTCCTACGGTCGGTACAGAGATTTCAACGCGCGCTATCTATATCTGTACCTCCATCCTTCTCTTCTTCTACGTCCCTCTCCTCTTTCATCTCTTCGAAGCACCACTACCTTCTTCGGCCCTAACCTACGCTTAACCTCTGTTCCGCACTTTCTCGTACGGTGCATCACTGGCATCGATTAATTATACGACCGGCCTTCCACTCGCACAAAAATCATGATTGCAGCCTTAACGCGGTACCGCGAAAACTCAACAATATATCTGAAAAAACCATCTGCATATTCTCCTAATTATCGATAGTTCCACAGGAAAGAATTCTCTAAGAAAAAGAGAGATTTATATACATATATATATATATATATATATAGGAGAACCTGTCTGATCGACCATTAGGAAATTTAAAGCATAATGAAAGTATGTAAACTAAGCTGTTTCACAAACACTCCAACAACAATAATCTTATAAATTTTAATCTCTGTGGAAAAGAATCTGGTAGTCTTTCAAAGCAACCGGAAGTTGATTTTTCCTCCCACGGTAAATATAATCGGCCTACATGCATGGGGAGAAAAATTAAGGCAAACCTAACGCTGTTATTACTTCCAAATGATTTCTCTTTTCTTCCAGAGTCAACTCGTGAAAACTCCAAACATTTATGACCTGGGCTTAAACACGAGAGAGAGAGAGAGAGAGAGAGAGAGAGAGAGAGAGAGAGAGAGAGAGAGGAGCGTGTCTTATCTCCTCCACACGATGAACCGCAGCCGTTCAAGTTGTGAGATTATTTCGAAAAAGTCCAATCTCCATCTTGCGCGTCCAGCTCTCGTCAGAGATCATCGGTGCACCTCTTGTGCACTTGGTAAAATGGTGAAATTGATTGACAGTGGGAATGTAGACATTAGAAATAAAGTGGCAGGTGCGGTTGGAGTGATTTGATCGTATAACACGAGCGATTTTATCAGTCGCGTGATAGACGACGCGTCGGATACTTTGAGGTAAATCGTTGATTCAGAGACATCATTGAGGCGTCCGTATAGTCTCAATGATGAGGTAAGCACAGTTTACGCTTGGTCGAGCACGAGAAAGGCCAGTAATTTCGGTATGGCTGTCACTAAGACGGTACCAATGCCAATGTTCGAACCCGTTCGTCTGGAAGACCCGGGATATAATTTCAATCAACGGTTATGCTACTTATATAGAAAATAACTGTTGGTACTTACGACTCGTGGCCTCTCCCCCTCCCTCTCCCTCTACTTGGCCAATCCACACGAGTGCCGTGCGCTTCGCAAAGCAGGATAACAGCCCATTATTTTAACCAGTCCAGCGTTAAATTTATTCGCTCGTCCTGGCTCGCTCAAGCGAGGGCCTTACACTCCTCGGACATTCTGTGTACATTGAGCAGGAAGCCTCCGATTGCTGATTACGTGAGATATGGGATCGATCAATCGACATTGACTCGTCCTCTATTGAATCGTAACGCGTTTTAAACACGAATCAACATTTTCTTGCCGAACGTTCAATGTCGATGAGTCGAATTTTTTTCAGCAATCTCTGCTGCTCCCAATACTACACTATATCTATAGTTTCCCAGGTAATATCCATTGTCCATTGTTGCGGTTATTAGAGGATCTATTTCGGTATCAGATCCAAGCGAAACTCTCCATTTGACAAATATGTTGTAAGAGTGCATATACAGGGTGTCCCGCGAACGATAGCCATGCCAATACCATCGGATAGGGGACAAAAATCTAAGTAAAAAAGTTGTAAAACCTTTTTTCCTAGCACCCTTCGTTAAAAAGTTATTTGCAATTAAAGATTATCGATTACAGTAGGTCTTCTTTAAGAGGAAGATTGTTTTGGTCGCATTATAAGGATGCTAAGATTCTGTGAATTAGAATATCAAGAAAAACACAAAGCCAAACATCCACTTGAGACTATTGTAGTGGTTCAAGGCCGATCGGCAATGCGAGTGTGCCATAAAAACAATCAAAACATAAACACACCACAGGCTCAAGTGGATGTTTGGCTTTGTGCTTTTCTTAGTATTCTAATTCACAGAATTTTAGCATTTTTGGCCTTATAATGCGACCAAAACAATCTTCCTCTTTAAGAAAGGCTACTTTAATCGATAATCTTTAATTGCAAATAACTTTTTAACCAATAGTGCTAATAAAAAAGTTCTCAGAACTTTTTTATTTAGATTTTTGTCCCCTATCCGATGGTATTGTCATGGCCATCGTTCGTGGGATACCCTGTATATATATATAGAGAGAGAGAGAGAGAAAAATAGGAAATAGGAGCACTTTCGCGTGAGAGTTCAATGGCAGAAGCCAGTACGAAGATATATAGGAATTAGTTGTAACAAAAGAAGCGTGTTTATTGCAGATGTGTGAATTGAATTTAGCGACAGGGAGGAAAGTTAAAAGTGATTTATGCTCGTGCGAGTCTTGTAAAATTCAACGGGCTGTGATTTATCCGAGGTTACCCGTCAGAATGTAACAAGTGAATAAATTAAAGGGCGTGAGAGGCATTAGTCTTGATGAATGCATCAGCGACAAATGTATTCTTTGAGAGAACTTGAATAAGCCTGTAACACGAATTTCTGACGTGGAACACCCACCACAATATATGTATATATACACTTGCAAATATATATATAGGAAAGTATCTCGTATCACGACACAAGTGTGAGAAGCAGGAAGGTATAGAATTGTCTATGAGAACGTCATGCTCCATCACTGTATTCCGTTGCATTCGTCGTTGCATCTGTTGCTTAAAAATCCATCGATAATTCACCCATACGATGATAAAGTCTCTAGTGACAACGTGAGACAGGAAAACACATTTGCATTTTGCTCCGGCGCGTATATATACATTTGTTACTTCAGGCGACAAGTAATAATCTTTTTAGAGAAAAATCTTGTAATTCGTGGCGTAGGATGAAACGAGATACTTCGGGATAGCATTAGCTATATATAAAAGGACTAAAAAAATTTTGAAAAACCAAAGAATTACGACGGAGTATATATGCAGTGTACACATATACGTATGTGTGTATAGATAAGGACATTTTAAAAACATTTAAGTTTTGTGGAACTTTGAATTATTGACCAAACAATAATTCATGTATACTTTGGTAGGTCATCAAATACTTTTAAATTATTGCAGAAAAGCGATCAAGATGATTTTGCATCAATTTTAAGTGTTTTGAGAAAAGTACTCGTTGATTCATATTACGGAAATGATTGTAAAATAAAAACAATTTTTGAAATTATTAAATTTAAAAAAGAAATGTAACGTGGGGTACTATTTGTAGCGTTTACTTTGAACCCTTTAGATTTGATGTTTCTATAATTAGAGACTACAGATTTTATTTTCCTTCATGATCTATAGGTGTGTCCTTCCCCTAATTATATACCCTGAACGTATAATATAAAAACTTGTGAATTTGTTTTTTACAATATGCTATAAACGATGGTTTATTGATTTAGGAAGATGTGATATACTTCCCATAAATAAATAATAAATCGCATGTTGTATAAACCGAAACATAAAATCAGCTGTTATAGAAAAATGTGCTTCAATTATTAGTGAAGAAATTGTCTTTTTTTCATAAAGCTGTGGCGAAAAATGTTTACAAATAGACACTTTTGGCTAGCACCAAAATAAAAAACTAGACTATTCGTTAAAAACTTTTATTCTCTCTTGAAAAATAGTGTAATAAACTGCCTTCAAATCGCTAAAGCTGCTCACCTGTTCTACGCTACAGTCTATTAAATTTATTTCTTTCGAGAAAAATGTTTGTGTAAAAAACTATCGCAGAAATGTTTCCTGAGCCTTGATTCTTTTACATTATTAGGATAAAATCTTGTAAAATTAAAAGATTTGTCGGGTCAAACGAAACCATATTCAATCTTGTAACGTGGTAATTTTTTAATTTTTACTTTATAAAATTGAAATAAAAAGAAAAATTACGAATAAATTAACTTTTACGAATTTATCGTATTTTTAAGTGTATAATATATGTGTAGACTACTTTTTTTATACATAAAATAGGCAATATAAAATAATTATGAATATCAGAAACATAACAAATTAAACTTAAAACCTCGAATTTCTTTGTGAGTATTTTTTCCCAAGGGGGGAGAACGTCATTAAGTTTCCTTTTTTCATTATAAGAGTTAGGAATCTATAGTATCAGAAGAGTGCTCATTGATTTCCATCGAGCTTTCATACTTTCATAGCAAAATGTCAACGATTTGTGAGATTTCCTCATGTATAAAGAATTGCATGAACTTGAGCGAAGCGAGAATAGCCGCTAGGCATAGTTTTCAGTTTTCAATGAATCCGTGAAATTCGCCGGGGGCTTCTTGCAGCGGGGAAAGAGGAAGTGAAAAATAATTAGAAGTGTAAAAAATTGCGGAGAGTTGGCCGGAGGAAGAATAAAGGTGCAGCGTCACGGGACGTGGATGTTTTGCCGTTTGTCAATCAATGTGTTTTACACCCGCGGAATTCTCGCAAAGGCAGCACGCTACTGCGGCTTCTAATCAGAGGGGGAAGATAGGCGGATCTGACTGCCGGGTCTCTTTGCGAGGAGGAGCGCGCAAGAAGAGGATAGCCGCCATCTGAAAAAACAGTTCAATTTTCAGTTAACAGGTATTACGTAAAATCCGATCCGCCGAACCAGATAAATACGAAAAAACTTGGAGACCAGAGATCCGAGGCTATTTGCTACATTATTATCCACTATTATCTAGGCTTTTTACACGCGCTTGTCCTTGAGTGTGTTGGCTTGGACTAAAATTAGGGGTTGAGGCGTACTCGAGGCAATTAGATGAAAAAGTACAAAGGGTAAGGAAGGAAGTATAACGAGAGGGAAGGGGGGGGGGGGATGTTGCACAATGGAGTGCGAGAGGAAGCGGAAAACGGGTAAGGAAGGAGGAGAGGAGAGGAGAGGAAAGGAGAGAGAAAAGATCCTGGAGGAAAGTGGCGCGGCGATGGAGCGAGTCAAGCAGCAAAGCGGATCTCCAGGCTCCAGCTATAGTGTCATCGTAGGGCACGCTATGAGAAGCCAGGAGACCGACGACTATAAGCGCGCTCAGCTTTTACTCGCCTCTTTGATCTACCCCGCCAAATCTCTCTCTCTCTCTCTCTGATCATCGCTTCCCTAATCTCCACGATAACCGATCCCGCAAATTTCTATTCAAGAAATTTGATTTTATATCCCTGCTGTGTACTGTAATCATACCAATCACAGCTAACTACAATCACGATTCTCCCTTTCATCGACTTCCTTCTCGCCTGCAGCAGCTGCATTTTCACCTCTAATATACACATAACCGTCAAAATAACGCTTCGAGTTTCGTTAACCACTTAACGAACGATGAATCGTGCACGAGTCAATTATATTCCAGACTATATCGTGTAACTTTGTCGTTATCCCGCAACATCTTGATACCAGCGTTTGTTTGTAGTTGTGATTATTAGTTGGACGAGATTACGTAATAATTATATTGTTAGCGATTGTTTTTAAATAGAGTAGGTGCTTGAGAAGAAAAGTATTTATGCAGTGCAGTAAAGCAATATAGGAAAACAATGGTTTGATCGTATTCTAAAAATGATTAAACCGCATACGAAGTTGAGACTTAATATTCCTCTGCGGTCTGTTTATATAGTTGATGCTAAAAAATACTTTAAACAGTGCTTTTCATCACGCGGATATTGCTATTCCTTGAAATATTTCCGCGCGATGTTTCCGTGCCAGTGCATTTCAGTAATTCCGCAGCTTTCGAGTATCCGAATAAACAGGTATTTGAGGCGTGGAAGTACATATTCAACACTTTAAACTCTGAAGGATGGATTTATTCGCGGATTATAATTTTAGACTACATATATAGGAAGAAGCATATCGAGCAAATTTAATAAGGTTATAAGGTATAATATAGTATAGAGAAGAGCTATTACAGAAATAAAAAAATAACTGAGATTTCAGAACCGTTCTGCGTTTAATTCAAAAGTAAACTGATAGGTAGAAAAATTGCCCGACATCGGCATTTTAGTTTTAATATTTGTACGGACGAAGGGAAAGCGTTATGACACTTAAAAAAGAACATGAAAAGATAAGGCGAAAATACTAATTAGCAGGAGCACCGTGCAAGCCTGGCGGATAAAGGGAGCAGGAAGCGCAAAATTACAGCAAATTAAAAATGAAATGTCTCGTTTTTGGTGCGCAACGTTATTATGGGAAAGAAAAAGGTGGGAGGCGATACCAGATAAAAACGTTGATGGCGTTGCTGATATAATGCTCATGTGACTGCGGCATGTGGACAAAAATACTAGAAAAAACTATACTATTGCATTGTTAACGGTATACATATAATTATAATATAGTCCTTCGGTAGCAATAATGCCATCAAAATTCACAACCGTTTTATATTAGCTCGTTAAAAAGATCCGATTACGTAACATTAGAGCAATACCTTTTTTTTACTCGTTGACAATTTCAATATCAGATGGAACTGCTTCGAGCGGTACATATATAATAATATAATAATATAATATATATACCGGTCAAAATCTATGCAGAGGAGAGACAGGATAAAGTGTTTCTTGGTTCGTTGTTTGGATATCGGTTAAGAAAGATCGCGATGGCCTCGTATATACTATAAGGTACCTGCAACCTCGCAGCCTAATTGGCCACGTACGGTACAGCGTGAACCTATGAACACGCGAGTGCACCCTCACAGTAGAATAACAGCCCGCCACACACACCAAACGTCAGTCGATTTATTGAATACCATTTGTTTTACGAGCGTCTCATCGAGAATAACCAGATAAAATCCAACTCCACGTTTTATTACATTTTATTTACGACTCGTTTGTACTAGACACATACTCTCGTCCACGCTACTTCAAGCTTATAATATTCTATAAATCCGATCGAGCAAATTATTCTTAAACGATCCTTTAATAATTCTAATAAACTCCCCTCGATATGCTTTACGACTCTAGCATTCGTAAAATAACAAGCATTTGTGCACGACGTACCAATACACGCATTGCTAACACGTTTCATGAATTAATGTTAATTTCTGATTCCAGATTATATTAATTATTACGGTTAAGTTTGCTAAATAAGTAAACACATTGACTAATCCGGTTCGGTCAATGCGATATTAACCTATTTTCACGCTCACTCGGTATACCAATCATCGGTACAGATACAAAAGAAAAAAGAAAGAGGGTCAAAAGATCTAATTTCCCGAATTAGCTGTTGATTCAGCCCGGAGTTCATTAGTCGCTCTCTGCTCCAGATGTCTGAAATGGGAAAAATTAATAAGCGAGAGAGACGAAATATCTCTCGCACCCTTTGAAAAAAGAACTCATGCATGACTTACGAAACGAATGAAGCCGAGCCGAGGATAGACTCGGCGTTATCGATTTCACAGTAGAATTCAAGCAGAAAAATGAAGAGGCTTCGTTTGCCATTTATCGCTTATTATTTCCAGAGCCGTTCGCGTTTCAAAGGTTAAAGAGTTTGCATCGTGATCAATGAGGATACGTTGTTTTGATCCTGTTGATGGACTTGAGTGGTGGGATATAGCGGAAAGGTGTTCCAGATGATGATGAAGTTGGGTGGGTTTGATAAGAAGAAAAGCTTCTGGAGGCGTGGGAGAGGAAAGATAGGAACCTGATCGTGTTCACACGATATACTTTTAACAGGGATTGGTTTTCTTTGTTTTGGCACTATATATACATATATATATATGCACGCGTATATAGAGGAATTCCGGTAGGACCGGTCGGCGTTTTCTTAATGCCATCCTGCATCCTTGGTTGGTCTCTCTTCTTGGCCAATCCTACAGGTTGATCGCTTATTCGCGCCGTATAACGAAGACGACGACGACAAAGTAGAGGAAGAAGAAGAAGAAGAGGAGCAACAAGCGAGATCTCTCACACGCGTACGCATCTGTTTCTCTGTGCCGCCGCGTCGCATCGCGTCGCGTCGCTTGAGATGCGAAAGTACAGAACCGACATGAACCGTCGTGGATCGAGCGTGCAGCGAGCTATATCTCCTCGGTGATCTTGTCCAAGCTGCTTGCTTTCAGTAATTTCACGTATGTACCTGCTGCACGAATCCACCTCCATATCGACATTTCAATGGGAATCTATAAGCTATCGCACGAAACGTATTTGATGAGTCCGGAGAAAAGCGGCAACACTTATAGGGAAACGTCATTATTCCATTTCGCATTTGCCCCGGGTCGAAGGTCACCCTATCATCCCGACTCATCTCGGCATTCTATTACATTACATTAACGTAACGGAGCAAATCGTCTGAAAAGTAAAACATCCGTTTTACAATATATACCGTTCCTTTCTCGACGCTTAACACGTCATTCTTTAGAATTTATTCATCTTTTTGCCTGGAATTACCGATGATTCTTCTCAACGACGTTTCATTCTTATTAATTCCATCAAATACTCTTTGTAAGTGTGTATGTAGGGCAAGTGGGAATTTTTTCGAATTCGATAAGATATCGAGATAAATTGTTCGAGATAATAGCTTGTAGTGTGTTTCTTCGTTTGAATCAGATATGGTTTCCTTTAAATTATTATGTTACACCTACATATACAGTAGTTATCAAAGTGTGAGATTAAATAATGTATCGTTGCACGTGACTTCGTATCAAACAAACTTCATCCGCTTCTTCGATGTTTTTATTATCCATCGAGTATACGAGACTCGTTTATTCGCTATGTGGAAAAGTAATACTAATAAGTGTAATTAATCATTGTCAGCTGTGATTGAAATAATAAATCGATGATAATTAGATAAGAACGATGAGAAAGTGTGAATTGTTACTGCATACTAGCATAAGAAAGGTAATATATTAATTAGCCTTTTTTCGTCAACATGTATACAGCTAGCACTATTATAATAACGCTGTAAGTGTATATACATATATGTATGTATATATATATATATATATATATATATATATATATATTTGTGAAATCAAACTTTCATAATTGACCTTAATAATGATTTTAGCCTATTTGACTACGAGTATAACTTCGTATAAAGGACATTAAAACAATATTTGTTGCAGTCAACAACTAACATTGCGTATTTGATTGGCCTGTACGTGTAGGTCGTGTTCGAAATATTTAACTACCCATCTTCCCCCCCCCCCCCCTGTCCACCCTTCTCAATCCAGTGAAATAAATGAAAAATTCTGTGCAACTTTTGCAATAATATGTAAATAGCCCATATCCAACGACTGATATCTTAATCGAGGCATCTTTCATCACTTTCAGTTTTATCGAAGAATTCCTAATCCACTAATGAGCCTAACGAAGCTTCTTAAAGAGATCGAGGTACCGTTATTCGATCGTGTAGGTGGGGAACGGATCGTAATAGGTTTTGATTAATGAAATAACAATAATAATAATAATGATAGTATACACCAGAGTCGTTTGAGCATTAAAAATGAAGATAAGGTAATTTTTGGACCTGGATTTGATAGCGCATATTTTTTTCGAGCAACTGGTTTGATCGAGCTGAAAAAAAGGGGAGAAGAGGAGCGTTTGAACCGGTCGTCGATCCTCGTGTCTAATAGTTGGAGGAATGCGAATTCTACGGTTGCTGCGGTGGTGGCGATGGTGATGGCGATGGAGATGGCGACGGCGAAGGTTCTGCAATAGCAACAATTAGGACGCCGCCGTCACGGTGAATAGAACTGGAATAACCGATGGAATCAAGAGGAAGCTGGACGATTGGCTCGGCTCTCGATCGTTTATTCCTCGTCGAACACAGAAATGCGGCTAAGAATCTGCACGAGAAAAAAGACCGAAATACACCGTGTAAAACTGCCCTATTTATTAATTGTACCCAGCGTTTTCATCATCTTACAGAACATTCTGCTAATGCAATTTTACTTTTTCATTATTCCCAGAGACTATCTTTGAATTTTATATGTAATTCTCTAGAAAGAAAAAATGTTAGAACAATGGATGAAAGTACAGCGCGAATGTTCTTTGTCTCTCTTCCTTTATCTATTTAAAAATACTCAGTTGTTATCTCTTCGCATGTAACTCCCTTTCACAAAATTTTCTTCTCTCTGAATTATCTCTGTATTATATTCAAACAATTTTTATGTAAACATTTCTATAAAGCTAAGTACTTTAACAATCCCTCGGTACAGTATACTCACCTCCCTTTGCGTTTTCACCACTTGTGTTAATTAACACGGCAAAATTTCAATTCATGTGCGTAGAAAAAATATACTCTAATTAGCACGTGCATCATAATAGAAAAATGTAACAGATTTTATTTAAAATTTTTAGTAAAAATTTTTACTATGTTAGAGCGTTGAAAAATTGGTAATTGAAAATTTAATTAGTTAAATGTTTTCTAGGCGAACCTCGTGCAATTGTTTGTACATATGAATTTCAGCTCGACATTTTATATATGCTTAATAGTTATATTTAGGCTTCGACATTGGTATGCGTAATATTGGTGTCCGTGTGCACGAAGTGTACAATGGGGTCGGTCGAGCGTTACCAAATTGTAATTACCTTAATTCTATAGACGATATGGTATAGATTTACTCATTATATATACATGTATATAGGTATATACACTTGGCAACTTGATATCGACCCGAAAACCCTAAACTGAATATAAAAGGCCTAGAAACTTTATTGCTTTTATTCATATCTACAAAATTATTACTGTTCGAAATTTTCAAAACTCACGCCTTATTATTGTGCATTTGCTAAACCGAACCACACAATCACGAGGTTTGGATTATTCGAACTTCAAGCAGCATATTCGATAGCTTATGTTAAACAATGTAGCAAAAGCAACAAAATTCACAATGAATTCCACCCAGAATCAATCCCTTCATCCAGGATTTTGGGGTCAGCATCGACTATTAAAATTGAGAGGGTTCCTTTTTTAAAAGGTTAACAATACAGTACTAGATATTTCATGGTAAAGTAGTGTGAAGAATATTTGTCAAGTTGCAACATGGGAATATATAATGGATGACACATATTATAAGAAGTAAAGATTAATTTGTGTGTGTGTGTGTGTGTATGGTGGAAGAGCAGTATGTAGATTGCAGAGTGCGGTAGCGGAAGTAGAAGAAAAGGGGTATCTCTGTTGGATGATCTTGGATGGGTAGGTCGTGGCTGTGGCGGTTGTGAAGCCGGTCGGTCCAGTGCAACCGGTCTTGGAGTCTCAGCGCGCTACCTACTTCTCATCAGAATGCTAAAGCATCTAACGAGCTGACATGTTCGGCTGATGAGGATTGCTTGCCATTATCTACAGTGGCTCCATCGAGGGTCACTGCCTGACATTGCGCGCCCTTCATCCTCCCCCCTCCTTTACGTCATATCTTCCATCGTAGCCACTCGCTCATTTCAGGCCTTCCCGACACGTTAAAACCTCGCGTTTTATACCCTTTAGCACTTAAACTCTGCCACCACGCGACACCACTCGTAATAGCAATAAACAATATTATAATATCATTAACTGGTTGCTCGCTGCACGAGGAGTAAAAAAACCAGGACGAGATAATACAGAGATGGACGAGTCGAGGAAATGGCATTTTTTTGCTGTCTGGGAGGAAGTTTAACTTTTCGTCATGTGATCTTCCCGTGGCTAATTATAATCAGTAAATTCGTGCAATTACATCTTCCAGCGAAAAAGAATGTGCCGAGGGAGGAAAGAGATGTGTGGGATGACGATGAGGCAAAATAGCGGGAGAGATATGTGCGTAGAGGGCACCGGATGCTTTCAGGGAGGCGTTTACGTCGCCAGGAGCCGTGACCGTGATATGCCACGTAGGTATATAGGAGATAAAAACCTCTTGCGTTATTGTATGTTATATTTAGAGGATACCAACTTCTTCTTTGTCTTTGATTCTCGTTCTTATACACGCATGGCGATATTCTGCCATCGGTGTATAAAGTGAAAATAAAAGTCGTGCTTTTAATTTCATCACTCGCGTATTCACTAGAGAATTATTTTCACAAGATTCCTTTCTGGTTTATTGTAATTTTAACATGAATTTTGGGTCGAGGCACGATGACGAGTTTTTCATTTGAAAAATTGATCAAGTAAACAGATTAATTCTATATCGGAGAATTATCGTAAAGGATTACATTGATTTAATATATTTGATATAAATAAACGCGAGGTATGGTAAAATAGGAAAAACCGTAGAAGGATTTCCAGGTCAAGCTGTCCTCTTCTTTATCAAAACCATCGATTGCACACGCGGAACGTGGCGATCCAGCAGATCCAGCCAGATCTTGGGACCGATCGAGTCTCGCGTTCTACATGTGACACATCCGTTACCAGCGCCAATCGGAAGTCGTTCCAAGTAGAATAGACGCGTTCCAAGTCAGCCAATATATAAGCTGTATGAGACACACAGCTTTAATGAATACCAATTAATCAATAACCCAATTAATCCCTCCCCCCAATGACTTCATCTATGCACATTGATGACTGCAAATCTTAGGCCTCCCTGGTAAAATTTAGTGCCTTCGATAATTGCTTTTCTCCGTTTCGTTATTAATATTTTTAATAAGAACCAATAACAAGACGATCTTTACATCAGCTGATATATAAGCTTCATAAGAAATTGTTCAAATTAATACTAATTCACCACGATATCTCATTCACTCCCCCCTCCCTTGACTATTATATCTTACACATAAATTTATGCAAATCACAGAGTCCAATATATAAAATATTGTGTTTGAAATACCTGTGTTTTTCTCTATTTTATTATTAATAATATTAATAAAGATCAATAACAAGATCTGCAAATTAGTTGATATATAAATTATATACATAAGAAATTGTGCTTAAATCAATACCAATTAAACGACAACCTATTTATTTTCTTCCCTCTCCCCCAATCAATAAATCTACGTATATCAAATCTCTTTAATATTTCAATGTTTGCAACAACAGATTTTCTCTATTTTATAATAGATAAATTATTAGTAAGTATCAATAACGAAACGATCGCGACAAAACGGACACCTATATGTTTTCAAGGTTAAGGAAAAGAATGGTGGGAAAACTGCAGCTGGAAAGATTAAAATCTTATACGGGTATTGGTTTTTATTGGATTGAAAGTAGATTAATGCGCTATAGTTTACACTCAACTGGAATGAGATACAGCAAATGCATGGCACACGTGGCAGGAATTCTCTCGGAACACATTGCATTGCCTTCCAACCATGTCGGATTTCGATATGCGAGTTCATTTGTTAATAATATTGTATTCTTCAGCAAAATAATTATCGTTTTAATATGACTAAAGCTGTACGTTAAATTACAAGGAATAATTGATGAATAGTTTTGATAAATTTAGTTTAACTCTCGCTTCAGCAATTAATTTACATTTGAGTACAAGCGTCATACGTAGGTTTGCATTGAATTTTATTCACTCGTAAGTGTAACAAAGCCAAATAGTCACGTAACACACTCGGGCACGCGCGTTCACTATCGCGGGCTTGCTACGTGTATGCGTGCCTCGTCATAACTCGCGATTCCTGACCTACTCGACGCCTTCGTTTCCACTACGCCAATGCAAAGCATTGAAACCTTGAACCTCTGGCAAAATAATTCAGTCGGGAGCAACTGCATATTAAGCTCTATATATATAAATTAATTTTAATTACAATCTTGAATTTATACACTTTTTGCAGGATTATAATGGTCTAATATAATCAATGAACAATTAATTACAAATAAGAACATAGCACCTCCCTTATCAACGCCAGACACTTGAGATTAATCTCTATAAAAGAAAAACAATAATTGATGTTTTCTTTCAGTCAATTAATTTGTAAAATTGTTACATCGCTGCAAGACTAGATTTGCTTGAATAAGCGAATAGATAAGCTTGAGTTGATACGAGTCGGATCATTGGATAGAGTATAAATACGTTTTGGAGAATTTTTCACAGGAGGGGGGAGGGGTGGGGGTGATCGAGAGGCGCGTAAGTGCGTGTGGCTGACGTTCGCTCGATGTAAGCCAACCGATTCTGCTTGGTTTGGCGTATAACTTCTTGAGATCTAGCGTAGATACCGATGGGCGCCGATGGGAACTAGAGCAATTTCATGCTCGATACATTTTTCTACTGTCATTGTGTGGGAGAAAGAAAGAGTGAGAGAGGAGGGGGGGGGGGGGAGGCTTGCTCTTTTGCACAACTTGCTTTCTTTCTCTCACTCTCCTCTACCACCACGTATTTATCTCGAGGGATTAACCGCCGCAACCGTTTCACTCATTTCATTTGTTCCGCAAGAAAGAAACATGTGGTTGTATAAAAACTATATTGGTTCTTCGTATACATTTAATACCTGTTTTACGCTCTGGCTCTGAATGAAAAATTATTGATCATTCCAATTAAAGGAGAGAAAATTTATCGAGTTATATCTAAAGGTACATATAAACGTTATTGGAAATGGATTTTCTTGAAGCTTCATTGATTATTTATTATGATTGTTATTACGTATATATGTTTAATACTGGATACTCGATGGTACTAGATCTTCGTGTGCCACATAAAAGCAGGATAGGAGAGGATAAGAAAGAGATTAACGCGTTATACAAGAGGATAAGTAGGGGATCAGCTTCGGAATTCTCGTCTTGTGGCAAAGCTCCGCTGAGAACTTTCGTTTCACGACGATCCAAACAAACAAAAGTAGCATCGATGCATTTTAAAATGCGTGCACTTTTCCTGCTGCTAACAACGGACACGTGATTCTTTCATTTTCACGCTTATACCAGCGTACCGAGCTTTCTCTCCATTCAATTCTTATAATTATTTACATTTTTTCCATAAATTAGGTATAACAACATCAAGGATAGTCGATCCTTCTTAAAAAAATAATTTCAGGCTTTACGGGATTTGTTGTGTAAATTCGTACCACGTGTACTATGATGTATTAAGATTTAATTAAAATTTATTTCGGTAGAAGGAAATAAATATAAATTGTTGACGTATTTATGACTCGATGAAAGAGCTTACTTATCGTTATGAAGAATCTCCAGGTTTAATATAATGTAGGAAGATTGTAGGACGTTATTCCTCCACAACTTTCGCTCGGCAATTCTCCACACACTCTACTTTACCTTCAGCCGATGGACCGAATAAACGAGATTTATCTTTCCTTTCAATTATGAGATTTCTTAGGCCTAATGCAATATATTTAATGAACGTTTAAATGTAAAAGTGAAACCTATCTGCCTCCTATATATATATATATATATATATATATATATGCAACGTTAAACATTTGACGTAATAATCAAAGGAGCAGAAGCAGTTTGTATATACTTATGATGAGAGATCAAATGAAATTGGATAGAACTACGGTGACACTCAATAGCCTTTGTGACAAAGTTTAATCAAGAAGATAGTTCTGTATACCCTGCTTTGTCAAAGATTGAATCTATATATTTCTATATAGATCAAGAGAAAATCCTCTTCCAAGAAACAAACAAAAGTTAAGAGCATTTTGCCACGGACAAATATTTAAATCAATTATTGCTTTACGATTTTCTTTACTATCGGTATTATCCATAGAGAGCGTACACTGAACGTCGATTGGTAGGAGAAGTTTGTGGTCGATTCGGCATAAAAGTAATAATTTGGAATAGCTCGCGAGACCGCGAAGAAGACAGTTTCCATTCGATACGGTTAAAAGCATTCATGCATGTGCATGCTTCAACGCCAACAGTCGATTTCCAGTGGCGAACCGCAAATACAACATTACCCCTTCTCAGCATTCTGCACAAGCTGGTAGAAAGAGCGACTGAAAAAGCAAAAAAAGAAAGCATTTCAGCACGAGACATTGGATGTATAGGATCATTAGCCGCACAGACGCAAACACGCGAGAAAAACACGCGTGTACATATACTCGTATGTATATATAATAAGGGTGAATAAAAATGACGAGTGGTGCGGTAAAAATGGCGAATGTGTAATATTTCATAATTGAAGAAGGCGCGATCGTGGTGGTAGCTCGCGCGCGTGAAGCAGAGAAGGCGAGAGGAGGAAGAGGAAGAGGAAGACTCGAGGTGGTAGCGAGCAGGGAAACGAGTGGCTCGAGTGCAGAGCGAGGAAGCGAGCGAGTATTAAGAGCGGGCACGAGTCGCGAGGATTGGCGGAGATGCGGCCTAGGATTCCGAACGTAGTCGAGCGGTTTCTGGTTGGTTGGTAAGTGGGACTAGCGGGGACTCATAGGCAGGACCCCTCCTACGAGAAGCCGCAGTCTTACTCGAACCCCGAACCCATCATCGCGCGGGTTACCTGACCAACGCACGCACCACCTATTTCTTCTCTTCTCTTCTTCTTCTTCCTCTTCCTCCTTTTCTCTATCTCTCTCTCTCTCTCTCTCTCTCTTCTTTTTCTTCCTCTCTTCTCCTCTTCCTCTTCTCCGCCCTCGCACAAGCTCGTCGCTTCGCGTCTCCGTACGTCGTCGCGTCCTCGCGACCTCCGACCGCATCGAAGAGTCGCTCAGCGCGCGCGCGCGCGCCTCGCGAGTTTCGCGCGATTTTCCGCCTCCGATTGAAATCCTGCGGACCGAGTGTGATCCTTTCTTACACGGAGGAACGCGCGATATAACCTCCTTCTTCGCCTTTCGAGGGAAAAGTGTCGCGAGCAGCGAGGGGAGCAGGAGGAGGTGGGAGCTTCTTCCGCCTGACCTTGGGCTCGATCCGAAGGACGATTCAGATACGACGCCCTGTCCTTCGGATCCTTTCGAACCTCCACGGAATAAACGCGGCAAACTTGTCCTCTCAAGGACTTGGACAGTGTTCCAGGAAAACTCGTTCTTTTCAGGAGGCGAACTATTACCTATATCGTGCTTCAATTCCACCTTTCGCGCAGGTAAACTTTTCTTAACAATTTTTCTATCTACATAAATGTATATATATATGCACAGTAGGATGTTGAAAATGAAATATTTATCATTGGAAATTGAATGATTCTATCTTTGTGTGCTGATATTCGTATAGTGTAGTACATGGATTTTACCTATAAAGAGTACAGAGTGAATTGAACTGAAATGTTAACGAATCAATTTCCCGCATTGTATTATAGTGGCTGCTCCCGTAGGAAGTAGCGTGTCTTTGTGGCTGTATCGTAAGATCGTCATTTGTTCTATCGATTTCCGTACACGTGTATCACGAACACACGTTTCTGCTCTACCGTGTCGAATCCCTATCAGACGAAACATTGTTCGTACACGATGCACGTTTATAAACGTTTCCAAGAGAAAATTTGGTCACGAGAGATTTTCTCTTTTCAGGAGAACGATATATTTATTGGGCGAAAGTAGCTTCTTATTATTAAGAGCAATGCGTATTCGGTGAAGAATGGATCTTGCGTGTATGTGTATGTGTGTGCGTGTAATTGCATTTACAACGTGCGTTGACCGGTAATGCAGGCCAAGAACCGCTGCTGAAAATCTCTCGCGGATGATTTTATCAGGGAGCGGAAATTTATCGGTTTATATATATACAGGGTGAGGCACTTAAGCCGCCCCAGAATATGGATGCAGAAAGGTGCGTATCTCTTCACCTATAAAAGATATTCAATTTTTGCATAGAACCTTTCTGAAAGCAAATAACAAGAGGCTTCGAAAATGTCCTATGGAAAAATTGAATATCTGTTATAGTTAAAGAGATACACCTCTTTCGGCATTCGTATTCTGGGGCGGCTTAAGTGCCTCACCCTGTATATATATATAAAAATGGGAAAATTGTGTAGGTTTTCTTGGATTGCTTTCCACCTTTTTGCTATACCGTATTATTACATTTCCTTCTTAAATTAATTTTCCTTTTTTTATCCTGTAAATTTTCCAATTCCGACATTTGTCGCGTTAACGTCAAAAAATCATTTTAAAGTTTGATGAGTATATCCGATAGGATAATTATTCATAGTCGGGAAATTGTTCGGTACGAAGGTATATATATATATGTACGAATCGATAAAAAACTTGCACTGGTTTTTGTCACTTATTTTACACCTTATCGTTACCTTATTTTAAGAGTTTCCATTTGTTATAAATTCATTTGGTACTTTTTATTCAGTGAATTATAAAAAACCCTCCATTTATCGCGTTAGTATGGCAACATTGTTTTAGATTGTAACGAGTATATCCGAAAGAAAGAGGATTATTGGTAGTGAGGAAATTATTGAGGATTTTTTGCGGAGGAGCAAAAGAGAAGTGAGAATCCGGTAAATTAGCGGGTAGGTGGGTGGGCCCTCTTTATACTTCTCCCGCGCTTCTTGGGGTAACAAGATATTTCTTAGAATGACGTTTCGATCACGATCAAGATTGCTAGTTTCTTGTCCGTCTCCACTTTTTTCCCGCCCTTTTCTTCTATTTATTCCATCCGCCTCGCTCGATTCTTGAAAAAGCTTTCGTTCCGGTTGACCAGACTGCATAAATTCTATTCGCCTTTGTAATTGCATCAACTCCATCGGAACCCTCCGTTCTCAAATCCATTTTATTTCCAGCGATAGGCCGAAGCGACAGTCACGACTTGCGCCACCATTAGAATCGCGATTAGAAGCGAAAAGAGGCGCTCTCTCGGTGCACCTTTACCCTCGCGAATTCCACGTTGAGATGCCTCGTCCCTCCGCGTAATTATCCTCCGAACCTCTACTAAAATCAGTTTAGAGGACTTTTTCTTTTCAAATAAACGGTCATTTGGCATAAATAGCTATTTCCGTGTGTTTTGCAGCCTCGGTAAACGTTTGCCAATGTCTCGTGAAAACGCGTACAGCCGATTTGGCGAAGGTCCGTTATGTCGGCCAGCTGCGCTGCGCGCCGTGGAAACCGGCAGCAGCGTAAAATGCCTCTATGCCTACCTTCCCCGTCTCTCTCTCTCTCTCTCTCTCTCTCTCTCTCTCTCTCCATATATATATATATACCTACGCTAACCGTAAAAACCTCCAGAATCGTGTTTATTAACGAGCCGTGCAACGAGGATAATTACTGTGATTTTGGTAATCTTCCAAACTAGCCAAACTAATAGCTGGCTATTCTGCAGTTTCCTTTCCTGGACTAGTAAAGCGAGGGATATAAGCACGCTGCGCAATTACTGTGGACTCTATGGCGCACGGTAACATCATGGCCGATCAGCAAACTTCCTATTCCCTACTGTCTCGCGTGTCCTTGACTACTTTTTGCCCCTTGAAGAATGCCCCACAAACGCCTCTCCCCCTATCCCACTGCGAGAAAACTGCGCAATCTCGCGTTGGTGTGCTAAAAACTTGAGATTCGAGTGCACGCGCTTATACCGGACAAATGATATTGCTTCGAGTACGTATATAAGTACGGGAAACTCGATGCGGAGCATTTTTCTACGTTTTCATCCCAATTGGCTTCTTTCTACCATGCACCTATATGTAAAACGAAACGTTTACAGCTCTCTGTTTCTATCAAACACAGCCTTAAATGCTCTCACGCAATTTTTTCCTCTTATCTCCGTGAGTTACGCGATGTGACGTTGAAAGTAAAAATTCTGCTCTGGAGGAGCACACACACATATATATATATATATATATATACGAATCTTGTTATCTCAATCAGCTAAGCTTCCAAGAAAATAAATATACGGTATAACTGTGGCGGATTCGTATCGTGCGGTGATTTCTCACGCAGATCCCCCCCCCCCCTCTCTCACCTAAAGATTCTCGTGGCCCATCCGGAACAATCGTCATTCTGTGACTCGCGCGAATATTCTCACTCGCGCGATACACCAGACCAATATTTATTTCACGCAGATAGATAATCAAGTATCGCGCTACAGCGCTGTTGTTGTTACAATCGTCATTCTGCGATTCGCTCGAATATTCTCACTGGCGCGATGCCAGAAAGATATTTATTTCGCGCTGATAGATAATCGGGTATTGTACAGCGCTATTACTCCGCTTGATAAATGGATATTGTATAAAAGCTTCAATTTTCTACCGTCTAATTTCTGCAGAGATTTGCAGCTACCTAGGAGTCTCATTGGCGAGCAAACAATGAGATTTTAAATGTTGCTTTACGAGGGTATTGTTTAATAGTGGCGAGAGGAAGAAACGGCAGAAAATCTGCCAGGTAAACCAGCTCGAAGCCATATGTAAATCTCTTTTGAGTTTAAATCAGCCGCTGGATAGACGTAAGTGGGTAATGCTTACGCGCGTTTCTTCGCGGTCATTCAAGAGCAGTAAAACCTCTCGTAAAAATATGCTAAATTGCTGGAGCTTCTGATAATATCTTTCTTCTTGCTTTTTATCTCATTTACATTTCTTCATTGAAAAACTCGATAACTATTTTCTCCTTTCCCTCCGTTGAGATCCAAGGGAGGGGGGGGGGGGAGGAGCGGAGCTACGATCGAAGGTGGAATCGTTGAGTGAACAAATAAATAAAGAGGGAGGGGGGAGGGGAAAGGGCGAGCCTGGGATGACGTATGTCACTCCGAAATGAAAGAAGGCGAGAATCGTGATGAATGAGTTTAAGGGGGAGGGGGGAGGGGGGGGTGTGAGAGGAACACGAGGTCCGAGAGAAATGATTAATTAAAGAAACATGAAAGGTAGGAATCGCGAGTGTAACAGTAAAGAAGATCCTGTGTCGTCGGTACTCGTGGTTGTAGATAAATCACGAGGCAAAAGCGTGTCGTGGCTTTCCCTGCTCCTTTGGTCCGCTTATTCTGGTCCTCCGCTACCGACCGTGTGTTGGACCAATGCGAGATACGGTGGTTGCTCGCCTCGTACTGCGCGCCACGGGCTTTAATGAATACTACCGAGATTGCTGGCCGTGATCAATCGAAACCATAGCCCGTGGTCCTGTGATTCCGTACCTTGGCGGCTCGTTTAATATACATATATATACCCAACGCGTCAGTCGAGCCAAGTACGCGACCTTGCAATTGCGCGCCTTCGCTCAACTTGTCTTCTCTTCATGTCCGTTTCTTATTACGGTGAGAGAAAGGGAGGAGGGGGAAGGGGGAGGGGGGGGGGGGGGTAGTAGAAGTAACGGCCCCGCGAGGAATGTACCGGCTCTGTGACCCAATTCTGCCACCACTAGCACCTTCCACTGTCGCGAGGCAAGCTAATTATCATTGCATCTCTAATGTCGAATGAAGAAAAGCTCCGTCGAATCTTTCCTCTGTAATTATTTCTCTTTCCTAACCGGATCTATCAGCCAGGCGGAAGTTCCCATACCGTTAATATGGAGCTTCTTAAATGTTCCACTGTATCGACTGCACAAGCTTCGCTTTTCTTCGTTTCTCTCACTAACGGAAGGAAATACGTTTTCCATCTTAAATAAAGGTCTCTCGCTGTTACACGTGCAGAATATTTTGCTTTACTCTCGAGGAACAAAGAATTTTTATTTCTGTATGATTCCAGACTTTTTTTTTCCTCTATCGAGATCGAGTGAAAAGAGTTTATTAAATAAGAAGATTTGGTGTTAGGGAATTAGCAGTAGAAGAAATTATTTGTTCCAGTGTTGCCAAATTCGAGGCTTTCGACGCGAAAATAGAGGAAAACTCGAACGAGTATATATACGTAGCATCTCGATTTATGATACTTGATATATATATATATATGCTATACAGGAAGTCTTTTACCGTTAATGAACTTTGTATTTCCGCTTCAATTCTCCTTACGTATCTAATCACAGTTATATTGGATGTTTAATAATTGTATACCTTGTATGAGCGCTGTTTCGCGTTTATCGAGTTTCTCACGTAAATGAAGCAGTGGAGACTCGCGAATGTTTGCAAATTTTTATATTCTTTCCGCTACGACTCGAGATGGTTTTCATGGGTGTAGAAAATTTCAACGCGTAAAATAAACTCGTGACACGCGTTACACATGGAAAATTTCTATCGAGTATAAGAGGGAGGGGGGGGGGGGGGTTGGTTTGAAAGGGGAAGCAAACGGAAAAGGAGAATCGACGCGGTTACACGCGAGACGAGGATGATAATAACGAAGGCTGGCGTAAAAATAGCTTCTAGCCGCGAGTAATAAAGTAGATAATAATGTATAGCATTAAATAGGAGAAGGCAAGCTGTTACGTTCTAGCGGAGGTACATGCAGCAAGTCTGGGCTATGGAGCATCGCGGTATGATTTATCGCTAATTAAGTCGGTTCGCGATTAAGGACCGTAAGGGATACCGATAAAAATCACTGCGAAGGAAGAGAGCAGTGTGCGCGCGGCACGGCGCGCGGATTGTGTCGAAGGAAAGTGCGCTTGAATTTCCCTGGAGAAAGACGCTTCATGGTGAAAAAAATTGCGTTACCGTTAAGGGAACCCCGTAACGTAACCACTCTTCGTGGTCCACGTATGTTGGAGCATCCTTCGTCCGACGTGAAGCGTGTGATATTTCGTACATTTTTCAGAGGAAAACTTCATCTCCGCGAAAATTCCTGTATTTATTTCCATTAAAAACTTGTGCCAACTGTAATAAGTTTTAGATCAATCGTGTAAAACCTCGTTGAATTTTGTTCGCTTTGAACGTCATTCGAGCGAAATTTTTCTTTCGAGGTTATGGTGTACAAATTTGTTTCGCGAGATAATGGTGTCTCGCTTTATTATTATTATGCATATATATATATATATACGTAAGAAGTATTTTGATACCAAGAAGCTGTTAGAGCGTAGCTGTAGCGAGAAAAAGCGCGCGTGAGATTCGTTTCATTTATGAAATACCGTTAAGGGGGGCCCGTAAAGTTTCTCACTGGTCCAGACCGGACCGGTGGTGTCTATGCTCGCTATGGCCAGACGAATGAACAGCTGAATGGGGAAACGGGAAACGCGAGAAAAGTGGTATTCGAAATTCGGAACGGGATCCTGAAGAATTTTATAATCCAGTAGATTTTTGCAGTGGAGGAGCGATATGTGCGAGCCAAGTGCAGGAGAGAGGCCTAGATTTTCAATAGTCGAGATGCCGGTCACCGGCCACCCGGTATTCCAGGCATCGAATAAGCCTCGTGGCGATCCTCGTCCGCTCTAAAAAGGCTAATTCAATGTAAGCGTTGCGTTCGAAGCGACTAGTCGAGCCGCGCTCGCCCATCTATCGAACCTCCCTACCGAGAGAAGACGAAGAGAGATTTGTAGGATACGCTTCATCGGTCTACCGTTTCCAGCCAACTTCCTTCCAATTCCTCTTCCTCTTCCTCCCTACATTAGTCATCTGGCTACTCTAATTCCCCGATAGCCCACAATGTTCAAAGGACGTACTCGATGTGTCCAATGAATGCATGAGGATATTTTCAGAGCGTTCCAAGGATATCCCTAGGGTATTCGTGTTATTGGGCTTACCGTATTTTAATACGCGGAGAATCATCCTTTCGAAGAAACTCAAAGCTTCGGCAAATTTACGCTCGGCTCGCTTGGAAAAAAGTTCCTTCGAGAGTCCAATCGTAACTATATGTATATGTGTATATTGAGAAACCTGATTTGACGGAGAAACGACTCTCGTGGACTCCATATAGAATAAAGAGTTCTTTTGTGTCTCGTACAAGAGCGTCCCGCGTTTATATGACGTAATCGAAACGGTTGGCTGCTCGATGCGTGCTGCTTGCATGGCGCATCGAAGAAACGGTACCTCCAAGCCATAAGTGCAATCGACTGTCGCGTGCTGTTACGCGAACGCCAATTTATAGTCCGATCGATCCTATAGCCATATCTTCGAGCTGCAACGCCTCTTTCGCGAAGAGAGAGAGAGAGAGAGAGAGAGAGAGAGAGAGAGAGAGGAGAAAATCTCGTTGTGACAGTCTTGCTCAATGCAGTTGTATCTTTTGTTGTTTACAGAAGTGGAGTGGACAAGGGCAAAACGAGGGAAAGGAGAGAAGTGTGAGGTTAGAAAAAATGTCGGTTAGAGCGTGGAGTTTGTTGCTGGTTGTGACGCTGGCTGGATGCTTGGCGGTGCCAGCAACGCAGCAACAAGGACAGAGCAGCCGTGGTGCTGTGCGAGCAAAACAAACAACGCCCCTTCCTCCGAGCACATTGTCGTCATCCAACACGACTCCGCTCTCCTCCACGGTGACTCAAAAGCCTACCACTGCCAAATCCTCGTCGACTACCACCAAGCTCGCCACAAAGATTACCAACAAAACTATATCCAAATCCACCACCAAGACTACGAGCAAAACTACGCTGAAAAGCACTCCCAGCACCACGACGACAACCACGAGCACTACGACCACTAGAAAACCCCAGGAAGAATCCACAACTGGCGCGTCCACAACGTCCGTGAAGGAGACCCGGGAATCAACCGGAAAAATCCGTCCGCAAATTAAACTCACTACCAACTACACTAGCGCCAGTGAGGTAAGTGCACTCTCGGCGCGTCGAAGAAGCTGTACAGCGGTGCCCACAGTGGCCATAGTGGTGTTAGCGTGTATACAGAAATTTGTATCCATGCTTGTGTCCGATATGGAACTCGGCGCGTTTGCACACAATGCGCTCGAGTTTCACGCAAATTCCCCCAGTTTCCATTATACTTGATTAAATTGACGTGGCAGCCCAAGTTCGCGTCAATGGAAGCTCTCTCCTATATCTTCGCTCGAGATTAGTTCCATCTTGTACGTTAATTCAATGCTATCCGATACAGTCTAGTCCAATGGAAGTCCTTTCCTATCCGACTGACAGATCAATGCGGGGAAAACTCGATAAATCTGGCCAGGTAATATCGAGTCGCTCGTTTTTCGCAGCTTATACACGCTCTGGTATATATGACGTCACGGAAGCAAATTTCCGTTGGCACGGATTGAAAGAAGGAAGGACCGTGGCTTGATTAAAAGGAGCGTCTACTGATCGTGGTTAAGAGGATACGAGTAGGAGAACGATGGAGAAGGGCTTTAATGAGATAAGAGAAATGGGAATGGAAGGAGTGAAACGGGTGTAATATAGGTGGAAGGTGTTTTTGCTGGTGCGTTTGGTTTCCGGTTGAGCGAGTGCAATCAGGAATCAGGACTCGCGCATCCTTTGCGATATACGCCAACTTGTTTGGTTTTGATTTCCATCGTTCACACGTAAAGCTGGCACTGTGCGCTTCGCCGAGGGATACGTGCACGCACGCGCTTAATTATTGTGATTGCTGGCTCACGGAAGATCGCGGAAGATTTCTACGTTTTCCTTCTCGTAATCACTGGAGGAGTACAGATGAGCGCCCTCGCTTGTACAGATACGGCTGAGCCTTTGCGATAGGACATATATATATATATATATATATACGTTTTGCACAGGGAAAGACGAGAAGCAACGTTTGTTTATCCAACTGAAAAATCAGAATTAGGAGAGAAGAAACTCTGTGTAAGTATGTGTATATATATATATATATATATGTATACAGTAGCGTATATGGAAAATTGCAAGAGGGAAAAGTACACGAGTCGAGCGTTGGTATTAGGAAGAGTAAGAACGGCAAGAGCGACGGAAGAAACGTTGAAGGAGGTGGGGGAGGAAGGTTGAGGAGATCGTAGCACGTGGCGCTTGCTACTTTCCAGGTCGACCCGACCCATATGGCATTTTTTCACCAGCTTCTCGAACGCACTTGGTGAATCTGGGTCCCTTTCTACTTCCATCCCCTTCCTCTTCCCCTTCTCTAACCTTTCGTACTACGCCGGCAAGCTATGTGTATACACTTATATATATTTCTCTCTCTCTCTCTCTCCTCCATCCATCTCCACCAACGCTCTCTTCCATCGTTATGCAAACTGCTCCTTTTCGGATTGTTGAATCTCCGCATCGACTAATCGATCCTTCCTTAATCGTTCAACATACTCGGTTTCAAGGTAACCAGGCCATGCGACTTTATTAACGTTTCCCTCAAATTATACACCTTTATTATATAATTATTCCTTCAATTTTCCAACAATTAACCTACAGGCTAACTCTAACTTGCAATCGTCCTGTCAAATCCCTGCTAATAATTTCTTGATAATTCTTAAGTAAATAACCGTATAGATATATATATATATACCGGAAGTTGCACGAATCCTTCTCTCTCTCGTGCAAACCCTTTGGGAGATCCGTGAGGCTCTGGTAAAAGTTTAAAAATTGTAATTCAACCGTAGAGGTTTTTTGGACGAGATAAAAATTCTGGCGGACGTTTAACGGAATTTCGCGATAAGCTATGGTCACGGCTTCTTGAATATCTGGATTATCCATTAGGAGGATAACTCGACAGTGATACGGTTTCGCATGATTTGCTATAATTTACCAATCGCGCTGTATCATGTATCGAGTCGATTCACCGAACGGAATAATACGGACTAGAAATGAACAAATGTGATTATGATTGCGATTTTCACACGCGAGCAATTAAATCGCGCTATTCTTTCACGCTTATCAATCTCACGCAATTCTATCTTGGACATATATCTTACATTTTTATGAGTCGCTAAAAGAATAAAGTAAATTGTATTGTAATTTAGCAGGCTCCGAGATTCCTTTTAGATAAAATATAATTCATCTCGGAATCAGCATACTACATGACACGAGATATCCATCTCTGCTTACTCCAGCGTGGCCGAACAATCATGTTAAAGGCTCTATTTACTATTGTTCGCCGCTCCATCATTTTTTCTTCTCGAATTATCATTAATAGGATTTTTCCCTCTAAAAAAAATTCCGGTCTCGCGAGTGAGCCTCGTTCAATTATTGGCAACTGTATTCGCACAACCGCACGATTTAATTAATTCAAGGTGTTAATGAGACGCTGTTGCGGGCGTCGGAGTCAATCTATTTACATTTTTTAATGAAACCTCTTGCGGGAATATGTTGGAGCTGAGGAGGAAAGTTGAAAGGAACGGCGTGTAGGTTCGAGGGTGGCCACAGGTTGTGTTCTTGCAGCCATTATACCGTCCAAAGTGTGTCGGTGGCTCTTCCAGGTACGAGTCTGATACGCGTAAAGCACCTGCACCAACGCGACGCAAAAAATACCATATGCATGTATATATGCAAGTACCGTGTTTGCGTGCGAGATGAGTGGTGAATAAACGGTCGGTCTCTTCTTCTGCCACTCGAGCGAAACACATTACACGAAGTAGTGGCTATTCCAGCAGCATGGAGAGAGATATATTCGCCAGAGTACACTTGATCGGTCAACTATCGAAGCAAGCGAGCAAAGAGATAAGCGCGCGGTAAACCTTGTACAAATGACAAGTATTACTTCTAGCTCTGGCCCATTCCTATCGCGCGGACAATGAGAGGGAAAGAGAATCTTCTAAGAAACTCATGCTAATCCTTCAAAGATGGATACACTCGAGTTTAGCTATTACAACCTTATCCCACGCTCGATCGATTATTTTTATGCCATATCTTGCAGCAAATCCAATTTATCCTGCCGAAACACACAGCCTATAGTAAAAATAGGATCATTATAACTTTTAATACAAAACAATATTACTCTAAAAACTTTAAGTAATTCTTGCAAAAAAATGTACGAGACAAGGTACAACTAAGGAAAGTAGTGAAATCAATATTTTATGCACAGGCAATTTTAAGGCTGGTATATATATATATATATATATACGTATACGTGCTAGCAAGAAATAATGTCAATAAAAAAGTATCTGAAATTCTTATTAAGGAAGCAATTTTAGAAAAATCTTATTATAAACGATGAGAAGAAAATATTAAACACAACTAGTTTTAATCCTAGGAGGAAAATAGCTGTTATAGCTTTATCCCACGATGAATTGATTAAATTTTTCCAATTTTCCAGCAAATCGAATTACAGCAATTACCTTCTGATTTGCATATATCATAATTTGCAAGGTCGAGGTCTTCCTATCGAATTTGAAGATTACAAGGCACAGTATAGCGTGCTGTTGAATAAACGGTTTGGCGCGTCGGTGTAAGCGAAGCGTTCAAAGTACGGGAATTCGAGTTAAATATAGGCCCGAGTGAACTTCATCGGTCAAGCGCAAAGAGCCGAAGCGGAAGTGCACTCGTATTATACACTTCCACCTTGATAACGTTGAGTCGATTAGCCCTGAAGATCCCTGACGCGCAAAACTGTACTTGCCACGCGGCCAATAATTTCATGTTGGATTTAAAGCTCTCGACGAGATTCGTGCTTCGTTAATGCTGCTGCCTACTCCAAACGATCGATCAATCGCTTAATTGAAGCACTTACCTAGTCCTAAACATACTTTGCTGTACATATTGCTACGCTGAAGAGAGAAAGAGTTTTGTAAAGTATAGCGTCAGAAATGCAAATGCCTTTCGAACAAAGGGCAACAAATCCGTCTCGGCATCTGTTGCTGAAGAAGCGAAGAGTCTGTTTAAACCATTGGAGAGAGACAATGAAACAAGTGAGCGGGGGAGGGGGAGGGGGGGGGGGGAGCGAAAACAAAGAAGAAATAGGATACAAAGAAACGCGAAGCAAAGGGGCCTTGACGAGAATTGGATTGATCAAAGGAATGGGAGTTAATTGAAAATTAACTGGCGAATAAATAAATTTAATGAAAACAAATGGCATCCGCGAAGCTTTGCTTCGGATTTACGAGGAGAAAATTGTTCAGTTAAATCAATCGTTGAGAGATGGCGCGTTCAATGCGAATTCGTTGAAATAGGAAAACCGAGTGATCGTATAGGAATGAATACACTCGATCCAAACAACCTTCGCCGAGACTTCCCGGTCAAGTACAAGGGGATAGAAATAAAAGCGGACAGATGAAAGCTGGGAGAAAGGAAGAGGCGGTGAGGCGCGAGTCGGTCATGGTGGGAGAAGGAAAACGGAGAGAGAGAGAGAGAGAGAGAGAGAGAGAGAGAGAGATTAAATCTCGTCGTTGTCGTCGTCGTACTTTACCTAGTCGCGAATGCTGCGTTAGTATTGACATGATTATATACGTAAAGCGGCGTCCATAGCAGATATTATAATTTATCGCGTGAAACTCGTGTACCAATTGCAACGTGTCATTACCAAGAAATTACTCTGTACCAAATAAACCACTCGTCTCTCCACGAGGATGAATCCAGCTGCGCTCCTCGCACAAAATTCATTTATTCACAGAAACCATTCTAATGAAGTCATAGTAATTTGATTATTTAAACAAATTACCCAAGCTACGTGCACGCTTTAATGCAAAATAATAAAATTCTACGAAACGACGTTAGAATTATAATCGGTACAAGTACAACTCACTTATTATTTATTTTCGTCATTAACGACACTGTGGCAAAGGCCATTTTAATGAAACCATTGAAATAGGATCGTTTAAAAAAAAAATTATCCAAGATACTTCTATTTTCTGCATTAACAAAAATAATAAAATTCTGCAAAGTCACGTTACAATTATAATTATACACTATAGCTGTATAGCTGTAAGAAAATACTGTCGAGGAATTCGAGCATTACGAAAGAGTGCAGCGTTTCATATCTTAACCTTCATTAAGCTCCGTGTAATTTTTGCTGGCTGAGCGAGAGCTACCGAATAATCGCAGTGCACATTTTTCTTGCAAATTGACTGTGCAGCTTCATCATCCAGTGGAATAAAATTATTTTCAGTAGACGGATATGAATGTGGGGTGTGCGAAGCGGAATGGGAATTTGATTGATAACGCCTTGGCAATATATATATATATATATATAAGGATATACGAGGATATAACGAGGTGCGTATTGGATTTATTTGCCAGTGTGAACGCAGCTTATATAGAGTATTGCGTGAAGTAAGGTGGGGACGGAAGGTGGCAGAGAAGGTGAGGCACACAACTATGTAGACAGGCGTGTACGCATGCGGGATGAAAGTACATGGATAGATAGATAGATAGATAGATAGAGGCGATGCTTAGCGAAAAGGTATTACGGAGGAGAAGGCGCGCGGCGCGGCGCGGCGCGGCATTGCTCTCCTCGACCGTGATCTTGCTAATGTGATCACGTGGTCGTCGCTGAACGCGCTAGGTGCTACACAAAGGCACTTTCATGCAAGTCATTAGGATCTTCACGCGCGGCTTTAATGACCCTATTCTTTTTATCATCGTTCAGCAGCCAACGCTATAAGCCCGTTTGTCTCTACACGTGCGCTCCTCTCTCTCTCTCTCTCTGTGCCTTTCCAACTGTCTCTCTGTCCGCCTCTACTCATCTTTCACTCAACATCAGCCATAACTTCCTACTCCCCCGTGAAACTCCATAATACCAGGTCAGCCATTTGTTGATAAACTCCCATCAACCATTCGTATACTCCTTTTTAGACGAGTTTCTTTCTCTCTCTCGGTTAAACTCGAATCTAGCATTAATGCACTGTTTATATTATGCATGAGTTTTTTACACGAATCTCCCTTGGATAGATTTTTTAGTTTAACGAATGTTTCCGTAAAAGATTGGTATGGTATACAAGGTGGTCCACGTAACTCGATGCTTGAAAATAATTTAGAAAGCGTGCATTATAAACGTTTACACAATAGTTGCATAGTTTAAAAAGGTGCGTTACGTATTGCGCATTGGTATTTTTTATAATTAAAGGTATCTTTACATTTGAAGGTAAATGTATTTTGTAATGGGTTTGGTTTTAGCAGTTTGTTCGCCATTGTTACGTATATACATATAAAGTCCTTTAGCTGTTTATATAATTTGAAATTAAAAACACCTAATTACCAAGCAGATTAAATGGTAAATTAATGCCGAAGGGCTTTGGAAAACTCTCGAGATAAGCTACAAAAATATGCAATCAAAATGTAGGTTACTGGCTAAAAAAACAAAAGGTGACCTTGATATCTCCGAAACACCTTCATCCATTAAAAAATTATGTAACACGTCACTCCGAACTATGCAATTATAGAGTAAATATTTTGTTTATCGATACATACGCTCGAAATTATTTTCGATATTCATGTTACGTGTACCACCCTGTATACACGTAATCATACGGGCCTCACTTTCACGATGACCCGAGGGCAACGAAATTTTTGCACGTGGCCGGCACATGGAGCGCGTCACGGTACTCGCAAACAATGGACCTACAAAACTGGACAATGAAAAGCCGAGAAAGCGAGGAAAGTGTCGACCGGGCCACGAGAAAACAATTTCCTGCCAACTACTAAGCATTGGACTGCAAAATGTATACACTCAAATTTCCCTCTTTATGCGGATTTCTCGTATAGATGAATAATTAATAGCGCTGTGGTACTCGAGAGATGGTTTTGCGTTGTGCTTACAAAATTCTAAACTACCAAAAGGATATTCTAATAATATTTAGATTTTTACTTCTGTTTTTCCTGATTTAATCATAACAAATGTATCTCGGTTTAAATTCGCGGTTTTTTATTACATGAAAATGTCATTGAGATTTTTCTAGTATGATTATCAAGATTTACATATGTGAAAACAAATTAAAGTATTATAAACTAGAAAAGGTATATGCTAGTGAGATTATGTATTTAGCTTAATTTTTTTTAAACGTATATAATCATAACAAATCCATCTCAGTTTAAATTCGCATTTTATTTCATGAAAGGGTCGTTAAGATTTTTCTGGTATGATTATGATGAAGTAGGTGAGGAAAATAGAGGAGTTTTTAAAAGAAACGAGTATAGTGGACGTATATAGAAGCGTACGAAGAACCGACGAGAGATTTTGCCTTGACGTCGGTGGACCTCTCTCGCTACCGCGGCGAGAATCCTGTCAAATGTCGTTCAAAGACCCTCACGCTCGAGATAATCGCGAAAGCATATTCTTAGCAGTGACTCTATACTCTCTTTCGGTGAACGCCTAAACGGAAATACGGAATACCTTTGATGACGAACACTATGAGAATCTCCTTTCTCTTCTTAGCTTCTTCTCCTCCCTGTTTATTTATACAGAAATTATTTTGAAATATCTATTATATAACAATTAATTTTGTTGATAATTAACAGTGGAATTAACTATAAAGCCATAATGAAAGCCTATGAATATGCATGAGCAAAAAGAGCATCTCGAAATGAAGTGCATCGTAAAATTATGCATACACGTATCTGAGTAAGCATAACTAATTAATTCTTATATATGTGAAACCGAAGCTTTGTATTATTCTATAATTTAAAATTCGTATGAAATAAAGTAGTGATGGAATTTCAATGAGGATAAAAGTATGGAAGCTTTTAGAGGTGAAACTAATACTGAGTAGTTCTGAAGGTCGAATGTATGAATGATCATTTTGTGTGTTTGTATGTGTCCATTTGAAGTTAGCATTTAGATGCATAAGTACAAGTTTAAGTTAGTAGTACTGCCATGAGCGGGAACTTAAATGGCGTTAGCGAGAGGACACTAATTGCAGGACTTCGGTAGTAGTTTATCGCTTGGCAGACGTTGATAATAAACTTCTAACATGATCTAAGATGTATATTTCTAAAGATGCTATTATCTGGTCGTTCTATTGTGTTGAATACTACTATCACTAGGATTCTGCATAGAAGACCTTTACAACATTTTGTTTTGTTGCTGCAGCTCTTATTTGATAAGCTAATATACTATTGCAGCGATCGAAATTTTATAAGCCCTCGTCTTATTATCTGTCCTCTATTGAATCTGGTCGATAAAAAGACCTTGCTTTAAGAAAAGTTTGTGCTACATATAATAGAGTGTAATAATGATGTGGGATAAAAATGTTGAACACGAAGAAAAAAAGATATTAGATTCAAATAATTGTTGCTTTGAATATTGAAGAATAAATTTTTCATTTAGTTTTAATAAATATTGTTTGTGTTAAATCAAATTTGATTCATTGAAAGTAAATTTCATTCGATTCAAATAATATTTAATAAAATTAAGTAAAATATATTTATTCGTAAATATTTAGTACAAGATTTATTTGAATTTATTAATTTTTTCTCCATAAAGATGCAGGTAAAGCATCGCTAAACTAATTATTTCTTGGTAAATCTGTGGTCTTTCGTGTGATACTAACTTTGTGAGAGCATATTTTTGGCATAATTTCGAAGATAACGTTACCTTTCGTAATCGGTAAAAGCAACTGCGGCGAAGTTTGTTTACATTTTAAATAACTTCAGCAAGTAGCTCCATTATTTATTTCTGCAACAAACTACGTAGGAATGTAATGAGCTGCAGTATTTTGGTTCATTTTTTGAAGAAATTATAGAAAATTCTTTGAGTAATTAATAAAGATACTTTAAATCATAAAATTTCTGCGATTCTTAGAAACGGAGAAAAAATAAAAAAAGCAATTTGATTTGATTTATTTAAAATACAAACAGACTGCTTTTTAATTATTTCCTCTTAAACTTATCAGCTATATGTACGATAATTTTTTCTATTAATTGACAATTTTCTTGAATGGTAGGACAGGGTTGGAATTTAACACGTTAAGCGCCACGTCGGTCCCTAGGGACCGACGCTAGACTTTCCGTTCAGGCCACGTCGGTCCCTACGGACCGACGGCAGACTTTTCGTTCTTCTATCGCGGCGCGTGTGTCCGTCTTTGCATACTTGTGAGACTGAACATTTAAATTATGCGATATCGGTTTTAGTTTGGTCAATGCTTCAAGGAAAAGAATATAATACTTAAAAACATTAATGTAATTTATTGAAACAAGATAAGCAGCCCGGCAGAGCCCGCCTGACGGCTAACTGTGGCCTGAACGGAAAGGCACGCAAATTCGGCGTGGCGCTTAACGTGTTAAAAATTGGTTAACAAAAATCGGTTACAGAGGGTATTTTGCATACACTTTTAAATTTTTGCCCTACATATATTACTGTTACGCCCTGTATTCAGCATCTACACTAGTGAGATAGATTTTTAATTTAAGGGGCATTTTTAAATATCTGTTAAGTCATTGCATAATTAATAATGAAATAATCAAAAATAGTTAAAAGTAAAATTAAAATATTCGATTAATAATTTGGCATTCAATAAATTCTTATGACCTATATTTTCTTCTTCTACTTTTACAAATCAGTTAATGAAATCTGTTTCCTTTTACAAAAATAAACAGTCAGTTAATTAGACAGAATTAAGTTTAACTTGATTTCTGTGGTTAATTTTAAAAAATATGACGTTAAATTGTAAACTGTACTTTTACGAATGAAATGACACCTTTGAAATTAAAATCGTGCCAAAACGACAAGCTTTGCATTAAAATAATTGGGTAATCGAAAAAAAATATAAAAAAAATTATAGGTCATAGGATTGCATTTGGATGTCATTATAACTATTAAACATTATATTTTGCAATATTTTGTACTTTTCTTTGAAAATTTCATCGTTATTTAATCAATCACGTAACAAAATTTTAATCCCTCTAAATTCAAAGCATGTCTGTCCAGTACCGTCCGCATATACTGCACGAACTACCTTGAATAGAAGCTGAAGCAAAAAAATAAATAAAAATTTTCTACTTTGCTACGACCCCTTTATAAAGGATTATCGGGACGCATCGATTTATGAGATATACCTTCTGCAGCATCATGGGTTGACAAGAAAGTAATTTCCGTGGTTTTTTTAACAGACAGAAATAAATTTCCGGTAAAATTTATTATTACAAAATACTAAAACTTAGCGTGCTCCTGCACGTACCTGCTACGAGCACGTAATAAAAACTTGGTGAAAACTACTATAATAAAGCAATTTTTACCGTACCGTTTTTCTAAATTTCTCGAGTTCTTAACGTAAATTGTACTAAGCTAGCCTATTAATAACTATATACAGACAATAATGATATACCGCGTCCGTCACTTAAAGCGCCTGAAAGCACAGATAAAAAAAGAGAAGTGTATCCCAGTAACTATTAAATATACTAGATATTGTAGCTTTAGGACATTTTTAAAAGCAAAATGACTTTCTTGCCAAGTCAATGCGTTCTGACAAAAAATGCGAGACGTTAATTTGAGAAGAACAAGCAAAAGTAGGTATATCCATAAAGATTGCACAAACGAGGTCAATTTCGAGCAAGATGCATGGATTTACTTATTTCTATTAGACTTTTAGAAAGTCAACAATTATTTAACACGCGGCATTTTTCCCCGGTTGGGAAAACTGACGTTGAATGAATGAAAGCAGTGTGTGTTTGAAGGATAGTTTGCTGAAAGTGCGACTGGTCTCTAAAAATATTTGCACCATATTCAACGCGCTCTATAGTTATATATACAGCGTGGTTTTACTTGCTCGCGGTGTAAACTTCTTTTTACCGTCGGGATATAACTGTTTCCGGCATAACTAGCTCGCTACTACATACCGTAAGCAGCCGTTTGGCCAACAGATTTAACGACCCTATTTAATGAATCGTTTAATTAAAAATTTATGTAGATCACCTAGGGAGAAACACATTACAATCAAGGAGCTTCTTCCAACGCAAAACCGAGAACATTGTAATTAACGCTCCGGGTTCTCAATCTTTAGGGAAGCAACAAGTTTCTCTCTCGCAATCCTGCAGCAGTGTATATATATATATATATATATATATATACATGGCAGATGAGGTATTCGAAGCTCTATCGCCTTGATTCGACAGAATTTCCAATGGATAAAAGTGTGCAGTGTGTATATACATATATATAAGAGGTTTTCGCACCGCGAGAGACAAACAAGTTTGATTGGAGGAACATTGACACATCCTTAAGGTGATGATTTGTTGCTTCTTTGGTAATCCTTGCGCGCACGGGACTATCGAAATGATTACAGCCAATGAAAAGAGAGGAGGGTTGCGGGGGGCCGGAGCTTTGGGTCTAGCATTAGAGCGAGAATAGTCGAGTCGAGCGAGCAGCGATCAATGGGGGGGAAGCCCAGTAATTTCAATCTAGCCACAATTTCGCTGTATAAGTGGGCGACACATTAAATACGCTTGCTGGACCACCAAGCGAATCAGCAATTTTCAGGATTGTCCCGCCTGGCAATTAGAGGTCGAAGGAAAGCAGAACGACGCCCCTTCTCCCGTCCCGAGGGGATATAAATAAATAAAGTGAGTAGAGGTATATGTACACAAGGATGAAATAGCGGGGATAATCTCTGCTCCAGCGTCCTTTGCCAATCGTTCATCTCCAGCAGCCTGTATCCGCGACGTGCATTGCACTCCCCGCGCATCCCGCATTATCTCTTATTTCCCGCTGATCCTGCACTCTCATTCAAATTTGTAGCTGCCAAGAAAATCCGCTTTTCCTGCGATACCAGATTATACCAGGCTCTCTATTACCACATTACCGATCCACTCTCCGTACCAGTTATTTTATATTTATATTCCCAGCTGTAAATTCCCGGCGCTTACAGCGTTAGAAACTTTTACGACAGGCCAATTAGAAATCATCCAGCAGTTAGCATGATTCTCACGATGCTATAATTAGAAATCAGTTATTAGCAATCGTCAATTTAATTTTTCCGTATCAACGATCGGATCTTTCATGGGAAATGATTAGATACTGGCGAAAATCGTTGGCGATCAGCCAAATTAGCAGATAAAATTCTTCCGCATCGAAATTGTACCAATTTTAATCTCCGTGTATGATATCGCGTCATGCTCGCGGAGGAGTCAAGGCGCCCTTTATGTATACCTATATACTCCATAGAGGATCGCATAAAAAGCTCCCGCTTATATTTGATTATATTCGAGGGCGTCGCCTCGTACGTTTCAAGGTTGAGAAGCCGAACAAGAACGTGGAACGGAGAGATAATTTAACTTGTCCCGTGAAAGAAATCGTTACGCTTGCACGGCTAAACATCACGCTAGATGACTTTATTATTTTAGCATCTCAATTTATAGCCTATCAGGGAGAAGTCTATTAATTTATTTGATCGATCACTTCCCTTCCTCCACTTTTATTAATCAATAGTACCTGTGTGCCTGCATGCACTACATAGTCGACTAAAAAAAACTCAAGCTCAATATCAAGGTCATATCTCGCGGGATCTACCACAAAAGCCTGCGGTTTTGCGCCATGGAAAGTGGCAAAATTCTGATTTATATGGAAATAACCTTCGGAGAATGGGATGCGTTAAAGGATAAAATGATTTATTTGGAAATAAAGCCACATTACTACCTGTAAGTGCACAACGAATCGCGCTGAATTTCCCACGAGATGAATTATTTTCAGCACGGGCTGCAGATAACTTTTAATTGGTCAGCTGTTAAATCTGTGGAACAGATTGTATCAAGCACGACTGCATTTTATTACGATTAATCGAAGCTTTGCAGCGATAACGTTTACTAATTGCTCAGTGTCGAGGCTTCCGTAACTACGTACGAGCAGTTAATTTGCAAATCAGGCATTCGGAATTCAATGCTCTAAACCGTCGATTTATAGCTTTGTATTATGCTGAACAAATCGATGAGCGTTCTTGTGCATAGAATCGGCGCAAAATTAAATCTATAAATCTGCAGCAATGATACAACGAAAAAAAGATTTACAATTGCGGGGAAAACGATGAAACGTTGTGCTCGAATCGAACACCTCTACGTGTTGTATCTGTGAATCCGATAGGAATTGCCGTGCAATAACTACATATATATATATATATATATATATCGTGTTACATAAAATTGATTATACGAGGATATACGTATATGACACAGTAAATATTAGCTCATCTTCGCGTTGATCGAGATTGAACGAGAAAATAAATTCAATAAGGACGGATAATGAAAGATCGAATTGCCTGGAATGAAAAGAAAAATATTCAATTTAAATATCTGTTTGCTGAAACACTCGGAAATATGAATATATACCAGTTATTAATGAAATTTAATTAGATTAAAATTGATTTGACTCGAATAATTTGTAGTCGATCGAACCAATCCGCGTTAATGAAAAATCAAGTAAACATTTATTTGCCATTATTCAAAGGAAGATTTATTCGGATCACAGGATTTTTCCCAGCGTATATACATATATATATATATATATATTTAAATTAGGAGGGATTTTTGTGCAACGAGTCTCGAGTCGATTGGAGCTATCGGAACAATGTAAGTGGCCAAGTAAGGGCGTGTTAGTTTAAGAACGACTACAAAGTGAGATTTCCCACGATTGAACGCGATGCGAAATTTCAAGGGGCATTCTTCTGTTTTTACTGGCAACTGGCAACTGGCAGTTGGCATAGGCAGCAAGCAGCAATGCGGCACACGAGTGTCAAGCGTGGCCCATTAACTGCCGATTGTCCCAACGCACTCGTTCATTCGTCGCTGCTGCTTGCCACGCGTTGCCACGTGAAACGTCCTCTTCTTCGAGTGGCTGACGAGCCGCGAGCCCGCGAGAAGCATCATTGTCAACTCGTTTACACACAACTTTACGCCAATGCCAGATCGGTAATAAGATAATCGCGTCTCTGCCGCATTCTTCGCGCTGATTTTAATCTTTGTCATACGTCCCGTTAGATCCTCTCTTAACATCTTTCTTACTTTTCCCCTTTTCACCTCAACCTAATCATCATCATCATCATTATCCCCGTTCCTCCCCACTCCACAGCTCTACATTCCTCTCAATCGCCTCGACCAACGCGACCACCTCCCTCATTTTTGTCATTCGTTCCTCTCGTGCGATCCAACCACGTTGCTCCCTCTCCCATAACTATAATACTCCGGTAGGACCCGAGATTCGCGAGATCGGAATTATACACTACTCTAATTTCATTCTGATTTTCCTCCTGGACTCGTGTTTTTATAAGCTCGTTATGGCGATAAGAGCCATCATCGAGAGAGAAGACCTTGTTAGAGTCAGCTGACAGTCTGATTGCACTTTAACCGTGCCTTAAAAATAGCAATCATCCACCTCGTCGAGGTACTTAAAACACAATTTTCATACAACAATGCGAGCAGAATTTCACACACTCGCACACGTAAACACGCAGCGAGGAATAATATTCCCACGATTGGGGGACGCTGTGCTATGCTATATAGTAGACATATATAACACACTGTCTTTTGTTTTTTCAATTAAACCTGACTAGGCCCCGTCCGTCGTCGTCCGACTGGTCCTCTCGTTTGTTTACTTTTTGCGAACGACTCGTAACTTCAGGTCTGCTTTGTCATCATAAACACAAATCGTAAAGCGAGAGTTAATCCCTTGATAGATAAATAGCTCGGCTATAATTATCGTCATAATTTACGATGCTCGATTCTACAAGGGTTCGCTGCATGTTTATTTACATATAGAGATGGGACTCTCTCTCTCTCTCTCTCTCTCTCTCTCTATTCGATTCCAGATCGCGCGAGGTTATTAATAGTTATTCGAGTTCAAGTTTTTCAATGCTCCTCCGGAGAATCTTTTGGTTCTTCGTTTCCGTCTATTTTACGGAGCTGGGAGGAGTTAGGTCGAGTTCTAGGAAGACAAAAATTTGGCTAAACGCGCACTTGGAGCCGAAAGAAGCAGAGGGCACACGTACATACAACTGTGTGTGTGTGTATATATATATATATATATATATAGGAAGAGAGAACGACGAAGGAGATAACGGTTAAAGACGAGGTTAAAGCTTTTTGTATCCAGCAAGCGTGTTGAGAGTGTCGAAGTCTGCACGGTACGGTCACGATATTTTCGGTTTAAGACCGCAAGAACGATTGCAAGAACCGTTTCTGTGTTACCACAGTTACGGCAACTCGGTGTCCTCCGTCTCGGTTAGACGATTGCGGCTACCGATCCCCTTTAATCTCTCCCTAATACCATATCGCCCTCTATATAATTTCACCATTGATAAGACTGCCCATCATTTTTAACATTCTGTACTCTATTCATTATTCCCGCCATTTTTCCCCTCCATCCTCTTTCGCTTTATTCGAAAACTTTTGAAAATCGAGAGAAAAACCTCCGCCAATTTCATGTATGGAACGCAAAATTGCATTCTTTGCTGTAGCTACGTAGCTTTGTTCGATGGACAAATAGCTCGAGGTATTAACAAAACTAAAGCTTAGAATTCCTTTGCTTTTTTTATTTTCAGAAATTTTCGCAAAGTTGATCTACATTTATTAAAATCTGTTAAAAATCATGTAACGTTATGTTTCGGTAAAAAAACTCTGCTCGATATAAAATTTCACGTATAGGTACACGTTGCTTCGCTCGATGGATGCTTTATTTCTTTTCATAAAAACGAACAATCGAATATGGAGTACAATGGGAGCAAGTGGTTGGTATTCGTGGCAGATAAGGGAAGGTCGTACCGAGACAGCTCGATCGTATGATAAATAAGATAGAAAATGGAAATATAGTATATATAGTCATTTGGATAGGGACGAATGTTATCCAATGTTGGTGAGACGGTTCGATGCTGAAGCGCAGCGATCGAATCGCGCGAGGTGAGCTAACTGGCGAACGCGGAGAGGCCGGAGCAAGAAGACCAGACTACGAGGGACGCGGAGAGGTTTCGCGCGCGCCTTCATTGTTAGATCCTCGCGGTCGAGGAAAAAATGTCTTATCACGATCGAAGGTCGTGACGTGTCTTCAGGAACCACTGCGAAAATAGCAGCGAGCGTTCACGGCGCCGTGACGTAAATGGATCAGCCGGTACTAATACCGGTAGTGGGACGTGACGAAAACAATGAATAAAAAAGGCAAAGGGCAAAAAGAGAGTAGACTAGCCGGCTAAAAAAACAGCAGCGCGTAATACTGCCAGGAGCAATTTACCGCGTACCATTCGTTACCTTTAATCGATTCCGTCGACCATAATAGTGGATCGCCGCGTATAATTTCAAGACAAATACCGACAGGAAGAAACACTACTTCAGTTTTACTCGCGTCTCCCAAGAACGCCGTCGATTGATTTATGACGCGCTCGACTTCTTCATCGATTTATTATGGCCTTCCTGGATGTTCCACGTTGCTCTTTCACTTTCTAACCGCATCGTTATAATTGATTCTGTTCGAACCGTTCTCCCCGTCGAATTTTATCTCATCAAAAGGGTAAACGGTAGAATAATCTCCGTTTCAAATTATAAGTATAGTAATATAGTGAGAGAGAAATGCAGAGTTTGTGCAATTTGATCGAATCTTTTGGACTCTTTAAACATATCGTTATAATGGATTCCATTTAAACTATTTTCTCACTGGAATTTTTTTTTTTTTATGAAAAAAAAAAACAAAACATGGAATATTTTTCGTGTGCAATTAATTATAGTGACCCAGTGAAAAAGCTACACAATTTTTACAATTTGCCAAAGTCTAATTGACTTTTTAACTCTATATCTTTATAATGGATTCCGCTCAAATGGTGTTCTCCCACTAGAATTTTATTTCATAAAAAGAAAACAGACGATAGGATGATTTTCACTTTTGAAAATACAATAACATAGCGAAGGAACTGCAGAGAATTTTTGCAATTTGCGAAAGTTTATTGTACTTTCTAACCCCACATCGTTATAATTGATTCGCTCAAACAGTTTACTCAAATTTTATTATACGAAAATAACAATAGAGAATAGAATAATTTCTACTCGGAATTAAAAATAGTAACACAGCGAAAGAGTTGTAGAGGATTCTTGCAATTTGGCAAAATCTATTTGAGATTGCAGTCTGTTTCCATGATGCCTCGTGATGATCGCAAAGTTCAATATATATCCCACCACTGGCATTCGAGTCGTGTCCTTCTATTCCCACGTGAAGAGCTACTCTCTTATTCCCCGTTGTTGACGATTGGCCAATCGTTGCAGGAGAGGATCCTCTCCACGCGAGCATCTTTTCTTACTTCCCGCGAGATTGCCGGTGTACATGCAATCGCATTACACTAGAATCACTTTGTCGGGCTACTTTTACAATGGCGATCGATCGTAGAAAATCGATTTGAATTTGGCTTAAATTGATTCTCTCCGACGTGCTCTCGACATTGACAATCCAATATTTATTCCCGAGGGATACCGTTAAGCGTGTAAATCGGAACGACGCGTGTGCTTATATACATATATAGATACACAGTGTAGAGTAAGGAAGAAAAAAGCTGAAAAAGGTAATGGCTTCGTGCAAAATGTGATTAATCTTTAATTAACGCGATGCTAAAGCCCGCATTAGAGCATCGGATGATCGACGAAAGGGCAGAAAACGATGCTTTCAGTTTTAACCTTGCAGTTAATGTGTGAAATAACGAGCGGTGAGTGGCTATAAAGGGACAATGAAGAGGATAAAAAAGAAGAAAATCTTATCGAGAAATCTGGTAGTAGGCAGATAATGGTAGATTGTTGGATGGCACGATGAGGGGGAGTGGGAGGGAGGCCGGTGGAGATGCTGACGGAAAGTTGGACGAAAGCTGATGCCTTGTGGGAAAAGGGTTCGAGTCAGCAGGCAGTGACGTCATCGCAAACGAGCGCCAAGAAAATTGGCACCTATTTCGCTGGTAATGGCTCAATTTTCGAAAACCGGAAGCTCGCTACTGCCTACCTCATGCTCCTCCGAATAAAAACCAAACTAAAACGCGCCACTTAAGCTTCTTCTCTCTTCGTATCTATATGGCTTTTTCCTTCCATGTTGCTTTTACGCGCTTTGTCTGACCAGTCAACGGGAAAATAAGGTCAGAGTCAAACTACAAATGAACTACCTTAAATTTCTGGCGGAAATCGTTACCGTCGATAAATAGACGGAGAGCGATAGAGAGAGGGGGAGGAGGGGGGGGGGGGGTGTTATAACGAGCACTGACACTTATGAAATATCGCACAAGCCTCGACGGTTTTCTGCATACGTAATATGCAAGTTAACCAACTTCACTTTTCTCTAATGATTCTAGTTCAAGCTCTATATATATATATATATATATATAATACAACAAGTTGGCCACTTTCTTTGTTAACCATGCGAAAACCAGAATACTTCGATAAGCGTGCAAAGCACGTATGGTGAACAATATTGATCAGTTTCGTACACCCACATCTAATTATCGATACAACCGAATAATTAAACAAGTGATATATACTTTAATTAATCGTAGCGTAACTATTTATTTACTTCAAAGCTTATCAAAACTGAATAAACGACAAATGATAATGATCAAAGGAAATAGAAATTAAATTTATTAAATGTAATGGTAATCATCAGGATTATCAATATTCAAGCGTGAATTACATCTATTATTTATAGGCAATTTGCGTGGATGGAAATACGATATATAAAGTAGATCAAACAACGTGCTGGACCGTCTCTCTTCTACATAGTTATACGCACGTTATTCTAGTGGCGTGTCAACGTCCTCAGGGTAATATCTTGTTCGCCCTATTTGCAAGCAATATGCAGAGAATTTTCATTAAACATTGATATTAATCAGCTTATATAGCAACAAAGTCCTACCCAAGGGGTTAAAAGCCTACTCTTATAGCTTTATGATTCATGATTTCCATGCTCCAAGAAGAAGGCCTCATCGCGCTAGCGCGCGCGCGCATAGCAGAAAAACGCTTAAATAAATATAGAATATCGATTAAGAGGAAGATAAGGAACGTCGCTAGTTGCTTATAATTAAAGTAGCCTCATATTCACTGATCGCTTTGCCAATAAGTCTCGTCGGTCTTTTTGCGTAAATTGCGCTTGATCCGGAATATCGATGCAGAAGAGACGAGACCCGCATTTGGCCGCTACTCGCTCGATTTACGCTATCGTTCGGCGCTACCTTCGAAGTGATCGATCAGCATCCGACACTGGATTTCCATCGACCAATCAACACTTTTAGCTTGCTCATGGAACGTAATACGATATATTAATTAGAGCAGCGGATGACTCGAGCGATATAGTGTTTAAGTCGATGTTTCTTTTCTTATCAATTTTCATAGCTTGTTTTGCTGCTGCATGTACACAATGAAGACCTTTCAGCATGTTCATAGAAGGTAACGCGATATATCAATTAAAGCCACGGCTGATCGGAGCGTTGTAGTATATTTGAATTACTGTTTCTTTTCTGTTTGCAATTTTGATAGGCTTTTGCAATGACACAGAGAGCGAATTGCAGAGAGAATCTGGAGCTCGGACAATCCGTGTCGCCAATGTGGCTTACCAGTGGCGGTCCGTCCGTAAATGGATGACGGAGGCTAGGAATGCAAAACTGGTCACACTCTGGTTGGTCCATGCACCGTACATTGCAGTTATACGTAGAGATTCCAGAGGCCAGTCGTAAACTTCGATGAACCGATTCGATGTGCAGCCAGCGTCACTATCTCTTATTAACCTTCAGATTTCCACATGGTGAACGCTCCCTACGGTCGCTTTCCTTACGCTTACAACTAATTACGTTTGGCTCGCATAAGAAATTCGTCGATTACTGGCACTTGCGTCATTATAAACGTTAACAATTTAAAACTACTATACTTAATATTCCAGACGTCTCATAAATACGGTTTCTCACGTTCAGAAACATCCTCTTTTTCTGGAAAGGATAGTCGATCGACTAGCATAAGAAACCTCGCAAGAAATGCTCGCCAAACGCAATCACGGTGAAAACAACGAAAGGGAGAAATTTAAATGGAATACGAGTCCCGCCTACTTCCTTCTATGTACCTTTAACAGTTGCAGATTGCAACCTTGAATTAGATGCAGCGTAAATCGCAAATAATTGGCCTCGTTCTCCTTTTCGCAACACTTTCATTGCTTGCATCAATCTTTTCGCAGATTTTCAGATCCTCTTTACGTCCTCTACTCAGCATTCTGCATATATATATATATATTGTACCATTCGTTGACTTTTTCGCAGAAATCAGCTAAGATTTCTTTCCAGCTCCATACAGATATATATATACATAGAACATAATCGATGCTCGTAATTCATATCCAAGTTTCTGAAATTTCACGTTCAATTTTTACTCCTCACTAACGAGACGAGGAAATAATCGAAGCGTGGAAGTTTACAGAGTGAATCGGTGCTCGCGTAAAAAGAGGAAATAGCTGCAACTACGTACGCCATAAGAAACAGGTGGGCGCGTCTGGCTTTATTGTATACCCGTTTCATGGGGTATTAATTATTGTATGGTAAGAGAAAAAACCTCGAGTGAACTTCAGCTCGCTGACCTCTCAACTTATTCTTTTTCTTTACCGTTTCAGCGCTTGCTTCTTCTTCTTCCTCAATTCTCTCTCATCAGCATTTTCCTTCCTTCCGCGTCTCATCAGCTCCTTCCACTCGACTCTCGCGAGGTACGCGCACGTAATCCTGCCAGGTATAGCGCGGCGCATTAACGAAAGATTACAGAATGGCATCCAAATTATTTAGAGTAGCCGAGTAAACAGCGACTGATTGAAGTTTTAATAGGGTTAATGTTGATTTTAGGGTGGAATGAGATATTCCGCTGCAGTCTTACACCGCGCGGAGATATGTGCAAAACAGGAATGTACAGAGTGTAACACGTGTGTTTGCGGTTGGAGTTGGGAGAAACGGAACTGCAGAGTGGAAAGACGATAATGTCGAGGAAGTCGTGTCTCCAGAGGTTCGAGAGATAAAGCATCTCATTTTTATCTCTGCTATCTAACTATCTGGTACAAGTTGCTGCGGTCGATAGAGCGATAGTGCTAGAAGAATTTACATTTCCGTTCGTCTCTGGTCTGCAGGGTTCTCGCGAGATTCATAGATTCATCCTCTTTCCGGAAATGTGTCGATTTTGTTATAGGCCTTGCAAGTTGTTCGAGTAGAGGAAATCGGAGGCTGCCTTGTCACTTGCAGCGCGCCAAACATTTCCTCGCAAAAGATTTATGAAACTTGGAGAATTCTTAAACTACCGCGGTCCTTTGCTTTCTTCTACGTTCCCTCTATAATTCAACACCTAGCTCGCAACCGTTATTATATGTACAGATTTAGCGTTTCACCAGTACCTATGTATATATATATATATATATATATATACATATATATGCGTCTCAGAGCTCTCTTCGAATCACCTACGCTTCGTTCCAACTCGACACCTGTATATCCCTTCCTACGCGTTACAAGTGTTACATCAACAGTCCCATAATTTTCTTTCGCTCCTCCTCGCCTCTTCTTACATAATTTATCAGTTTTTACTAAATCTTCTGGATAGACCTCTTCGGCATCTCACCCTTCTAGTTTTAATAAAATCCAATTAAACCCGATATTCTGGCTTTTTCAGTCCATCCACGAAGGATACGCTTTAATTTACGATTTTCTAGTTTCCCCTCGTTCGCACCGGACTTCGTATACATATATACGAGTCAAAAACTGTTTTATTGGTCCTTGAAATAAAGCGAGGATTAGCAGCTGTTGCGAACAGGAAGCGTATATCATAGCCGGAGGCAGTGCTGCTTGTAAGCGAGAGATGCCAACACTCGACTTGGGAAGAGTTTCAAAAGAATTACAGACTTCTCGCTACACCTTATTGATTAGTATCGCGAGGATTGATAATTCGCCATCGGCGTCATAATGACAGTGCGACCAGTCGGGCAAAATTCTAGAAAGCGTGTGGCTCACGCCCTTTTTCATATCGCGTTTCTTATCTCCCATGGCCGAGTTCTTGCAGAGTTGCCATTGGAGGGACAAAAAATGAAAAGTAGGGAGGGAAACAATCGCGTGGAGCTCGTCGATTCGAGTGACTCTCGTCATGATCCGTGCATCCGTATGGCGCAGACTATAGGGATCCTGCACCGTCGAGTATTATTGCTCGCGAAGACTGGTCGTGCTGCTACACAGTTGCGCTACTACTACGTTTCTCCCCGCGTCCCTTTTCAATTACTACACTGATAGAAAAATTTGTTTAAAATAAACAAATTCATTTACTTGATTTCAAGTTTACTTGATTTTAATGAAATATACTTGATGTAAACAAATTAAGTTAGTTTTGAACAATTTTATCTTTTGAAATTAGTGAAAATTTATTTGAAATTTTATACATTTAATAGAAGATCATTTTTATTTAAAGTTAACAAAACATATTTCTATTAAATTTATTCTATACTTGTAACAAAACTATCGGTTTCCTTGAAAATACTCAGTCAAGATCAAATAAATATTTACTTAATTATATAATTATCCTTATTAGAAACAATAATATATTTTGTCAAATAATACAAAATAAATTGAAATAATTATTATCTTAAAGGTAAGAAACATTACTTCATTAGATAACTTATTTAATTACACGAAGCTATCACTGAATTAATACAAGAAAATTATTCGTTAAAACGAAATAAAGAAACTGTTTTTGTACAGTAAATATTTTATAAAAATAAATGAATTTAAAATTATTCCAAATACTCTACATTTGAAGCAATGAAATAATTTTTTTGATTTTAATTACAATATATTTACTACAAACAAGAGAAAATTATTTTCACTGATGTAATAAAATTTTGAAACAAATAATTCAAAAAACTAAATTATAAAATATTTTATTTACTTCATCGAAATAAATATTACATTTCATTACTACGTATACTTAAATAAATATTCTTTTCTTTTAAAATAGACACGTTTCTCATTGAAAAAAATGTATTTACTTGAGTGAAAGCACTGAAATGTTTGCAAAAAAAGATGGACCAATGACATTCAAGAAAAGATAATCTACATTCAATAAATAGTGTGGTGCTGGTAACGATTAAAACATTCATTTATTTGGAAATATAATACATTCAACTTGAACTAATATTCTGTTCCTTTGAAGAAGCCAAGTTTTTCATTGCAAATACTTGATTTACTTCAACGAAAGAATTAATAGATTTACATACAAATAACAGGCCAGTGACGTTTAAGAAAAGATATTCTACATTCAATAAATAGTGTGATACTGATAACGATTAAAGCATTCATTTGTTTGGAAATAGAATACATTCAACTTGAACTGATATTCTCTTCCTTTGAAGAAGCCAAGTTTTTCATTGCAAATACTTGATTTACTTCAACGAAAGAATTAATAGATTTGCAGACACATAACAGGCCAATGACATTTAAGAAAAGATATTCTACATTCAATAAAAAGTGTGGTGCTGGTAACGATTAAAGCATTCATTTGTTTGGAAATAGAATACATTCAACTTGAACTAATATTCTGTTCCTTTGAAGAAGCCAAGTTTTTCATTGCAAATACTTGATTTACTTCAACGAAAGAATTAATAGATTTGCAGACAAATAACAGGCCAATGACATTTAAGAAAAGATAATCTACATTCAATAAATAGTGTGGTGCTAGTAACGATTAAAGCATTCATTTGTTTGAAAATATAATACATTCAACTTGAACTAATATTCTGTTCCTTTGAAGAAGCCAAGTTTTTCATTGCAAATACTTGATTTACTTCAACGAAAGAATTAATAGATTTGCAGACAAATAACAGGCCAATGACATTTAAGAAAAGATAATCTACATTCAATAAATAGTGTGGTGCTAGTAACGATTAAAGCATTCATTTGTTTGAAAATATAATACATTCAACTTGAACTAATATTCTGTTCCTTTGAAGAAGCCAAGTTTTTCATTGCAAATACTTGATTTACTTCAACGAAAGAATTAATAGATTTGCAGACAAATAACAGGCCAATGACATTTAAGAAAAGATAATCTACATTCAATAAATAGTGATACTGATAACGATTAAAGCATTCATTTGTTTGGAAATAGAATACATTCAACTTGAACTGATATTCTCTTCCTTTGAAGAAGCCTAGTTTTTCATTGCAAATACTTGATTTACTTCAATGAAACAGTGAATAGATTTGCACACAAATAACAGGCCAGTGATGTTTAAGAAAAGATAATCTACATTCAATAAATAGTGTGGTGCTAGTAACGATTAAAACATTCATTTGTTTGGAAATAGAATACATTCAACTTGAACTGATATTCTGTTCCTTTGAAGAAGCCAAGTTTTTCATTGCAAATACTTGATTTACTTCAATGAAAGAGTGAATAGATTTGCAGACAAATAACAGGCCAGTGACGTTTAAGAAAAGATATTCTACATTCAATAAATAGTGTGGTGCTAGTAACGATTAAAATATTCATTTGTTTGGAAATAGAATACATTCAACTTGAACTGATACTCTCTTATTTTTAAGAAACCAGCTGTTTAATCATAAATACTCTATTTTCTTCATTGAAAGGATTGAAATATTTTCAATACAGCATACAGCAATGCCAAATGAAGATAAGGTAATCTATTTTGTGAAAGAGCTCCAAAGAAAGCTTATTTTTATAAACTCCATATATAAATTCCAAACAAATATTTATTTGCGTTAAGTCAGATAAATTTGGAAAAGCAGTTATTAAAATGAATAAGTAATTTACTTGAATTGAAAGTACACTGCTTTGATAAATTGTTCTTCGCTTTCTCGCTAGTGGTCTTTCATCTTCAAACTTCTATATAAGCAAAATGCTAAATACTATTAGGAAGCTACAAAATGGTAGTTACTAAAAGTAAGTATATGTATAAACTTAATTTTAACAAATTTCTCCCATGCAGGATGCGGAAAGCAGTAAACAACATCAGGAAACAAAGAGAGATAAAGAGGTCATCACGATCGTACAAGTATAAACAGATATTAAGGTGAGTTATTTCAAAATAATAAATTATCATTCTATTAAAAATTATTCATTGACTAAACTGAAATATATGATTTGTTTCAGAAAAATGAATAATGGCCATTACATACACAGATACTACTATAATCATATCAATAGATGTAGAATAGCCATCTACATAACGGATTAAACGAATAGGATGATAACTATAAATGTAGCCCAATTGAAAATATAAAATAAATTGAAAACAACGAAAATCGGGTAGAATACAAGTAAGTAGGAAAAAATTAATTTTCTTTTATTAAATAAATATTATTTAAATATGAGTAGATATTTGTTTGATTGAAGAGAAGAAATGTTTCACTGGTATCGCATTTCATTAAAATTAAATATTTTTTTTACATATTATTGAACATTTATTGTGGTGTGAAGTAATTATAATCTGATGCAGATATTATATTTAATTATTTCAAAATGATTACCATTTTAATTTGAGCATATGTAATTTTAGAATGAGTCTAGAAAATACTTGATTTGATAAAATTTCGTTACTCTTTTGGAGTAAACATTTATTAAATAATTCACGAGTAAACTGTTCGTTTGTTTTTAATAAACATACTCAAAAAGATCAAATAATTTGCTTGGAATTAAACTTGTAATAACCAATATTCATTTACCCTAAGCTTATATTCATTGCAGTGAAATGTTAATGCTTGTCTTAGAAATAAATAAATTGTTTAATTTAAAAAAAATGTAATTGTTTTAATTATAAATATAATTGATTAAAGTAAATATTTATTACAATAAAAATTATATTTCCTTGATTCATATAAATATCACCTCTTTCCGATTAAGTATTTGCTTCTTGCGAATCTAGAAACATTTAAGTTGATAGATTCTAGCCTTGCGACAAGCAAATATTTAATTGAAAACTGCTGATATTTCCTTGATTCATATAAATATCACATCTTTCCGATTAAATATTTGCTTCTTGCGAATCTAGAAACATTTAAGTTGATAGATTCTAGCCTTGCGACAAGCAAATATTTAATGGAAAACTGCTGATATTTCCTTGATTCATATAAATATCACCTCTTTCCGATTAAATATTTGCTTCTTGCGAATCTAGAAACATTTAAGTTGATAGATTCTAGCCTTGCGACAAGCAAATATTTCATTGAAAACTGCTGATATTTCCTTGATTCATATAAATATCACATCTTTCCGATTAAATATTTGCTTCTTGCGAATCTAGAAACATTTAAGTTGATAGATTCTAGCCTTGCGACAAGCAAATATTTCATTGAAAACTGCTGATATTTCCTTGATTCATATAAATATCACATCTTTCCGATTAAATATTTGCTTCTTGCGAATCTAGAAACATTTAAGTTGATAGATTCTATCCTTGCGACAAGCAAATATTTAATTGAAAACTGCTGATATTTCCTTGATTCATATAAATATCACCTCTTTCCGATTAAATATTTGCTTCTTGCGAATCTAGAAACATTTAAGTTGATAGATTCTAGCCTTGCGACAAGCAAATATTTCATTGAAAACTGCTGATATTTCCTTGATTCATATAAATATCACATCTTTCCGATTAAATATTTGCTTCTTGCGAATCTAGAAACATTTAAGTTGATAGATTCTAGCCTTGCGACAAGCAAATATTTCATTGAAAACTGCTGATATTTCCTTGATTCATATAAATATCACATCTTTCCGATTAAATATTTGCTTCTTGCGAATCTAGAAACATTTAAGTTGATAGATTCTATCCTTGCGACAAGCAAATATTTAATTGAGAACTGCTGATATTTCCTTGATTCATATAAATATCACATCTTTCCGATTAAATATTTGCTTCTTGCGAATCTAGAAACATTTAAGTTGATAGATTCTAGCCTTGCGACAAGCAAATATTTCATTGAAAACTGCTGATATTTCCTTGATTCATATAAATATCACCTCTTTCCGATTAAATATTTGCTTCTTGCGAATCTAGAAACATTTAAGTTGATAGATTCTAGCCTTGCGACAAGCAAATATTTAATGGAAAACTGCTGATATTTCCTTGATTCATATAAATATCACCTGTTTCCGATTAAATATTTGTTTAAATCGACTGTATATTTCATTCTTTCAATCATTATTTAGTTCGTTTAGACCATAGATTTTTTTCTACGAAGCACATTTACATTTACGTATATTAAATATATACTTACTGTAAATAAATATTGCTTTTATTAAGTAAATATTTCAAGTAGATAATTTCCTTATTTTAAGCAAATTCATTAAAATTAAAACTACCAATTTACTCGTGAATTTTCAAAGAAATATTTACTCCAAAGAAAGCGAAATTTATTTGATTCAAATAATTTTTTCTATCAGTGTATGCTTTCGAGTAGTCAACTCGATCGTCGTGATTCATGATTCGAGCAACGTGCATCAATTCCAGCCAATCGTACGAAAGAAACCGGACGTTGCTTCTCCAGGGAATCCACGTAATTTTCGTTGCTCCATATTCCTATACACATACACACAAACATATAGATAGGCGACCACTCCCCTTATCACAATAATCCTTATACCACAGAACTCTTCGTTTATATTCCCGGAGGATTGTCTCCATCCTCAAACTCCTTACGTATATATATATATATATATAACTTCCCTCCATGTATTACGTAAGATTAATATAATTCATCTCGCAGTAGGCTAGATTAAATTGAAATTGGAATGCAGAAGAGATTCAAATTTAACAGTTTCCCTCTGTAACCAGTTTTATTCTAATGGAATAATTGAGCAGGTATATATAGCGTTCCTAGGTAATACCGCAGCCTGCTGCTGTACTCAACGGTTTTTGTATAAATAAACGAAAGAAAGAATAGATATATATATATATATATATATATAACGTTTTATGGATTACGAGCAATTACCGAGGCTCCCGCAGAAATATCTTTCAATTGGATCTGTTACTTTTTCCCAGCTCAAAATTAGCTTTTAATTCTTTTTTATCGTCGTGATTGGTCGTTTCTCGCGGCACGGTTTGGTTTTCCCGCGAAATTACACCGTGCGAGGATGAAAAATGTTTGGTCGAACGGTGTGCAATGCAATGCGCGCACAGCTATATATATACTATATAGGATCGGTGGTGGGCCGTGGGCCTGCCTTTTCTCTCTTTGTCTCGGAAGAAAGGAGAGCGGCACGCCATTCGCTGATTCTCTCCTGCGGCGTACAACTTCAACTGCGAGTCAGCGACTGACTATACGGTGCCAGTAAGGGTTCCGGTGGCATAGCCTCACGTTCCAGGAAGTCACTTCACCGACAACATCCATCTCCTTCTTTCTTCGCGTCGATACTTTATCTTCTTCCTCGCTTCTCTTCTTTCCACCTTTTTCATCATAGCCTTCTCCTCTCTTCCGCCTTACCTTGCCTCCTCTATATCGGGTTTCCTTCCTTATTTTCAGATACACACACAAATTTCCTTTCCGATAATCAACTCTGTTCAACATCTCTGCAATATTCCCGAAATCAATCCCGAGTGTACAGTAGTATAACTGGAAATAAACCAATAATAACGTCTTTCCGTGTATATATATATATATATATATATATGTATATACATAGTATGCATAGAAGAAGGATGTAAATTCGTTTATGGCAAGTTTATTGATAATCGAAGAGGCGTCGATAAATCGTTCATTAGACGGTGTACCAAAGCGAGAAAAATCCTGTCGATTAATAGCAATAATTAAGGACCTTGACATTAGTAGATAAGTCGCGAGTTTCTCGAGTGCCAGAGAGCTAGAATCGCAGCAGCCCCTTTCCTTAACCGAGAGTTAACCGGTTGTCCTGTACCGTAGCACCTGCCAAGGCCAGATTTGCAAAGGCTTCTTCGCCAAATTAACGAGATCGAATAATCTTCGCCGTAGCTTCTCTCGCAGCGTCCACTTTCCGATAATCGAATAACTGTTTCCTGTCCCTCGTCGCTATATTCGCCATGCGGCATCCTACCTCTCCGAAGCTTCCTCCACGTGACAATAATCTATATATCTATAGCGCCACGTGTAGAGATTTTCTCTTTTTTTATTAATACACTTATTTTTAGGGAGCTCGGAAGAAATGGTCGAAGAACGAGAGTGGTTGAACGGTAGCCTCGAAAATATTACAAGGCCGTGAGAAATATTAAAGTTTCAGCTCTCTGCCCTTTCACCCCTTAAGGCGCAGCACAGCAGCGGGGCCAACTCACTTTCATAAATCCTCACGCACAGCCACCATGTACATCCGACTATTCCGACTCGCTGCTACCGCGAGCTGGCAGAAATAAACCTTATTCGCTGTACGTACACTCGCTTGTATAAGCTCTCCTCGACATTGGAAAACTTCCTCCAAGACTTATGGAACCACGCTGGAATATTGAAATATTAACGGAGACACGCGAATAAATCAAACCCCTTGCGAGTCGTTCGTCACGGCTAATAAGAGTTTATTTATATTATGTATATATACGGGGAGGGGGGGGGGTGAGCCACACACTCGAGAAGCGTCGCAATACAAGAATTCATTATATAATCTACGTAGCTATAATAGATATTAATTTTTGCGACTATAGAACATTTTGAAAACTTTTTTGTATCTGTATATCCAGAAACGTCTGAATATGAATTAATATTATTCCAACAGATAAGAAAATAAATAAATTCTTATATTCTAACTTTGCGACGTCTCAACTACACGAACGCAAAAAGAACTTTCTAAAAGTACCGAAAATTCTCAGACGAGTTTACAAGATAACGTAGCGTGTTATTACATTGATATATTGTAAACTTTCTAGCATTGATCGAAGCATCGTTAAGTAATCCGTGCCAGTGGTACACACGTACTTACGCCCACACGTTGAAGCGTTCATACTCTGTGCAGGTTGGTACACGTCGCGCGAATGGCAGAAATGCGTCGTACGGGGAAAAAGACGAAGGACGGAAGCATCGGACTGAAAGAATGATCGTTGATGATAGGCCTTTGATGGGCGAGGTGTGCAGGAGGAGGGGGGGGGGGGGGGAACTTTGTTAAGGGCAGCAAAGTATATATAGGAGAGAAGCGAGCTGCGAGATAAGATTTGGCATTCGAGAGAGTTGCGCCGCGTGTTCCATGACGCGATAATAACTCTGGATCTCGCAAAAATAAATCAGTCACGATCGTCCCTTGCTCGAATCACGGACGGTAACGTGAGAGATCGTTCAGATTTACAACGATCCCTTTTAACGATCGAGTCAGTCCGGTCTCTCCTAACGGTCTACTCTCTGGTCGCATGAGAGAACAGCGTGGACGTTGTGGTCGAAGACAAAGAGAGAGAGGGAGCGGAAGAATTTATATGCATATGCCCACGTACGCACCACTGCACGATGAGTACAACTCTCGTTAAACTGTTCCAAACGCGACTGTATTCACTCGTCTGTTGATTACCCCCACGTGATACAATACCACGACACATAATTGAGTCGTACCACTTATCGATCGGCGATCGCCAATTTTAAGATAACTCTCGACTCCACCCATTCACCGTATCGTATCCCAAGATAAGCCTGCCTCGCTCAACAATCATCAATCGTTCGGTCTTACTCCCTTAAATGACCCATTCGTCATGACGAGAGCATGAAAATCCTCCGGACGGAGTCTCCCATTTTTGCATTGATCTTCGTCGAACCTGATGCCACGCATTTTCAACGCGCGTGTTAATAAAGAAGATTTATTTTTTAACGTAAATTTTTGTCTCTATTATCAGACAGGAGTACGGTTACCAGAAGGAGCCAGCGCTGCTTTAGCCAAGCCTACCAAGTACCATTACTATCCTCACAATCAACACATCTACTTGCTACCGGAATGTGCAGTCCAGCAAGTTTGCAATGCTGTTTACGTCAGGTTGAACTTCACGCAGCCCCTTTGTGCCTGTCCTGGAAGGTATCGTGACCCCTGCAGCGCGTCTCTCGACAGCGATGACCTCCACACCACCGAGCTGGTTACCGACCCACGAACCAAGGTCTGTATGCGATTTATTCGATTCTTGAAGAAAATCCACCTCACCGTTCTCCCATTTATACTTGTAGTACCATTACCTGGAAGACTGTGACAATTATTTTATCGTACCTTAATTATTTTTAAAGTGTAAAAAAGCGAGAGAAGTTGTAAGAGAAATGGAAAGTACCACCCGGTAGATACGAGCAGAGTTCCTGCGTCAAGAGCGAAGCATACTTGGCAAAAACTGGTCCTTGGTGTCGGAGTGACTTGTGCATCGCTCGTAACTCGATAAAAAAGCAAGGGAAAAAATGACGAGCAGACGAAAAGAAGTAGGAAGAAGGGAAGATTCTGCAAGCGCTCTTGCCAATTTCTTCCTCGGTCCATACCACGTACCGTGCTTTATGAATTTTGCTGCAGGAATTTGTGCAATAGGAAGTAATTATTGGTCCAACTTGTGGAGTTGTATAAAAGAGATGCTTTACGTGAATGAAGATCCGCGAATAATGGACAATTATTGGGAAGACGGAGGAGGATGCTGGGGCATCGTTTCGACGAGGAAAGCCAAGTTTGACAAAAGTAGGCGAAGGTATATACACCGAGGACTCTGCATCCGCTTGACACACTGTCACGAAAACAGGATATCGCTGGATTATCGCACTATCCATCTCCTTTCAGGCCGATGCAGCTCGCGCTATGCGCGATTTTGATCAACGGGATTAACTGGATTTCCTCCTACATGCGGCCAAGACGCCTGGCAGCGATTTATGCTCCGCTGCGCAACAATATCCTTTTACCACTGCCACCCCCACTCCCTCCCAACTATCCTACGCAGCTTCATTTTTTCATCCAATTATCTTCAGTCACCGCTTATTCAACTTCCTCTCTGCTCCACCTTTCAGTATCTTTCGGTGTATTATATTTCACAGTTACCGATAGTCTCGATAATACTCGTTAGGCAAACCAAAGTTGGACAACTCTTCCAATCTGTTTACGTAATATAGTATAAGAAAATTATTCAATAATTTATTTTACTTCAAAAGGAGATGCACTCTTGGTTTAAAATATACGCTTCGTTTTAATTCAACGGGGAACTTTGTAAATTTCTATGAAGAGAGAGAGAGAGAGAGAGCAGGAAGAGATTTTGCCAAAACGAAAGGAAATTAAAGATTTTGTCAGAGTCCTGCTACTTTACGATAGAATTCGTGATCCAATTTCGATAAACGCTATATAAAGTGTGCTATATTGTACATGTATATATGTGTATTACCGGATGAACGTAGAGAGGTGTTGGAAAAATGTAAGAAAAGCAAGAGTGAAATTATACATCGCACTTGTAGGAATGGTAGATGGGTAGGGTGTTGCTGAAGAGTACGCTTGCAAGTGGAATGAAAAGGAGCAAAAAGGGGAGGAATGGAGGAAAAAGTTGCTGCGTGAATCGTTTAAAGGTATAACAATAATAATAAGAGATAAAGGTGAGTCGAGGGTTTGCTTTTGATGCAAATGCGAATATAAGCAAAGGAAGAAAAGTTTGACGTCGATTAGCCTCAAGTATCCAGCAGCAGCAGCAGATGAATGAAGAGGCTATAGCGAATTAGCATGAGAAAAAAGCTAATAAGGGGGGTAAGGAAGAAGAAATATTGCCCACGGTGAACGTCATACCGAGCTATGCCAGCACGATCTTACATACATCGCATCGCATCCCATCGCATCGCATCCCATCGCATCGCATCGGATCGCATAGCATAGCATCGCATGGAATATGTGGAGCGGACGCGCGCAGCATTTTACTCCTTTTTTCAGCGAGTCCATGTGCAGAAGCGGCAAGGCATTAAATCGATATCTAGTGCATATCGGGACTCCAGAATGCAAAAGAGGGTCACAGGACGATCTGGCTGATCTTTAAGCATCTTTCGATGTACCTACCTATATATATATATCGACCAATTCTCTCCCCTCGAACCCTACATATACATATATGTATAGTCGCAGTCGCTCGATCGTTATTATTACAAGCTTACACCACGCGTTGCACAATGGCCATGCAGCGAGATACGGCGATTCCTCCTTGAGCAAATGTATACGCGCTGCTCTTCTTTCCAACTTACAACTCCTGGCAAATTGCAGCCTAGGTCTATAGTGGCAAGTTTCGAGGCTCTCGAATCACTACCGAAATCGTTGAACCTCTGGGTAAGACGAAAACTGACCATTCTCACGGGCGTTTACGACCATGTAAACGGCACATCCACGCTTCGATTCGATTACGGGACATCGCACTTTAATACGTTGCACTTTCCAGAATCCGGAAGACATGGAAAATGACAGTTCCGTTAACTATGGACAAGAAGCTAGTCATGGGTGAAAACAAAGAAAACAAAGAACCAATTTGGAGTCACGTCGATTATCGCAAGTGACTGTGCAACAATATGAGATCATTATCCGATACATTTACGCAACAGCTATCCGAGCCCGTGACATTGAAGAAGACGATAGTCGATTGCAAAAAGTTTGCCTCTTCGCTTCCAGTCGAGGCAATCACTCTAAAGACTCGCAATCCTCTCCGAAGCGTGCACAAAACGCTTCCATTATTCAGGGCCTTTAAATAAACGTAAAACGCGAGGTTACACCGAAAAACTTGGCACGCTTTGATATGTTCTTCGGGAAAGCTATGTATATAAGAGGGGGGGGGGGGGGAGAGAAATACTATACACAGCTTTCTCGCTTCTCGAAAGAATTTCGTGTATGGCAGAGAAATGATTTGCTTGACACTTGCGGAATTGGAGAATCTCGGGTCAAAGTGTCTCGCTGACAGTGAAATTTAGAAAAGAATGGGGGAAGGACGAGAGTAATGGTGAAACGACTTGTGTCTCGCTGTGGGAAAGACTCACTCACTTTCAGCCGGTATGACAGCTTCGGACCGACGACGTACGTATATACCTTAACACAAAACAGCGCGACGACTTTCGTGCACGTACCGGCCTCGTGACATTCGGTTCCGTGTACCTGCACTTCCGCTCACTCTTCTTCTCCCATTTTACTTGTATGCATATATATATGCTAATACCGCATCTCCCAATATAAAAAGAAAAAATCTTGCCCCTTCATTCTCTCTTCCAACATAGTTTTATTATTCCAAAAAAATATCGTCTCTGAATAATTAAATTTATAATTGTTAAATATTCAGAATTCAGTGATAAAAGTATAAAGTTTTCGAATCAGCAATCTCTCGATGAATAAGCCGCAGGATCCGAGAGAGAGAGAGAGAGAGAGAGAGAGAGAGAGAGAGAGAGAGAGAGAGAAGAAAAGAGAAAAGTCATGGTAGACTTGAGTTTAGGAATCCCGCTCGAAATATTTATGTGCTGCGCCGTGTACTCTTTGCAAGAGCAGATACAGTCTACAGTTAACTGTAACGGACTCTTCTCTTCTCATCTGATTCTTCTGCTGCGCTCTTTGCGCTTTGGCTGTGTCCAGCAGTGTAAAGTGTTCCTCCTCTCCTTTCCCTCATTGCCATCGCACTCTGATCATGCACATGCACATACCCAAGATCGTATTTACCACATCGTATTATTAACCAATCACTGTACTTCCTCCTCACTCGACGAATCAATTATTGCGCGGCAATCATCTAATTTCCATACAGCTTCCATATACCGATAAACGTGCCATATAGACTAATGGCAAAAACTATCTCGACGAGCTATCAACGAGTTTCAATAATTCTCGACCAATGGGTTTCTTCTCTTCGTAATTTTACATGTTATTTCTCGAAAGAGAGTAAGGATTACAGGCGCGATTTTCGCGCGTTAATTTGTCGACGGAGTAAGCAAGTAACCACCTGTTGACATCGAGCTATAATCGTATCTCATTATAACAACAAAACGGTGGTCTCGGTTAATGTAGTTCTCAAGCGTATGACCTCTGGAGTAATAAATAGCTCTGCGCGAGAGAAATAAAGAAAGGAGAAACACGCGCGAGGGAGAAGACAATATCACCTCGAAAGCTTAACATAAACAGAGCTTTCTCTCTCGGCTCTTTATAAACAGCGATGCAAACACGAATAAATGCATTGTACATATATACGCGTATATTCCGCAATTTGCAATTAATCCAATTTATTCTATATGATAATAATAATAAAGAAAAAAAAAGCAATTAAAGTCGAATGTGAGTTGGGAGGAATAATAGAGTTCTCTGGAAATCGTTTGGTTTCAGGCCTTGACTCTGGTGAAGACTTGCGAGCCTGTGGCTGAAATGCGCGAGTGCAGAGCACCAAGGGACTGGTCCTTACTGGCACTGCAAAACGTGCGAACAGGAAAGTCCCATTACCTAGTGATATGCCGCTGTCCCGACACAAACATCCTTGGTAAGAGTACATACTATATATATACACAGGCTGAACTATCAGTACGTTTTTGCACGTTTAATTACCGTCTACCAACACTTACCCGCTTTCGTGCTTAAGCTACAAAACTAGCTTTGCTCGACCAGCAAATCCTATATAACGGTTCTAACGTTGAAACTTGGCTAATTATGCTAAAATCTATCCAGCAAAATGAGCCTTTATAACTTTTCTTTTTCTCCAATGGATTTCATTAGGAGAGCAATAAGATATGCACACTCTTAATCGAACCTTTATTTTGTCCTTTTTCAAATACACAGAGGGTCCCATGAGTCATGATCAACCGACTTACGCCAGTGTTCCCGGTATCCGCGTATATGGAATGATGTGCGTTCAAGGAAACAGGAGAGGACGACCGTTGAGATACAAACGCGATCTCTCAGGTAAATAAATCTCTGCGGAGAAAAGGATAGCCGCGCGTTTTCCCTAAATTCCCTTTTGAAATTTCTTAGTCCTTTCTATTCCTCGAACGGCTAAATTTCGTGCAGAGTAGTTGCCACTGCCAGCGAAGGAGGAGCTTATTAAGCGATCGAATAACGGTGAGCGATTAATAAATCGAGCAGAAAGATAATTACGAAACGTATTCATTTGTAAAACCGAGCAGTATCCGTTAGTAGCTAATTTAATAAATTACTGTGGCAAGTACCAATTCAGTTAATCAGCCAGCTCTAAGCTTGTAAGAGAGTTAAGGGCATAGGTCCACGGATGGTAAGTGCACCAACGTGTACATATCCGCTAATTGATTCTAATTAAGGTGCAACTGATTTAAAGCAGCGAATGTGAACGACCGTTGAAGCTGAAAGCTAGTTTTCTTCGAAACGACTCTACGTTTAATGTATATCGGACGATGGTTTTCCTAGGAGAAAATTTATTTTAAGCTCCATGGTTTCTTAGCCGGTAGCAGCAATAGAATAATTAATGCCCAGATATAGCAGGGCTCCCGCAATCTATATATATATATATTAATTTTGTTTTCCCACTTATTTTTAGATGCGGCAGCGGATGGAATGCAGGCACCGGAGGAAAAGGAAAAATTAGAATTCCCGTGGCGTATGGTGCCTGAACTGCTCGACTCGGCGGACTGGGATTAACTACCTACAATTACCTTATCGCCGATAAATTTACAGCAGTTCTCTTCTATTTATTACGATCATCTCTTTGTCATCTCACACTCACCTCGAATCTCCATTATTTATAATATTTATGTAATGTTCATCACGCGAGGCTAGTTGATACTATAACTGATGATCACTATAGATGTGACAATGGTCGGTGTGATTTACACTTCCTATCGCTAGATTTCGATCCTCCATTCCTTAAAACGACATCACATCCGGAATGACCTTGTTTTATTGCAAACTATCAGACAATTCTATTCGCTGATCGATGGATCGTTCGATAATAATACACGAGGAAATTTGATAGAATAATAAGTAGCGAAGGATCGACAGAGAAAGACGCTGACTTTATCAGCTTTATTCTTAGAAGACGTAGCCTTATTATTTTAACATACGGCCTATTATTCGCGTGAGCATATAGGAAACAATGACTTATATACTTGTAATACTTCGGAAAAATTCAACGACTCTTTTCTCATTCTCCATTTATATAGTTTAGAACATTTAAATACTCTATATAGAAATATTCGTGACACAAGAAATATTTATCTAAAGTGAAAGAAAAAATATTATGTAGCTGACTGATCTTTTTAAGCACGTTTTATTTTTCACCCCTTATCGATTATAATTTTATCGAATTAAAAGATAGTATCGCGCGTTAGAGGGATTATAAAGCTTTGTGCCACAGACGCCGCGTCTGTAACTGAATATCTCTATTCTACTATAGATTAAATATAAATTAAATAGCTGGTTAAAGTGGGTATAACGCGATCATCAATATTTTACAGGTTTAATTTAAGCTGCCAATATCTTACATTATTAATTAATTACTTAAAAATGCTTCAGTGCTTGTGGAAATAGTTTCTTTCCACGGTATATCCATTATTTCCATATTATCCATCACGCAGATGCCTTGTGCGTGAACATTTTGTCAACTCTTATCATTAAATAATTTTATAGCCATCTCCATTATATACAAGTGTTTTTTAGCATTTGCGATCTTGTCAAAGAAGCGATCATTTTTAGGACACTATCGTTCAAATGTGAAAGAATCGTGAGCACGAAAACATAGATTTCTATAATTTTCAAATCCGTATTACGAGAATTAGATTAATATTGTATTGTTCGCTTGTCGATCTAGCGTAATAAAACCGAAAGGAAAAAGTTCTCCAAACATTTTTTCTCAAAAAATCAAATGCGTGTAACTCTCATGATTTGGATTCTCGCACTTTCATATTACTGTATAATCATGATCATAATAGCTATATGCTGTAAATAACAATCGACAATAAATCAGCTGTCGTTGCTATATAATAAAATGATGCATTATTCCGTTTGATATATGTAGCTCTTTTGTATAGATTTCACGAGTAAAGAGGAGTTTTTATCATTTTTTTGATTACTAATATTTCTGATTTATATACACAAGAGCAGAGAAAGATAGATGACAATTTTTGACTCACCGAGAACATCGGAGTTGACGAGAACACTGCAAGTATACATGGGGGTTACGAGCCTAGGATGTCTTAAGTTAAAAATTCTTCTGCAAGCTTCTTTGCACGCTGACATTAATTGGCCTGCCAGAGATCCTTGGTTGAAGTTTCCTTCGCTATAAATATATCAAACGGAATTTAATTGTAATAATTAAAATGTTCTTGAAATTAATGTATTACTATAATTTGTGCAATAAATGAAATCTCTTACCTTTGGATATCTTCCATAATTTCCCACTTCTTCACGATGAAACACACACCCATCATAGGCTCTTCGCACAATGGACCAGCCAGTGTTGCTAATTGAAATCCATTTATCATACTGCTATCGTATCTGATATTGAAAATTTAACGTTAATATAATATAACTCTTTGTAACCGAGCAATGATTCACATTAAAAACAAAGCGTTTCTTGATTAACGCAATAGAGAATTATATTGGTCTAGGACAGCAGTTAATTCCAAATATTTTATTCCGTTATGTTCATAAAATAAAACAAGTGTGATTGTATTTATTTAATTGCTTAAGAAACGCTTTATATAGCTTTCATTTTTCTCGAAAATACTTACACCGCTCGAGAATCCTCCAAATTATTTTTTCGTTCCGAGAAGAATCTATGCTGATAAGTAGTTTCATTTAATAAAATATTGGGTCCGCATTTTCTTGGACCAAATGACCATATCTTATTTAAAACATCATCCCATCCGGCTTCTTTAAATAGTGCAACCAGTTCCGTTTTAAAGGACTCTATTGATTTTTGTTGCTTTCCTGAGACGGAGGATTCCTCCAATGATAATTTATTGAAACCAGCCAACTCTTCAATATTTTCTTCCTTCTCCTTAATCATTTTATTGTAAAATTGATCCAATATTTTTATTAAATCAGAATGTTTCTCTAAAAATTTAGTAACAGTTTCTGGAAGGGGACTTGCATCAATTTCAAAGCAGCATTGTCGATTCGATGTCCACATTTCTAAATTGACTTTATCTTCTTCTGTCTTAGTCTCTATTGCTTCATTTACCATATCTACTTTCGGCGGTGGTACTATAGTCTCTCTAAATGGAACAATAGGTTGCGACACATTGATCTCTACTTTTGCATAACGTAGTTGCAAATCTTCCAAACACCTTTCAAGATGTACTTCACCAGCTGTATTCAGAACAATTTCTCCTGTCTCTTGTATATGAACAGTAGCACATGCATCTGCCTGATTTAATAGCTTCAAACCGTTCATAACTTTTTGTAGATCATTAGGATATTTTGGCTCCAAAGCTACTCTAAATATAGGGACAGCAAGGGACGTTAACTCAGTGAATGATGGACAAGCTATTGTTGTTGAAATAGTTGCAGTTTTCAAAACATGCTCTTCTAAGCCACCTATGCCAAATACATTCCCTGCTGGGACTTGATCCACCACCTCTAATTCTCTTCCCATTAACAGATATAATTTATCAATCTTAACTTTTGTTATATATCTACCAGGTTTTAAGTCTTTTAAAACAATTGTTGAATCAATTTCTTCTCCTGCTTTTTGCCTTTCAAGAGCTATCTTTGGATTGTGTTTGGGCCCTAGTACAAATACTTCACTATTTGATTTTAAAATACCTGAATATATTCTCGCGAATGCTATTAAAGTATTTTCTTCTTCATTTTCAACATGCTCCTGATCTCTTTCTGTTTCTATTTTGCATTCTACTTCTGAGCTAGGCGATTGCTCTCCTGATGGTTCTCTGAGTAGTTTTTCTGCATGTCTTTGTCTTGCAATTTCCCTTCTTTCCGCCAATTCCTCCGCAGTTAGTGGCTTCGTTTTATTTTCTGGTAATGCTTTTCTATCAACTGGAAACATTTTAGATACAAAAACTATAATTGGTGCTTCTTCTGAGGAACTGCAAGCTAAAAATGTATCCTTAAGTGCTTGCGTCTCTGATGGCAGTGATAGAAAATCTGTATTTCCACTAATTAATCTTTCAATCTTTTCTGAACTTAAACTGTGAGGGGCAGGGATTTTTTCACATGCCATATTTAGACAAGCCTTGGCTAATGGAAGCCATTGGGAACAAACTGCTTGTAATTGAGCTTTAGGATCCGTGTGTCTCAGGTCCCTTGTTGTTAATTTAATATTTAATTTTTCAGCAATAATAGGCACCTTTTCTTTATCTTTCCTTACAACAATAGTTTCATATAGGTTCCAAACATTATCAAGGATTAATTGAACGAACAATGGTTTCTTAGCTTTTTCTTGTGCACCTTTCATGATCCTTTTAGTTTTACTATTTAAGAAATAATCCCCCCATAATGTTTTCAATAGGACCTTTTTACTGAATCCTAGCTTTTCAGAGAAAATTTTTGCAAATTCTTTAATGCCAAATCCCCAGCCATCCACCGCACTTGTAAATAATACATTGCCTTGTTCTGGAGAAAAATATAAATTTGAGTCATCTATCTCTTCTAAAGCTGATTGCCAATCAGTTAAAGCCCTTTCATTAACTGCTTCAGATTTATCATTCTGCATTTCTTCCTTCTCCTCACGTTCCATAAGGTCACTTGCAAAAACCTCTCCCATTACAGCATTTACTTGTTCCAAAACTTGACTCAAATGTACATAGGCATCAAGAGGTGTTAATTTCATTTCTGTGATTAATCGATCAATTTTATTAAGAACCAATACTGGCTTTAAACCTTCTATATATGATATTGATAAAGCGCTTCTTGTTTGTGGACCAACACCTTCTACTACATCAACTACAACTATAGCTCCATCGCACAATCTAACAGCAGTTGAAACTTCTGATGCAAAATCTATGTGGCCTGGTGAATCAATAAGATTAATCAGATACTCTGAATTATTAAATGCATGATATAAAGCAATGGAGCTAGATTTCATTGTAATCCCACGTTGCTGTTCATCAGGACGACTGTCTAAATAACGAAGCTTGCCTGCAAGCTTACTAGAAATAATTCCATTGCTTGCAACAAGAGAATCAGCCAAGGTAGTTTTCCCATGATCAACATGTGCAAGTATACAAATATTACGTATGAATTCAGGAGCTTTTTGTATTTCGCTTAGCTTATCTGAACTGATAAGACGCATTGTTTACTGAAAAAATTAACAAAAAATATGAAATTAATTTAATACAGAGGAGATTAAATTTCTAATTAAAAGTTTAAAAAAAACACTATATACAGTGACAGTAAACACTATTTCACTTTATCCTGTTTCCAAAGTACACAAAGTTCACTAAACACAAGAATATATTGATGCTCGATGGACATTGCCTCCAGTGTGCCCAGCATACCCGGTATTTTTTTGTTTGTTTCAAATTTACGAATAAATAACGCAAGGTTTTTATTAAATTCACTATTGTCTGACAGAATAATTTCACATACAGTTAGCGATGAGAAAACGTGGTTGACACTTGCAAGATTTTGAGGTTATATACATTCAAGTCACCTATTCCTTGTATTGCCAAGAATGGTGTAATTTTGTTTCAATGCAATTTAACATTACGTATATTTTGACTATTCTTTAATCTTTAACTTGTAGGTAATCACTGGACTTATCGGCCGATGAGTGTTGATTTCATAAATAAGCTTAAACGTTGCTCATAATATTATAAAGGGAACAATCATGAGAGTGTAAGCCAGCTTAGCTGTCGAACTTTTAAAACACGTGGGAAAATAATATGCAAGGCATGGTTGCCAATTCCCAATATTAGCTGACAGGTTAAATTCTTTGTTGGAGCACTCTGAGCCTGAGCTTGACAATCAGTTTAGCAATAACATACATATTTATTACTATCATTTTTTTATCAATAATTGCAACTATTATACATATATTTAGTAATCGCAAAGCAGAAACATTTATTTAAAATGATTCAATATTATTTTAAATTAATTTTACACAGTGCTTGGCAAAATAAATAAGAAATATAGACGAGGGTTAATAAAATTTTTATAATTGTAAACCAAGTTTTCTCATTATATACATTTGATTGTATGTAAAGATATCTTTTCAGAGGATATAGAGAATCGAATAAGCTCCAATATATGCGCTGTTTATTTTTTAATTAAGATAAAATATCGGGTATGCTAGGCGCATTAAAGGGAATGCATGTTTATCGATCATCTATATATATACAGGGTGTCCTAACATTTCTGTTATATAAGATGTCGACGTGTTCACTATATTGAAAAAAAAACTAATTCAAACATATTTTTGTTACATTTAAAAATCTATTGGATGGTTATATTGGCTTACGTTTAAAGGGCCTGGGAAAGCTGAAGAGGACATACAGACCATCGTTGAGTTTTTTTTAACACAACTTTCCATATTTTTATGTATGTTCTTTTAGTTTATTTCAGTAGCTTTAGACAAAACTCTCCTTTTATTATTTCATTTCATTCAGTCGTTTACGAGATATTTTTATTTAAAATTGCATATAGTTGTGGGTTTGGTTGAAGGAGCGTGCGTGACCACACACGTGTACATATACACAAGCATATAGTCTTTCAGCTACTTGCATACTTTCAAATCAAAATATCTCGTAAATGGCTGGATGCTATGAAAACGTGAAAAGATTTTGGAACGCTGTGAGAATAAGCCACACAGATCGCAATAAAAGATGTTGGCGAGGGGTGTAATTTAAAAAATTCAAGGTGACCTTCATATTTCCTTTAGTACGTCTCTCAAGTTCAAACAAATGGTACTATCATATAACCACCTCAAAGGGAAACAAATTTTGTTCGAAATATTTTTTCTGCAATTAAAAATAAAGAAACTTATTTGAGGCGGGACATAAAATTGCACACCTGGTTTAAATATCGAGGCTCTTATCATGTCCCATAGATAACTAGAACTTAAAAATAATTCATTTGTCAATATACGTAACTCTAATAAGAGATATGAATTTTTGTATAAAATCAATTTAAATGCAAATAGGCATCAGGAGTTTCAGGAAGGTCCTATTCAAAAAATTTACATCTCTATAATATGGTTAACGAGATAACATTGTTTATGTTCCACGTTGTGTTAAAGTGCTTTGCCTTATGTATTCTTTATGCTATCATAGCCTTTTTCCATATTTGGCTAATATAATTTGTGACGATTTAATTCTTTATCGAATTATTTTGATGAAGTCTGTAATGAATGGGGTAAATAGGGGTTAGGCATAAAACGTGCATAGGACTCGCGGATGTTATAATCAAGAATTCACTTCGACTCTATGTATATATAAATGGAGCCAATTTTTACTGCCGAATCAAAATTTCGAATACCGAACTGTTAATTATTATTCATTTCCACAGTGCCTCCATGCATAATAAATATTTTATTAGTAAACTAATTCACAGATCCTAACACAAAGAATTTAACTTATTAGCTAAATTGGCAATTATAGATAGCACAGCTTCATATTTCATTTTTGCACGTGTTTTAAAAGTTCAAAAACTGAATCCATCTACAATAATTGTTCTTTTTGCAATACTATACGAGTAATGCACGAACTTGTTTATTAACTTTTTGAATAAACAAAAATGATTTGTTTAGTCGTTATTTAGATTTTTCAGTTATCAAACTTTTTATTTTAATTTAAATCCATAATAAAATTCAAGGGATATCTAAAATATCGCAGCCTTTGACAGTGAATTATATAATTGAAATGAAAACACAATTATTTAATCATTTTTTAAGAGCGATAATTTTGCGATCGCGAGGTATGATATACGTGCAAAAAAGAATAATAAAAACAGAACGATTACAAATGAATAAGCTGCAAGATACGAGTGCACGAAACTTTTATTTGCAACCGGAAATAATTTTGCCCAGCTGTGATATACATTTCTTAATTAATCAGCAGCAATATAGTTTTTTTAATAAATTTATTTACTATATTTTAAAAGTTCACATAAAGTAATAATTGGAATAAAAACAATATGATATTTTTAATTGCCTAAAAAAAAGTCAGAAAAATTTATGTTTACTCTCTTGGACATCTCTAAATTGATAGAATAAAAACCCACAAAGTTTTGATTGAGCGTTATATAAATATTTTGATAGTGATCTGATGAGATTCAGTCGCTTCCTGCTGCAGTATAACGTATTGTTTTGCTCCGTCAGTGACGCAAAATGTGATACATTTTGGTTGATATATAAGAGAACGCACGAGTTCTCTTTAATAGTAAAGGTTGATATCAAAACTCGCACTCTCGTTGAATCAAATTGTGCAAGATGTTCCGTCCAATTTTCCTTCTGTCGCTGTGCGTTATGGTTCTGGCAGTGAGTTAAAAATTCTATTATTATATCGTACTCTATATAATGATAAATGTCTCTACACTCTGTCATACTCTGATATTGCTTAAAACGCGTTCAAATGAAACGAAAGTAATTAGTGGAAAATGCTAAAAAGAGCAGTAAATTAATTTTAACAGCTTTATGTATATATATATATATATATGCATATCATATAATATGATGCATGTAAGATTGTGCTTCGTAGTATAAAAATTTGATATATTTTAGATGCCCAGAAACGAGAATGATCCTAGTGGACAGTCAATTGTAAAGAGCCGAGTGAGTGGATTTCTATATTGATATTTGTATTATATTTTGGTAATTATATATTGCGTTGACTAGAGTAGCTAATTGATGGAATTTTGGGTAAAGGTGGCAAGACAGTCGAAAACAATGGAGACATTTGGAACCGGAATAAGCAGCGGATTTGACGCGATTTCGTCAGCGGCGGGTACTTGGTCAGCGGGTGCTGATGCCGCTGTGAGTGCAGCGAAGATGCCATCCTCTTTGGTTCAAGACGCAGCAGAGGGAGCAAAGGGATTGTCCGGAAATGGAGGAGCTGGAAGAAAACGCAGAGCTTTGAATTATAACACAAACGAAGACGACATCCCAGAGCAATAAGCGAAATAGTATAACGTTGATCAGTTGCACCTCAGGTTTGACAATGATTCTGTACAATTTGTTCGTTCAATTCTTTAATATGCCCCCTATGAATGTTTATTAATTTTTATTATTTCCATTCTTCCAGATCCTTTGTACGACAGACACAACTTTTTCGTCATTCGCACCGTTTTAAAATTCCTACACGTATGGAAGCAGGAAGCATAATTGAAATTATATTATTTCTGTATGTTTGTTGATTTGGATTGAAATAAAATAAAAACTGCACGATTTGCTTTTATTTTACTCGATGTAATTTACTTATCTTTTAATTATGTATACAATTATGTATGGTAACAGAATTGCATAAGCCATATGCAGCACAAAGGCAAATAATTTTCTAATATGTCATATATAAGGATTCTGTCCGGTTATTGTTAAGTATTAACGGCTAGCGTGTTGGGTTTCGCGCAAAGGGAATAATAGTTTCAGTATAGATAAAGCGATAAAGAGGATAATAGAAAATTAAAATAAACTCAGAGATTTAGTTTTTCTATTTCTCCAAGAATCGTAGAGTTTTACATATTCTCCATCGTTGTTATTTGTTCAATTCCAAAATTGTATACAGTCATCTGCGTGGTTTACAGTGATAATAATCGTAGATCGTAGTTTTTCAGTTTGTTGATTAAATGAATTGTTTTCACTGTATGTCAATCACGGTACAAGCTGATATAAATATGCGCGTTGTGGTATGACCAAATTATTAACAGCCCAACGGTTCAATTGGTAGAACACACAGTAAAAGACAGAAAAAGCAGCAACATGTTGAAGAACATTCTTCTGGCTTTTTTGCTTATCGTAATCATTGCAACTATGACGGTAAGAAATTTACAATATTAACATAAATTTTAATAAAATGCAAGAGAAATTTCAAAGAAATCTTCTGGTGAATTTTTCAAGTAATATTTTGAGAATAGAAATTTAAGGTTCATTCAAAAGTATATCCTTTCTACTTTTAATAACTTACAAGTTTGTGTAACAAATTAGCTTACATTCCGTCATTTTGTTGGGGCTAGCAGTGAATCTAATCGTGTTAATTTAATATTTCCTTTAGAATGCTCAATTTCTGCCATTGATGGATGACATGGCAAGTATGCCTAGCAAAGCGTTAAAATCTGGAATGGACTTGGCGCAATCAGCAATGGGAGGAATGGCTGGTTAAGGTAAATTTGTAGAGATAACATCGGAAAAGTATAATATTAAAGTTATTCCTTCATTCTAGATATAACGCACATTTGAATGCCTATTATGATAATAAATAAAAATTGGACATGAAGCTTGTACTGTAGTGGCACTAAAGGAATAATAAAACTTACTGCACTCTATCTATTTGAGTAAAACATTTATTTTTCTTATATTATTTTCCCATCACCTTCCTCTCGTTCCTTTCGTATAATCATCCATGAAAAAACATATCAAAGCGCTATGATATCAAATATTTGGACGTGCTATCACCGAAAGAGAAAAGTTTGATAGGTGAAAAAGTAAATGAATCAAATTTTCTTGAGCACTTGCCTCGGTTATTGGACGAGAAAGTTTAGTAAAATTCTATGTACGTACCATTTTGATTACTTTGCTTCTTCGGAGGGTAAAGGAGATAAAGTGGAGGGGTTGGGAGGGTCGAAAAGCGTCTGGTACTGTTGTGAGCTAAAGTTCGAGTTTGCGTAATTGCGATCAGAAGCGAGAGCTGCGAATACTAGTAACATTAAGCGGCGAAACGTACACGCGCTTACACGCGAATTTTCTCAGTATTCTATCGGCGCCATTGTCATATTGTTCCTTGAGTAAATGATTATATATCTCTATGTGTCTCTCTGACCATGCCGCTAAGCGACCATTCTTCTCCCACTATCGAGACAGTGCCAAACTCATTTGCAATAAAAACTTATTTCAATTTCATCCAGTCTATAGAATTAAAATTTTTAAATTTCAAACGTAATCAATTTCAATACTCGAATATTTGTACGGAAATTTCCTTTAAAAAAATTTAAATCAACCTCGTATCTGAGAAATATAATTGCGTGGGTGCTATTTTAAATCTGAGTTTCTCAAGTGATATGTATTTATCTTCGATTTAAAATACAAACGTTTCTTTCTTTATTGTTACCAATAAATTGAATGATTTTTTGCAGAGTAATTGAACGCCAGAAAAATGTTTATAAACTGCGAGTGCAAAGTGTCAAATTTGATTGGAATTTCATTGAAGTTATGTACATTCCTCTCTGCTGGATTTCTGCAGCTTCTGTATGTGTACTAGGCAGTGAAGTTTGTGCAGCACAGAGGTAAAACTGCAGTATTAACTCAACATCACTTCTTTCGATGTTTAAATTTCGGGAGTGATTTAATATTGTTCTGCTACGAAGTGCTTTTGGCAAAATGGAAAATACAACGAATTTGACAAGGAGTAATTTAACAGAGGCAAATGAGACGATTATACCGGCCTTCACGAATTACTCATTGGTGATTATTATTCCGTTCTGTATGTGCTTCCTGGTAGGTGCCGTCGGCAACCTGATGATTTTCATCACCCTGTCACGCGGCAGGCATCGAAAATCTAGGATTTCTCTGATGATCTGTCATCTATCTGTCGCTGATCTTGTCGTTATTTTTATCATGATACCAGTCGAGGTACGAGTCTGTATTTATATATTATTGTGCATAAGAGTAATACATTATTATCCCTTTGTACAGAAGCTAAAACAAAAGGTAAAATCCTCATTTGTCACGAGCATCATTATTTCAGACTTATCATGAGAAAGCTACAAAATAATCCTGCTTTGTCTTTCTCCTTTGACAATAATCGTATTATCCCTGCTCTTTCCCCAGTAGCACGATTAATTTATGTAAATCAAAGACAGTATTAATTAAAATTAAAGCAATCGTGGGGAATAGCGAGAACCTACTGAAGTAAGGAGATCACTTGATTTATTTTATTGCATTCTTTCGATTTATTTGATTTCACGTAGCAGTGATCTCTATTCGGGCAAATTAAAATAAACGACAATGTAAAATGTAAGATCGAGTCTGGCTAAGAAAGGAGACGCCAGAGGACGAAGCGATCAAATAAAGAGCTTTGAGAATAATATAATAAAAGTTGATAATACAAATATCGAAGAATTCAGTTGTAAATTGATTATTCATTGATTATTAAACCACAGTTCATTTTGTAAATATTATGTTAAATTAACAAAATGAGAGCTATATTTCTATTTTTCGAAGAAATTTTCAAGCACCGCGTTATTAACCGTAAATCGGTATTATCGGTAATCTGGTTAGGTAGAAAATATGAAATTCCAGCTTATATACCTGAAGTGCGATCACTATAGAGATATAAAGTGATGCTGCCGTTCCACGTCAAATTAAATCTAATTTTCAGAGTTATATTAAGTACCTTGAAAATAGGTGTCAGGCAAATCTCTCTAAAATGCTTCAGAATTATGATGGATAAGAGGATAGAAGGGTATGCAAATCACAACTTGTTAATTTCCATGTTTAGGTGGGTTGGAGAATAACAGTGGAATGGGTAGCTGGCAACATGGCTTGCAAGATCCTTTTATTCCTTAGGGCGTTTGGTTTATATTTGTCTAGTAATATTCTAATCTGCATTTCTGTCGATAGGTTGGTTCGACGCTCTGTTACTTTTCCAAATGTTTTTAGGATCAAAATTTCAATAAAAAATATATGAACTCGTTACAGGTACTTCGCTGTTATGCAGCCGTTAAATATAAATGCTGCCAGACGCCGTGGTAAGATCATGCTAACTTTTGCATGGATCTACAGTATTATCTGTGCAGCTCCACAGGTAAAATAATAAATCAATATTTTTTGTAAATCTTGAACTATTCACTGCTGCAAAAATTATATGAAATAAAGCTTGTTGAAAAGTTGGCTGAGAAAAGTGAAAAGTATAAAGTTTATTAATTAATACAATTTATTTGTGTATTAATTGTATATTTACAATCTTCGTAGTATAGAAGACGTATTGAGAAAAAGGTAACGGTGTTGATCGTTAAAAGGTTTTCATATAATATATTTGGTAACCAATTCCACACACACTTTTCTATAGATCCTATATTCAATTTTTTAAAGCTTCTATTTTAAATATCAATAACATAGAATATACTATATAATATATTTTGCAGAGTTTCATCTATCAAGTAGAATCTCATCCACTGCAGCCATCTTTCAAGCAATGCACGACAATCAAATTTTTTGAATCGAAAAAGGTCGATAAAGCTATCTACAATATTTTCTGCATAATGGTTATGTACTTTGTACCACTCGCCATTATTACTTGGGTATACATCAGAATTTTTTGTGAAATTAATAGCAAAACGAGAGAAAGCAAACAAGGTTAATTTTATCAAATATTATAAAAGTTTGATATTATTAACAGAGTTTATTGTAATACTGCGGATCTTTTGCAGCCATCACCAGAATTAACAGCGATGGAATGTTTCGTAATGGAGCTACCAGTGGTCGCTTAAGACTAAGAAGATCCGACATGACTAATATTGAAAGAGCTCGTAGTCGCACTTTATGGATGACTATTATAATCGTCGCTGTCTTCATACTCTGCTGGACACCCTATATCATTATTATCCTTTGGTGAGAGCTTCGGTATAATGAGACTAATTATTGCAGCTTGCTAACTTATTAACCGTCTCGTAGGTATATCGTTGACAGGAAGAGCGCCGAGCTGATTGATCAAAAAGTTCATAACGTCATATTTGTAATAGCCGTTGCCAAATCATGCGCAAATCCTTTGATCTATGGAAGCTACATGATGGATTTTAAAAAAGAGTTCCGCAGATGTTTTCTATCACGAAACTCGTCCAAAACGTTGGACGATCCTAAAACCACGAGCGAAGATAAAGGTAATAACCTGACTACTATAGTTTCGTATAATGGTAGAAATAATACTGAATTATGGAGTCGGCACAAATGTACCTTTGGTTCGCTCCAATTGATAAAAAAAATATGTTTGATACCTGTCAATATTACGATTTCTAGATTTGATTGGCAACCGCATTTGTGCGGCGTGAGTTTGATTTTCTGATCAAATTTCACTTTGTACAGAACAAGTGAATTTTATATTAAACTAGTATAACATGATGTTACTTTTATGTCAATCTAATGGAGCTTTTGTTTGAAGCTTTCAATTTAACTTTGTAGGTTCGAAACGCAGAAAAATGCAAGCCACACCGCAAAGATTCAGTTTTTCCTTTGCGCACAATGTTCGACGTGCTACCTGTACATTATTTAAAGGTATATATTATTATGAATTCATCGAGTCTAATATAATTGCACACGTTACATAAGGGACAAAAAATATATAAACAAAATATAAAAATATATTTATGACAGGTCACAACGAAACTGGAGGAGGAACACCATTATGCACAGATCCAAATAATTTGATCGATAGCGGAGTTCTTCTTCCGGATCCTAATAGTAGTGCAATCATATCCGAAAAGCTACCGCTTCACGAATTGGTAAGCTATTTGCAATATACTAATATATATATATATATATATATATATATATACATATAACATGATCTCACTCCGGTAATTATCTAAAAATCGTCTCGTCATGCACAGTTCCACAAAATCAAATCAATGAATTAATCATAACACGTGTTACACCGAGATCATTGGCTTGATTACCAAACAATTGTACGACTGACCTGTGAACCCTTAAATCGCGGAAGTAGATTCACGTTATACTGCGTCGACTTTTCGTTATGTTCTCAGTGAAAATACAAGCTAAAGCATAAAACTCGTACTTTTATATACAATACAATGACAAGAAAAATCAATAATATAAATTTTTTTATTACAAAATAACAAGCATAAATTCATTTGACATTACAAAAGTATCGTGTGCGCATATCTGAGATTTATGATCGCACCAAATCAACAATTATCTATCATAATCGCCTACCATCAATAACACTATTAACTCTCCAAAGCCAACTTGGTAACGAGATTAATGACTAATTTGTCAAAATCACGCGTTAAATTTCTAATCGAAAGGCTGAAGGGAAAGAGAGAAAGAAAAATAATAACGAAGCGTGATTCGACAGAAGAATAAATTGGTTCGATTAGACGGAAAATGAAAAGTTAAATGTCATCGGGGTTCAAGTTAACACGTGGCGGAATATTTTTCACTTCTTCCTCGGGTTTGTGTTTCCTCCGCAGTGCTCTACCACGAATATTCAACATCGTTCTGGCCACCAACCATACCGCTCCTCGCTCACAAATACAACGCAAGGCGTTTATAAAACCGATGATCAAAATGTGCGGTGGGTATCCGGTCGTTCGCGATTCGATTCCTATGGTCTTCAGCGAGGACTCCACGAACTTGTCCGGGCTTGGCGCCATCCACGTTGCTCGTCTGAAATAATAATCATTCATTATAAATTCGCTCAATCATTCCCAGAATTTAATCTATGAATTTAACCGATAACCATGCAAGCACAAAATATCTCACTTGATTTTTGACATTTTCGTGGCAACTGGCCCTGGTAGGATACACTGGACGGTGACTCCTCTGGGCGCAGCTTCTGCTGCTAAATCAGCGCTTAGTTTATCAACGTAAGCCTTGCTAGCAGCATACACCGATAAATAAGGGCTTGGGATGGCTCCGGCCGTTGAACTAATATTTATCAACACTCCTTTGCGTCGTTCCAGCATCCCTGGCAAAACTGCCCTAGCGACCCCAGTAACGGCCGCTACGTTCAGTTGCAGGATCCTTGCGACAGTTTCCTCCGGAACTTGCGTGAATAACTCTGGATGATCGTAACTCGCACCAGCATTGTTCACGAGTACTCCAACCTAAAACGTTGATCAACCGGAAATTTAGTATATATATATAAGGATAAACACACACAGAATATGATTGTGGCCATTAAGGAGGAACTCACCTCGAGTTCTTCGATGGCCTTGGCGATTTTATTATACACGACATTGCCTTCGGTCAGGTCAGCCTCGATGATCCTTGTATCAACACCGTATTGTTGTTTGATTTCGGCAGCCGTGTCCTCGAGTTTAGCCTGGGATCTCGAGACTAGGATAATATCGAGTCCTTTATTGGCGAGAGCTTTCGCGTAAGCTTTCCCGAGTCCATCAGTGGCTCCCGTTACCACGGCCCAACGTCCTTGAGATGCCACGTCCAATCCAAGACCAAGATTCGGTGCTATCAACTTTCTCCATGCTAGCATAGTCGACCTTATCACTATTCGAAGCCCAACTGCTGCTATCACCGCCAAAGCTACCTTGTCCCAAAATGTAAGCGCCATCCTGAAATCATTCGCAATAACGTTACTCTCCTCTTCGACAAAATCTCTTCAATGTTTTATTTAAACCTTAACGTTTCTTTTAATCTCACTAATTTGTCTTTCATGGGATATACTATATATCGTTAAATAATACCTTGTGTGCGTGTGTGTGTGTGTGTATCGTCGATTTAAGCTTGGTTCGATAATTATTACTCAAACTTGTCGCGATACGCTTTTCTCGCGTGGTCGCGATGACGACTAAATGGCCGATTGACGCGGTCTTATCACCGAGCTACCGCTAATTCTGACCTCAACTTGACTTCATTATCGTGCACGCACCCAACGCGTTTATCATATCCCCGCCACTTTTGTAATCTTTAACGTATACTGCATTTGCATTATTCTTATCATTCAAATACATCGTGCATGATATTCATACGATCGATTGAGATTCCCAATTCGTATCGAACGTGCCAATTCATTCGTTTTTGTATAAACACTTTAATTAAACGGTGCAGATATTTGCAAAATAATAGACGATATAGACGTTTATTCGTGACACGATTTAATCATATCATTTCTGGTTTATCACGATAAAGATAACTCGTAAACTGATATATTGTGCTTTGTGCGATTGAGATTATCAAAGTAACGATAATGTTCAAATTATATTCTACATTATTCTATATATATATATATATACTACTGGTGCGAATATAATATTTCTTTTTGCATTAAAAATTATTTCTGCATCGCTACAAATCCAGGAAATTTTTATAATCGTGTACGACAATACCGTAGACACAAATTTGTAAGCGTGGTTAAGTAAATTTCTAAAGAATGTGGGTAGTTTCCTGAGAAATTCCGCGCAGTGGTCGCTTTCCCCAGGAGGTGGTTGGATAGGTAGGCCGAAATGCAACGTTGCACTGGTTGCGATGGGTACGCGTGCGCGCCGCTACTTTCTCACTTTCTCACCTGTCACTGACATTCGTTTCTTCGAGAATCAACTCGAGTTCTCCTTATCCTGCAGTCTTCCTGCTTCGCCGCTTCCTTTTCGCCAGAGGAACCGGAACTTCTTCAATAGATCATCGAATCAAATCAACACTGAACACTGGTCCGACATGATTCCGCGCAATAGAGTTCCTGCGACTGGCGCAGCTGCAACGTCCAAAAACTTATCCCGTCTTTAACGTTGATGTGGAAAAATATAGAAAATTGGGGAGAAAAAACGGAGGGAAAAATTGCAGAGTGCAAGAAGAGGAAGGTCCGCGCGAGGGTTGTTTGGTTACGTTTGGAGTTTCTACGGTCTTCTCGTAAGCCGCACGGTCGATATCGTGGCCGCTAAACATTTGCGCGCGCGCGCAATGTCACGGCTACGGCGAGCACGAAGTACGGTATACGGTGTAGTACGGTGTTCGGTTTTACGGTCTGACCGAATCAAACACCCCCTTTCTCCTCCTCCCCCATTTCCCCACTACTCTGTCTTTCTCCTCAGCGACGGCACACTTTTGCAGACGCGCACCGAGCTCTGTATCGGATCGGCCAATACAAACCAATATATACAATTATACTAATACTGTTGCGTTTCTTATATGCTATGCTTAAGGAAACACCTTTCTTCCCATCCAAACTATAGCGCGTCCATAGCTGAACCGAGTGAACCATTCGGCTAGCCGAGCTAGCTATAGCTACTACCACTCCAACGAAACTGCTTCAGACATTTCCGGCTAACCGAAGACCGATGATGAAAGTTTTTAACCAAAGAAACTTGCTATATATACCGAAATTTATTCCTGTACCTACTTGAATCTGACCGATTTCGCTCTCTTATAATACTTTTTATCGATCTCGATTTTATTATACGAATCTTTGCTTTTACTTATTGAATTATTTATCAAGAACTTGGTTTCTGCAGCAAGAATTACTTATTTGGGATGTAGTTATAAATAAATTACTTTTTAATAGTAAATCTTTATAATTGTATGATTGCTATTTCTATTGTTAATTATTCTTGTCGTGACTCGAGTTAAGTGTATTATTCTAATACTTTTTGATTTGGTCGCGCGATGTTTAAAGTATATAGTTGTTCATTACACGAATCGAGTGTTACGGGTCTTTCTTCGACACACTTTGATGGCACGCTCTTGTGCATGCTTCCGGAAACTAGGCTACTAATGTTAAAAGGGACGAGAATAATTTTCATGAACGTTATTCTTTTTTCTTTCTCCACCCCTCCCACTTTCTCGTTATTCTTCGTCTCTTTAGATTATTCGATAGCAAATACCAATTAAGACATCTAATTGCAGTCCGCAGAGGCGAAATATGCGTTCAAAATTCTTATCAATTAGTACATGGTCGTATTAGTCGTAAAGTATACTGACTAATTTGAAGGCAAATACATGCATATATTCACGAGATTCATAAATTCTTCCAAGTTCATTTACAAACTTTTACTTGGCTTAATCAAATTTTCCAAAAGTGTCAAAATAATTTTTTATTTTTCTTTATTAATCTACCACTTTCTCTTGTCAGTCCGATTCTCGCGATTACTCGACCGAAAGCGTGCCTTTGGAGTATCCGCTTTCGTTCCGTCAATCATACCTATTATTGCGTAATTACTTTTTAATTATAATAAATATTTACCTCTACTAATCATACGAAAATATTCTTTGAGCTATGAATTAAAGTGTAGAAATATTTTATTACAATTTTTTAACAATAACGTCCTAGAATGAAAAAAAGTCGCATAGCTTAATTGCTAGCATTATGAAGCAAGTCCCGTTGGTTCAGTCCCCTTGTGAATCGGTCAGCAGTTAATTTCATCTTTTTCTCCTTTCTTATCCCACTTGTCTCCCGTCTGGAGTAGGTCAATGTATTCATGCTAGTCCATGCTTACTCCTCTCACTTTTCGACAAGTCCCGTTTCTATTCGAAATGCACATTCTTATACCAGCTTCGGGATAAATCGAAATTGTTCTTATACCAATAATACGTATATATATATATATCTTCAAACAGCCAATATCCTCGTGATTATGATGGGTAAGAAAAATACGTGCGACTTGACATGACCGGAAGTTTTGTATTACGTATATTTATAACCACAATAAGTATATTATCGTAGTCGAATAATAATAAGAGAATAATGAAATACACTAATCTGTTGAACATTTTCAGAAATTGGAAAGACCAGCAGACATAGCCAGAACTTCTAATAGCAACACTTCAATTCTCAACTTGGTCAATGACGCTTAGTTTAAACTTAAGTCGTATTTCAGAAAACAATTCTCTGTATTAATTTTATTTTACGATGAGCTACGTCGTGCATGTGGGTCATTCACGCTCAAAGTTAAGGTGAAAGTCTTATGACCGGTATTTATTGCGGGAGGCTGGATCATTAATTTTTTCAAAGTAGAGTGGATTGCTGGACAAACTGCAAAGATCAGCATACAAAAATCGGAGAAAGTGAAAGCTTATTATGGCTAACCGATATGGCTGTGTACGAACAGGGTACAAATACCATGCTGCAGTTCCTTATACGTGATACTTCCGACATATTAAGATTTATTGCTATTGAGACGAACATAACTTTTTTAGCACGAGACTGATCAATTTCTCCTTTTTCAAAATGTCTCTGTGGGGACAAAATTGATATATGTAAAAAATAATTTTACAGTGGAATTGTAGAAAGTGTACAATCAATTATTCATAATTAAATTATATAAATATATTATTTACAATCAGTTTAGGGCATCAGTGGTTCTTACAAGCAACCAAATGAATTTAATAAAATAATATTAAAATAACGGTTTGTCCCCTATATGAAGAAAGGGCTATTCGCGAATGGCGAATTAATCAAAGCAAATGAAATATTTGCTATAATAACGACCAAACATTTGAAAGCATGTATAAAGCGTATATGATAAAGAATAATACTTACAATGTGATTTACAGTATATCATTGCGTCTCTATCTCTACAATAAACTCATCAATTAATTCTATCGAGCTTAATTGTAACATCCACAAATAGATCTGTATAATATTCCTCTCAATTCACGTCCACTATGTATACATTTAATAATAAATAAAAGTATTAACATTTAAACACACCTAATTTAAGCTGGGGATCTTTAATCAGCAATGTATTTTTTAAATAAGAATGAAAAGTTTGTTAGTTTTTAATGAGGCTAGTCATGTAAGTATTAACGATAAACGCTGTTTTAAATTTTATGAATCGCATACGTAAAAAATAAAATATTTTCTGCATATCATCTAATTGTTGTAATTGACAATAAATATTCTCAGTGCAATTTCCGTGTTACACATTTTTATTCAATTATCGTTTCTCATCATATAGTTTTACAATTTTATGTCAAATTGATATTTTTCTAGTTTTTACGGGACTGCTATGAGTCTCGCTGATCACGTCTCTACCCGACATCATTGTAATATTCTGATGAGCGCGATGAAGCGTTTCCAAGTGAAAACGTCTCCATGATAGCGCATCGTTGTCAACCGCTTTTGCCCAGGTTTGATATTTCTCCCGAGTAATCTCGTTCTGCATGTTCTTCGCTTCCTCCAAAGTCCTCTTCAGCCAAGAGCTCCAGTCATTGGCAGACTCACTCACGTACGTCAACCACTTGGACCAATCTCGAACTTCTCGTGATTCCACTTCCGCTGGATTTTTTTCTAAAAACGAAATTTGCGATTCGTTTAAAATCGATTTCAGCCAAGCAGCAATTTTTCCGCAAACCACATCCATAACGTCTTTAAATGTATCTGTCAGCATGTTCGAATCTTCGCACTCTACGAGCGTGAGAAGCTTTGCCAAGACCGCGCGATGGATTCGATTGATAACTGCATCGTCGCCCTTGTTCTCCGGAGCTGATTCTACCATTGAATAAATCACGTGGAATATCTTACCAAATGTAACGAATGGCAGATCGGTCTTGAAAAGTTTAGAAAAATCGCCAATTTTATCGGGTGAACTGACCAAAGGTTTTCCTCTCAATTTCTCACTGGTATCGCTTATCCATTCCCTGAACAATTCTAACTTTTCTCTCTCATCTTCCTGTAACATCGTTGGTTGACAACGATTCGATAATTCTTTTTGCTGAGGAATGTCGAACCTCGTTTGTGGCCAACATCCAGTAAGGGGACTATCCTCCAAGTTTTGTGGTTTACAGCATGGTATTCTACATCGAGTAGAGATATGAATTTCTTTTTCAGCCTTCGTAGGTACACACTGAGATTTTATTTCCATCAAATGATCGAGCCCTTCAGCCCCTCTCATATATTGCCTTTTCTTTTTCCTAGCTTCAGCAGAACAGAGTCCAGTTCTATCCGGGCACGGTACGAGATTATTGTAAAATTGGCCTTTCTTAGGAACTTCCATATATTTTTCTGTGACATTCTTTTCAGATAAGTATAGATCGTCCCCTTTAGCTTGAGGAGCCGAGATACTATGCATCTTCAATAATCCTGATTCGTCGTCTTCCGTTCGAATAACGTGAGGTTTGGCCGAAATGAGAGATTCTGTGGATTGTAATTTCACATCGCCAATGATTTCCTTTGTATCAAAGGCTTCGTATTCCATCTCTTCTTTATCGTCACCTAAGTCGAATTCTTGTAAGTCGTCTGCTAAGCTTTCGCTCGTGTCATCAATGGAACTCGTTATTTTTGGTATAACAAGGATCGCCGGTTCCTCTGACAATTGACTAGTCTTACTTTCCCCAATAGTCTCTTCCTTTTTATAGACTATAGGTGATGGTGGTCCTACTGATATCTTGACAGTACCGTCATCTACAGGAATTGAAACAGGCTCACCTGCCGAAAGTGTACTATCATCTGCTATTAACACTGGTACCTCGCTGATTTCCTCAATTTCAGGATCCGGTAAAGCTTCTTCCAATTTTACAGATTCTTCTAATTTTATAGCTTCTTCAATACCAAGACCCGGTAAAGGTTCTTCTAATTTTATAGCAACATTGTCACTCGGCGGTTTCTCCTCCTCTTTGATTTTCTTGGGCTTTTCTTCACCATCTTGTCTCTTTTCATCCTTCGCCGGTGGCACGGCTTCAGGCTCAGGCTCTATCTTAACTTTATCCACCTTCTTCTCCTTCACATCCGCTTCGCGCTTTCCACCCGCTGCTTGTTTTTGATCTTTGACCTCTTTTTTCTTTCTCTCCCCTTCGACCTCGTCAGTTTCCTCAGTCGCATCTGGCTTTTTGCCCATTTTTCCCTTATCCTTCTTTTTCTCCTGCTTTCGGTCGCCGGTATTACCGCCATCTCCACCAACATCATCGCCTCCGGCTTTGTCTTTCTTCCCTCTCCCGGTGCCGCCAGGACCACCACCACCATCCTCATCTTCATCATCCCCATCTTCGTACTCGTCCCCGCTAGAGTCGAGGTCATCATCCCTGCCCCGACGTTTATCGTCATCATCGTCGTCATCATCCCCTGCTTCCTCCATTTCACGTTTCTTTTTATCGCATTCCTCCTGTATCTCTCTTTTATGAGAATCAGCGACCTCGAAGAGAACTCCGGATATCCAACAGGCAACCAGATCAGCCAGAAAACGCATTTGTTGGGATTTTCGATCCTCTTCGCCCATCGGAACGTATTCCAACAAATAAGTGAGCCTTCTTAGGATCACTTCCGATATGTCCTGAAACTCTTCGCGAGGAATCGGACACTTCCACTCCAGAATACTCTGTACAAAACGCTCCGCCATCGAATACTGACAATTTACAGCGTCTCTGTCGAATCCCGAAGTTAAGTTCATGGGACCTATTCTCCTCCTCATCCTCGTAGACCTCGACTTTTTCATTTGACCCATATGCCCGTGCGATTTTCTCATCGACACTCCTTTAATTGCTGGCGAAATTTCTGTCTCTTGCGACGACTGCTTCTCCTTCTTGCGTTTTTTGCTACGTACTATTTTCGCTGCTTGCCTGTAGAAATAAAAACCCACTTTTACACCTCATCCCTCATCACGACTTCTTACGTTTTTATATCATTACATATATACTATATATGATACGTTACTCTGGTGTCAAACAAGTCTCATTTTCCATAGTTTTAATTAAGTTGTCCACCAGTTCAGGAGGCAATTTCGCAGAGTCTTCCTGCAGAGTCATCAACAGTCTTCTCTTCGTGGGAGCTGCTAGATCATTTATACGCGCTGAGATTGGCTTTAATTTTCGTTTGACCGCTTTCGCGGAACAGGTCGGTGGACATCTGAATCTAAATACGAATATTAATCAATGAATAAAGTCCTTTGTTCACCATTCAAGAAATCTGTCCGAGATTTACTTCCGGGAACTATGTAGCGAATCAATGTACGGTTTTAACGGAGAAGTATAATAATTTCATTGGCTGTATATTTCTGGGAATTAGAACTCGGAAGGATTTTTCGGGTCGTGGACACAGGATTTAGGACAATATAAAAATTTTAAAAATCATCGGGGTAATATAAAAGCGACTATATTGCTTACTTAGGTGCAGCTAGCATATCAATGTGCTCCTGTTTTGATAGGCAGTGCCTGGGTATCACCCTCAGTTTTGGTAGCTGGCAGGGTTTTTCGAACACCATGACGGTTGTATACCTGGTTTTATTCGCATCGAGTCTGTCCCTTCTCGTTTGACAACAATCGCCGTCCTCCTTAGTACTTCTCTACATTCACAAAAAATAATTATAACGTTTGTATTCAAGTCTTACTATTAAATACTTGTATTTGTCAAAAATACAGAGGTTATTCTTGAAAAAGTTTATACGTGTATTCTGGTCTTTTTTGTTGCTGGTTTTGCACAATGCCGCCATTTATCTCTTTTCTTTGGTACACGTGGATAACCTTCAAACGTGTCATCTTTTATGCCTTTTTTAATCTCTTTTTCCACTGACGCTGCTCTCTTAACATCATCTGGTTCATCATCATGTGGCTCCATTACTTTTTTTTTTGTTCCTTTTTTCCTTTGGGGTTTACTTTATTTGTGTGGTACTGTCAATAGGTTTTAATTAATAAGACAGGAATTTTTTTGGCCAGAAGTATTGACAAAAATTTGCTTTCAAAATTTTTTGACTTTTGAGAGAAGTTTGCCGAATTCTATCAAAACAATCGATTTCGATAATGTAATAATTATTTTTGTTTTCTTATTTAGTTTATGATGTGTTTATGACTGAAATATAAGAATAAAAAATAAGAAGATCGTTGGTCACACACACACGTATTATCGTCAATAGTCAATATATATACGGGGTATTTACTTAAATTCTCCCCAGAACATTCAGCGTAAATATATAAAAGATTAATCCATATAGGCTGCCGGTGTTTTGGTTCTAAAATGTTCTTACTATAATTTAGGAAAATGTTTGCTTCTTATAACATATTTGTCGCACGCACACAATATTCCAGGATTTTTTAACGTTCCAAAAGCGACTTTCCTTGGAGCCAACCAAACGATCTCCGAATAATATTTTTCCTCTTGCAATAAAACTGTTCAGGTGCTCTTGTATTTAGAAATTATAAGTCCTAATAATTTCCATAAATAATTACAACCCTTGTTTACCCCCTCTACCCCTTAATATCGAATTACAAATCTGTAGAACTTTAGTAGATAAAAAATGATCTTTCCATTATCGTTGAGGTTTTTCTCGTCCAGCTTCATTAATTTTGAAGTTGTTTTCAATCAATTTTGCTCCTTTGTGTTAGTCGTTGGGGAGGTGGTGCCATATTTTTAATTCGAAGCCCCCCCCCCTTAAAAGGGGCTTTACCGTCAGCCTAGAAAAGTTAAGAGATATTCATTTTTTGCATAGGAGTGTTTCTTGAAAATATTTTCTAATATCAAATCCAGAAAAGTATACGCTAACTATTGATATCTATTCTAGTTACGAAGATAAATAAACTTTTACGTCCGTGTTCTAAGGCGAACTAAGTGAAACACTCTTATATAATATATTTGAAAAAGAGAGAAAGCTTTTTCTTATTGTTAAAATAAGATGTTCGAAAATCGCTTTATCGTTAGTCGGTATATTAGTAATTTATCTGACTCAAGAAATATAGGAGGCGCGCAAAATTGCGCACTTGAGTATGATCAGGTGACCAACTGTGCTCAACTCAGTAGGGTAGATTATCTCTTCATCTATGTACTTTGCTGTGTCTGGTCAGACTATCCAAATTGATCTAGATCCCACTATTCCCACTATCCTTCCTAACAGCTCCTAATCATTGTCATAAGTCCTTGGTCGTATTCGTGTAATCGTAAGCCATAACAGTGATAAAAAGAGATTTTAATAGTTCATTGCAGATACTCATTAACGTAAAGTATACTTCGTATGATAGATGTTGTAAAAATTAATTGATCTCATTTACTAAAGTTGATATAATACGTTATGTTTAAAAACAGTGACAAAATATTAGGCAACCTTACATTATATATAAGAGTTCAAATTTAAATTCTCTTTGTGAAGCGCACTTTAAATTTAATCTTAGTAATTTTATCTCAAGGATGCATTAATTATAAACAAGGATTTCAATAAATTCTTAGAATATATATAATAGAAAGTTTCAAGTAATATAATGTATATTATTGTTGATTTGACTATAAACTATGAAATTTGTTAACTTTTTCTAATAAAAAAATTATAATTGCAATAAAACTATACTTAATTTAAAATACTATTTCAGAAAAATGTCTACCTCATATTTCTCTAAACACTTAAGAGCATTTCATCGAAGCACTAGCCTTCATGAGACAAAGCCAGAAGTTACAAATACCTCTAAACCTACCACTACGAAACCTCCTGTAAATTCTTCAAGCTATGAAAAATCTGGATATGGTAAAATGAAGTGTTGATATTATAAATCTAATCTTAAAAAAGGTAGATATTAATATTTTGTAACAATTTCTCTCCAGTCAAAACTTATTATAGAGTTTCATGGTTTGATAAACTCTATTTAGTATGGATTAAACGATATCCGAATATGAAATCTGTTCCAGATGAAATATCGTATGTATTTCACTTTATATAATTTTAAATAACTTAATGTATTAGGCTAATATAAATTTAATTTTAAATTATACTATCTAGAGAGGCAAATTTGATGAATTCAAGAGCAAAAGCCAGAGTTAAAACATGCAATTACATGATAGTTTTAACAATATTCGCATCTATATACACAATATATACAGCAAAAAAAGAAAAAGCATCAGGTGTAAATATACTAGAGGAGCAAGAAAGACGTATAGATAAGATAAGAGAGGAGTATCAGCAGAGCTTAGCGAAGAAAGAAAACTAAAGAAACTTATAAATTTGGTAAAAATATAGATTTCTGGAAATTGTAAGAAAGAAGCATAATAGAATTGTTTGTAAATGATATTCTTCTGAAAACATGATCAAGTGATATTATTTGGATATTAAATTATTGTTGATTATGGTTATAAATAGTATGCTAATATAAAAGATTTTGTATTAATATTTATATGTACATTATGTTTGTGGTACTCAAAAAAAAAAAACGAAAATAACAGGAAGTGATTAGAAATTCTTATATATTTATTCCATCATACCTATATTAACATCATTATTACTGTAGGCATGAAAAGATTTATTTACAGAAACATAAACAATTTCTGGGACTAATTTTAGTATGTTTGTATATAATTAATACATACCAAAATACAGTATAAAATCACCAGAATTAACTAATTACATTTACAGCAATTAGTAAGCTTTCAGATAAATGTATATTACATTTGTATTTTCATTCTATCGAATTTTCACTATTAATTCTAGGCACTAATTCTTTCTTTAGGCTTGAAATAGCTTCTGCATTTTTCATAATATACTTGAAGCGTTCGTTTCTTTACCACTTCTTCCACTCCTAATTCAGCTTCCAGTAAACGTAAATTAGTTTGTTCCTTCCTTAAATTCTTAATAACTTCAGGAGTATCCTCTCCTGCCTCCTTCCTACTTTTTAAATATTTTACTTTATCTTTGGAACTATTGATACAATTTTTAATTGCTATTTCTCTTTTAGCATGTCCAGACTGAATTTGATGAAACAAATCCTTACATGTAGCTGTAGGGTCTATCTGACTCCTAAATGATTCAGTGGGTACTGTTGAATTTAACATATAAATAATTTTATCATCAATTTGTCTCATTTGCTGTAATGTGCTCTAAAAAGAAAACAAAAAAATAATTACTAACATATATAGAAAATATTTATATTACAATATTAAGGGAAGTATCTTATGTTGTAAAATTAAATTAAGCAGAACAATTTTTGGCAGTGAAAGTTTCCTTCATAACTTTTTTAAAAGGAAACTTTTAAGTATAAACATAGGTGAATGGAAAGATAACCTCTTTGTATAATAATATGTATTTGCATATATATAAAATGAAAAAGAAAATAGCTCTCCCCCTTGAAAAAAATATGAATTAAAAGAAATTATATAAATAACTTTATATACTTTTACGGGATAGCAAAAATATTAAAGGGAAGCGGGAATCCTACATAATAGCCGGTATACAAAATCTTACTCCATTTGCGAAAGTTTATGTATGAATGAAAATAAATGACGTATACAAGAGTAGCATAAATATATTTAATACAAAGATTTGAGTAATATTATATAACATATTTTTAGAAAAGTATACCTGAAACTCTAAAAAATCTAAACATTCCATGCTTGCACTTGCAGTGGCTGCCATTTTAGATAGAGGATAGAAAAACTGTGAACTGTGATGTGATAAAAACGATAAAACAGGAAACTGTGTAATAAGGTAACAAACAACGTCGTCCACTTCTCACGGACTCCGGTAAAGTAGAATATTACAAGTCAGTCATTTACCAAAATCTGGTAAAGTAAAACTTTTGGATGAATTACTTTCCTTATGCTACTTGCTGAGTGCTGCCACTGCTACCTTTCCTGTGCATAAGAAAAGAATAGACTATAGACTATGAAGATAGGAGTGGGGAGGAAAGGATGGGTTTGGATGGGTTTTCCTTGTCTTCCTTCAGGATGTTCAGGAGGACCATTTTGGATTATGAGTAACGAATCATATCAATGATGTTCTGATAGTTTTAACGTATCAGCTGATATAAGCTGTGGCGTCTTTACCTGACAGTACCCTCAGTACCCTTGTTCAATGATTAAAACAACAATTTACTCAATTAATACAACTATTAACAAATAATAATGCCCGTGGACATCAATCGTTTAACTGAAGGTTGGCTAGAGCTAGAAAGTGATCCTGGTGAGAATATTTTTATGCAAAAATTAAAAATTTTCCCCATGTAAATTTGATATTGGTATTAATGTAATTTTTTGTTTTCATGGGAAGGTTTGTTTACGCTTTTACTAGAAGATTTTGGAGTAAAAGGAGTGCAAGTGGAAGAAATATATGACCTACAAAAATCATTAGAAGGTCCAGTTTATGGCTTTATTTTCTTATTTCGATGGATCGAAGAAAGAAGGTCTAGACGCAAAGTTGTTGATCAAGACGAAGGATTTGTCAAAGATGAAGATATCGTCAACAATATATTTTTTGCACAACAGGTTAATTTTATTACATTTTTGTATTTCAATCATGAAAATCATGTATTAACTTTCTCTGATTTACAGGTAGTTCCTAATAGCTGTGCTACTCATGCATTGTTATCAGTTTTACTAAATTGTCCCAACATACATTTGGGAACAACTTTATCTAGGTTAAAAATGCACACATCTGGTATGTGTCCGGAAAATAAAGGTTGGGCAATAGGAAATACACCTGAATTGGCTTGTGCCCATAATTCTCATGCAATGCCTCAAGCTAAACGGCGTCAAGATAAAAACACTGGAGTTTCTACAGGTAGATTTACAGGGGAGGCATTTCATTTCGTCAGCTATGTACCGATCAATGGTAGATTGTTTGAATTGGATGGTCTAAAGCCTTATCCTATGGATCATGGTCCATGGAAAGAGCATGAGGAGTGGACAGAGCAGTTTAGGAGGGTAATAACAGATCGTCTGGGTATGGCAACAGGAGAGCAGCTTCAAGACATTCGTTTCAATCTAATGGCTGTTGTACCAGATAGACGTTTAGCAATATCCCACAAATTAACCATGTTAAAAACTAATAGACAAATTGTATTAGAAGCACTGCAGCAATTAGTAAAACTAAGTCAGGTTCAGGAGAATAATGGAGAAAAAAATGGCAATGATTATGACAAAGAAAAAACAGTTGAAAAGAAACCTAAAACTGAAGACGATAATATCGCCGTGTGTAAAACAGATGGGGAAGGATCGCCAACTTTACCGACTATTAATGTGGAAAGATGTAATGATATGTCGACGGACAATGAAGATACAACTGCTGGTAGAAAAAGTGATTCTAGGTAAACATTGATGAAATAATTTTTTATTTTGAACAGGAATTAAGTAAAATATTATTTTTACAGTGCTATGGAGAAAGTTGTGATGTGCGCCCTTGATTATGCCACTCCCCTTCAAATTCAAACGTCGCCAGCTCATAGTTCTTCTAGCACCGATACTTCTTCAGAGATTGGTTCGGCATTTAATTCACCAACTCAAGGTAGATATGAGTAATCTTAACATAATTGTGCGGAAGTACAAACTTTCTTTTCTGGGCAAAAAATTAAATTTTTTGGACATAACATTCGTACGGGTTTTATATTCTTATTAATGTTGTCCGATGACGAGTAACAAATATAATAGTGATTTTTCGATATTGGATCCTCTGTTTTACCAATTGTTGAGCAGGGCTGTTCATCACGCGATTCTCTGGAATTACTTTCTTCGGCTGTTAAATTTGACAATAGTATACTTAATGGAGCAAAATCTTTTTTTCCATCAATACAGATTTTGTAACTTTGTACATCGCATACTCTCGTATATTCGTTGAAGCCAGTATGTACCGGGCATTTAAATTCAGAGATTGTAGCGGTTTTCGGATTGCACGTATAATATCTTGTACAATCTGTGTTATTAGATAAGCGAACGTTACTCGTACATGGCAATATTTTCACTTGTTCCAAGTCAAATTGATCAGCTTTAGATTTGTATTCATCTATTGTTAAATAGTGCGCATTACCTAAATTATCACTAATCATTATAATATTGTTGTCCGCTTCGGTACTACTTTGCAACAAATTAGGAATGTTTGCACTAAAGTTTATACTGGTCGTATTGAGCTTATTTTTTTCTCCAGTTTCTCGAGTTATATTTTTTGTCTGTTTCATGTCAGTGGTTATATTGTTTTCCAAATTAGTTTTATGGATATATGTACTGATGAGGTAATTCAATAGTATGTTATTCTGATTAATTCCAGGACGTTGGAAAGTATTAAAAATTTGAATTGGTTCTGCTGAAAATTTGGATAAAGAAAATGGCAAAACTGTTTCGTTGTAATTCTTCTGTGCTGTTTGCACAAAGAAATTCCATGAATTGTTCATTTGCGGAATCTCTTGTTTATTAGATGTTGTTGCTGTGTCTTTCGGATTTTCTAATTTTTCCGTTGATATTTGGTCTTCTATCAAAGGGAAAGGTGTTACCAGGGATTGAACCGAGGCGTCTGTCGTGTCGTCAGTATTATACGAGGAATCGATAATATCAGAAAATGACAAAGGATCTTCGGAGTATCCTAAATAGCTTGTTTGCTCTTGATCCAATGGCTGTGGTGTCTCGTATTTGTTGGTTACTAAATTTAAGTCATTTTCAAGAGTATCGCATGTCCAAATATCTCCAGGAAGGACACACATTCGAAGATATGGTTGAAACACCTGAGATAATTATTTGGAAAGTTAAACGATTCTTCTAGAAAGAATTTATATACGTTTCTTATGACAAAACTTACCAAGCCCTGAGTGCATTTTGCTGGAACCCATACGTATCCATCACTTGGTAAATTTACACATTTGTAAAATATTGTACAGCTTGTAAGATGAGGTTTTCTAGGCTCGGGACACTTTGACGATTTTGCTAAGCCAATAATGATTGCTACTATGAACAATTGTTTTTTCATATTTTTATACAATTTTATCTAGCGGCAACTTCCTCAAAACTGACTTTTAGAGCAATCCGCGAAATACATTTATGCACTCTTCGCACGTTCTCCCACCCACACGTTCCACTGACTTATGTTAACACCTTTTCATGTACAGTTACTTCGGCCTTTTTTGTTGTATCTTTCTCTGTGACTGGTTGTCCAAATCACTGAATAAACTATTAATAATGAATAGTAATTGTTGTTCGAAAATAATGATTTTCTTCTTTTTTTTTAGCATGGGGCTGGAATTCAGGTCAAAGCAGCCCAACTTCTACAAAGGATTTCAAAAAATTCGTTGTTATTAGAGTTGCAGGGGACGAAAAAAATGAGGCTGGTTTAAGTAAGTTCTCTTAATTGTTGTCAAAGTTTCTTATAATTTCTCGATTCTCTTTACTGATCATAGGTCGATCCCTCGGTAACATCAATATTAATGGGAAGAGATTGGTGTCTGACAGCAGTCATTTGCATAAAAAAGTATGCTTGTCAGGCGAAGTGAGAATACCTCATGCTAGAGTGAAGACCAGCAATGGTGATACAGTGACAGAGGAGAAAAAAGTTGAAAAAATTGATTCAAAACTATATTCCAAATATCCAGAGTTATTTGAGCCACATACGTTTGCTCCAAAAGATCTTTTAGCTTTGTTAAAGAATCTGGAGCATGAAATAAGCATATGCGAGACAAGTCTGAAGGACGAGAACGATAAGAGGAATAAATATAAAGTCAGTACCTTAATTCTTTTCCCTAGTATTGTATTTAATTAATTTATTGTATATTTCATAACTCTGATTTCTCGCTCAGATCGACGATTGTCGTAGAACCCACAATTATGATGAGTTTATTTGCACTTTTCTCTCAATGCTGGCACAGCAAGGGAAATTAGCTGAATTGGTACAACAGCACTTGACATTGAAAAAACACACATCAGTGTCGGTGAACCGAGTTCATAGGTAATCTGATAGAAAGTGTACAAGATATTTTAATTTTATAAATTTGTGTTTAAATTAATGATCAACTTGACTTTTTTTTTATTAACAGAGCTTCAAAGAAGACAGATGCAAGACCCAATTCATCTCGTAGACGTCGCGGTAGAACTAAATGCAAGAAACGCAAATAAATCTTTAAATACTGAGTTCGTTTTATCAACTAGGCTATTCGAACAAGTTTTAGTCTTTACCAGTGAATTTGTACTTGTATAAAACACACTTTCTGTTTTAATCGATATTTTCTTAATATCACAAATTATGTATATAATTGTATCAACTATTAGCTTAAAGCGATAATTGTACCATATATACAGGGCCCGTCACTTAATATACGCCGGAGCATATATTGAAAAAGATGTATCTTCGAGATTGTAAAGGATATTAAATTTTTGCACATAAGACCGATTTGAAGCATTTAAATATTTTCCTTCAGGGAACTTTTGTGCAAATTTTTGATATCTTTAACAGTAATGGAGATAAACATAAGCATTTTCTAACCTGCATGTGTTAAGCCATTTCAAGCGACTGACTCTGTATACTCTATCGAAATACTTCATTTTATCTTGAATTTTGTAGTGCTTATATGGTATCTAACGCTTTTAGTTTGCAACATTGTTCGGTTGACGAACTAAATAAATATTAGTCGTTACAAAAAAAGCGATCTGTGTTCGTTATACACTTATTGCGCCAGTAACATAATTAGGATGCATGGTAAATAATGAAGTCAGGAATTATTGTCAAAAACATTGAAAATATTTATTTCAATATCCATATACAAATACACTACACGCTGCGGATATGTCCCTTACCTCTAAATACTATTTATCTCCGAGCAGCCGGAGAAAGGAAAACCGAAAAAGTTTTTACGTTGGAATCTGGTCTGGTGACCCTTCTAAGTCGCATCTCTATATATAGGAACTCTGTAGTTGAAAAACGCATGCAGTTAAGATTATTTTGTGAAAAATATTCAACTACCCTTCTCCGGCAGGCGCCGTGAAAATTTTAAACGCTGCTGTTTGCTATTTGGCAAAGGTGCATTTATTTACAGATCGTTCAATCCGCGATCTTCGTGTTGCAAAAATGACAAACTTTTCATCGAGGAATATTATTTACAATGCTGCTTACATTACATTATTTATAACTGTTGATGATACAGCGTGTAGAAATTCGAGCATCCTGGTTCAAAAGATACTAATGATCGCGAGAGTGGTCAGTCCAGTTAACGCTAATAATTAATTCATGTTTCATTAAACGATGTTGAATATATAAATAAATGCTAGTGAATATCGAAGGTTTGTCTTCGTCATAAAATATAATTCAAAGCTTTTCCCATTCGCAAATAAACTCACGCCGGCATTTTTCCTATTTTTTACTGGTATTCGAAGCTTTTTTTCTTATTTTACAATGAAAGCAAGAATTCTTCTGTGAAGTTTTATTAATTTTTAATTATCATCGCTTTGCAGCAGTAGTAAACTAATGCACACTGTCCCGTACATCGATTCTGCTTCCATAAAATTGAGAATAGAGATGTTTCGACCCCAATAGAGAATCTCTCTTTCCAATCTCGGGAGCAAAATCGATGCACATCCCACAGTTTACATACTGGTGTATATTTTCACTTGTGTACATACATATATATATATATATATATGTGTGTGTGGATAGGCACTCACGGTATATCGTGACGACTGAAATATTTGACAAAATTTGTTCTTCATACCAATAAAAATATAAGAGCAACGATAGGACGTTAAAGAAATGCGAAATAGCTAAATCGTCATCCTCTTGTTTATCTTAATTTCGCAAAAATACTGTGTCTCGACTGCTTTGCATGTGGACTGAAGTTGAAATAATTTGTTAATTTCTACAGTGTACGTAAGTAGTCGGGCATGTCGACCGTTCCTCAAGATTCCCTTTTCTCACAATTTATCTATTCCAATTCTTTCGCGATATGTATTGTATTGGTAATCGATTAGTTTTTTTGCTTGAAATAAAGAAAATCATACAAAAGGTAGAAGATACACGAAAACGTATAAAAAAAGTTAAACGAGAGACATACATTAACACCAATTATAATAAACAGTCTTCTGATGGGTCTTATGAACCTTAAAATACAGTATAAAATATTTATATATTACAGATTAGTATCTAGGTTTTCCTTCATTGATGAAAAAGAAAGTTTTCAGTTTATCGAAGTAGAATATTTGCTCGACATTATAAACACCACAGCAAGTAGTACCAATATTATACAAAGTACATGGTTATTCCCTGTTGTATCATGGGCAGATTAACAAGTAATAAATAATTAGATGTAAATTTAAAAACTAGAGCGACTATCAGCTTTTTCGTGTTACGTCGCCATATATCACATGTGATCTAAATCATTTCCTCTTCTAACCGTCAACTGCAATACGTGTGACGGCCGATCTCTAGAGTTTGCCATTTTTCTCCCGTTCTTCTTCCTCCTCCATCAGCAATTTCAACCAACCGTCGTCTTATCACTGAAATTGGCGGTTAAAAAACTTAAATCTTCAAATTAGCATATTTCTCTGCTTGTTCCGTCGCTTTCTTTACATTTAAATACGTTTCCTTCCCCATATCGAAAAAATAAGATACTTGAATTTTTCATATTCATAAATAAGCTTTGGCTTTACATCAGAATTGATCCTCGTTATAGTTGCATGTTCTTTTTTATCTTCTTAACTACATGACTTTGCGAAGAGGCCTCTGTGTCACAGGAGATTCAGAAATTCTTTCGCAAATGCCATAGAGCGAGTCGCCATTTAAATCCAAAGAAAAGAATATAGTTATGTATGCATATCATCCCGTATATTATATATATTTAACAAGATCCCCGCGACAATTATCGATTAACGAAGACACTATGTTCTTACATTAGCGGTTTATCCGGCTGAACAGCGATGAGCCCAGAGAGTAAGAGAGGCGACGAGACGTGTTTTCATCGGGATTCGATCGTGCCACTGGAAAAGTATTTTAAAAAATCCACGCGCTTCTCACAATTAAATCGTATACGGTTTTGCGCCCTACAAACACCACTTGGTCGTGACGATAAAAAAGGTTACAAGAAGAGAAAGAGAGATGATACCAAAGGTTACAATTCGCGAGAAAGAAATTAAAAGAAAGGTGTGCAAGTTTAGAAGCATAAAGGGGGTGGAGTGGATCAACGAAGGGTGTGACTAAAGGAGTTCTTCTTCTCGGTGCTCATCGGCAATGAGCAAATATGCGCGATACACAAGGGCTGATCGCTGTGCAGCGTGACGGTAGTGGAATATAGCCGGTTGCATAACCCAAAGTATCGTTCGGGGAATAACTAGTGTACTGGCTGATGGTGCATTTCGCCTCCTATACAATGATACGAACAAGCATTGATCGAATGTAAGATTAAGAGCGATATAGGAACCGGATTACAGAAAGAAAAATACAATCGCATCGTAAAGATAAGAGGAAAAAAAAAAGAAGGAAAAGACGAAGACGAATAGTTTTCGCGACAAGTAATAAGACTCGATTCTCAGGTGAGTTCCTGCTTCTTCTCTTTGGTCCGATCAATGTTAACACGCTTTATATGACAGATCGCGATATGACTGTTCCAATACGGCATCTCTCTAACATTAATGGTAATAATATAAAGGAATACCCTATAAGAACCTTAGATAAGTTACTTACGAGCTAAATATCGCAACTTTCTTAATCACTAGTACAACTCTACAGCTACTGTATAGTATTACTGCAATTACTACTATATGTATAATAGTATATATGTATACTAAATGTATGTATATATATATATATATACGATACTGCGTGCTAGCGCTATTACGACAAAAGTGAATCGCGAACGTACCCTGTGAGTAAAGGGTTAGCAAAGAGTTACTTGGATAAGTGTTATTGGCCCTCGCGCCATTCGACCTACGTATCTCGTACGTTAAATCGTGTATGGTATTAGTGCATGGTGTGTATCCAGAGTGGAGTAACGCGAGAGCCAAAGAGATGAAGGAACGAACGAAGGCGTTGTCCAAGGCGTTGTAGTCGGTAAAAATGTCAACTTCCTCTTCCAACTGTCCCATCTATATTGTACCTGGCACACATAGGCGAGACACGAAGGAGTCGCAAGCCTCTCGATCGCGATCCGTGCGCTGGATCGTCTGCAAAAAAGTTCCGGTCCCCGTCCGTGTAAGTATAGCTCGGCATCCAAGCGTCGGATCGAGCGATCCACGAGCTACAAGGCTGTCCCGCCCTAGCTCCGTGTGAGGATTCCAAAAAGAGGCGGTAAAGGTGAAGTGGAGGTGATTCATGGGCCGTTGGCGGCCTGATTCGTCGCAAGAGAATGCGTGAGCAGACTGTCGGCTGGTTTGCCAAGTCGCAGGAAGGATTGGAGGGATGCTACTTCGGAAGCCAGTCTGTCCAACCTTGACTTGACCTCTCTCTCGGTTTCCGGCACCGGGACCGGAGGTACGCTGGGTCCGGTCCACTCGGCACCGAGGGAGATTCCGGAGTCCCTCTCGTCGCTGGACCCCTCGTTGTCCCAGGGTGGGGAGGCTCTGGGTCCAGGCTCCTGCTTGATACCCTGAAGAGCCAGGAGGGCACTGGCCGCGTCCTTATCACCGATACGGGACTTGTGCCTGAGTTTGTGCGGTAGACTGTTGTTGGCCGCGCTCGCCTGAGAATTGACCACCAACTGCGGACCCTCGTCGCCGCTTCCCGAGGACAGCTCGTAGGGCGACTGGGCTCTTCGTCCCCTGGAGAGGTTCAGGGCGCTGCTGGTGTCCAGATGCATGGGATGGGGATAGGGATACTGGAAGCTCTCCGTCTCCGGGTAAGCCGTGGTCTCCGGCACGTAGAGCTGTGCCGGTGACCTTGGCGATCTTGCACCTCCATTACCGCCGCTGACCGGCTGGTGGATGACCGAGGTGTGCACCGGACTAGGCGTCCTTGCATAGAGCAGCGCCGAAGCCGGCAGCTTCGTTCTCTTAACGCCGAGAGGCGGTTCCGAGGGTAAAGCGGCCAGCACGTGCTCCGTGCTGATGACGGATTCGCCGCAGATGCCGAACTTGTCGCGAATCGCCTCCAGCTGGGCCTTCAGGATGTGGTTCTCCTTGCTGAGCTCCATAACGCGCTGCTCGAGGACCATGTCGTTGAATCGGCGCTTCTCGCGTGACCGCTTGGCGGCCTCGTTGTTGCGTCTTCGCCGGTCCCAGTAGCTGTCGTCCTTCTTGTTGTCCGGGATGAACTCTCGCTGCTTGCGCTGTGAAAAAAGTTCTTTTCTGATGTCGAAATTTGGCGGGAAGTTTTCAGGATGCGACACCTGTTGCGAGTCGAGATGTTGCTGTTGCTGGGCCTGTTGATGGTGCTGCTGCTGCTGCTGCTGCTGTTGCTGCTGTTGGGCCTGTTGGTGGTGGTGGAGGGGATGATGTTGCTGGGCTTGGGGCACGGGTGGGGCTGCTGGATGTTGGAGTTGAGGCTGCTGAGGTTGCTGAATGGATGGTCCGGTGTGGTGGGATGGATGGGTCAGCGGTGGTAGCGGCCCGTGTGCATCGTGTCCGCCGTGTCCGCTGTGGCCACCGTGCGCCATTGTGTGGCTCGCCGGCATGTTGCTGTTCAAACAGGCGGTCTCACCATTGATGGGCGATCCACTTTGACGGGCGACAAACTCTGCCACCATAATTTGTCTTCTTAGAACATCTGAAATCATTCGAGAAAATATATATATATATATATATATAACTTGTACAGCAGTGCGTGGTTCTTGCATTTCGATAAGGCATTCGAAATATTCCATTTGGCGAACGCTCGAGAGTGTCGCCATCGGCTTTTTATTTCTTATTAATATTATCATAATACACGTGTAGGATGTTAACGAGTGCAAGTGGCTTTCGCGTGCAAGCATTGCGATGGAAAACAGTGTGGTACGATTATATAAGCGTGAATCTCCACACGTGCTGCGTCCAAATAACCGGTGCAACTGTATATAGTTTCCAGAGTCTCGTGTTTGGTCATTTCCGAAGGTCGTTTGGGGAATAATTTTTTATTTCAGAATAACAACGTACGTGCAAAGCGATAATCCACGCGTGGGGGAAACTCGTCGAAGGGCTGCGTTTCTTCGTAAATTCGTTGGAATTTTAAGCTATATAGGTATATGAGAGCTGGGTGTTACGTAAGATCGCACGTGTCTTTCTGCAAATCCAGTCACGTGAACTGGTGTAACTATAATATAACGCACAATAGCGCAGAGTGCGCGATGCTAAACTCGAAAATTCCACTTGAGAATAGAGTCCAAAGAAAACGTTGCAGAGCGCGAAGATCGACGGAGGATTTTCAAATAGCGCTTATCAAATCCTCTCGCAGGTCTTTCGCACCCGGTGGGAAGTTAAGTATAGTATACGTGGGATACGGCGATATTTCGTCACGTGCACAATTTATACGCGCAGACGGCAAACTACCCTCGCACGACTCGCTTGATCGATCAAAATGACTCACGCAAAAACACACGCGGTGCACTTGAGATTCATAGAGAATAATCGCAATATGATGCAAATAATAATAAAGTCTAAATCATTACTATAAAAAAGGAGAAAATAGCACTGTTGATTAATTCCCCCGTTGGATTTTACAACGTTCCTCCGATAAATTAGAAACTCTTTGCTCAATTTTTCCTCGGAGTTTCCGGCCACTTTGTTGCACCACGCTCGCGCTTTTATTTCGAGATCTCTTTAGCATGAACGATTGTGCAATAAAAAATACGAGTCTAATTATACATTGTAATGTATATGGAATATTAATCGCGGTGAGGATGAATAATCGAATTTGACCGGAGGTGCTTAAGTCTTCCGTGAGGGTAAACGATCGGCTCGCTACTACGTGGAATTGAATCACCCGGCGCAACATCGTATAGACGCATACACGTGCACACATCAAGCATATATAACCCTATGAGTCATATTTAGCCATCGCTGCTATACTACGTCCTTCCTTCTTCGCGCGTGCGCGTGTGTGTGTGTGTATACACTTAGAGCAGAGGTGCAGCGATGGCAGACAAGTTGATTTAATGAGCCAAACACTTATGAAAAACATGTTGACAAAGTTCATGAAATCAATACTCAATCGCCGATAAATCGGCTTCCAGTTGAATCGAGTTTCTAGTCCCATGAAATTCATTTAACGCCCCTCTTGATCAGTGATCTATGCGCGTTATATTGCTAAAGTTGTGCTCTGGGAAGTGACAAGAATTTGATAACTGGCTAGAGCCATTACGTAATAATATTATTGCAGTGGATCTCGAATCCAGGAGGCAAGCTGTGCGTTTATAACCGTTTCGTTCGATAATTCTTAGTCGCTAAGAACAATACGAAATTTCGCGTGAGACGTCTATTGAATTGTTTATGGGCGTGCCAGATAATTATCCGTTCATCCTTTCCTGGTAGGAAGTTTTCACGGAATGACACGTTGCTGTCATTTATTGGCGTCATAATGACGCAACGCTCGTTTGCAAAACGTAAGAAAAAACCAATGAGACACTGGATTAATTAGGAGCAGTGGAACGATTCGAAAGAGCAGGTGCTTTGATAAACGGATTCTTCCTCGCAATAGTCGAAAATATTGCGTTCTTCTGGCTCTGGCGACGATCTATTATATAAATTAAGGATCAACAACAGTGCAATGCGTAGAGTATATAGCGTTTGGCAGACTAATTGGATTCCCCGCGATGCTTCGATCGCTATTCGAGGAATCGTTGCTTATATATATATAGGATAAAAACCTGGCGAATTTTCAGGGAAGAGCCAACGGTCGATCGTGATTCACGTTTCCTAGATCGTTCTATGAATGATCGTATCAATTAAAAACGCCACGTGTTCGATGTAACGAGTGAGCAAAAGTTTAAGGTGAATAACAAAAGTTGCTCGTGACTCATGTTTTGGAGTCGTCTACTGGCGGCCAGTCATTGTGTGTGCCGCGCGTGCGAATCAAAACAAGCTACCATTGCGAATAAATAAAATCATTTCAATTGATTAAAAGAAGAGCTGCAAGTTTTCCAGAAAAACCAGCTCAGTGGCTAGTGTGTTCCATGATTTTTTGCGAAGGCAATTCTTACAAGGGGAAAACTGATTGGCCCGTGATTCTCCTGAAAGATTTATTTACGTGTACGTCACGTAGCTTCCAGCTGGCTACCAGGAAAATATTTCCGCATGCGTCACGAGATACAAAATCTTCCAAACGCAGTTCTCTAATTCGTATATATATATATATAGTTTTAATTAATCCAAGCATTGTGGCTGGGATTCAATCTTACTCCGAGTTAAAACACACCGGGTTTTCTAATAATAAATGCTACTGCCACATTGTTCACGAATCGATGCCAAATTAATTGTGAGAAAGAGTGTTTAAATTAAACTGAAAAAATTGAATGACAAAGAGTTAACGTCTGTTATTGAAATTATAGAGGGGAAAATGTTTATCATGGAAGTAGATTAATTAAATTAGAGTATCGCTAATTAAACGTAACGCGTATGAGATTTTTGTTGAAATATCGTCGAAATATGCAAGAATTAATAGAAAAACACCAAGAATGATATATAACTGCTGAAAATCAATAACTCGGCGTACAGTTTTTGATTATTATTACTTGAGATTTATCACGGAGAACTATATGAAGCTTGTATAACGATCCTCAGCGATCTTCGTACACGATATAATTGGAGAACCGTCGTTTTTCTCCTCGTACTCTCTCTCGAAAAGCTCAATTTAAAGAGGAATTGAGATTTCAAGTGTTTTATGCAACGCTACTTGAATACCGTACTTGACATCGGCTAGAATTTCGCTGTGGGGGAAAAATACGAAGCTATCGACGCAAATGTGACTTGGCCACGTGCGCTGCTCAGAGGGATATTGCGCAATCGGTGAACGGCGCACGTGTGCTCAGCAGCGTTTCATCCACCAACTACTCTGGCATCCGCATTTTTATCCTTTACTTCCCCTCCAAACTTTTGTCAATCTCTTGCCCTCGTCCATCCCCTATCCAAGTGTTCTCCAGCAAACGACCATACGTGCTCGAAGGTCATTCGCTCGGGAAAATTCCTAGCAACGTAATAAAACAATAACAAAAATAAATATATGCATAAACACACATTTACGAAAATATCGATTATATTACAACAGTGCACTTACGTTTATTACGTAAATTTAGCATATATCTGTTATCGTAAATTGTTTTGTTATTGTCGTTCCATTGAGATTTCAAGCGTACACATTCTCTTTCCCAATAATAAGTACATTATGCAATCTAAGAAAACAGCGGATTGCACGTTTTCTCGATTCTTAATTTGATCATTTTCCAATGGGGGATAAAGCTGCGCGAACGCGGTTATTCCTCAGAGGTTTGTATGATTTTTTTCCGGGAAATTCAGCAACATCATTTTCAGGCTAGATTATTTCTCTGGTTGGCATTGGTAGGATCGTTTTATGGTGCGACCATGTCAGGCAGTAAAGGCGAAAACGATGCTTATCACGTAGGGACTTCTGAGAATTTAACGATTCCTCGGTCTTTACGAGCTAATCGGTATAATGGCGGGACGTGCAGAGCGGGTGAAACGATCGTAGCAAAGTTTTTCGTGCGTGTGGTGCTTTTCGGAATTAATTCGGGCCAATTGCATGATGAACGGGAAACGAAATCTGGGACCGGTTCGAAATAACTCCGTTGGCTTGATAACGGTATCAGTGGCTGCTTCTTGCGCGACGCTCACCGCGATCATAGCACACACGCGTATATACACATGCACTTGATACACCGCTCGACGAGAACGTCCTCTCGAACTGTTTATTATTCCATGCACTTTATCAAATTCATCCACGATGCCTCCGAGCTTGAATTTTGTTCGAGTTTCGTATTGCGTATTGCTGCGGTAAAGTATATACAAAAAAGGGAGGAGGGGGGGGGGGGGGGGGGGTGAGGGTGATCGGCAGACGATCGACGCGACGCTGAGCACGAGGAATTCGGGGAGTGGGGAGGGGGGCTCGCGTGTCCAGTTCCAGGATAATGGGACGGATAACGGTCGGCCGTAAGACACCGATAGTGGAGTGGGATCGACCAGCGTAGATCGGAATAAACGAGCGGTAAAGCGTTAGAGAATTACAACTTGCTAGGCCGGAAAAAATGAATGAAGAATCTCCAACGGAGTTTGGCCATGTGCCGTTATGCCCGGGCATCCTATTTCGACCTTGCGTAATATATACCGTATAACAAACCGTGACGGGAATTAAGGTGTAATCTAAAAATTCCTCTTTTCATCGATCCTTCTTGTAAAACCGAATTATTCTTTCGCTTATATTAGAACCGCTCTATTTTAACAGAGCTTAACGAATCACGCTTCGTTCTTTGTTCGATCTTGCGGATTTCGCTGGATGACCAATCGCACATACGGGCTCGCAATTAATTAGTTAATTATACGATCGTATCTAATGATCTCGTTATAAACTTGGCAATAACTAATATATAGTGGAAAGGCTCGCGCGAGTTATTTGGTGCACTTGTAACCAGCAGAGAGTACCAGTGCACGAGGAAAAATCTTTATTATCGCGTTTCTATATTTGCGAATGCGAGCGACTGGCAGAGTGCACGAGCTTGTTTACGTGTTCTCGCGTATCGCGCTGTTTCCGACACGTGATTAGCCGGTAACGTGGAGGCTCCTCTCATAAAAGCATTAACTCATCGCTATTGTATAATGCGCACGTGAGAACGCCTGACATAATGCAGCGATCATTTTCCAGTTGAAAATCGTTGCAAAATCCAAGAAGCCAACGTGCCTCGCGTGTAATTAACCGCGTGGAACAACAAACCATTTCCGCGTCTCTTTCCAAACTCTGATGGGTAGAACAAGGAGAAACGGCAAGTTTTCCAACGAGTTTCCACGAAAATCTCTGACGCTTGCCAATTATATAGACGAGATTGGTATGTGAAAATTATTGGTGCGCTCGCTTTTCGCCCGAGTAAAGGTCAAAGGTCATCGGGGGTTCACCATTTTGTTAGAATTCAAGGGGACGATCGCGATTGTTTATAGGTGTATATATATATATGTAATAAGGAATAGCGGGAAAGTTTTACACTGGTGTGAGTTATCGGATGAAGCGAGGATTCATGCAAATCTTCCTCTGCTTCTTCTTCTTCTTCTTCCTCTCTTCGTCTTCATCGTAGTCATTGCTGCTCTTGCACTTAGCCTCGCGTTTCTGCGACTAGTCTCGGGACACGTGACTGAAACACGTGCACGCTATTACGCTAGACCGTTCACCTTCGTTGCATAATAGAAACGCGAAAAGGTTATTGCGAACAACAGGCTGGTATTTGCTAATATGATCGATAAAATATTTATGTAGTTTAACAGTATATGGTGGAGCGTGCTCAATAGCCACGTGTACGTGGATTTTCGTTATTTCGCAAAGTCTAACTTTAACAATTCGAACCGAAAGCTTGTGTTTCGTTAATTCGGTGAAAGATGAGTCTATAGGAGGGATCGAGTTTCTCGAGCTTTGGTAAATTCGTAAAATAGCGTTATATTAATATATATATATATATCGATGAGAAGAGAGCGTGCACGATTTGATCGATGAACCGGTGAATGACGTAACGGTTAATCTATATACGAGATGAGAGCAATACGAGATGTGTCGTGTAAATTAGATGCGCACGCCTACATTCGCAATGTGTACTAATAATGGCGACACGTCCAGTATTTCCGTGGAGAGCAGTTACCGCTAATCCAGATATTCCTGCGACGTTAAATCATCTGGATGACAGATAGCTCGAACAATGACTGACACGGATACTCCGAGAGTATTTCCAAGACACGGATGATCCTTTCGTGGAAAAATACAACACTCGCAGTGGTTCTATTGCACAAAGAAACGTTGATAGTAATGGTAATAATAAGAATGATAATAATAAAATTGCGGGATTGAATTTTGGAAGAAAAAAAAACATATATATATACAGAGGTTTGTACATATAGGTTGTAAAAATCCCTGGAATTATCGAGAGTGCGTCTAGTCGTTGCAAAAGTGGGCCACGGCCTAATTTGCAGTGCCCTCAAGTTCGCGCCGAGGCTTATAAGCCGTGCAAGCGTAATAAAACTCACGGACTTTGAGCGAAGGGCACGCACGTGCACGAGGAGATACGCTCGGTTCGCGCTGGTTAAAAGGCAAACCGAACGACCGTTCGTCGTTCGTCGTTCCTCGATACTCGTCCTTGCACCGAGGAGATAAAAATACGCGCGCGGCGCTACCCGTTTACACGTACAAAAATCGATTACGCGATTCGTTTATAATTATATGGATGATTAGGGATATACTGGCAATTCTCGGGAGAGTAATTTCAGCGATACATTTGAGTATGGAACGGCGTAAATTAGGCCGTGGCCCACTTTGGCGGCTATAGACTCGTGCGTTCTTCGCGGAGGGGTGGGATCGATCGTGTCAAGGAGGTGGGGTGGGAGTGAGTAAGGAGGGCAGACGGGAAAGGGGAGACAGTTCCGCTTCTCGCAAGGATCGCGATCGATCGAAAGCCGTTGCTTCCCTCCACCAACACGTGCCTCTTCTTCTTCTTCTTCTTCTTCTACGTCTCGTCCTGGATGAATTATTTCATTCTCGTATATACCTATATATATATATATATACATCCACGTTTCGACTCGAGAAATATTTTCACCAAGCGAAAGAGATTTAACAGCCGTTCAATGCTCCTGACCGTGCAGCCAGCGAGAGATACCAGTGTAATGAATTGCGAGACTCCAAGAAGCAGTTTCTGATGACGCAACGCCAACAGCCGTGTTATATGCGCGCATTGCACATATTGTCGCGAAACCAGCCACGGAGAATTTAACCTCGATAACACGCTCGTCCCTCGCCCACCGTCAATTCGCAATGCTTGCTTAGAGTACCGAAAACAAATCCGAAATTTTGATTAATAATATCTAGACGAGTGTAGTTGGTTTATTGAAAAAAAAAAATAAGCAAGAGGGAAAAATATATCGAGTTGGAACGCTCGATTTCGTTGCGCGTTTACGGATGAACGGTGGTATGTAGGTTTACCGTGTACTGGGGGAAGGTGAAAACGCGCGGTATGATGCTCCAAGGGTATGCGTGAAACGCAGTGGAGTTTGAAAAGCAGCCAGATACATCGGAGAAAATACTCACCAATTTTGGAAAGTTTTGAGTAGCGCGGTTCTGTGCGAAGAGAAGGATCCACCTTGGTTCGCAGAGGTTGGAATCACGCGTGAATCGTGAATAGTTAAAAGATATATAGTTCCCTGCTGAAGAGCGAGTTAGCGCGCGACTCACGTTCGACGAACCGGCGATTGAAGAATCAGCGTCATAACGTCATAAACAATTGCCGTTGCTCGATCAACTCCTCGATTAAACTCGGGTCCAAACAGCAAATCACTATTTCCACTTTGGGAAGGTCACACAAAGATAGAAAAAGAGAGTACGGAAATATCCAAGTGGTTCACTTAGGAAAAAATATTAAAAATCCTTTGGGTCGTTGTTCTGCGAGTCCTGTCCGATGCGGAGAGTCGAAAGAATAGCCGTGTATTCTCCGAGAGGCAGAAGATGAAAGAAGCGAGAGTGTTATATCTCGCTTTTTATCACAAAATCGTTGAATAAATCCTGCAGTGAGATTCGCGTTGTAGACCGGCTCGATTCTCGTAAAAGTACAAGTTGTCACGTATGGGTGTACTATATAGAGAATATATAGAGAGTAGAAAGAACGCACAGGTTGTTCGTAGCACAAGCGTTGCTGGCACGTCTGACCGGGACGAGGCCGGATAGTAAACTGAGCCGAGAGCGGCGGAGCCGGAGCGTTGAATTGAACGAGTCTCGAGGGACTGCAGAGCGAGTGCTGCGAGTGCCGTCTTGGCTTATGGCCCCAATGTCGTCCGTTCCGTTCTGTTCTCTTCTCTTCTCTTCTGTCGGAGTTGGAGTTGGAGTTTGATGCGAGGAGGTTTGGATAAGCGTGCTGGTGTCTCGTGCGTGTGCTATGTTCTTTAGTGGGAGGGTGGGGGGAGGAGGAGGAGGGGGGGGGGGGTGAGAAGGATCGTTAGAGGGGGAAATTGTTGCCTGGTTTACGTTTACGTGTCTCCCCACCACTTTACGAGCTTCTGCGTCACTGCTCTCCTCTCTATCCCTCTATCATTCTTCCGATTCTTCCCACTATACCCCCTACTACTATCCCCTCCACCGTTTCGCTCGCTCCCCGCCACACTCTGTCGCGTTAGATCTTTCACGTAGGCCAAGCTCCAACGTTATACGGACAGACTAGATTGCGTCGTGCTACCACGCCGAGTACCCGCCGCATAATATCGTCCCCGTACTTACATGAAATACTCCACTGAACAGCCACATTCTTTTTTTCTCTCCCGCACGCACTCTCTCGACGTTCCTGCGCCAACCGATCGAGCAATTTCGCCAACGAGCGAACCTGATCGAGTTGCTGCTGGGGAACTCGCGATTACGTCAGGGTCGGGTCGTCGAGCAATCTTTGCGAGTCTAATGTCGAAAGACGTTGGTCTCCGGGGAGAGGAGGGCAATGTAATTTATAGCAAAATCAGTCGACACATCCGGCGAAAACAGTGCGATTACTCACGAATGCAGCGATAAAGTCCCGTGGAAATACAAATATCGGCCGGTAAACGCCGATCTCTGTTTACGATTAAAAGCGCGATATTTCGAATGAATCATTGCCCTTATTTCGAGATAACGGAGCAAACAGAGGCGAACTTGGACTCCTTTCGTCGGAGGCGCGTGCGAGAGCTTGCGCGAGCTTCCACCAGTGCCGAGCTTTGTACTACGATATATATATATATATATATATCGTCATCACTCGCGTGCGAATTTGCCCCTGTAGCGACGCGTTACCGGTCGCGTGCAGCTCCAAACGAAAATATTTTGCTAAAACGAGCGAGCTTGAGCGAACGAATTGAAACAAAGTCATACGCGATTCGATCGTGTGGGGAAGCTTGCGCGAGCTTTTAATGATTCCCCAGCGAATCGTTACCAAAATTCGACCGACGCGCTGCTCAAAGCGAGAATTTTGCTCAACCTGAACGAGCTTTAGCGATCGAGTTCCAATAAATTTATGTGCAATTCGAAAAAGGTCGAAAATTTGCGCGAGCTTTCAACAAGTTAAAAAAAATTTCGCCGCTCAAAACGAGTATCTAATGCCAAGTATATGAGCGAGATTTAGCAATTGAATTTGAAGAAAATTTTATACGCAATTTGATTCATGTTCAAGAGCTTGCGCGAGCTTTCGGTGAGCTGCACCGTAAAGTCTCTATAGTGATTCGTTACTAACCTCTTGTTGCTCGAAGCGAGGATTTCGCCAAAATTGAGCGAGCTTTTGCGATCGAATTGTAATAAAATTCTATCTGATTCAAATTTAATCGGATGCGCCTGGGCGTGCGAGAGAGAGAGAGAGAGAGAGAGATAATAAGCGAAAAAGGAGCCGTGACTGGACGGGCGAGGTCGCGTTAACAAAGTTGCATAAAAAGTGAAGGTGACCGGCGGTGATTCATGGGGGCTGATGCCCTCGTTGTCTGGCATTCGGTTTACGGAGTAAAAGAGCAAGGGTGTAGGGGGGAAGGGGGAGCGGGGAGGAAGATAGAAAAGTAGGGAGGGTCCTTGCTGATTCGCCGAACGAGCCTCGCCACTTCTCCTTTCTTTCCTCCTCTTCTTTTTCCTCCAGTCTCTCTCTTCTCTTTCACTCTTTCTATCTCTTCTTTTTTGCACAGATTCTCCTTCCTAATTTCTCCTAAAATCTCATCGCAGCCACTTAAAACCTCCAGGCATCTGCATCGGCCAGTCAAAACTCTTTTAGCATTCCTCGTTTGATTTACACTCATTAAATTTGTCACAGACATTACGTCTATTTTAAACTCGAACCACTTTACTATTGGCTTCTCCTATATTGCTGGTTCTGTTTTTCCCATATATGCAAATTAGCTTTGAGCTAAAGGATCATTACGATTAACGTTTTTCCTCCTGTTGAACGTCGTTGGATTGCAAACACTTGTCGAAAATTTTGATACTCTGCCTTCGCTGGTATATAGATGTTAGGGGGGAGGGGGGGGGGGATGGGTCTACTTGAGAGATTGCAGAAAAAAGCAACAAAATGCATGTCCCGGCTAGTCCTTGAAATTCCAAAACGCCTGTTTATAATGCGCTGTATCATTATACGTATCTTTTATGCAAAACACAATGCTTCCGTTGCGAATAAAGGCAAATTTAATGTTCTCAAGATGAAAATTAGAATCATTTTGCATATAACTTTATATAAATAACTTTCCGTGAAACCACGACGAATCGTCTCGTCCAAAGCATCGTTATTTTTATAAATATACAAAAACGAATTTTATTTATCACTAGAAGTTTTATCGAGTCGCGAAAATATATACATGTATACACGCGAGCTCCAATAAACAGCCTTATTTTTCCCTGGTAAGCTCGGAGTTAATTTCCAGTTCCACGTAAAATTCAACAAATTATTTGAAATTCACAGACTTTTTTAGGAAGAGAGAAGACGCTACATTCACCTTCTCTCCAGGAAATGGTAATATTCCGTTCGCGAAAAATATTGCTATAAAATTAGCCATTGAAAACTATTTTCAAAGTCTGCGAAAAAAGTATAATTAAATATATCGATTTGCGTGCTCGTAGATCGAGAACAGGTGAACGTCGTTTGCGATTAACTCTCATTAGCATATTCATCATGTATATAGTGTGTCCATATACTGACATTGCGAATAAGCTTGCAGCTCAAGGAGAATTTCCCTAACCAAGCGATTTCCGTCGCGGTGCTCTCTCCTTAACTACCGCGCGAGGAGACGTTCGAGAGAAAGTATAACTGTTAGAGTAATAGTGACGAAGCAGGTGTAATCGGGATTGCGCACGCGAGTGAATGCCGTGGAGTTGGCGTGTCTGCATTTCAATTGCAAGTCTCCGGCTCTTATATCCTCTCCCCTTCCCCTCCCTCTTTCCTCTTTAAAAAATTCAACAAACTAAACCTTTTCCGAAAAATACAATAGAACCTCCTGCGAATGGTTCGAATTCTAATAAACTTAATTGTTACATAGAGAAGGCGCATGTCGCGTGAAAAATGCTAGAGAAGCGGGTGTGCGCGCGATAAATTGTGCAAAGCTCGGAAGCTAAGCACAGTTGGCTTGCAAAGTCGCTCGGGTTCAATGACCGTTGGATTGGGAACCTGAAAGACGAAAACGGCCAGTGTCGTTGTCTGAACGAGCACGTTCGTATACGCGACGCATTCCGAATGTGGTGTTATTGCACTATGATACTGCGAGTATATATATGGTATAGAAGAATAATGAGCCAGCTGAGAGAACAAGGAAAAATCCTCTTGTGCGCTTGATTTGGCAAAATCCTCCAATTAGATCTGTTGGAGGAATGACGGAATGGCCCTCGGCTCTCGCGAGGAGGCTCCTTTGGCCTTCGAACTGCCGAGTTTAGAGGGCAAGGCTTGTTTCGCGCTCACCCTGTATATAAAAGACGAGAGCCTACTTGGCTCGCGGACGGTACTTTCATCGACCAAGTGAAAGCAATATGAAAGTGCTTGATTGCAAAGTAGAAAGGTGAAATGTACGATAAAAAGACGAAGCCGTTACGTGCGTGTGTACCGGTCGACCCATTTGAGCGGATTGCGCCGGGCAGAAAGAAAAAGATGGATAGACTCAATTATACCTCGAGATTGTTCAACTCTAGTATCTCTCTAGTGCATGATGTATATATACATATACTCTATATATTTATCCCTCGTTCACGCAGAAGAGCCATCGGCCACTGTCTCGTTGAAGTTACAAAAAAAATAAAAATAAAACAAACAACAAAGAATCTGTTTTTTCTTTCATTATATATACATATATGTATATAGCAATAATCATTGGATATCTTCATCATTGGTCGCTTCTCGTCCGCTCCGATCGGAGTAGAAAATAGGAAATGAAATCGGTAACTATTATATTGTAGCGGAACAAAGAAAAGCCTTTCTATTGCATCGTAAGAACATAGCAATTGGCTGGCTGCTACGCGTCGTAATATCTCGGAGCGCGAATGCAATTGAAAAAGTGTAAATATTTTGCCCGGCTGCGCGGATTATCTGACGGTGTAATGGTTGAACTGCCGTAATACCCGAGCTTTAAACGTGACTGATAAAACTTATCACGATGGGGTTATATCATTTGGTAGCATGGGTCAGCGACGATCAATCTCTCGAGCCTAAAAAAAACTTTTTCGTCCATTGCCAATGAGCGTGCAGGCTTTTCATCCAAGATATAGTTACAGAGTAATACGTGTGTAGTATAAAACGTGTAGATTTGAAAACGTGCTACCCCTGATAACTCGCTCTTTAAGTGGAAACATGAAAATTTGCAAAAATGCGATGATTTCATTTTCAAGGTCATTATTAAAATGGCTTTCATAATTAATTACACGAACCCTCTAGCGAGGGTGGAAACGAGCAATACATTTTTAAATTGAAAAGAAGCACTGAAATGTGCGATATGTTTTCGAATCGACACGCTGTATATATATGCACGGTACACAAAGACTTTACTCTTCTTCGGCGATTAATCTCTCCATTACTAATACGAGACTTTGTCACGTTCGTGAGGAAAAAGGAAACAACAACGCTGGCTTATCATTGCGGAAATCGTGAATTGAGTAGATTGAAAATGCAATATTTACAAAGAAGCCTGGTATGGTTGAAAAATAATAATAATCAGTCGACGTACACGCATTAATGCCAGGGGTCCTTGAAAATGACCGTGAGAGTCAACATAATGTTATATATATATATATACACGATATATACGTGATGAAAATTTTAAGCGCTTTAAGCCTTCGTGTTATGACAGTGGAATTATATTTGGCAATTGTATAATACATTATGAACGACGAGGGATTAAAATGCACGCCATTTTTTACGCCAATTAATCGAGTCGTCGAGCGAATCGACGATTAAAAGGATGATAAAAGCAGCTGCGAGACGAGTATCGTGTATTAATAGAGTGATTATACGTAATGAAAGCAAGATTTAAAGCTATGACGACGAACCGCGAGATATTTTTCTCGAAGGATATCACGAGAGCTATCATCTGTGTAATTAATACGAGCGATTGCCGTAATGATAAGCGACAAATATATACATATATAACAATTTAAATAACGTGTCTATTGACCCGAGCGGAGAGCTTCTGCGTATTGTCAATAATTTTTTTCTCCAACGCCGGAGCCAGGAAAAAAGTAAACTTTGCTTCGTCGGAGGCCGACGCACTTATACCAATCAGAGAAAACTCTCGTGGAAAAAGGAATAAAGCGTGAGGAATGGAGGAAACGATTGCTCTCTGTCGAGTAAAGTGACGTGCTTGATCGTATAATAATTAGTAAAACGTACACTCTATAGTATATATATATATAAACGAGATGCGGAAAATTGTCACTCTTACTGGCAGTTTAATAATCGGTTGCGGTTAACTCGACTAGTTCATCGATTATTCCGACTATTAAATAATCCTACTAAGCTGCCTTGGCGCAGAGTCGTATAATCGATGTAACGCGAGTGAAAATAATCAAACGAATGGCAATTAATTGCGCGCGTGGCTGGATCGTTCGCGGTTGGCGCTTTCGCGTCGCTATGGAGGAGGAAAGAGAAAAACAAGAAGGAAGAGGAGGAAGGGAGGAGTGGGAGGGGGGGGGGGGGGAAGAAATGCACACCGGAACCTTTTCAAGCAGTTCGATTCTCACGCAAGGTCGTGTCGCGGCGCTTTGCAACGCATTGCGTGGCGAACGTACGAGATGGATGATAAAAATAGTAATCCTGAAATTACAATTTCCACACGATCACGCTCTTATACCGGAAGTGTCTGCCGCGCACGATACTTCCTTTTGCCCGTTTGATCGATTCGCCCAAAACTAACAATCTGCATTTTCCGATTGATTCGAACGCTGTATTGTCTATATACAGGGATGTAAATGTGTGGTTTTCGGCATGCAGGTTTAATGTATACCGTATATATATATATATGTGTGTATATTATAAAGTACTATTAGTAGGCAAGCGAGGTAGTAGCGTCGACGTAACTCGACGCGTAACCGCAAAGCGTAGCGCCAAGATCACGTGCCAGCGATGCAGGAAATCCTATAGACCAGCGCTCTTCAGGGAGAAAGCAGTTTCTCGCATCTTCGCGTTGCGTTTGGAGTCTGGCAAAGACCAAAATTCCTTTATTTTCTTATACCATCGTTCCTGCACGTTTAAACTGCAACTCGGAACGTTGAAATGGCCATGATTCTCCTCGGTTTTTAAACGTAAGCGATAATCGTTTTGAAAGCTCTCTCTCTCTCTCTTTCCTGCAGTGTATACGAATGTAAAAATAGAAATCACGATTGATATTCGCAGCGATGACCTGGTAGTTGTCGACCGTGAAAAAAGTCTTTGTCGTTGGCTCGATACTGCGAGTGGAGTGCGGATAGGAAGAGCGCCAAGTGGCAACGACGACGACGACGACGACGACGACCTTCGGCTCGGGTGATTTTTTTCAGCTTCGCTAGCAGTTAGCGCAGATGCAATCGCATTTGCCGATCCACCTTCCACCAATATGAGACCTTGAGGGCGCTGCCCTACCGGCGACTGACCCTCGTGTTATGTTCCAACTCCAAGGTCATCTTTGTCCACTGCAGCCACTCTCCAATTGTCGTCCCACACGCATATATACACACACACACATATATATATATATATATATATATAGCTGCCACCAATAACAATCCCCATTGACAATCGTTCAACCTCCAACAGCCAATTGCAAACAACAATCCACTCCTTCGCCAAAACCTAACTTCCACTCGCATTTAATTTGCATATATATATATATATATATATATGTGTGTGTGTGTGTGTGTGTATTCATGTTTATATACGGAGTGTATATACCGATGTTAATTGAATTTTTTATTCTCATAGTTCTCCACTATTTGTTTTTCCTCTCTTCTCCCGATTGAGAGAAAGCAATAGTTCGATATAAACTATTTGCTCAGTTTCCCTCTTCTTCCTTAACACTATTATCTCCGAGTAAACGGGTATGGCAACGCTCGATTTCATCGTCAAGTAAACTGTAAATAAGTCAATTTATTAACTTCCGATCATCGAATTTTGGGAAATGGGTCGCCAGTTTAAGCAATCATAAATCATTGAATTATTTCTGAGTTGAGGAGGAAGTACCTTGTCAATTATATCACGTTGGCCAATTTCCATCGGAAATGATATTACCCTGGTATTGCTGTAAATAAATTACGAGTTTATTCGAGATAAATATTTGCCTCCGATGAATTTGACAGTTTCACTTTACAAACATTCTGTTTGCTGTAAAAATATCAAAACAAACGCGAGATTCAATAACGCCAATAAATTCGGCATAAATTAAATAAATATTGTTTTTTTGGTTAATTTAGTAGCAAAATGGGGTCGTATCATTGAGCCGAGCATCGTGCTAAAGCACGGACGATGCGATGGCTTGAATTAATGAACGAGAATCCTGCAGATTGGTAATATTATAAAAATAATCCAGAACACAGGTATATACGGTGAATTTTTTTTGTTTGTTTTTTTGTTCAAACTGAAGTGAGGTCAGAGAGTTATCACGTCGAACAACGCGGTCGCTTTATCGTTGGAGGCACGTTGCCTATTGGTAGAGAGCTAAAATAATAGTTAATATCTGAATTACGTAAGAGTCGACCTCGCTCGAACGCAAGCACCACGTGCTCTGCTGGCCTAATTCTCAGATCTGGAAAGAACATTTATAGCGGTCCTCGTCTCTTTTCATTCGAAATCCGTCTCTGCCGCAATTCAACCACTGGAACAAAATTAAACAATCGCTGTAATAATTGAATCGAGGTGAGAAGAGCTGACGCGTGACCACTTGCTGAAAATTTAAATGCTTAGAAAAATAGACCGAAAAAAGGGGAGGGGGTAAAATTGAAATGGGAAAGAGAAAGAAAAGACGTTTTGGCATTTGGGAAAGAAGAAAAGCTGCTGAAATTCCATCCTTTCTCGAGCAGGAAGATAAACTTGTTGGCATGGAGAGTTTCAATAGAGTGTGGCACAGGATTGAGTACGGGATTGGACAAATCTGGGGCACTGGGATTCTGGACTATATAGGAAGAAGTGTGGCGATAAAAAACGGGACCGATCGAATAATAAGAAGAGCGTATTGGGACGAGGTTGAATAGCGTTTTCGGAGTAGCTTCCTGTCTCGCGCCGAAATCTAGGGGGGATCCTTTGTATCCTTTGTAAATTCGAATAACCGTACATGACTCTTTGTCCTCCTCCGCGTGTCCCCGTAACGAGATGCAAAGTTATCTCACGGTATGCCTTACTGGATCGACTTACGTTTTCGCAAAACACCAAACGGCACGCGCTTCCTTCTCTTTCTCCGGTGCGGTATATACCGGAGGATCGCTTACCGAATAAACTTTGTACACACATGCACAGGATATACACTTTTCATCTTGCTTCTTCGCACGAAAATTACGAAATAACTTACGGTACCCCGTGACACTTCGCCCACCAACCTCTTTCGATTTAATCATTTTTGCCCTTATAACTCAGTCTTCCCCTCCCCCTCCTTTTTTTCGTATCTACAAGCAGGAAGGGACCTTCAGCGAGGGATTTATAGTGTATCGCATCAATAGACGCAACGGGGAAATATCGATGAGAGATTTGGAAGGGACGAGCAGAGGGAGGATCGCCGAGACTGCGAGTGTAAGTGTGTCGTGGTGAAGCGGTACACGCGACGGATCTTCATTCCGTCATAATATGTAGTTTCACAATGGCGGCTATCGAGGGCAGAACACCGTTAGCTCCTTGGTCGCTGGTACCGTGTTACCCACGGCCAAGAGGTGAGTACGTTGATTGCGAGAAATTGTTTGGTCTCACCTTGCCACGTCAGAGTCGTAACCTCACGCCCGTGTAAACCTTGCGAACAATTACTTCACCACCTTCCTACACCTCCCCCTCCCCTCTTTATCCACCCAACAATACGTCGCGCAACCCCCTCCTAGATCAATTAAATACACTCAACGATGGGCAACAATGTTTACGTTGAAAAAAATTATCAAAATCTTTTGTACATATAGGTCTTTATATACACATATGATCCAGGAAATTTGAGATAAGGATGGGAGCTATTTTGACGTAGAAGAATCTATGCAGCTGCCATCATCTTTGACCCAATTTTCTTTGTGCAACATCCGGAATTTTAGCGCTTTTGTGAGCGAAAAGTAGGTCGAACGGATGAAGCTCGACTCTTTTTAATAATAAATTCGATGATCGATTTTCAATAAGGCATCGATCCATACTGAACGGTAGATCGGGCTCTCCTGTCCTCTTCTCGCCGAGTGGAGAAATATTGAATGACAAGTAAGCCAGGGTGGAAGGAGGATATTGAACCGGATTTTCAGCAAGATCGAAGAAACGTTGAAGAAGAGGAAACGCGAGTGAGTCAAGTAGCGTAATGTGTTACTGCTCCGACGCCCCGGGCTTGCCGGGTTCATCGCCCACTTTCTCCGGTCCCGATTTTCCTCGTAAAAAGCGAGTTCCAGATTGGACTAGAAGAATTGGTGAAAAATGGACCTTTCGCGTCGTTCCCAATACGCGCGAGAGAGGGGCTCGGCTCCTTGTTCTCTCGCTTCGAGAAATTTTCATGAAAATCTCGCAGAGTGCACCGTATGTTATTTATAGCCACCGCAACGATTACGTGAAAGTCAGCGAGGATTGGTCTTATCTGAACGCAGCAAACAAGAAAAAAGGAGATATAAAAAAAGTGATATGATTCGGTGACTCTGTCCAGACACTGGTCAGGATATGGTGGCGTCTGTTATATCAACTCGCGAACATCCTGGAAGAGAGTTTTTAGAACCTCCCATCGTCGAACGTGTCGTTAACCTTACGAATGCGTTGGAAGTTTTCCTTGATAATATCAAATCTCGCCTAACTATAGCTATACAGCATCACGCAGCACTTTCATATTCGCCTCTCGTCGATGTAAGAAAATATATTACACAATTTCCCCCAATATTCTTTCACTCTATAACTTTCCATTTTCCAAAATTACGACCATGAATTCCTATTGTCCACTAGAGAAGTCCTGATGGATTCATCGCGCGAATTCACAACACTTCTCTTCATGAATATTAATGGTGAATGATGTGTTTTCTGGAAGCGACCCACGCGAATATTCCGCGGCATAAGCTCCTATATAATGACCGAAATGACCGAAAACGCTGAGAATATTTAATTAGCCATTCGCAGAGGTGGGGGGGGGGGGGGGGTGCATACATCGTTATGCGGAGGCATAATATATTACGTATACTATTTTTAACGAATTTTGCCCGGAATCATTGATAGGTTCGCTATTTGAAAGCTCCAGTATCGACTGACATGACTGAAATTTTCATGCCGAACGATTATACTAGATAAATTTATAGTCACCCGTATAAAGCGCATATGTGCCATTGAATTATGGGGCCTCGTAAAATTCACCACGCGTACCACTCTAAGGCCACTTATTACCCTTTCGCCAGCCAATGGGATTTCCCATTAATAGTACATACGTGAAACAATAACCTAATGAATTGCTCGGTTGTGCTGTACGATCTTTCAGCTATATATATATTTCTCGTCAGAATCCTTTCTGCCTTTGGTACAAGATTATATTCCTTGCTGTGAAATCTAGTTGAAGAGGAATGAAAATTTTTGTACAAGAATGAGATGAAACGTTGGAAGCTGCTTAAATGAACCTGCCAGAGATTCCCAGCTAATCACTGGAAATAAGAGGAAAAGGGATTTTCGGATAGAAAAGTTTTTATAATAATACCTTGAGGAAGGTTATGGTGCCCGTGATGACGCAAGCTAGAAGTGGTGCACAATCGGGCAAAGTAGGAATAATGGAGGGGAAGGGAGATGCAAAGATATCGTTGGGAATCATGCTGCAAGGGCGACCCTCCGTCACAGGAAAGAGGGTGTCGCGACAGAAATAGAAGCGACTCATATGCCTTTCGAGCCTAGACTTACAACTGCAATCCTACTATTCCGCCAGTCGAATCTTGTTATTATTATTGTTCAAAGAAACTTTCAAATCTATACCATCAGTTGTTTCTACAATTTTTCAAAATATGTTCTTCCTATAATATTATTCCATTAATTTTCTTAGCTTTTACACATTTTCAGAGCTTTACAACCGTATAAAGAAGGAGTTTTAATAATTGTAGAAAACAAACTTCTTCTGGCCTCATATACTGATTGAAATTATCTTTCGAGGAACGATTGTACAGGAATCTGTATGATTGAAGCGTATAATTAAAAATTAAATCTGTTTAATATTTATTGTTGAGTTGGATATAATTAAAAAGTATATACATATTTATAGTAAATACGAATAACAGATTAAAAGTCGTAATCTTAGCTTGGACAATATTGATTTCTTCGAGTCCATCATACAATTCTATATCTATCATCTACGCTTATCGACGAGCAGAGAAAATACAGATTTAATCTGTTTGGCATCCATTTGCCTTCTTTGCGAGATAATCACTTGGCATCTGGTATTATTAGTACACAAGAAGGATTACGTAAATAGTTCAGTGCACTGTTATAACACACGAGGGACTATACAAAATGGACTTCCCGAACGTGCATGGAAATATATATATATAGTAAAATAGTTAAATCGCGGCCACTCTGTCCATGGAATATAGGCGCGCTATAGGCATGTCAGCCCATTCGTTTCTAACAATGCGATCGCTGCAATGCCATCGGGGTACTTAGTCTCACTCCCACAACGCAATGTATGCTCGTTTATGGCTATATATAGCACACAAACTGCAAACAAATCGCTTTCATTATCCCACGATTTGGCATCGCTTCGTTAGAAGAAAACTCATCTATGCAACTATAAAGAAAGGTATAGAATTAAAAATTCGATTAAAACGAGATTCACAATTGAGCAACTAGGTGAGAAAGGATGATCGCTATTTAGTTATATGGAGATACGCGACAGGGGGAGGCAGCAATATATACCGTTAAAAATGATCGATTTCTCGCATAATTAAATAATTTCCATTTTACTTTAGTATATATAGAATTACGCAAACGGTACTTGCATAATAGCTACGCGCATAACGCGATTTTAAGTCGAACGTTTATATATACTGATAAGTTGCGGTTTTCCCGTTCCGTAGCGTAAATTATTTGACCAAAGGCTTACGACTTTCCGGTAGTGATTTCTCGCATATTGTTTTTAGCCTCCTTGCCCAAGGGCATCCCGGGATGCTTAATCTACTTTCGCTTATTTCCTCGCTCGCTATCCATCGCGTCCGGGATCGGTTGCCTGAAAAATAATTAGTCCTCCTCGACAGCTGTTCCACCCTCTGTTTTCTCATTAGTTATTCTCGTACTGTCAGCAGATAGCGAGCCTTCCCCAATTTTCTTCACAAATTTTCTCTTTCAGTTTTCATCCTGTAGCGGGACCCATATATCCCCTCATCGTTTCTCCGAACCTTCCATCCTCAATTAGTCAATTTTAAACTAATTTGTCGCGCAGGACCTTGTCATTTCAATTATAATTTCTTATTATTATTTTGAATAAGAATATTTCCACGTATAATATAACAAACGGAGCCTATATAGTAATTTCTCGAAAACTTACAGCAATTAGTCAATCAATTTTAACTAATTTATCGATCAGGCCCCTATAACCTCTAACTTTTTATTATCGGCCTGGATAAGAATATTTCTGTAGCCGAAATTTATTGGCAAAAGGAACTGAATTATAGTATAGAGAAATTTACTAAGCAGAGTATATGCGTAAAGCGAAGTAAGATGACAAGAGGACCCTCGTTATTTCTCAAAGCCTCTCCCATAAATTAATTACATAATTTTATTCTAATTTATCGACCAGGCCCCTATCAGTCCCAACCAATTATTAAACGTTTGGACAAGAACATATATATCTATAACGGAAATTTATCGGCAAAAGAGGCGTATAGTCACATGCAGTAGTAGAGAAATTTACTAAGCAAAGCACACAGTATCGAGCAAGGTAATATGACAAACGGATCACTGATATGGATTATATATTAGCATTCTCGTGCTGGATGCATTGCTCTAGAAATTGCAATTGCGAGAGGTGGGATTGCCCCGGAAGGGTAAGAAAGCGGAACGACGAGTGCCACACGTTACTCGTACTTGAAACTTGGACTGTAATACATTTTTCCCCCTCCAGAACTGGCTCCTAACCACCAAGCCAATTGACAGTGGGTAAATTCGCGTTACGCCACGATGAGATTACAGCCGTAATCGTGCGGGAATATCGCAGGATTACGTTGGAAAATTGATCGATCGAAAACATTGTCATCGACGAAGCTGCTTCGATGAGTTTCACAATTTCTTTCATTCCCCAGTTCTTTTTCAGCGCGATCCGTTGGCGGGTCAACGATCTTCGCGCTAAACATTGCAAAATGAAATTCTAGCGGCTATATCACCTTCAGATAAGTGGAAGGAAGTCATCGACCTTCGTCAAATACTGCGCGATGCTTCCAAAGAAAAAGTCTGAATCGTCGAAAAATTGTTGCTTGCTCAAGCTGCGGCAAGTCGATTTTTAAATCGAACCTCGTTCAACGACCCTCGCTCCCAGAGAGAGACTCGGATTACCAAACGAACGCTGCACGCAGGCCAATCACCCTGAGATCGTCGCTAGTGAATAGATAAAATTATGAAAATTAAAATTGATATCGGAAGCTCTTTATCTCGCTCTCGCTCTCCCTCTCCCTCTCCCTCTCCCTCTCTCCCTCTCGTGTACTTGTATGTATTTATTTATTTATTCGCGCGGGCATGGAACGTAATCAAGTTCTAGTATTACACTATCGGTATAGCTCTTCCTGTAATTTCTGTACAAGTCCATATGCGTAAATATATATGTAGTACATATCTGTATTATAAACACATATCACCTCTTTCTGCTTCCGATATGACGGATCGTTTCACGTTGTTTAGTTAAGACTGTTATTCGTCGCGTTACGGAACGTTAACCAGTTATGAAATACACTGGCGAGGAACGACTTTCTTTCTTCCCCTACCCCTTTCTCCGAAGAAAGTTCTTCGGCAAGTGCATTCGACCGTTGGAAAGTCACCGCCATCATTTTCTTCTTCATCCCCTTCCCGCGCCTCTCTATACACAATTCTATTCAACATTCGCCAGAGTGCACGAATCAACCGCACCAAAATAAATATTCAAATCTTCGTCTGTACATAGGAATAATAAATACAAAAAAAGTATCCTCGAGTTTTTTTTTCAGAAAGACGCTTATTTGCCTTTAATTATAATAATAAATATGAAATTGATTAATAGATTGAAGCCTTAAAAAATATCCATCGCTTCTTCTACTACAGAATAAATATGGTATTACTTTGGAGCTATAGACTATCTCATTAGTAAAGTGTTCCAAAAGAAATAATTAAATCTGTATCTCTGCGAGGTTTCCTCGGTTATACGCTGGAAGTTTCTCGAAAATGGTTTCTAGTGGAATTGCAACAGGCAGCAGCAGTTCATATACAGGACATTGGCCTTCCTGGTGACGTTTACGTAACTCTCGTTTCATCGCGCTCGATTTATGTCCGTACACACACATAGCCACTTACACGCGCGTACACACGAACGTCCGTAAGATTGGCGTGTGTGCTGATGCACGCTTTTGTTATACGAATAACGAGCGGTACACCAATCCGAATCCGAAACCGCGATACCTTAGAAAGTGCATCGTGAACGAGTCGTATGACCAGCCATTATTCCAGAGAATCACAGAGCAGTGAATTTTTCAGGCGAGAAACGAGAGCTCTTGAATCTTGATCGTATTCTCCGCTCTGCTATATACTGGGCTTCTCGAAATTAATATCTGCCAGAACTGATCACTCGTCAAAAGGCTTACGTAATACCGCCGCGCCGCGCAGATCAGATTTGGCATAGAAAAATGACGAATTTCTTGGGTATTCGTCCCGTTTTGCTTTCTTCCAGGAAGCCGATTTCTGACTGGCCAGTTCCTGCCAGATCGTGTTTCGATTATGGGAGATCGTGAAAGTCAGGATCATAACTTGCTGCTGGGAGCAAAAGTGTCATTGCCACTTGTCAAGTATTATTACTCGCGACTACATAAATACTGTATATTTATACTGCGATAAACAATTTCATAAATTCTCCATTTTTCATCGAGCTTCCATAAACAAAACAATCCAGCCAAAGTTATTGTAATTTTCCAATCGAATCAAGCAATTAGACCGAGTTTAATATCGGGTTAATGGAAACCGTTTAATTAAACGAACTTTTTCGGGTATTTTGAGTTTCGTCGAAAGTATATAATATGCATGCACAATCTCTTGTAATATGATTAATGCTCGTTATTATTGTTATTCTCGACAGTTCCATTCGATAATCGGTCGTATCGCACGGTTATTGCATTTTAATTGCGGAAGGTATCGCGACGAGGCGACTATTAATATTATTAAGTACTCGAAGCAAGCGGATTATCCGGATAATAGAATTCGCAGCTGCTCGCGGACTGTAAAGTTGACTAGCGCTCTCTGCCTCTTTCAGATAAAAGTGGGTCGCCAATGTAAAATGATCTTGGCTCTGTTAATGGGACTTTTTAACGGCACTCTTACAACCGACCGATCCAGATGGAAAAGAAAATTCTTACGCGTTCCTCTATCACTCGGTTGAAAGTGTTAATGTAACAATTACAGCGATAGCAGTCAAGGAAACAAAGTTGTCTGCGAGCGGAAAGCAACAGATAGCAATTAAATGGCGGCGCTGTAACTACAATGTGAACGAGATGGAGTACAAATACAGGGAGGAAGTTAAGGTGAAAACAATCACTTCCTTGTATCATGCACTGTCTATAATACTAATTATAAGCATCTTTCACTTTCGATATGCTAATACCTCGAGTTTTTCCACCAACTTTGCACCAGAAAATTCTTATCGACCTTATCAAGCATGTACCAAATTTATAGCTTCTTCAACATTCCTCCATCATTGTCATTTCTATCAATCACGTTTTAATCTAAACTAATCTGCATGTATCATATATACAAATAAATATATCAATAACACACGATAATGTGATTAAAGCTTCGCGGTATAATGCTGCAATTATACTGCAGGAGTTTTCGAAAGGATCGAGCAGCCTGATCTTTTGTGTTGTCAATGGAGTCGCTTGAACTCCATTCTATTACAACATACCACTCGCAATCGCCGGAATGGAAATGCAAATGCGAATACCACGATCACGCCAATCATCGGCGTCAGTATCGTCATCGACGCTTTTGAGTCGACCTCGCGGGAGAACAATTTAATAATGGCGGGAGGGTGCGCTGGAAGATTCTGCGCGTGTTTCAAATCGAACATAATTGTAATGTTGTGCCAGAATTTAGTGGAGAACCTCGCGGATGGTACCAATGAGACACGCGTGCTTCATATCGATAAGGATGTCGAAGGAATAAACATAGGTACGCACATATACACGTATACACGCGTATGAGGAAAATGGTGACAATCGGAGGTTTTTACGACGGAAAGGTAGGAGTTTTCCATCGAGCGATAGGATGTGCGAGAAAGTGGGTCGCAGAAAGCAAGGCCACTGACACTGGTTGCTGCCATTGCAGAGAAGCCTGAGCGCGCGCGAGCTCTCTTTCTCTCTTCCTCCTCTCACTCGAGGAGCCTTTCTCCCGCTTACCCCCGTTTGCTCGCTCGCATTTGCCCCCTTTTTACTTGGCGCCCCCCTCCCTCAATACCGGCGGTGCGGGTGCCGCCCGCGGCTCTTACGCTCTCGGCGAGAGTCCTCGTCATGGTCGATCGCAAATCAGCCTCGTAATATTTACCGGTGAAAATGCCGACTGGCGAGGAAGCGTGCGGCCACTCATCCACGACAGCTTATGTCACGGCCAGATAAATCGCCAGATCGAACCTTTTCAACGTCCAACCCTCCGCGCCCAGCCACGATACTATAACCAAGGTCGTTAAACCGGAGCAAAAAATCAAACTCTAAGGTGAAAACAGAACTCGTGCTGTTATTATGGTCTTCGCGAAACAACCATACATATTTACCTACGAGAGAGAGAGAGAGAGGAAAAACACTTTTTCTAGATTCTCCTTATAGCAATATACATATAATATGTTTACAGCTGTGTACACTGCAGAGTTGTAGCATTTTCCATATTAAAGCAATTTCGGCTCGCGGCCGTTACAACGAAAGTTAATCGGAAATTCGTGACGCTCGTAAAAGTTTTCGAGCTGCCCGAATATCGAGGTGACTCGACGATGGCTTGTTTTTTTTACACTCTTTCTGGCCTCCTGGAACTTTCAAGTCCAGCAATCGTCACTGCCAATGCCGAATTTCACGGGTCAATGAACCGTTTCCGAACTTTCTTATCGGAAGTGCGTAAAACTTGTAACGTTGCGTCATCCTGTAATAGGAAGCCCCGACGTGAAATCCGCCTCGTCGACTTGTTTTCGAATTACCGCGAGGAAAATTCCGCAATCCATACTGGCTAATTTATACTTTCCAATGTGTAAGTGGCCGATCGAAAAGCTTCTGTTTTTCAAATCCTGCAGCGTGAGCTTATACTCCGTTGAAATCTCTGATAAGACGAGGTCGATGAGGTTTGGCGGTAAATTTTTAAAAATCATGAAATGGTTGAAGAAAATAGTTTTTCAACGCGGAAATTAAATGTGTGCTTAATAATCATTGTGGCGATTCGTCGAGAGAGGAATATACGAGGTTCTTCGCAAAAGAAAGATCACTTCGGGAGGGGGAAGTTAATTTGACACGATTTGAGTTTCTTGACCACTCGTTGGAGATTTCGCTTGCTCGTGTCGTGTCGTCTATCGTAAATCCCTGCTTGTCAATGACCCCTGTGGGGAAACTCTCACTCTTGCTAGCCTCCCCCCACCCTTCCTCTCGACCAACTGTTTCTCTTTCTCCTACCTACCCTCTTCCTCTAATGAATAAGTAGCTTAGGTTTCAGCTTCCGCGTGATACTGACCATCGTCACTCGTACTGTGGAGTCATCAGGAATCCAAATGACTCAACCGCCAGGTATCTTCCGGGACCAATTATTGACTCATCTGAAAAAAGCCTTGCTGCTTAATTACGTGCACTGCCCTAGTACAAATCTCCAATTATTTCAGGATCTTCGACACAATAAACTTTCCCTCGAGAGATGCGAGCAACTAATTTTACGAAAACAATGCGAGTTCATACAACAATAAAAAACTGCCTACGTGGCTTCTTTTTCCAGAAAGAACCCAAGGAATTACAGACGTCGAGTTGCAACGAAACACTGCAACCTATATGCAAGTGACTGAAAAAAATAAAGAACGATGGAGCAGAACGAGTGGAGTTTCAGCGTGATTCGTCCACGAGGTTTATTATTATAAAACGGAAGATTGCCAGAGGAGTCCTTCGAGTCCCGTGCGGAATCCACGTGAGACTCGCGAGGTCTGCCGTCCACGTGTGCCTCGATTCAAGCTCGAACGAGACAAAAATTCCGTATTGTAACTGAGGAAATCCAAATATAGCCATAAAAAGTTATGGCATTGGCCGTTTAAAATAAACAAAAAAAAAGAGCAGAGACTCGCGTAGCTGAATAAGCGCTCGCAATGCCATCAAGAGAGAATAAAAAGTCTCAGTGAAATGATTCACAACGTTGATAATTGGCAGGGATATAATTATAGCTCGTAGGGAATATTTTTGGTTATGTATATTAGCTGTAGTGTGTGATACACCGCTAATATTTATCCGGGCAATAGAGGATGACGTAGCAAGGCTGTGCAGGGGCACCGTTAGAGAGAAAAGAACGGAGAGCGATGGATGATGAGAGCGTATAGTTCGATTCTCGCAGGCTGGATCGTTTCAAACTGTCACCGCGCGCGCCGAGTCGGAGCTCGGATAGCTACAGGATCGATCGTAAGACGTTTAGAGATTTGTTCCAGCGTGTGTAAAAATGGGAGAGAATAATATCGCGCTGCACAACGGAGTTTATGAGCCATGTTCCTTGAGTTATTTCCGTCCCGACAATCCGACGATGCGTGCCTGAACGAGCGACGACCCTGTGTTTAGCTTCGAAAAGTTCCTATCGACCACGGACATTCCGCTGAAATCGCGAGCGAGAGCACGCTTTCCTTCTTTATTCGGTTTCCCTGCAACGACGTTATTCGAGGGATTCGTCCCTTTACGTCGAAAGTGGATGGCACGCTGACTCGGTGCAATGTATATACAGTAACCGTAAATCTCGATGCCCCTGTACAATGGATGATTTATTTATCCACCAACAAATCACGTATAGTCTCTAAATAGATAATCCCTTTCTCGCTACTGACAAATGCAAGCACTAAACGCTTTATTGACATTTTCAGGCTGTTCGCGAAACGTGCTACTAAACGCCCGGAAGATATTTCTCAGTAGCGTATATAACGATGCGAAGTATTTCAATGTCGAATGAAAAGATCTCCAATTCTGTTTTCTTTATGGTTTAATTGCATGATTTATCCGTGCTTCGATTAGTATACAATGGGTTTATTCGAGTTAGTGGGTTCGCATATTTTATTTTTGTTTTAATCGATGCACGTAAACGCGTATACGCAACATCCCGATTCTTTCGTGTGTGTGTGTGTGTGTTGTGTGTGTCTCATTAAAATGCGTGTGCGTAAATAGGTGTGTACGTGCGTGCTTACGTGTGTGGGGACCCAGCCCACGGTCACCGGCTAGGACAGGTCAGTGACAAAGCAAGGTCACGTCAAGTGCTTCGAAGATCCCTCCTATATATGTTTTCCAATTCATATTGAAACGCTACGCAAAGTCTGGCGTCTATAAAAAAGTAACGCCACTTTTCCTCCAGCAAACAAAAACTCGCTTCGTATTGCCCAACACAACGCAAAGAAAAATTCAATATAATATTTTATCATAAATCTATCACTACGATGCTTTTACCAAACTTATTTTTATTCTTGCTCTTCATTATGCGTTTTCTATTTATCGTTTTTACAATAATAATAATCTGTATACTCGATTTCTTTGATTTGTTGTCATGTCCGTTACGCTCGATTGATTCGTCGCGCTGGTAACGATCTTTGAACATGGTTGTTTTCGATGCTTCGTAAAAACATACGCGGAAATAAAAAGGAAAAATAAGTTGTAGAATTCATATTTATTGCGGAGAGAGACGAGTAAAAACTTTCGATATTACGAGAGAGGAAATAACAATAATTGACTGACGGTCCGAGTTGAGTTTGTGCAGTTTTCCTCGTCAGAAAGTTTTGCGAAAAACAGTTCTTTTAATAGATTTTTCAGGAATTAAACCGTAGCTCTGCCGGCAGTCTAATATGCGAGAATGATTAGCGAGAATCGAATTTTCTGCTATATTTCGTTTTGGCACGGCTCGTAAATAAATGACGCCAAAGTTTGCCGAGCTCCCAAAAGCCATAGTGTTTTCATTAAATTTGGACTTTGAAATCCCGATGCATTCCCGAGCGAGTATAGAACAGAGTGTAAACGTGAAAGGCGGTAAACTCTATTGAATGCAAAATCAGTTTGCTCCCCGATCCTTTGTATGAAATTAGATTCGATGGTAGAGCGGAGATTTACAAAAATAATGACGTAGAATCTTGGTAAGAATTTTGCGCTTGTGGAATTGGCCATTTTGGCATTCGCGAGTGTCTCGTCATTGGAGGATCGAATGTGTGGACATCTAAATTGAGAGATTATGCGGCGAAACATCGCAATGTCGCGCAATATTTTGCAACAAATTCGCCAGAGTTTCGGTTTTCCCAAGAAAGATGCAGTTTAACCTTCCTTTAGGCAGAAGGCGAAAGATTTTATGCCATTGGGGCTGGCTTTCCGTGAAATTGACCATGCAATGCCACCGGAGCTCAATGCTCTTTGTTTCGCAAGCTTATTCTATTTTTGAGAATCGCAAGTCGAAGGTGCCGTTGCACCGGATATACGCAGCATGTACACGCGATATCGAAAATATCTTTTTCGCTAAAATTCTCCTTTCGTCGAATCGACCGAAAACTCGATGTAAACATCAGCGACGATAACGCGAAGACACGATTGATAATAATAATAACAGCGGTAATCAAACAAATGGCCAATGATCAAAGCTTGGGCAAGTATTGCATAAATATATATAATAACCAGGGAAATAATGAAACGAAAAACATGACATTTTCCACTATTCCAACAAACGAGAGATAACTCGTCTGGAAAATCCGTCTGTGTGCAATAAAATTACCCAATTATCACACGCTGCCTTCGAGCTTCATCGTTAAAGTGGACGACAATAATTAGACAGGGCCCTCGATTTGATGAGGCGTGTAAAGATTTAGAGAGAGCATTCGTTAATTAATCTGCTAATTAAAGTCGGAGGAGCATAGCGCAGTGTGAATTTATCATAGTAGGTGGAAAACGAGCTAATATTAGCATCGCGAATTGCTTATCGCCAAGCAGTCAGTGATAACCGAGTTTACATTTGCTAATCTCGGTCCATCGCTGCTTTTCGAACGAATCAATAAACAGATTTTCGCATTAACGAAGAATGGTAGAGGAAAACTATCGCGAAAGGAATCTTGCGGGATAAGATGTTAATGAAAGGTTGGTATATACAGCTAAATAAATGGAATGACGTAACCGCATCGAGAAAGCTCTTATGCAAATTGCGCATACGTCAGAAGGCACCTTGTTTTCTCGATACACCAAAACACGGATGGATAAGACGGAGACGTTGAGGAGCGGAAACAGGCGGGGAAAAAGCTGCGTAAAATGTGGTAGCAGAAGTATAGAAGCAGAGAGCAGCAGAGCATGGTGGGGGATTATTGAAGTTTCCAGACACGTAGGTCCCTCGAGCAGGAGGATCCAGATTGACCTAGACATTCTAAAATAATTTTAACACGAAGCGTCATTGCACAATGACATTACGCAACGCGTCATGAGAGAATCGTACGGTTTGCAATAAATTATGTATATACGCGAGTGTACGTTGTAAGTTAAATTCGTAACGCGCGAATAGTGCAACGTCTAAAAATAGAGGGAATCATAGACACGGGCCACGAGATAACATCGCTTACGCAAGGGACTCGACGCAATTATATATTTATAAAACTTATATATCCACTGTAAGAGATTTCTGTTGATCAAATCAGGAGATATCGCGAGCAAACATTACACTGACGCGTAGAAGCGAACGTTTGACACACGCACACGGTTGTAATAGAATAAAAACTCGTAATGCGATTGCAAAGAAATCATCCTATATCCCCCTGATAGAGAGAACATTGAAATATTTTTCTTCGTACTCTTTCATATAGCAAACGAGTATGTACTCTGCACAATATTTCCAAGTAATTCGGATAGCGACGGATATCCGTGGCGATGACGAGATTCCGTGAATTTGTTTATTCAGCTCCTCGCGAATAATTATTTCCCCTGTATCCCACCCCCCCCCCCCCCCCCCGCAACTGCGCCATTTCTCTCTCTCTCTCTCGTTGCTTTACGAACGTCGACTGGATGATGCAGCAGAAAGAACGTTTAATTGGGCAGGGGCCAGAATTACATTCTGTTGAAAATAAAATAAAGAGCATCCCGGCCGTGCGCGAACCTCGAGTTTGAATTCCTATATTGCGCAGCTAAGCAAGCAACAGTGGCCTTTCTGCACATCCGCGGTTCATTGTGCCCGCGTCCGAATGCCTCGTGTATTAATCGTTCGAGCTCTTGGAAAAGCAACTTTTCCAGCTGTGGAGCGCGGAATATAATTTCTCAAAACGAAGAACGCGCGCGCAACACTCTCGTGATACGCACCGTGCGCGCAGTTGCTTCTCTGGAATAAGCGGCCACCGCTCTCGAACAATATTTAACGATCTTCCAGCGCGCCCCAGGTTACCGTCGGAGAAAAACAGAAAAACATCTGTTTTCTCTCAGGCCGAGTGGAAAAACTCTTGCGCGCGCGCTACCCGAAAACAAAACGATTTGCCGAATGAGAGCTGATGCAATTCACGTACCCATTGAATAATTTAACGCTATATCGCGCGACTCGTTTATTTTATGCTCATTAATCTTATATTCAGGAATGCCACTCGTCTATACTTTCGGGCCGTCATATCCGGTCTCTCTCTCTCTCTCTCTCTCTGCGTCTTGTTGGTCGGATGTAACGGAGAGTTTTCGAGGAATATTAGGCAAACGAGGTGATAACGACGATCGACCGATGAAAATAAACGTATCTCGCTGAAATTCGAGGGTCGAGCGCTGGTTCCGAAAGTTGCATGAGACGCGAATAATTTTCAAGGCCACACGTTGCAGGTTGGATCCTCGCGAAGGATTCTCGGACTTTCGGAGCTACGTGGGCGTAGTGGAGAGGATTCTGCGAATTAGATTGAGAGGAGGATTGCACGAGACACAAAGAATCGGGCTACTCGTTATTCGTGGCGCGACGTTGCATAATGCGTGCGTTCCTCTCGGCACGAGTGACGCGATGGCTGCAGTGAGGAGCCAGAGGAGCAGCGCGTGTATGCGTGTGTTTGCTTCGCGCGTGTACGTAGGGGGAGATAAGAAGAGAGAGAGAGAGAGAGAGAGAGAGAGGACAGGGCCAAGGGGAAAGCAACGGTCTAACCAGAGAGGCCTATCCCCACCAACTTTAAAACCGAATGGAGGAGAGTTGAATTTGTCCTGCATAGGGGGCATCGGGACATTACCCGGCTGACCTTGGCTGCCGCGATACACGATGTTTGCGCATCGTGCCAGAGCGTTGCACCTCTATCTAGTCCCCTTCCCCCTCCCTCCTCACCCTCTCTCTATCGTTCTGCTTCCCCCCCCCCCCACCCCCTCCTCGCCCTGGCCCCACCACATTCACGGTCCAACCAATTTCCTCTCATACTTTTTAGCCGCTCTGGCCACTCTTTTCTTTTACGACTCGCTTCTCCCTCTAAAATCCCAATCGATTCTCTCTTTCTCACTCATCTCACCACAACCTCGTTATCTTATCTACCCTTAACGATTGGCCTTTCAGCGACCATTACTTCATTGGCCAGCAAACTTTTGTTTAGCTGTCCTTCGTCGTAAACCGCCATTATTGTTACTTATTTATATGTATTATTGCACATATATATATATGTATATGTACATTCTTGAAGAGATTTTTACGTGGAATTAAGCGAAGATTGCATGCTCCCTATGGACGATGCTTAGTCATCCTCGTGACTGAGCTTTCAGGGATCTTATTTTTGGTACTTATATACCATACTTCCTCACACACCGTTAATCTCAACATCTCTCCTCTTTTATGACATATAGCGCTATAATTCTTCAACCGAGCTTTCAGTCTGGCTCATTTGCTTCTTTTGTCACTTTAATTTTGGACTTTTCCCCTTTTATGCAAATCCTTCTTGGTTCTGCGGTCACTTTTGTCCCATACAAATGTTGAATAATGCCCATGCGAAACATACGACAATCTCGCAACATCTCGTTTCAGCGTTTGATAATCGTGTTCGGCTCTTTGCTCGAAGCCGACGTTATAAAAGACTCACCTCCTCCCTGTTGCAGCGTCCCTTCTGCTTATCAGCCTGCGTGGGTGGAATACTCAGGATGCGGCTAGTAAACTCTCCATTACCAACGTCTTCTGAAATGGATCCCCTGCGATTAGACAGATTCAATTTTCTCTAGCATTATATGTTTATTACATATATAAACAAATCACGAATTAATCAATTTTCGCTTTCTATTCAGTCGAGACTACTATATGCTCTACAAACAAAAGGAGTAAAGTTTTGTGAGAGTATGTAACGCGTAGGAAAATAGTCAGAATAAGATAACAGCAAAGAAAGGTTTTTTTCGTAACTTTTTAATAGAATTGGAGTGATTTTTGCAATGTTTTGCGTGCATAGGCGCGTTTTTTACGATTATGTTAGCCCGGCGTGCGCCCAGCGTTTCGCTAAACGAGCTTCGAAGAGTCAGTCTCGTAGCGGTGATCTCACTTTCGGAGAATGTCGCTCTGGAACGTTTCTCCAAAGTGCATCGCTGCTAGCTACGATATTGAAACGCGGTATCTCCTTCCTAAGGTTCGAAATATCAAAGTAAGAGAGGAGGATGGGGTAAGAGAGGGTAAAGGGCAAAGGAGTTTAGTGAGGGCAAGGGAAAAAATAGATGAAAAAAATGTTGGAAAAGCAAAAACGAATAAAAAATGTTTACAAAGGGAGCATGCGAAAATTTACCGCGTCTTGGCTAAAAAGTGAGAAAGAGAGAGATTCGATCGACTCTTATCAGCTGCTTATCGTTCAAAGAACTCTCTTGAAAAGTTCGACTCTCTTGTCACACGAGAAACAGATCGGTACTGATAAGCACTTGCAAATTCTGCTTAAAAAATAACAGGGGCGCGTGCGATTCTTGCGTATCGATCGTCAGTTCTTTCGCTTGAAACGCAACTGGCGATAAAAGTATTACTGCGTTGTATATTCTTTTTTTTTGGATTTCTCTCCTTTGTCCCTTGTTAGGTATGATGCAGGCCACATGGATAAATTATTACAGTAAATTTTACTGTCATTTTTTTCATTCATAGGAACAATGATTGATTTTCGTGGTGCTTTTTAATGATCGTACAGTAGTAATTTTAAATCTAAATTCAATAATTTATTTCCAGGGAATAAACATGTATGACAGTACAGTTGAGGGGGTGCACATACAGTAAAGTTTACTTGAATATTTTCGTGTGTCATTGTTATCTTCTAATTGAAAAATAAGATCCTCGCGAAAGGAGAAAAAAATTCGAGTGCAAAAACGCAATGTGATCGAGCACGATATTAACGAAATAGAAATATTGACATTAAAACTGCCTCGTACCGGTATAGTTGAAATTTTGTGCAATCTTTTATAAGATCGAAAAACTCGTGCTGCAAACAAAGAAGCTTAAGGTTAAGAAGTGATTTACGAGCCGGCTGCAGTAGACGTTTTAAATATGCTTCACCTCCAATTAGGAATTTTCAGAGATATACTAGAATGTTAAGAAAATAAAAAAGAGGGGTGTTGACGACGTATTTCTTAATATCTTTTGCCAGCTGGAGAAAAAACAGAGGGACGCGAGAAAGACGGAGTAGAAGAAGAAGAAGAAGAAGAGGAGGAGGAGGACGAGGTATTTATAAATATAGCGAGAGGCTGTTGCGTCGTGGCGGAGGTCCGCCTGTATGGCGAGGACGACGACGAAAACGGCGCCGACGCATCAACGCAAGGTCATCCGGCCACTGCTCCAGTGGCAGTGGCACTAACCTAAGCCGCGTGTTCGATTCATTTTCACCCTCTTCAATCACTGTGCACCAGCATATATTTTTTTATACCTCGCACACATTTCCTCGCTATTTATTAATTAATCAGCCAATTCTTACCAGCAAGAGTCTCAGCTTTAACAATGGTTTATATACGCGCGAGCCAACACTTTGTTTTTTAACAACGCTTTCCCGAAACTCATTAAGCAAACATTAATTTGTTTACCGATCCACTAGGTTTATTATTGTGCCAAAGTCGATCCATTAAATTCCCAGGTCGGTCTCGTTCTATTTAAACTCGTCCAGCAGCGAGTCGCTTAACCTGAACATTTCTCAAGATTCTTCGCAATCTTTCGGTGTCTTCGAATTTATTCTATCCTCCCGCTTTTTCTTCTTTTCGTTATAGTTGCTATCTTTCGCAACGGAAACCTCCCGATCGGCTAAAAATATACGAGCGAGCCTCGCGAATTTTGTTTACCTTTCGAAAAATGTGGCTTTGGGAATAAAAGAGCAGTAGAAAAAGAAGTGCATGTAACTTGCGGCGAGGGAGACGGAGAGCATCGAACGCAGTTTCTTTATTCAATTTTCTTGCAGGCTTTGAGATTTAAGACGGGGGCAACTGTCCTTCTCGACGTGCTTTGAACCAGTCGGTAACCTCGTGGCAACGGTCGTTCGACTCTCTGGATGCGTCTCTTTTTGGACCTTGCACCACCTCGCCTCCCAATGCAGCCATTCAAATTATGACGCGTTCCTCTCCTTCAGCCTGCACAAAGGAACCTGCTTTCCTCCCACCCCTCGTGAAAACAATTCCCATTCTCCTCACGAATAACTCTCAAATTTCCACCAATCGGTTATTATTTTTCATCTTTTTTTGTCTCTTCGCTCCAATCGTTATCAGCGCAGCTATATATAATATACAGGAAAAAACATGCAATTGGCAATTCGTTAAGTTTTACGAATCGTGACGGTGCAAGATGTAACATTTATCCCAATATGTCTTGCGAACGATAAATAACGAGTCAGGTTAGCTTAATTACTCGACAAAAGCTGCTCGTTAGTCGGGTATCCAGAAATACTGGCCGATTCCCGAGCGCACTCTCGTCCGGACTCGCTCCCGGCGCATATTTACAAGGTTACCCGGTCACCGATCCAATGCTGCTAACCTCAACCTCCACCTTCTCCACATTCTCCATCCTTCTTCTTTGCCATGGCGCCCTTCTTCTCCTTCTCCTTCTGCACCAGTCCTCGTCCTTTTTCCGAGTCCGCTTCCTTTCCATGTCTGACTATTTCTGCCTCTTTCTGCCCCCCCCCTCCCCTCTCTCAAGTTTCATCCCGTTCCTTGTAAAATTTTTTTCTAGCTCCTCTTCGATACCTTCTCAATCTTTTCCCGACTCTGTCCGACCTGCTCTAACCTCTGCGTGGATCCTACCATATCCCTTTACCCTCACCTTCTTATTGCTTCCCAGCCCCATCCCCCCTACCCTCTCCCTCTCTACCCAATTCTCATTCCTATCCGCCTCATCCTTCTTCGACGCGCGTATATACATACACACAAAGCCGGTATACACTCCGCCTACACTCATACAAGGCAAAATACCATACGCAGCTTCTTAACATTTTTCACCGTGCTATATCCTTTATGCGCCATAGTCATTTGAATATTCTCGCCAACATTAATCCGTTCTCCGCTTCAAATTTCATCCTGTCGAAAAAAAGATAATCCGAAATTGCATTTTACTCTTCATATACGAGTATTAGGTTTTCTTTCGAGAGAAATGAAAGGGATCGTGAGGCAAGTTTGTAGCAGGGGGAGGGAGGTATTAAACGAACGCATCGAACAGTATATCAAATGATTTTAGAGGAGGAAAAAATGAGTGGGATCGCGCGCGATGACCGTGTAGCGCATCGACCTAGACGCGCTAGCAAGGTCATCCGGCCAGTGCCCCAATGGTATTATAACCCGAAGCTTCCCCTTGCATCGTGTCCGGCAGGCATCCTACCACTTCAACTTTGTTGTCCCTAGTCGCACGCCCTAATCGTCCACGTGTGTATCCGTGTGCGTTGCCCATACATCCCGAGGCACCAATCCACGCACGAAGCACTAGCACCAAACCGACTGGACTACTGTCTGTGTGCGGTTGGCGTGCATCGAGTACCGGGAATGCAACGATTATGCAACTAGTTGCGCTACTAGCTTCTTGTGTCATATGGACGATATCCCTCTAAGTTTCCCCTTCGTGTTTTCATTACAGCTCTGTTATTGCTCCACGCTACATTACGCTCTATATTACTTCACTCTACATACATATATATATATACATATATGTATTCACTCTTTACTCACTCCCATTCCATTGTTCCGCTCGATGCCAATTCCTCGGAATTGTTCTCCTACTCTCACGATATTACACTGTAAATTGCCCAATAATCATTAAAGATTCGTTAATGCTACAATTTATCATTTCTTCGATAGAGATACTCGAGAGCAATTTGCAGCTAATCAGAGCTCCGTTCGAACAGATACGCGAGCTATTTTTTCGCCAAGATTAACGACTCGGGAATATTACCGAGCAATTAAGATGCAGTTCGTAGCATTTCTGTAAATATTTATTTCGCAAGCGCGTAAATCTATCTTTCGACGCCGCTTATCTGTACGTTGCGCTTTCGGCGCTTGGCGCTTCTGGAAAGTGTGAGAGGAAAGTGAGATTGGCCTTGGGAAGTATGAGGGGAAAAATCGTGGCTGGTATATAGTAATGGATATGAAGGCCTCGTTGATTCTGATGATTCACGTTGGCGTGCCACTGTTCGTCCCGTGTTTTCCCATGAGGAGTAGGTTCCTCGAATAAATAAATTCGAATCTGCGCGACTCAATCACTTGTGCGATCTATTGGACATACGGCTTCATATGAATTACTTCCTTCGAAAATTGCGTCTTTTGTTTCGCGTAGTAGAGTACAAAATTAAATATATTTTATGCAATTTTTATATAGTACATTTTCGCGAATGTATATCAACATAATCTAGAATGTAATTTTCGTTGTGTTATGGTACCACACTGATGATCGGTTCAACAAAGAGTTATTCAGTTACTATAGAAGGTTTATATTAGCGTCCGAGCGATGGGCTGTGCGAAAGTTGATTTCTCATGGCAGAGATTGCACACGTTTGAACCTGTACGTATATATATATATAGAGTGCAAAAATGAACAGTTGCTCCGAGTAATCGAAGCTATAGGAGAACGAGAAGGATATAAAGAAACGTGGCACCTGCGAGGGGCAGATATTTGGAGCGGTGTCAGCGTGTGGGTCGATCGCGACGGAGCTGGAGATTCGTCGTAAAAATAAAATTGGTTGTGACCTTGGCTGGCTGGAGGTCGAAAGGAGAAGCTTCCGTCTGATGAACCCGGAGTGGAGCCGTGCGATAGGGATAGGGGATAGGATTGGTCGCGTCGCGTCACGTCGTCGGTGGGGCAGATCGGACCGGGACGTTATCAGTTGGCGAAAATGGATGAAAGTTGCCGTTATCGGAGGTCGATGCACCAATGGGAGAGGCCGGTGGAGGGTTGCGGCGAGACAAGTCGAAAACAACCGCTGACTCTTACGCAATCCTGAGATTGTACGCGCAATGGGCCACTGTAATCGGGGCTGAGTTGAGAGATTCAGTATATACAAAAGAGGGGAAGTTTCATGGCGGTGGTGGCGGTGCAAGGGAAGGAGGGGGGAGAAGGTTACAGGCTGAGACGCCCCACCATTGGCGCCCGACTCGATTCCTGGAATGCTCTTTGTGCTGCACACCTCTCCCCCTCCCCCTCTCCTCCTCATCATCCTACTTTAACAACTTTGGCGACCTTGATAGCAACTACTCATCGTCGTCTGCGAACCCACCGCAACCTGCAGTACATACCTCTCTGTAACCCGTCCTTGACTCTATCGTAATATCGTATCGTAACCACCCTGCCTGCTTCTGTAACCACTCCCATTGCTCGATTTTCCCTCCTTACATTCGATATCTCGATCCTCGCCAACGCTCTAATAATAACCTCTGTATATATATATATATATATATTAAAGATGATTTTTCTTTCCCTACTAGAAAAAGCAGTAGACCCTTCCCAACGTGATTCCTCAATTTGACTCCACTCGGCGTTCGCGAACAAGCCCGTACAGTGTGTATATATACCTGTCGACGCTACGGTTTCTGCTTTGTCTGTTTTCAGCAGGACAGAGAGACGGTTGAGTTTATTTTAGAGGACGCAAGTCCGGACACCGCATCCATCGTAATCAGCCGTCTGCCTAATGCAGATGCGTCACATCCGTCATTCTCATATAATCGTCACGAAACCCAGTCATACGTGAAAAACACACTAAAAGAATTGAATAATTGCGATAACACGAGCTTATCAGTATAATAACGATGCAACGTCTTTGTTCCTCAATACGGTATATATATATATATATATATATATATTATAGGAATCTCGGGCACGGAGAGGAAATACGCGACGGGAGAGAAAATTACAAGGAAGAGCGGTATTAGAAAACTTCATTGATCGCTGCGCGAAGGGACAAAGAGATAAAGGTTCGCGTTCCAGACGGGGAGGAATATAGAGAAATCCAGACTTGGCTCGAAAACATTCGATTAGGCCGAAAAGCGGTGGGATGGTGTTGGTGTGTGGTAAGAGGCACACACCGACGTGAAAGGGTTGGGTGGTAGTAGAGGGAGGGGGAAAGGGAGGGGGGGGAAGACGACGGAGTCGATGATCCCGTAAGCGGATGGACCGTGACTTAGGAAAATATTGCGCCCCCGAAAGAGGGAGGAGTGGTGAAGGGGCAGGGGGCAGGGGAGGGAAGGTGGAGGAGCGTCTCGGGGATGGCGCGAGAGGGGGGAGGGGGAATTGGCGGCACGACGGCGCGGATGGAGTAGCGGCTCGGGTGCGTAGCGGGTGCAACAGCGACGGCGGCGGCAGCGAATGGTCGAGGGTGAAGGGAAGGGAAGGGAGGAGGGGGAGGGGAGCGGGTGCCCTTGAGCGACGGGCAATGCACCGTGCGAGGTTCAAGGCAGAGCGCCGCCTGCCGTCGTCTCGCCACCAGCCACCAGCCACCTTCCTTCCCTTCACTCCTGCCTGGCCTGCTTGCTCCCATTCTCCCACCCGTTTCACCTCAACACGCTCGTGTTCCTCCCTCTCACTCTCGCTGCAAGATCAAACTCGACTACACGAACTCCGTCGAGCTAATACGAGCCACTCCGAACCCCTCCGATTTCGCGCGATCCTCTACGAACCCATCCCGACCAAACCGACTTCACCGAGAGATGCTTCCTTTTTCTTCCTACCGCCTTTTCCCCTATCTCCTCTTGCCACGACATCCACCCCCCCCCCCCTTCCCTCTATCCTACCCCTTCTGTTTATACTTGTCAGTTGCCTACCTCTCCTATTAACGTTTTGTCGCCAAACTATTATGACCACTTTGTTCACACTCGCCTAACTTTTGCAGGGAATTATCGTCAGGCGTGAAATCCCCCAACAAAGAACGATGGATGGCACACGTAGTTGCTTCAATACGCTCTATATATGTATGTATACAGATTTGTTGAAAAATAAATTGATTTCAACGCTTTTTCCTTTTATCTGATTTATGTCGAGAGCGAAATACCTTGCTTAATTTTGCATAAATTACGTCGTTTCTTTAAAGGATACATTGTCAAGTTAACGAGTTCCCAGTAATCACATCGATGTATATTATGAGTTATAGCCTCGGCCAGCGAATTGTGTGTAAATCACATGTGAATCGTGCTACGTTTTGCTGGAACCTGTTATGCCGAAGGGATAGCACGATCGTGGGGAATTTGAAGGATCTACTACCGATCATAAAGTCTTTTTTCTCATTCGCCGATGTAAAGGCCTACGTAACAGCTTTGAAAACTCGATAAGAAAGGATTTAACAAGAGCAGCGTTTATAATCAGTGGCCATAAAAAATCAGAGAGAGAGAGAGAGAGAGAGAGAGAGAGAGAGAGAGAGAGAGAGAGAGTTTGGGTATTTTTGGATTTCTTAAAGTCGATAAGACCATGGATTGCCGTGCCGTGTCGGTAGAACGAAGCCTATTCCTAACGCTTGTCTTGCCTCTTGTACGAGCACAATGTACTCTCGAGAAAAAAACTCTCGCAAATATCAACACAGAGCCTCGAGAACTTTAAAAGGAAGTTCACTATTCGAGCAGAGTTCCATCTTTTATCTCCACAATGCAATCATATGGTCCACGGCCATAAATTGCTCTCGCCTCATTATATCACTGCTGCACTCGATTTCAATGCTCAAAATAGCTGATATAGTGTTGAATGGAGCAATTTGCTTGACCACGAGATGTGCGTGAATTTAGTATCTGGTGGGAAGACTCGATTCTTTCCATTCTATTATCGTTACAATTGGGGACTCTGTCACGTGGCTTCGCAATGTGATCAGACATGAGACCACCGAGCAGAGTCGACAGCTCACGTTTCTTCCTACATGGCTCACTGAAAATAGCGAGATTATTTGGATCCGCAACTCGTCCTCGTAAGCCTTTAACCATCGATTCATCGAGCCTGCTTACCGGAGAAATCCCAAAGCTCTCTTCAAAAACTCAACCAACGCAAGTTATTTCCTCAAGACGCAAATCGTCGGATTTATAACGCAGAAAAGGGGATTAGGTCGAGTTTGAAGCGAGGAATCGATCGAGTTCGTACGAAAAAAGAAAGGAGAGCGAGGAGAAAATTCTTAGGAGCGTGTGAGATATTTTCGGTTGTAGTTAGAAGCGAAGGGGAGTGAGGAGGAAGAGGAGAGGGGAGGATGAGGGGAAGAGGGCTAAAAACGCAACGTGATTTCGTTTTCGTCCGGCTCTGGCAAAGCTGGTCTGGGACTCTTGCGATGCATTTCGACTTCGAGTCGGTTCAGCGCGGGTCATTCCTGAGTCATAGACCGGACGATCGGGCCAAAGCCCTAATACTCTCCCTCCCCTTACCACCCCCTTCTAGCTTACGTCTCGCCCTTCGTGCGAACTTCAGAGACCTTGTCTGAAACGCCTTCCAGAAATTTCGATGACGCCACCTCCCTCGTATATATATACTTTATCGCAAACACCTTTTGGCTATGGATTTATACTTATATATATATACTGAAAATAATACTGTATTCTATACTATGGAGAGACAAAGTATGAAAGATACCGGGGAAAAAGCTCGGATAATTAGTCGGTACTAATTACGATTTAGTATTCGCCTCAGCTGGTTATTGTTTGTCGACTCGGTGTACGGACCTTTCTTTCTATTATGTACTGGACGTGCTTGCACCTCCGATTCTACGATCCAAGGATGTAAACAGTGGCAGCGAAGCCACGTATATGTACATCTCAATTATCATTCATGCTGCGTGCTACATGCGCGACTTATCTTCTGCGCACGTCGCATATTATGCGCTGATAATACGGCAAATGTCTATGACGTGGTCGTAATAACTACAAATAAATTTATTCCCCGTCTAAAATTAACTCGAGCTATCTTTTTTCTCCAGTTTATTATCCAGCACGAATCTCAGGATGTACCTAAATTTTTAACTGTTTTTTTTTTTAACTTTTATTCAATTATTTCAACGCTTCTCTTCTCGACAAATACATTTTACTCGTTGCTGCTGCTGCTGCTTGAATGAAAGGGACATGGACATATGTTTATTTTGCGAAAGAGCGATAAACACCCGGATTGCTCGTTCACAGTTTTATCGCGATCAAAGGCGAGTGGTGCTATAAACACTTTGACCTTGGACTTGCGGTGATCGACACGAAAATTCGGAAGGAAGAGTTTCTTGGCCCCTTTCTAAACTTGAACTGCTCGCTTCTATGGACAAACTCTCGGTCATGTACAGCGAGATATTTTTCTGGAAATTTAACATGCAGGCGTCTCTTCCTTCGTCTTCTTTCCGGTGCATTGACACTGCCAGAACTTCCGTTCACCACTGTTTTCCCATTTTTCTTTGTTTCGGGAAATTTTCATACGCATCCTGTCAAAACACTAATACCATTAGAATATAATTATAGTGTGATTTTCCCGTATATTCCTGAATAAGAACTTGTGCATATTCTCCAAAGGAACCTTACCGCGACTGACTAATTTTGTCTAGTAGTGAAAGCTAGTAGTAGAACCACATCTCGGGCGTACCGCTTTATTCTCACTGTTATAGTCTCTCTTAGTTTCAACCCAACGGACTACTCAAGCAAATAAATGTTTAAAGCAGCATAAACAATGATTAAATCATAAAGAAGCTTTATTCAACCTATACATTGCATCGTTTGTGATGTTTGATAAAAGGACTGTAAAACTGATGTATCTATATAACTTAGGACTTATTGATTTCCTCTTATCCCACTGAAAATATGAACATGAATAAATTTTAATGCAAAACAAGTAAATCTGAATACATCAGATTACTCAAAATGATTTTTAATGGTCATTGTGATATATTTTAGGGTGCTCAAGATCGCGTATCAAAGATATGATTGAATTCAGATTTAATTCGATAGTGGTAAAAGAGATACAAGTCGAAGAAGGTTGAAGTGAGAACGGTAGGGGTAAGGTAAGACGATCGAGGAGTTGAGATGAGAGACACGATTGAAGGTGGGAGAAGGATGAGGAATGAAGGAAGGAGATGGGGGAGAAAAAAAGTAAGAAGATGACCTCTTCCTCTCCTCCATCTTCTTTAAGAATGGTGCAGCGAGAGCAGATGTGAGCAAACGAGCTTTATTGGGTATGTCTGGGCTGACCATAGTTTGGCCGTCCATGACTACCAGACTTCGAAGGTCCCTGCGGGAACATTGACCACTCGACTCTCAAAGGCTTCTCGGTTTCTCATGGTCGTCCTATCGACTTGACGAGCTTCGAGATATCTCCAAAAACTCGTTACTTCATTTGTGACAAACTCATCGGTTAGAGAACCTCTGCTGCAGCAGGAATAAATTCTTATAATCCTTGGAGAGTTTTCTGTGAAAGGGTTGCAGGAATCTGTAGCGACGTATCTCACGCACATTGCTCAGCAGGACTGCGTCATTAGCGCCATAATCGACTCCTCCAATTACTCGATGTGCTCAGCAGCAGCCTGGCGACCTTATTGTGCTGCGCTCGTCCTTCGTACCTTTTTTTCATTGCACGCGCACGATCGGAATGGTGTCCGGATGAGTGGCGTTCATTATCCTCGTAAAGAAGATGCAATAAAGATAATTGCACGTGTGTTCTCTCGGTGGTCTTGACATCGCTATTGTCGGCGATTACTCCACGAGGAGGTACTTGGTAATCCATGATAATATCCCCCCCCCCCCTCCTTCCCCCAACCATCGAGAATCTACGATCGACAGTTTGCAAATTCGCGAAAGATCGCTGAAAAGACGTATACGACAAAACAATTGCCGCGCGAGTTTTATTTGGCCATCAACGAGTGTCAATTTCATCGAAAGCCTCGGTGCCACTCGTATATTTATCATTTTGGTATCAAGCGTCAACTAGATCTTAACAGCTTTAATCGAGAGCCATTTGCAGCATGGGCACATAAATAAATAAAGAGGCGATCGCGGTTGCCAATAAATAAGGAATCCAATTGCGCGATCGTTAAGCTCCGACAGGCCATTAGTGGACGCGAAAATATTTACATCGTTCAAAGTTGGGCCATCGGTGGATTTCGGACTCCGGTTCGTTCGATCAATTAAAAATGGCCGCGGGGTGACGATCTTCGCCCGATACTATGATTTACCGCTCGCATTTTGTAATTGATCCGGTTGCATTCCGGCCAACCGCGCGTTTTCATTAAACTCGCAATTAAGACCCAATCTCTCTCTCTCTCTCTCTCCCTCGTCGTGTTTATTCGGTCAACTTTTACGACGTCTCTCGTTTAACGAACTCGGCGTGAAAATATATTTCCAGACGTGTGTCTTCGCGCTGTTTCTCCGACCGTTTATCGTATAACTCTTGAAATTGAGTTTTTCATTCGCGCGATTATAATCTCGGCGTCGGCATAAACATCCGTGCTCATTATCGAAGGACGTACCGGGAACCCGAGGACATCCGATAAGATTTTTGCTTTTTTCTTCCGCGAGTGGAGAAAAAGGAAGAAACCGATCGAGGCCAGCCAGCGCGCCAACTGCCAACGATCCTTGCGCGGCCCGTTAACACCTTCGCCCGAATCCTCTACGACACCTTTTAAATACGCCTGCACTGTAGCTCTTGCAATATACCCACCGCGATTTAAATCCATCTATATATATATACACACACTATATAACGCACGTATGTACGTAGTACATTAATTGAACGTACACAGGATGAAAGTTTGAAGCTGCGCTATTTTTCTATCGGTCGCGAGCGCCAATGCAATTGAAACGTAATTGGCTGCGGTACAATGTATACAACGTGAGAATATTTGGTCGGCTGGCTTTGAAAGTGCGCCGCGCGCCGATCATCCACTTAGAACGGTTACATTATCCGGGGTGCCAATGAGTAAATTGGCCGCCGCGCCACGTTTGCTGGAAGCACGTGCAAACCGAGCCACGCGGATGCTCTCTCCACGATCCTCCAATCGAAATTGCTAAACGATTTGTGCCATTAGATGAATGTTGAATTTATAATAGAAAGAAGCTTCGCTGAAAATAAATACCATGAGGATCAAATTAGTTTGGAAGAACGAGACTCGTCGATGCAATGAAAAATTGTATGGATCAATACCAAAATTCTAACGTAACGGATAGCGATGAGCAAAACGAAAGTATATTAGACTGTAAGAGACATTTTTTATGAATTTCCGATGACGTAATTGTAGGAGATGTAACTCTTGGTTATTGTAAATTTAAATTAAGCTGCAGTGGAGTAGTTTAATAATACCACGAGATTATTATAAAGTTAAAAATGGAAATTTACAAGAATAGTGGTCAGGTACAGAAAATTGCTGTTGTAATTAAAAAAATTACAGTTTATGCAAGGGATAGGGTGAAAAGAGACGAGGGTTGAGAGAGGAAGTGAATTTTGGCGAGTCTGCAAGATCGTGAATATTCGGTTTGAGTCGTGTTGGCTCGGTTCTCGAGGTGGGCTGTTTCCCCTTGCCCTGGTGAGCGCTCCAAGTGCCTGGGAAGAGGATGTGGGGGAGCGAGGGGGCCGGGCGCAGAGTGCAGCAGCAACGATGCAATTAGGCGAGTTATGCGGAGTGACGTCACAGTTCGGTCCGGGGTAACTGTGCTGAGTCAAGGACAGCCTGTCCAAGGCCCTGCTCTCTGGCCCTCGGCCCCTCTCTCGTTGCACACGTATAAGCACAAACACACGGGCGTGTACTCTCTCCTCTCTGTCTCTTTCCTCCTCGGACCAGACACGCCACCGCGAATCTCCGACGTTCCATTCTTTTCACTCTTCTCTCTCTCTCTCTCTCTCTTACGTATATACACATATACACACACGCACAGTCATTCCTTCTGTCTCTCCCACACCGCACCTCGCTATCTACTTTTGTCCTTTGTCATCGACGAACAAAGTGCATTGTCGCTTGCTCCAAGTCACGCACGATAGAGAATATGACCGCGCGCAAATAATTCATCGCGAATTACGCTACTCGGAGTATCCATCAATGACGAAGCGACGGTTTAGTGTGTACGAGTCATCGCTCATCCTTCGCCACCACCGGTAGCGTTGAATCATTAAATTGTTTTCAATAAAAAAAGAAATAAACTATCCATCGAATCCTCTCGTTACTCATCTGTGTCGCGCAACCAACGTTGTATTTTATTCAGACGCGTTACGAAATCATCGAATGAAAATAGAAAGGGTGGGGGTGGCGATTTCTGGGTGGTTAAAATTGCTCTATACTGAAACACACATATCTTTCCGTATCCCTTTTCTAAAATTTGATTCCAGTTTCTCCCACTTGAAAAAACAAGCATTAATATTGGTAGTATCTATAATTTAGTAATTATAGTGTAGTAAATCTTTATGTATTCTTTTGTCATGGTTTCACGACAAAGAATTAAAGAGTAAATAATGGTACAATATATCTTACCGAATGATAAAGCTACACGGAAGAGTCTATTAGAAAGAGGAGCGAATTAGGTTGATTTGTTTATTGACCGAGATAATATTTACGATAAACTTATTTGAAAGGAATCTGCGTTACGAAAAATCATTCGGTAATCACGGGGACGCTTAAAATTCGTTTCTTATCAGAGAGACGACGATAATGATAATGTCATCGAATGTGATTGTTTTCGACAATCGTAGACTAAACGGCCGTTCAACTTGTTATTCGTCGTGCACCGTTATCGTGCTGCTGTTGCAATTTTGCATAGCAATTTACGCAAGGGCGATAATTTTTCACGCGAACGCAAAGAGGCGCGAGAAAGAAATGCGACAAAGTGTATTATTGAGCTGCGATAAGAATGGCATGGAAAAAAGCTCGGCGCGTCTCTGCAGGAAAAAACAAATAAATTAAAGAGGAATATAGGCCGTTTTAAGTAGGATAACGATAGCAAGTGGATTTTCGCGATGGCAGTGGTTCGAATGGGGAGACAATAATAAACAATTACATCGATTGGTCGAGCCTTAAGAGACTCGGTACATCGTCAGCTCGGACATGAACATTACGCTATTCCGTTATTCCGTCAGTATACGCGCTGTACGCGCTGCAATATAGGTTACAATGCTCGTTTATTATTCCTTTCCAAGATGCGTGTACGGCTTGTTTTGCAAATGATTTTCTCACGAGGGTGTTGGGGAATGGCGTAATCGCGTCAAGATATCGCGCTAATACACGATGAAATTCTATGTCATGGACCCATCCTTGAATCAAACCTACGAAGCAGCCAACCCAATTATATATTTATTTACTACGTAATAAACGTATACTCTAGTTGGCCATGATCCGAACGTAGCACGCGACTCTTGTATAATATCCCACTTTTCTTATGTAATACCACAGAGCTGGACAACAATCGGGATTAATTTCTGCCACACACATTCTGAATAACCCTTTTTTACTCTTCCAGTTAATCCGTCGCAGCTTTCAACAATGGGAGGGAGAGGGAGTGAGAGCATTTTTCAGCTTGTAGCTTTTCCTCGCACTTCATCGCAGACGTAAATATACCTTGCTTGATCATTCAGTAGTTATTTATTACTATATATATATATATAAGGAAGTTTGACTCAGCTCTCGCGCACCAATATTTTGTCTTATCAATAACTTGGCAATTTTTGTCATCGGCCATTTTCGAGATTTCTTTGTAAATGCACGAAAAGCTCCAGTTTAACAGGAAGTCGATCAATGGCGTTTTGCTCGGTGTGTCATTTCACCTTGCCATTACACGTGTCATTGTAACGGTAGTGGCAGCTGCAACTTCCCCATTGGTGCATAGAAAAAACTGCACGAGGTTTTTTAAGTGCGCGAGGTCAGTTCTCTGACATAACCGTTTTCTGCTAGAAAATGACTAGCCATCCGCGTGACGGCTAATTAACTATTTATGTAATTCGCTGCTGGTTTTAATTGTCGTTTAGCAATCAGTCGGCCACCATCTCAAGGAAAACCCTGCAGATTCGAATTTTCCCAGAATATTATAATTTTGCGTTACAAAAAGGAAGATACGAGCCCCAAAAATTCTTTCTATATAACGTTTATCAAACTGATCATCCATTATTCTCCTTTTTAATTATAGCTATTTCGCTATAGCTTTTCTACCTGCATTTATACAGGTCATACAAAAACTGCGTTTATTTAAGATTTATTCGCTTCAGACAATGGAAAATTTATTCGGGTCGATAAAACATTTTACGAGCTTCACCGATTGATGGAGATTCATATCTGACACGAATCGCACGGTGGTACCTTAAATTCGGGAAATGATAACACAAATTTTACGAAAATCATCGTGTTTGTCATGGATTATCATTCGAAATTATGTATTTTTTTGTTGGTGCAAGGAGGAAATTCTGTAATGGTATCGTACGTGGCATTCGGTCGATGCAGCTTCCGCAAGATTTCTCGATTCTCCCTGCTCACTGTAAATGGCGAGCAGGTGGTGGTCCCTGGTAGCTTCGATGACGCGAATCCAATAAAATTTAATCCTGAGTTGCTGAGGAACGATCGCGAAGGACGCCCACGACCAGGAACGGTGAATGACAAATGCACCAGTCACGCATGAGTGCACTTACAGCTTAGGTAGAATCGTGATATTATCTCTGAAATATCACCTATTATATTACTGACTACAAAGTAGTACCGTCTCTCGATCAAGAATATCTCTGTCTCTCTCTCTCTCTCATACACCGGAATGGCCGAGCCGTCGTTATACTAGCTCCCCATATCGATAAAGAAAAAACGAGTCTTTATTTTTAATTACTCGATCCAAGTGCCTGATTGAGCTACATTCGTATTTATCAACATTCCGTCGCGCGTTAAAAAGTTGATTGTACGGGGCTTTAATTATAAAGCGCACCGGGGTCAATCGAATCAAGCTAATTTTATTTTAACGAGTTTATTTGCGCGAGCTCCGATTGGTTAATAATGCACAGCTATACGCGCGTTGCGAAGGACGCATCGTCCGGTTTTCGAAGGCTTATCGAGCAACCAAAGGAAGGATCGCTCGCGAGAACACGCACCTGCTCGCGTTATCCATCAACACGTCTCTGCTTGCACCGAGTAACATCCCAACAACGCTGCTTTTCATGCATATCTTATTATTATTGGTATTGTTATTATTCCGAGTGATTCCATGAAAATTAATCTGTATTATTACCCTCGTTTGTATGTTATGCATGCGTATATACACATATAAAGAAGGCAAAACAGCTTTCTAATCGACAATCGATTAGAGAAAATCTCAGGAATCGAAACATGCATCTTTAATTAGAATATCTCTCGAGTTAATTAAAGTTTTATCTTAACGAATTTTACGACGTTTGTTGAACGATGTCTCGAGCGTAATTCCTGTGAAATGTGCATTTGAAACTATATGGAGTAAATTGCGTAAGAGATGAGTATAAACGTTGGCCTCGAAAAAAAATCAATTTCAGTGCCTGCTCGGTAAACGAGCAGCCTTCCGCATTTGTATGTAATCATCGGAGAGACACTCGTAGTTCGACTCGTTATCGCTACAGATTACGCGTCTACCGTAATGTCGTGTAACGCTAGACCAGATAGCATCAGGCAGCCGTTAGCAAGCGGTTGCGAGCAGCCACCAGCTTCCTAAATATCGCGGAACCACGCGAGACTGCAAATGGATCGTGTATTTTCTTTTGGATGTATATGTGTATGTAAACTCGATAAAATAAGAGGAAATTCAACTGAATTTTCTAATTGCGATATTAATTCAAGTTCGTTAGCTGAGTTGTCAAGACACTCGATGAGATACTCGAAGGAAAAGTAATTTTATAAAATGATATAGGCTATTATTTGTCACGACCATTATCGCAAGATTGTATCGAATTATCAGGGCGAACGTCGTAGACGAATTTGAGTAGGAAAAATAGTACGTGCTTTTTCTACCAAAGAACTATTCGTGGCGATTAATCATGTCTGGGTTTTTTTTTGCAAAATCCACTCGTACCAGTCTAGTCTCTATTTTCAGAGCAAAATTCCGATCCCTGGCTTATTGTCCCTTTTGCTCGTTTCAAATCTCATCGAATAGCCTGGCCTAGTGGTCCACTCGTTCATTCTATTGTTGCGTCCCGAAAGAGAAAAGGAAGTTTCGTCATCAGAGAAGACCCTGCACAGCTCTACGAGGCACGCGCATGAATCACGAATCTATCGGCTCGCTTCTAAACTTAAACGATCAAACTCGTCAAGTTATGTAACCAAATTGAACGGCTTGTGTGTATATTCGCCGATCAAACTGTGATCGTTTAGAAAAATCACAGCTACATTATGGAGAACAGGTTTGAATATATACTATACATATACAGATTGGATGGATCAGCAATGAAGAATTTATCGAATTGGTATAGAGAAAAGACAGGCTAGAAAATTGGAAAACTGAAAAAACATTGCGACTGCATGATTTTTTATGGCGAACGTACAAGCATCGACGTGGGCTTATCAGTGAAGATAATCATTGTGTGCTCGCCAGTTTTATCATCGGTGCAACAGTGAGGGTGGCTTTGGGAGCCTTTTTATGCACTTGCAGGTGTGCTGGCCGTTATCGGTATAATCCAAGACAGCTGATGTCATCAATGTGGATTTTTATTGCAAAATATTGAACATGAAAAGAGAGTGATTAACGAGCAAAGTGCTCGAGTCAACATTCCACTCTTTGTTAAAGTCTTCATTTCCCTTTCTCGTTCTATCAAAGAAACTTGGATTTTCCAGGTAAATTATCTTCGATCGAAAGTTTCAAGCACTATTGTGATAATTCTTAAGTAACAATTAGTTACATTGTCTACGGTCCATAGTTCATACCTTATCGGGATAGTTATGTATTGCGAGGATCGAGTTGAAAACTATCGTCAAGGCCATCAGTCGATATCACTCGAGTACTGGACGGGAAACCATCCAGAGCCTATTTTTATATAAACCTTGTTTGTTTAATTAACATTGCACTGTGGGCTCTGCCAATTCATCGTTTTAATAGGATACATATATATGATTTTCATTAGAATCCTTCCTCCTCTCAATCTCTTCTTTTATTCCTCTCCACTACACGATAAGTATAGCAAAGCCTTAAAAGAGCTAGAATCTTTCTCGTTTATCTTCTTTAATTAACTGCATTTTCTGTTTTTATTGAATGTCTCGTCGAAAGAGGAGCGAGTTAAGGTAATTTCTGGAACAAAGGTCGACGATTATTGTCAAAGGCAGATATGAGCAAGAGTATTTCTTATTATTCTTTAACACACTACGTCATTTGGCAAACTCAATGATTTACATGCAACAATAAATAGTTGTTATCTCTGGCGTATTATGAAATTCTTCCAGCCCATTTCGATGACAAAGAAGCATTCCATCGAGTATAGAATATGACACGAATTGGTCTCAGCTGCCGGTTATTATCGTTCAGACGAGATGATTAAGCAGCCGAGTAATTTCAATAATAGAAAACATTTAGAGACCAGTGTGCAACGATGATGAAACATTCGGTGCCTATTAGTAATAACTAAAGATTACGCGTACATACATTTACCTAGACGACTTATTAGTCTATGCTATACGTGAATCACGCCGCGTGAATTAAACAACCAGGTGCTCGTGTCGATAGAATATTATTCTTTCCCTAAGGTTAACTCGATACCACACGATGTGTACCAATGAATACTTTAAGAAATCTAAACAAACGGATTTCTTTGCACGACTCGATATTTCAAACTGCAAAATATATATAGTACACTCTGTATGTGTATATATACATATTATATACAATAATTGTCTAAGAGAAAAATTTCTCGAATTTGCCACAAGCTCCATAGAAAACCTTGAAGGAAATGACTTACTTAGAAATAACGAATCGAGCATCGTCATCTCGCATTTATTGCGCAACTCTTGAAAAAGGGTACTTTGCTTTTCTATCAGTGTATACACATAAGAATAATTAGAAAATTGACCGGCACGCTCCACACTGTGTTCAACCTTGCGAAAATGGGTCATCTGATACGATGATAACAATTACCGCGATACTAGTTGCTCTAAGTGCGAGTAAAAACATTGATAGACGCGGTCATGTTAGAAGCCAACGCGATTTATTCTCTAATTACATAAGGAATGATGAATACACTCGTATATATAATTACAAGGTCTTTGGCGTGTATCGAAATGTCGTGACCTCTCAAATCAGTCTTATAGCACGTCTAATGTTTGGACAATTATAATTCCGAAAGTAGCAACATCGTTTCAAACGCAAAACCCACTATGGAAATATCGACCCAGAGCTTTCGCGATAAAGTGCACCGCTTATATATATATATATATATATATTTACATATTTTTATAACGCGTATCTAGGTAAAAATCGATGCTTGCGGCAGCGAAATTACGTAAGCGGAGAGAAAGGTCATATTCTTGCACGTAAGAGTAACCGGAAAAAAAAGTAGGGCTGTGCTGAATATCGTCGTGGCTTTTTTTGCATCGGTTTTTTCGCTCCAATTCTCGCGCGAATGTATGGCTATAGCGATTCGCTGATATTCGACCTGAGGGAAATTAGCTGGAGAGGAACAAAAGAGACGTACGCGTTTGCACGAAGGACTTCCGGTCTGGGTATTAACACATTCGACGATGTTTTAGTGTGTCACGTGAAAGCTCCGATGTGCATCGGATCGATTCGGCCAGTCGGCGTGGGCTCGTTTAACGGTTTCGAATCGGCGAAACGAGGCCTCCCGCCGGAAAAATCGCCAACGCCGTCCTACTAGAAAGTTTAATCTACCTTTTACACTCCATACCACCAACGTCGACTTTTACCCGCCAACATTTCCTTCTCTCCAACATCAATAACGCCGTCAACCAAGTTTTCTCGTTTTCCACACATCCTCCAGTGATCCATCGACTTTGCAAACTCCCCCCCCCCCCCCCCCTCCCTCTCCCAATCTCCTTTTCCCCAACCGCTCCATACATATTTAATTCAGGAAAAACATTCTCTCCAAATATAATTGACCGAACAAACGAACCTGTGCTGATTTCAATGTTGCAGGATTTTTAAAATCAATACTGAGACCACGGGAAAGTCGAGGGAACGATTTTCAGAGACGATAAAAATAGTGTAGTATATATATGTGTGTGTATATAGATTTAATAGAGTATCGACAGCGAGAAAGTTGGCTCTGGAATAGAAAAAAATGGGAAAATAAATCAGTTTTATATACTCCTTGCACATGTACACACAGAGAGGCTGACACACGCGTATATATGCAGTGGAGAAAAAATGCAGCGAGGGAGAAAAATGGGCACGAGGCTCTCGTTTTTATCGATGGCTAATCGTCGATTTAGCATTTTTATGTCATAGAAATTACGCCGTTGTATACTTTCTCCGATTAGTTTCTGTACTTTTTGCGGTTACAACTAGACCAGTGGATCGCTGGTCGTTCTTTTGCTCTTTTCTTGCGGCGCAGGCGTGTTCTGTTTGCCTTCTAAGAGAGAGAGAGAGAGGGGAGGGGGGATGAGTTTTCTCCAGTGGTAATAGTTAACAAGGCGGTTGAGGCAGGTCGTGATTCGAGGGTTCCCAGCCACATAGTGTAGTCGCCGGGAGGGGAAAGGAACGTCATCGTTGCACTTTCTTCTCCCGGCGCGTTTTGCGGTGTGCACTTCACCTTTCTCTTTCCGCGCCAAAGATCTCCATTGGCTTGCCATTCTGACGCAATGTCACTGCGCCGACCGCGAATCGAGAAAACTGCCTTTCTCGGCCGATAGAACTTTTTCCCATCCGATTGCAATCTCCCAGGACGATAAATTTCCAGCTCCAACGTCATAACCCCTATTATATATAAAGGCTCGTGTGTTATTTACCTCTTTAGGCTCTTTCATTGCTCTGACATAATTTTATAAAACGCTAGCTCGATCGTTAGAACCTCTCCATTTTAGAAGATGGAGATTTATCTTAATTCGCCCGATGCGCGTACCCCAATAAAACTATATATACTTTCATAGAGCCAACTGTTCGGACATTTTATTATAATATCCTTCGCTATATATCCTACCGGTTTATGAATCATGATTCAACGGCGATAAAAGCGACGGTAAATTAAAGTTCGCCAATTGGCTTATCGCGATGTCACGAGAGGAGCTAGGCAGTTGATTTGAGAAAAGCGTGCGCGTGAGATGGCGATCAGGCTCGCCTTGGAATTTTCCGCCAAGACAGCGGCTAATAAGGTTACGGGCTCTGGTTGCTTAACGTGGGAAGAGAAACGCATCTTACGAGCCGCTTTCGATCTTGGATGACCCACGCCTCCTATTCATCCGTTGACTTTTTCAATGAAAATCCGGATCGCGGTATCTGGCGCATCCGCGCGCGCGCGGCCTTTAGAAACTAGTACCTATATGTACTCTGCATGCACGCAGTCGACTTCCACGCGTATCCAGGCAATTTTTCACGAGCTCATCGAGTTCTCCACGCTGTCTCTTTAACGAGTGCTTGGATGCATTCGCGACGTTCGTTAAGACTAATTAATTTTTCATATATATACCAACACGAGCGTTCGTCATTATTTCATACTTTAATGGCACCGCAGCAACGGTGTTACGATGCTATAGCTACAGCACACCTTTTGATGGATGGAAAGCGTGAAAAGGCTGCAACTGGAAAAACGCGTAAAAATCTCTTATAGAGCGGAGAAACGATTACCAGATCGATTATACATCGGGTTTAACGAGGATTGTCGAAAAGGAAGAAAACGACCGGATCTCGGAGATGCAGTTAAAGATTTTTATCATCACTGGAGTTCCGAGTTTCCGATATCTCCTGGTAATACTCGTCTTTCTACTATCTCCCCCCCCCCCCCCTCCCTCTCCCTCTCTCTCTTTCTTACAGAGTTCGGACTGTCTCAAATGCGTAACTACCGGCACGCGATGCACTTTCATAAAACTTTCAGCTTTCAGCTTTCCACAAGTGTCGATACAGCCTGTCTGGAAAAGAAACGAAAACCCATGCATCGATAGTTCAATCATTGCTTCTCTTCTATAATTGATATAAGATAAATTTTGAACGGTTTAAAAGTCCAAGGGAAAATTTCTATTCTATATGGAAAATTCAGTTCCTTGCAAAATTTTCCTCTGTATTATACTCACAAGGATATGCAGGGCTATTTCAGTTTATGTATATAAATCGTATGATAAGAGTATCACGCGATTCGCGCTATATCTCCGATTTTAGAAATCAACTCCATTTAAGAATTAGTATATAATTCGATGGAAATTATAGGTCACCGCTTCGAGTACCTCCGGTCTCGAATTGTTCTAATCCGAGATCTCGTAAAACTCGTCAATTAGCTCGAAAAATCCTCAAATCCATCGAATTTCCTCATCAATCTTTCCACCGTTTGAATTCTTCCATTGTATAAATATAGATTGACACGGTTTCTCATATTATTTTTGTCAACATCGGCAAATTATTCGAGCAGCTTCTGATCATTCAGGATCGGGATCCTGATTATCTCCGTAATAAACGTGGGGTATTAATAGATTGACGGCTGACTCGAGAAATTAGTTTATGCGTTTCGGAAGTTTAATTTGTTAAGGTAAATTATCGAGTGGCGAGCGTAACTCTCTTCTATAAATCAAGCGATTGTAAGTGTCTGGGATGTTTTTTTTTGCGCGGATCTCTCGGTGTTTCTCTTTTGCAGCCTGAGAGTATGACGCGCGCTTGAACTAAATCCGTTGGTGGCCGCGAAGAAAGTGCAGCGGATGTATAACCACTTGGATAATCGTCCAATGAGACAATCGCCCGAGAGAAAATCACGGCCCCGGCTTTGCCACGGCCAACTTGCCACGCTTTTCATTCGTTCCTATGTATATAGTAATAGCAGGAGCGCGCGCGCGCGCGCACGCACGCTCTGCACTATCCAAACCAACTCTAGCAACCTCTTGCACATAATTAGACCGTGACGAGGAAAAACCAGCGAAAAATGCCACAAGCCTCCTATCAATTATGAAATATGTACAATTTCACGTTTAACCTCCCGCGAGCGTCGTAAAGCTCATTACCAATTGAAATCCATTGGCTCACCCGTTCGAAGAAATGGGATTAAAGGTGGAGTTGTTACTGAAAGTTTATTACAGTTTTAATCGGATTACGTGTCTTTACGGACTTCAATATAATGCATGAGATTCCGAAAAGTTCAATGTCAACGCGATACTTAATTTATATCTTTTTAATATAGTACTATACAATTCCGTCGAAAGTATTATAGACAACGTTGAAATTCGTTAGAAATTTACTAATTAATCTCAGGCGTTTCCACGATATTTCTCTCTACTCCTATATATATATATATATATATATTACAATAAGCGTGTTACAGTGTTTTTGCAGTAATGGAAAAGAGCGAGTAATACAATCGAGCTCGCGATGAAAGTACTGCGGGGATTTATGGTATATATAATCATTTAGGTAATCGTAGTGAGACAATCTCCATGGCCGAAGAGAAATTCAGCCACGGCCAAGGAAAACATTCGAGAAATTCCGTGCGATGTTCGTTAAATAATTCCAATGTTCTTTTCTACTCAGGAACGGATACCTGATGAGGTTACGCATTGGTACAGATATATATATATATATATATATTATATACGCGTTATTTTTATGGGTACGTTTAGAGTTAAAAGTCGATCGATCGTTTTGCTGCTGTTGCCAGAGATGCGAAATGTTGAAAGAGAAAGGAAGAAAGGAATAAGGGACCATCGCGCGATTTGAAGATGGAACGCGAAGCAGGAATATTTTAGGTGCAGTTGTGGAAGATCCGAAAATGGCTGCTGGTGGTTCGATCGATCGTTTTCACTGAGTCGACCCACTTCTCGTTGCATTCTCTCCTCAATGGAGAAAGGTCTGATCTCGAACGTGAAACCGTGCACAGACACCGTCGAGATTTTCACGTCATTTTAAACTACAGAAAAATAGCTAATGGGTGGGGGTCTCTCTCTCTCTCTCTCTCTCGCTTACAGAAGCGCGCGCGCATGCGCGAAATAGAATGTGAAAACTCGTAGAGCACGGAGAAAGTTGAGCCCCTGAGATTTACCGAACTACGGTGTACACGCCAACAAATCCCACGGCCCTATACACAATCCGCCGCACGTTCAAGTTCAACTCGTCAATTTCTACTCTCCAATAATGTAGACTAGAAATTTTCATTTATTAATAAATACCGTGTTCTCTTTTTTACAATATATTCTCTCAAATAAATATTTTCGCAACCTTAATTTCTTAAATAATTATTGCGCCGAGAATATAATATCGATGGAGAATTCGCGATTATTACGAAGCGCGAGCGAAGTTATTGCTCAATTGTTTACGTTTGGTTTGCATCGCTGGGTTGCTGATTTTCTGTGTTATCGCCAAGTTTCTTCCGATCCCCGTGGTTCGGTTTGCTGATAGGCTCTCCACTTTTGCCGCTAGAAAGTGCGGACCAGGCAAATTGCAATTTCGCTTGGCTTAATAAAACTCGCTCGCTAACTAAAAACAAACCGATAATTACTGCTTTCTCCTGCCGTGTGCACGCGCGAGCATCTTAATAACGCAAACAAGCGTGCTTCCAGCTTGGCGTCTGCTTTGACGTGCGGTGAAATAATACGAGAAGTTATCTAAAGCGATCCTTGCTATTTAATAACGCGTCAATTACCAGCCTGGGGAAAGTTGCAGTTTCAATGCTGAGATAATGCAAACCATTCATTATCATAGTCATCATCGCGATAGAATTGCGCATCGCATCCCGAATCTGGTCTCGCAGGGCTGCTCTTTATTCGTGTTCTTTCACTGGAAAAAGCTAAAGAATAATTGCTGATTCTCATTGGTGAATAGAAATTACTTTTTCTTCTTTTTCAATTAGTTTGATCGATGCTGTTAACACGAGGGAAGAAATGCATGTCTTACACACACACAGGTGTATGTACACAAGGGAGGGGGACCGGAAGAGTTAAGATTTGGAAGCGCAGGAAGGTCGAAATGCGAACCGGCCCTGAACTTGATTTCGGCAGTGAGCCCGAAGCGGGTCGAGGTTCATTGGCTTGGAAAGTTTTCGAGAGTCGACTCTCGAAATTCCGAGGCATCGACCAGCCTCGTATACACACACAAACGCACACTCGCACAAGCGTCATTCTTCACGAAGAAGAAGCGTATACACGCGAGGATTCGAGTAAATTACGCGTTGCGATTTCGAAATCGGATTTGCCATCGTAAGAGTTGGGTTCAATGCTACCTGAGCGTGCCACTCGTGACAATTATACCGATGCCACGAAAAAATAAAAGGTTATAATTGTAAACTCCACAAACATCAAATTCAAGAATAAAACTGTGCATTATGAATTCCTCTAAAGTGCTTCATGGCCAAAATTGCTATAATCTCTCTCACCTCTTTTTTGCTTCATTCAAATTGCGTTACATTAGATATAGCTTAATCATCAGAGCTAATCACTCTATATTCATTGGTTAATAACTAATGAATTTATCAGCCCACGAGAATAAAACGTTAGAAGAATAAGTATATAATTACAGTAATTTGCTAGCGTATATAGAAAAACACAATCTCTTCCGGCCAACTTCCATTATTAACCCAGTCTTCAACGTGGACTGGATGTTCTCCAAAGATACACTTCGGTTCTTCTTCGGAGCTTTATCAAACTTTTTACGACGTTCGTATCTATAAACTTTTGCCAATTTTATAATTCTTCCATCACTCACATTTGATTAACTCTCGCCATTGCTCGAGTTGAATTACGTCATGTTGTCCGTGTAATAATAATTTGCACACGATACCTCGAAGTGATTATCAGAAACAGTAAGGGGAAGGATTTGATAGAGGTTAATTTGTAGTTTATATCGAAGCGTGGTATTATCGCGAGGAGTCAGGACGTGCTGTGAATTACGTAAAAAAAGGCGAAAGACGGTGAAAGAGCGGTTAGAAGAGTATCGGGGTCAAGTGGCACGATAGTAGGTAGGCAGCAGTGGCGAGACCTACTTTACTTAAACTAGACCTGTTACTGTTGTCGCGAAACAGTAACGCTGAGCCGCCAACCAACCACGATAATCCACAGCTCGAACCCCTTTCTAAACTCTGCTCTGCATTTCGTGTCTCATCGGGATATCCCAGCTCCTTATACCTTACAAAGTGTTACGTGCCTTCCATATCCCAGCCTCCTCCAATCCCACGCCAACAAATTTCTATCGCACTTTGATTTATCTATATGCACATTTACCACGTCTTTCCAACTATTATATACGCTTCACACTTTTCCCATTATTAATATCCAAACTCACCAATAATATTCTTACACCTATGCTTCTTCTGCAGATTATAAAGCTTCCAATCTCACTTGAATATTATAATTACAAGTTATTTATATATCTAAAGTATTAAAATTAGATAGACAATTATAAGTAACTCGTGACGTATAATTATATATTGACGATATAGCAACGCACACGAGCTCATTTAATTTTTCATTATTAATACCAACGCTTCGTCAGTAATCCCTCGTTTATGGACTTTTTATTAAACTGTAAAATTCTTTGATGTTACGAGTCTTTATTGCATCTTAAAATTCATAAACTGCTAGCTACTATGTAGCTTTTCTATACTGGAAATTAAATTGTTATTTTGTAATTATTATGACTGCATTTAGGCAAGTATGTCTTTAAGATTTTTTTCGGGGAGTTTATATATCGCTCTTGCAGACTTTTACGCTATGCGACAATTTTGGTTGGATCCGTCAATAGGATTGCTGTATAAAATGCGTTTTAGAAGGATTCTAGCGGTGCTTACTTATAGATACCCGTTACTCCTAGCGAAATAACAAGTGATACAAGAGGATGATTTGGCTTCCGTTTGATACACGCACGATAGTGTCATTCGCTCATTATCTAATCCTTTCCGTGATACACGTAGCTCTTGCATAACCTGAAAATTTCGTAACTAGCACGATCATTAAAAATTAAACCCGTTAGATTTACCGTTGTTGGAGCTATTTTGCCATTCTCGAGTTTAACGCGGAGCATCCACCAATTTCTCTCTCCCTCTCTGTCTCGAAAAAGTTGGTCAGGCAGAATGGAGCATCAAGCCGATTGTATCATAAAATTATTCGACTTAAGGCCAAATGTATAATCATAGTGTAAACTGTTATGTCACGCAGAGTTCCATCGTATCTCCATTCCCTTTTAAACATTTCTTAAATCATCCCATAAAACCCTATATAAATAAATCCATCGCGTCTCAAAACTGTGCAAACCTATTCAGATTCAATGTTAATATATGAAAGTCCGTGAGAGTAATTGAAGTCGGCTCAGAAAATATTAAAAAAAAAAAAAAAAAAAAGGAAAATTCCCCATTAGCTGTACTATCTCGGCAACTCAATCTGCTAATCTCCGCCGAATGTTAGAAAATTTACTTTGCTGCACTTTCACAAAATGAAAAACGATCTGAAGGATTCGTAATGAAAAGTAGCGACTTTCTTTATGATGCTCATTAATGATATTCCAGTAAGAAAATTTTAATTTAAAGCTACTATTTTCATAATTCATTTTTGTAATACTGCAAACGAAAGAGCAGCTTTGCGTGATGTAGATACGGTTTGGTAGCAAAGAATGTCATCAATTTAATTCTTCTTTTTTTTTTCTTCTAAAAAAATGACAGTTTTTTCTGAGCAATAAAGTTGAATAAACATTGATGCCGATAGAATTACATAGTGAAATATTAGTAATGCCAGAAATTTAGAAATTCACTCAAAATAAAGATTGTGCAATAAAGAGAATATAGATAGCCACGACGACCACGACCTCGATCCCGGAAGCCTCGTTCCATATCTTCCAGATATATTTTTCTCAATCAGCTAGCTTCGATTCGTTAAATTGTATATGCTCTGCAGGCCTATCGAGAGCTGGTTGGATTAACGCAGCTATTAAGGATATACTGCCGGAAATGATTCGTTGCCAATCGTTAATTGCTCTGTACAATTGTTCTTCGTATTAAATCTCTGATTATTATTTCGTACTTATTTTGCCACTATAGTATTGAATTCTAATGTAAATGAAGGAAATATTCAATGTTCCGATAAAACGTCTAGAATAATTCTATGAAATTGGAAATTCTATTAAAATGTCAATATTTTCAAGAGTACTCTGCCATCTGTCAGTACCGGTTTATTGTTATACTAATACACTGAAATATAAACGATTATATATCTATAATCGTTTTATTTCGAGCTTTAAGAGTGTAAATTATAAAAGCATACACGTACCGAAGTTGGCCCAAGCGCAGATTGGTATATGAAAATTGGGAAAATTCAATTTAGTCCCGGTGTGATACTGTTATCATGCGCGATTCTAGCCACGAGAGGTGATAAAATTAAAGTATATAACTTAGACATAGATTACCGTGACCCAGATTCTATGCATTATCGACATTCGATAAAGATATTAATAAATATAGTAGAATCGGACACCCGTGTGTGACACGATCTTAACCCGTGGACTAAAATACATGTAGGGTAGCAAGTTAATCGTTAAAGATGCATTTGCACTCGTCCCAAATTGAATTGCCAACGTATCGCGGTATCACGTGTAACTCGGAGTAAATTCAAGAGAATTTATTTCCACAGAAATAATCAGGACAGTTTTTACGAGATGCCATACTTTGATCTGCTTTCAAGATTTATCCCAACCTTTTCCTAACAATTTACTCCGGCTTACGAGACGATGCAACAACGACGCGATAAAAATCTTAAATTAGTTATCCACTTGAGACGAGCTAAACTGGAATAATGCTGGTACACAGAAGAATCTCTAGGTTATTAGGAGAAAAATATTGGAGTTAGTTTTGATTACTCGAAAGTACAAATGAATTTGGAGAATGCTTTTCTGAAAATATTGCTATAAAATCGTACAAGTTTACGGTAATCGGCCGAGCATGGACGTATTACGAGCGATATTTCAGTCTCAAGGGGTTTTGCTACTTTCGTTCCGTAATTGAGACTCGCCGTACTTAAATGCAATTTGCCGCATGATAATTCTTACACTTATCGTATGTACACCGTGGGTGAAAGCACGCGCCACGATCTCGCGAGAAAATTTCGCCACCTACTTTTTCGCCTTGTCCGTGTGGTACTTTCCCCTTATTAGAATTATTTCCCGTCTTTGGGATCCTTATGCGCGCGCGGAACAATAGGGGAATCCCGGAATTCTGCGTCTCTCGCGGTATTATGTATTGTTCGATGGAAAAATTCTTGCAGCTTTCGTGAAAGATTCAATGTCAATTTGGTGACGCGATTGTGCAAATTGCTCGGTGGAGATTTTCTTTCATCAACATTGCCAATCGGAATCCGCGGTGTGCCAGTGGGGATAAATCATGTGGATTTGGAATGAGCGGGAAAATAGGCGCGGACAGGGGTCTTCGGAGAGAAAGTGTGCGTCTCGATTAGCAGGGAGAGTAGCCGCGGTACAACTTCTAACCTCACACTTTTCCCATCGACCTCCAATGACACTCGTAACAACGTACATACGTCCCACGCGATAATCATTTGATAGACAAAACTATATACGATAACCAGTTTGAACATCTGAATAGCGATGCCCGTATTAGTTTAATAAACGCAGTGATTCTGGATATATTGGAAATTCTTCAAGAATGTTCAGCAAATTCTCATTTTCCAGAGACGCGCTTTATACTTATGGAGAAACGCTCTTTGTTTTCAAAAATATTACATTATGGATCAGAGTTTTCCTTGAGTGGAAAGATGCAAGATGCATTTTCCGTGATATGGGAATGCTGGCGTGTACGTACTTTAGCGTGCATATTTTTCAGTGTTTTACAAATCGTTAACTCTCCCTCGGAGGCACGAGGAGCCTTGGCATTATTTTTTCGCATCGCGCACGTTTCGTTACTCAACTGACTGAGTTACGAAGCTGCGTAGCGCCATTCAATACATCCCCCATTCTTAAAACTCTTATTTTAACCCTCACAGTCACTATTGCATAAACTATCGATAAATGCGCACTTCCCTATCCACTCTCCTCCCAATCTCTATTTAATCATTTAATAGCTTTTTCTTTCTCCTTCTTAATGTTTTCTAAATTGAATGAAAATATTATTAGGCATTATCGCTTAAGGCGATACGTTATTAAGTAACGTAAACAAGCAAAGTTAAATGCTTTTTCCCGTAATCGTCATTAGTCTTGCATGGTAACATTAACCCAGAATCTTCTCGGTAATTAATGACAATGAGCACAATTGTGTCGTTTTAACAATGATCCGAATCACTATTACTTTATGTTTCTTTTCGTTTCGTGCTTGACCCCAATCGATGACGCTTCCCATCCATGATAACAAATAAGCTTTGACACAAATCGATTACACGCTTTAAGCGCGACCATGAATGATTCTGCTTGATAACGAAAATTCGCATAATGTATTTCATATTTATATATGTTGGATTATAAGTTTTATTACGAAAGAAGAGTGTTAATAAAGTGTTACGTCTCTCATCCGCGTTCATTGATTTTAAGTGCGGAAATATAAAATGGAAATTCTTGGAAACGTTAACTAATATCTATCCTGATGAAGGGGAGGGGGAGGAGTGGATCAACACGTGACCTTGCGTCTCATTATTATTAAACAAGAATCGAGAGCATGCGAGCGATCTGAAAGCGAGCTCTGAGTCAATATTGATGAAAATATATAGTATATTTAAAGACTTTGTTGACATAGCAGAGCTTATCGTACTTTATTTCCGGTAGTATCATATAAAAGCCCGGCATTAATTTTTCCCAATGGTGTCAGATATCTGTCCGCTTTATATCGAGTTCTTTTTAAAATTATCACACACACACACACACACACACACACACACACACAGGAGCAGTACAGGACAAGACTAATAGCATTTGCTTCGCATCGTAAATAAAGTATGCGTGTTTCCTTTCTTTCAACACGTAAATTAACACAATTAAATAACCAGAAGAATTATTGCTTCCGTTTGAATAAACCTCCTTGAGTACCTCTTCTAGTCAACCAGAGAATTCAATCAAGAATTCTGCGTATTCGTTCAGCAGATTTTTTATCAACTGACGTCGACTACATCCTTCGCGTGTAAGTCTGGTGTGCTCCGTCGCATTAAATTTACCAAAGGAGAAAAAATCGAAAAATAACGGTGAATTCGAAAATCCGAAAATTATAACGGTTCCTCCGAAATCACAAATTTCAATTCTCGAATTACCGTAAAAAATTGCCGATCAACACGGCGAGGAACCGACCGAATTTCCATAAAAATTTAATTCTAAGAAAATCAGTTGAGAAGACGAAAGTTTTTTGGAATCGTTATAACAGCGGCGTGACATAATTTTGGGCGAGAAAGGTGAACGATCTCGCGAGGCTGAAGAAATGAGGGGAATAGAGAAGGAAGGTGAGAGGTAAATGGAGGAAATTTGGACTAATGGCTGGATTTATCGAGGTTGAATAAGAAGAGAGAATTCGATCTGTGTCGTTGTTTTCCGGTCATTAAATGTGACATAATTAGGAGATGGAGAGTTGCTACCGTTGCGCAGCGCAATAGTACAATGAGAAAGTTTGAGCTAGAGACCGAAAAGATCCTCGGTGTGCCCAGTCCCCCCACCACACAAGTACGAAGAAGAGGGTGTCGTTGTCACTTTGTAGGTCACGGCGATGACGCGTAGAACGGACTTGTGTGTAACGGGACAATTTGTGAGCTGCGTGGTGGGAGGGTAGAGAAGACGGAGAAGACTCTGTGCGGTTGGAGAGGGGGGCACAACGAGGGTAATGTAGGTCAGTAAATGTATATAGGCAGCACTTTCTCCGGACCGTTCGAAAACTGGCTTGCCGCTTTGTAAACGTAACGGGACGCAGCCGAAAACGGGTTCCGTACCATTTTTCGTATACACGAACACGGATCAAGGCCACGTGTGACTGGACACATCAGTTTTGCGATGATTCATCATCAACCCTCCTCACCCTGGGGCACTTGCAATTACTCCCTCCCACTCTTCCTTTTTACACGACCATGCCATCGAGAACCAAAGATAAATTTCAACTTTATTCCTCCGGGTACTTTTCCTCTCCAACAGATTTTCCCTATCAAATTATATACCACGTTGACATTGAATACAGACAAAATTTCATGATCGATCAAACGAAACGGGAAAACAGCATTCATCCGGCACATCGTCGAATTTATGCTTACCTTCGTCGTACATCATATTTGTTTGGTATATAATACTGTGGTAAATATATATATATATATATATATGTAACAACGCAACGGGGAAGAAACTTTCACGCACTTACACACTAATGGCAGTAGCGTGTTAAATGTAATGCATCAGCATGCTCTTACCTCACTCTATAATTTCCTGCGTACTTTCTTTGACGTCAGTCAGTCACTTATTACCTTTCTATCCGACGCACCGCTGAGCAGACTGAATTTCTTCACGGAAGTTTGGCCAGGGTCAAAATCCTCCAATTCGTTGAACCTAACCATTTCAAGTGCGTGCCAACTCTCTTATGTAAATCCTGCAGTAGAGCGACGGAGAGAGGCACGAAAGAAATTTAATTTTCTAATTGCACGAGTTCCGCCCACGCCGCGCACATTCCTTTCTTCCAATGTTTACTGATTTTTTCCAATTGCAGTTGAGTAATATGTTTATTATAATCAGCAAAAGGAATCATCGTCGATAAATTATGCAATTTCAATTGAAATCGGGGAGGATGGAATTTCTAATGGCTTCCTGTAGAAAACCACAACGCATGTAATGGATTTCATAAGCGCTCTCTCGCAGCAAGTTTCGGATAGTCCAGGGTCAAAATCCTCGGATTCGTTGAACCTAACGATTTCAAGTGCGCTCTTATGTAAATCAGTTGGAACGGATACTTGCTTTCTCGACAATGAATTATCGATTATTCGTCGAAGAAAGGAATTTATGCGTGATCCGGGCGCAACGGTTAAAGAGGATTTGCCCGGAACAAATATAACAGTATATCTTCGTAGTAAAACCACCTAATTTGCCGCTTACCCAAAATAGAATAGAACCGTTAGACAGCTACACCGACCCAAACTGCTTCATTTGATTAACCTGGATAAGATATACTAGTGTGAGTCAATATTAAAAAGAAATTTTTTTCGTTTATTTTTATTTTTTAAGACATTTTCATATAAAACAAAATTGTCACGTCTGTCTTTTGAACTAGATTAAATTTTTTCTTCTCGTTGAATAGTTTCCTCTATTTATATTACAATATAGCTTGTACCAAAAATCACTTTTCTATCAATAAAGCCGTGCACAAGTTTTTTGTCATTTTCTAACGGCACACTTTTTGTAAATATTATTACAAAAAAAGTCTACAACGACCTTCACCGAATGACACTGTCCGTCAGGGATTTAAAAATTCTGGCGCGACAAAAAAAGTCAAGAAGTGGAACATATAAATAACGGTAAATCGGAATAACTAACGTTCGTCAAATAATTCGTATAAGCGAAATGAAATAACGGGGAGAGAGATATTTATCGTGATCGCTATAAGGATTTAAAATTCGTCATTAAATGAGATACCGAGGCGAATGTATAAATTGCAAAGCGTAGGATTCCTGAATTTATCGAAATTTATTGGAAAAAAAAACCACGTAGGAAGCTCGATGGAAGTACGATAAAGAAATGAATAGAGGGAGGGAGAGAGAAAGGGAGAGAAAGAGAGAGAGAGAGATTTTTGAGGAAGCTGTCGTTCAATGACATTGACACTGATAGTCGTGTGACGCTATGTAATAATACAGGGCAGAATGGCCGAAAGCTCCTCGACTAAAGTTACGTAGGCTCTCGCTCCTCATGTAAGTGTTACATGTCCACTTTCTTCGTGCGCAGCAGAAAGAAATGGAGAGAAAAAAACACACTGGTACCCACCAACGTGAAAGTTCCGCTCAAGAAATTATACCTGTCAGTAGCACAGCAGCTGTTATCGAATCTTTATCGTTCCAACGATAAATCCATACGGGTTTCAACACAATAATTCAAGTTTAAATAAAAATGCTCAAAAAACAGTTAAACACTCTCAAATATTCTATTTAATCAAGCAATACCTCCTCTCTTTTGTTTTTAGCTTATAACGGCATAACTGAGACAAGTACGCAAATAAAATTCTTGGACAAACGTTTTATCATTATACGAGCATGGAGATAGATGGTATGTTAAAAATTAAGATAAACTTTTAAAAAGTTGCATCAAGAATATTACATTCTCTAGGTAATAAAATGAAAAGCTTTTTGCACATGTGATAACGTTTTTGATCAAGTTCCTTGCTAACGAGAGTAGCTGTTGACACTTCCTTCAACAACGCAGTGTCCGCTCTCGATCTGCATTCACGGATTCCGGTTTGGAATGTGGGAGCCGTGAAAAGCAATTTCACAATTGGACAGTAGACAACGAAGAGAGGTTTAATGTGACAATGAACCTCGTGCTTCAAATGTTTATTCATATCGTCTAAAAATCAATCGTTCATTCAACACTTTAAACGATAGCATCGAATATTGCTTTGTTTTCCTTATATATATATATATACACATAATCAGCGTATAGTCCTATCGAATGATGTTATTTATAAATTAATGAAAAAATTTAATCAAAAGATCAGTTTTATCATTTTGATGATTCGGCGATAGCGATATATATTGGTAATCAGGATAGAGATAACAAAAGAAACACGAGGGTTTGCGGAGCCTGGTTGGTTCGAGGTTAGAAAACCGTTAAAAAACCGAATTGGGATGATTTTGTATGGGCAGAGAGAGAGAGAGAGAGAGAGGGAAGGACGGTGGAAGTATGACAAGAGTCTGGCGGAGAAAATCTAACGGTACGTGCAGAGAAGCCGGCATCGGCTCGCCTACATCGTCGTAATATTACGTCCTCTTGTTTCGTAATCTCCGCACTCCGTTTCGTAACTGAAACGACTAGCGGTTCGCTTCTCGCCAACCATTATACCTTAGATATGGCCGCTTTTAAACCAATAAATTCCAAAGAAAACCCATTGGCGTCCCTCTGTCCAAACAATGCCTATTATTATTAAAGAATAAAACGTAAAGTTTTATTGCTACTAACTCTGATCGTCGGATCAGTCCTGAAAGACTAATCGTCCATTTTATTTTTATGCCGGTGATCAATTAAACATCACCGATAATTCCATAACGTCGCGCAAATACATATATCAACATGCAGGCATTTAAACATTACACACGTGTACTTTCAATTGAATCCTCGCTCTCCGCAGGTCTCCGCGCTATTATTCCTCAAATCGTTATCGTCGTTGAACTGGGCTACTTCCGGTTGGCGTCACCTTCCAAATTGTCCTCGAACGTGCTCACTTGCCACTACAATGCTGTACCTTATCCTTAAGACTGTTCTCAGTTTGACGCAAATTAACTCTTTTTGTCGTTTCTTTTCTCAATGTTATCCCGTATATCGAAATTCAATTGTAGCCCCGCATAATCGGTAGTGCCGAGGAACGACCATCAGGCAAGGTTGCATTGTTTCCTCGAGTGAAGCAGGAATTATTTCTATTTATCCATAAAGTATATTTTGATGTACAATGTGTATGTGCTCTATGTATATATATATATATATATATAAAAATTGACATGCATGGTGAGAGACTCGTTAGAAGGATGATCGTTACGTGGATAGATTTGATCGATGGAGTAGCAATGGCGTAAGCGCGTTGAATAGGAGGAAGAGGATGATGCGGAGTGATTAGGGGAGGGGGTAAGTCGGCCAGGAGAGTAGCGGGGTGCTCCACTTTGATATTTTTAAACGGCACTCGCCTTCCCCCGCTCGCCTCTTCATCTTTCTACCCAACCTTCTTTCGATCTACTTTCCGTACCGGCGCGCAAATTCTCTCTCCGTCTCTCTTCTCCCCGACCTTCTCCTCCACCACCACAGGACCCTCCGGTAAATATTTACAGTTAACGTCGTTACATAATAAGTGTACACGCGACTCGTATACGTTCACGGGCCACTTGATCGGCTCCAACTGTTTTAACTACGATAACGGACCATCCAACGCGCTCGCTCGCTAATATAGCCACAACCTTTTCTATGCTAAAAATTTCCCTCAACCCCACAACTTCTTCCCTAACGATATATATTATATATGAAGAGAGGGCGTTCCAAACGTTTCGCGTAATGCGCCGCCTTATTTTCTTACTTTTTCGAGGAAGCGATAAAAGTACGTGTGTTAGAAACCAAATAGTAAAGCGTCATATATATTATATTAAATAGAAATGCCATGGAAAACCTTTACACGAGTTTATCACTTGAAACGTTTTCCAGGTTATTGCTGGCCATTGAAAATAGATTTTAAATATTTAAGAAAAAAATAGCACTTTCGAGGAAATTTTCCCCTTTTTTTTCTCTCTTCTTTTTTTTGTGTGTGTTGAAAAATCCTCGTTGTAACATTCTCGGTGATAAATATATATAGTACACTCGTCGCTGATTAGACGAGAAAAGAACATGGTTGATCCATTCGGAGATCCTCGGGAGAGCAGCTTCCGCGTCCCGATGATCAATCTCCGGAAGTCATGCGCGGAAACGATGCTTTACATAAGAAATATCCAAGGACTTATTAGCGATGTAACGAGTTCCGTGATCGTTTCTAGCATTTTTATGCCCAAGATTATACTCATTCCTATTTTGAAACGAACACTGACTCACCATGGGTACATAACGGTAAGACGAAAACTTTCAAAGGTATAACATTATATATATATAAGTTTAGTGGATATTTCGATAGAGCTAAAAAATCAAAACTCTTCGAATTGGGCTGTAGTAAATTTGGGGTTTATGTTGGAAGAACGAAGAAAGAGGGTATAGAGCGAGGCAGGAGATGCGAGATGGGTCGCATCTGGGAGAGAACAATGCGGCAAGTGACCGCCATGAAAAATTATGCGCATTGCATATACGGTGCGACCTTGCAAGACTGAATTTATCGTGTCGCGTAAAACCTCCGAGTCTCCGTAGAGCGTCGTACCTCGTACTTTTAACTCGATGTGCCTCGTAAGCGGAAGGTCAGCCGAGTCCTCGAACGTGCTAGTCTGTCAAGGATAACTCCCGAGATAAACCTATGCTTTATCTCGCCCTATTAAAATTTCAGTCCGGCGACATTGCACGCTACAAGAGTTTCTGCAAATTTCCAATTACGTGTATGCGAGTTTCGGTACACGTATATCAGAAGTTCCGAGGAAATTTGCGGTGTAGTATGGGAGAGAAAGAAAAGTATATATATATATATATATATACATATAGCATTAGCATTAGAGGGGGAACAATCGTAACGGTGTTGCGTTCTCAATTGAATCGGATCGAAGATTGATCGTTCTGTGTGCTCCCACGGAAGCACGAGATTAACATGAGCGTAGCATCGGCCGTGTAATCAGTCAAAAGCGGAATTACGCAATGCAGGAAAAGATAGATGTGCGATAACCCTGTCGCATGGAAATCTCGACCATGAAACGCCACTAGCATCGCTAAGAAGCTCTATCGATTTCATCCAACGTCTCTGGAAACGTTCAAAGGTCAGACTAAACTACACAGCATATAAAATCCAGCATCGTCCATCAGAGACACTCGACTACTACCTTTCGAGTAAGGTGAAACATGGATGCAGGAGGAAAAAGCAGATTGAGGAAAACTTATCGCGGTAGGAGAAATAACAAATGTACTGCGGATATAAGAGTGATGGTAAAAAATAGAGGGGTTTTTATGGATTTCATTTGTCCAGAACTCTCTTTTAGCAGGCCATTGCTCGTTATTTATAGTCTGTGGCCGAAGGATGGGTTTTCGTGAAAAATTGGCGCTGAAGATTTCCGTGTGTGTCGGCGACGGAACAGGCGCTTCATAATCTGGGCCAATAGGTCACACGAGTTTCCCGTTTGCCCTCGGCATAAAGCGCTTCGACACTCACGCACGCACGTGCAACAACGCGTTTCGTCAACTCCAAGTTACTTTTTATCCTTCCTCCGTGCCTCTGTGTGTGCCTTGCGCTGCATCCACAATTAACCACGTGCACGTCCCAATTTACAAGCCAATGTTTTTTATAACATTACCATTTTGTAAGCCAGGATTTTACCTAAGAATATGGCGCAAAATTTCCTTCGCCTTTCCCACTTGCCTGGAAAAATCCAACCAACTCCATCTTTTTTCCAATTGCCTTTCACGCGAGAATCGGCTTATATTCGTTTGGTGCCCATGAAACCTAACGTTTGGTGCTTAAAAAAGACTTGAAATACCTCGCGACCCAGATATATCAGTTTTTTTACCTCAATGATAATTTTAAACCGTCCTGCATGAACTTGAAAGATTTATTTCTGTAAAGAATAAATTAAGACAGAGGAGGAAAATCATGGTAATTGCAATGATCAATTAGAAAAATTGAGAAACCAATCGAGGCAAGATGGAAAACAGGTAGTAGAGGATGCTATCTTAAATTGTTAATATAAATTTCCCGAGTCTCCCTTATCCTCCCCTGTTTTATTCACGCTCTCTTATGTTCGTAATCTTATTTGTTTTTGCCTTTACGATGAGATTTTTAAATTTAATTCAGTATGAAATTAAGTTGCAGCAGGAAACAAAGCAAACGGCTAAATTATATCAAGTGGATGAAACGTTTCTCCTTGAATTAGTCCAGAGGGATCTTTCTCGTAAACAATTGATTAAAATTTTGACCAAAAAGCCACGTTACGGTTAATTTGCAAAAAGGTTCCGAGCAATGAAGCTTTTGTAATGCATAATTTCAAGAGAGATACAATTTCAGTGAAACATATAAGTTGCAAGTAGCTAGATGTTTACGGAAATAATCATTTAACGCAAAAACGAGTTTATTTTTACAGTCAATGCCGGACTAGAATATTTCTTATACGCGTATATGTAGATTCCTCGTAACGTCGATAGTAGTTTCCTGTTGATCACAAAAGCGATCTTCGTCACTAAATTATACCGCCTTCTTTCATCGTGTTGTCATATACGAGTGCTCCTATAGATTCAATTGTGAATTTCGTGGTAATTAAAGAGTATTAAAGACGAAGGCGATTATGAATATAGGCATATAGAGAGTGGTGATGGAAGACATATTTCGGAGGTGAGCGAACCTTGGAAGGATATCTTCCGTTAGGTAACGCCTAACGGAAGATTCTCTTGTTAGAATTTGGCGGAAATGGTCGATTGTGTGCTCGAGAGGGACCGGCGGACTTTGTATTCGTGTGAATCAACAGAGATTCGAGCTGCGATTGGTCTGCGTTTTGGGCAGGTTGGATAGCCACGAGCGGTGTCGGCCACTCCTTGCCAAGTCGCCGTGTCCAGGCGTGCAATGTGGAGCAAAGGTGAGACCTCTTTTCGAACTCCACTCCAAACTTACCGTTAAGCTACGCACTGATGAGCAACACCGCATGCAACCACCCCAACTACTCCCAATTTGACACAACTCGAGCATGTCGCGCTATTCACTTGTCCCTCAAACACGTGAATCATTCATTTCCACCTCCCCCTTTTTAATGCAGGATCTCGACAAACGAGGATATTATTTTCAAGTTATATCGTTTACTATTATTATTGACCAAAAACTATCATGCACAGTTATCAGAATATTGATTAGGAGGAAACCAATCGACGCTGTAAAATTATATTATACTAACTATATAAATACTTCGTATGACGTATCAAGTTTGGAGGCTCATTCTGCATTCTGGTATCATTTCAACAGGCATCAACATTTCATTGAAAATTATCCCGATATATAATGAATTCTATCTGACTGCAGTGTGTCATTCCTCTGGATTATGCAACATTCGTTCGTTAATAGTTTGGAGGAAATACGACGAATTTGTCGTCCGACTACTGCTCCTCTTCCATTACTATTTATATCCTCCTGAGACTTTGTTAACATGCTTCTATATGACTTGCATTGCTTAATCCGAAACGCGATATTGTCAGTGCAAATTGGATTAAACTGATCGCTTCGTTTAAACGCATTTTCAACGAAATCGCAGTAACTCGACTAAATTTAGTACCGTCGGTATTGCAAAATATCTCAAATAAATCAATTCTTTTAGAGTATTATAAGAAGGAGTTTTGCGAGTACTTAACGAAAGTAGATTGGCCTTTTTATCGATCAAACGAGGGATTTGTAATGAATCGGATAAACTCGTGATCAATAACGGTAACCATTACCCGTTATATTGAGGTACGGCTATGCCGACTCTTACTTCTGGTAGGATCGTGTGAACCGAAACTAAGTGAGTACTGAAATAATGTCTTTTTCGACTGTGAAATCAATAGGGAAGACACGAGCGGGAAATAAACGTACGTTGATTGTGGTAAATACGAGAAGTATATATATATATATAGGTGTTAATTATATATTATTAAAGTACAATGCAATAAGGTTAAAGCGTTTGATGGGCGGAAGAAGGTTTCATTGTATAAGCTGGATTGAAAAAGTCAAATTATCAAGAGGAGCATCGAATGACGAAAGGCTGCCTGCCACCCCCGTGAAAAATCCGATTTCTTCAGCATCGGACTGAATCCATTTGAAATGCGCGTATGTCGAAACTCATAATTGGAATCGCGAGGTGAGGATTGCGCCAGGCTCAGTCGATTTAATATAATGTGGAAAATGCCCAGGACGTGAGTCAACGAGATCTGTTGCAATTGCCATTGGGTTATTGCTGTAAATTCGTGAAAACACTACTTATCGATGCCGATTAGATTAACGGAGACGTTAAGCTCGCATTACGTAATAAGCATTTGCGCACAACGTCAATTAACACCCCGTTACGTTATGAAATCCTCTGCGATTTGAATCACACGGACTGTGGCCATCTGTGTCTAGGTCTCCAATGCTGACTGCCACAACATTCGAACGGTCTGTTTCCTCCCTTGAAATAAAAATGAGTCCCACATTTTATCAAGCATCACTTTATATCCATCGGTAATAAAATATTGAGAAAAATTCTCACTTTGCTAAAAAATCATCCATCATTCTCAAGAATCTCGATCTACCACCACTTCCTTATTCCACTTGTGTGGGATATTATTTTCAATTTGGTCGAGGTTGTGATTTTTTGAGGATGGACAGTCGTTGTTCTTTTTTTTTATAGGATTTAAAAGTGATAAATCATGTTTTTGAAGAAGCTGCAGCAGCTTGTCGTATGGGAAGAGGGGGGGGGGGGGGGGGGGGCTCGTTGCTGATGCACGCAGTGCGAAACTTTTGGCCACGAATATCGAGATGGGATCAAGGATGCTACTCGAGAGACAAGCAAGAGGGCAGCGCTGATTGGAGGGGAGTCGTGGAGATGTGGAAGATGGAAAGTAGAGAGAGAGAGAGAGAGAGAGAGAGAGAGGAGGATGAGGAAAGGGGGGAAAAAGCAAGGCTGACAAAGAGACTTTGGTGGGCGTCTCGTCTCGTCTCGTTTGGCTCTCTCGACTCTTTTACGATTTTTGTCTGGCTCGCGAAAAGAGACTTAGCCTGCTAAGCTACCGTGATTTATCCTTCCCTCTGCCCGTCCTCTCAGCCTTATTTTCGTCGGACACGTTAATGACATTCGCGGTGCATTATTTTTAAACGCTACCCCCTAGCTTTTACACCAAAGCAGAACTTTAATAATCGCATTTGGTATACGTGTACGGAGTGCACAAATAGGTATTGTACATATATACATATATTTAGCGAATCTCGTTCGCGATAAATCTGAATGATTTAGTTTTCAGTGGTTTTAAAATTTTCAGCTTCGCACCAAGATATACATATATAAGTTAAAGGTGAGCATTGCACGGGGCTGTAAGCAGTCGTGGTGTAACGCAGATCTTGTCTCACTGGATTTCTGCCGGAGTGAAAGCCAACAACCTTGATTTAATAATAAAGGTTGCCACCCCCTCCACCCTAGTCTGAAATAAACACTTGGAAATAATCACTCGCGTACCTCACCATTGTTTGGATCGCGTGATAAACTTTCCGGCTCCGATTACTACTCGCTTAACTAATTCCACCTAGCTAATCTAATTTTCGTTGCTTAATCGTCTTTGCTTGTTATTCTCAGCACTGTAAAAAATTTCTTGTAAAATTACAACAATTGTCTGGTAATAACTATTAATCTGTTCTCTCTCGCAGTCCAATATAAACTTGTGCAGAGAGAGTCGTGGGTTACAAAGTGGCCCACAACTGTCGTTGTAATTTTACAAGCATTTTTTACAGTGATATATATGTTAAGTATATTGCAGCGACTCGAATCTTTATACGCGAACACAAGTATATACGTACCCATCGATTCGCCTTCACAGAAGGATTTCATTGCGCAAATAAAATTACAACGTCAAGACTTGAATTGACTTTATTGCAACGCTTTTAGCTGTGCAAAAGCAAATAGTTGGTAATTTTGTTAAGAGAGAGAGAGAGAGAGAGAGAAAGGGGGGCGGGATAGTATAACTGCAGCGTTATACACGAGAGGGTCATCATGAAAATTTCAATTAACAGTATTTCTCCGAGATTAATCAGGCCGATGCGTATATATTTGCACCAGTACATCGTTCCTCGTGCTTATATCAGGTGCGAGACAAAAATTGCGCAAACCCACCGATAAATTATCGTCCAAGTAGGAGATACGGCTTCACCGTAAATTACGATCAAGTTTATTGAGATGAAAAAATCGATACAGCGACTACGGATTGGATTACGACGAAGGACACCCGGTAGAGTATATAAACGAACCTTGGATGAATATTACTTTGTGTTCATTGTATCAGGTCTACTTTATTTCTCGCATAAATTATGCTGTCCACTGACCGCGCGACACTCCTGCGGCATTGTACTACGGAAAAATGCGGATTCTCAAGTTTTAATGGCCCCGGTTGTACGTCAGCTACCTTGCTAAAGAATCTAGGCGAATCAATTACACGTAACGATCATAATACCATATCTGGAAGATTTGCAATCATTTCTAAGATAGTTCTCGTAAGACGATCTTTAAATAAATTATAATTTAAGTTGAGAAACAAGACAAGGAGCTCTTGTATAATAAGTATTATTTATACATATACAATATATAATCTCAAGATCGATGACACGGAAGATAACCCTAAAATAAACTACAGCGATAAGTCTGATGAAGAGGGTACCACGATAATTCTATTAGTTTATCATATGGCTGGACTATGATCTATTAGAGGATACAGTTGTGACATAATAATGACGTATACGTATTTATTCAATCAGATTAATTTCAAAGCGATAAGATTGATCAGTGTGCTATTGTAATAATATCATAGAACTTTTCAGATGACTCTTAATACTTCATAAATACTGACTTATCGAAAGAGATGCTTCAGCTCAGATGTTGTATTCAGCAGCGTAATCTGTTTACTTACCTGAGCTATTGGAAGAAATCAAATAACTGACACAATTTGTTACAAATTTACGATGTTATCCAATGGTACATAGTACGGTATTACAATCGTATAAAGCGATAATATGAATGCAAATGATCCATGGATATATACATTAATATTCATATGCGTGTCTGCACTCGCATTGAATAATAATCGTTGCATGACAATACTTCACGGTTTAAGGAACTTATCCGTTAGTTTACTCTATTTTCATGTCAATATCCTCAGCTCTGGACACTAGTACATTTTGCACAATTTTATGCTAATTAATTCAATATATATATATACTTTCTAATCAAGCCTTTCTGGTTTCTTTCCTCCAAGATACCAATTTTATTTCTGATTGGAGAATGACGAAAAAGTAGATGTACCTAATATCTTTGCTCAACTAGAATATGATTTTAGATTTATAAATTTGTCAAACGGTATTTTCGAGTCGATTTCTAAAGCACGAATAAAAAATGCTCGACGGATCGATTAAGAGTTAAAATTCTGAGCATGCCCTTTCACTGTTTGCATTGGTCGGTCAGTCGATTTATAGAATGGATGCAGTTGCAAAATTAAAGCGTTCACCATGAGGGTTAGATAACTGAGCGCGCGTAAAACTGGGTCGGGACACTATACGTATATATATATATATATATATATACATGCTATATTATACACACGTACATTGGCGGTCTACCTAAACAGCAGCCTTTCGAAGTGCACTTAAATTGTTGATCGCTGCATCTGCCTCGCTATAATGTCGTAACTAATGTCGTTCGCGCGCTATGCAAACTCAGCTTCGCCATAACGCACGTTGATGGATTTTCGATCGATAAAGCAGTACTTAGGCCTATCTCTAATATTTAGCAATCTTGCTGGGTCATTTTTGAGAAAGCCCTATGTATCTGACAGTTTTAAGTGTTTCATGGTCAACCAGAGAGAAAAAAACGTGATAAGAAAGATTTGTTTTCTGGAAAAATCTGAATGTTAGCGAGCGATTCACAATAAGAATAAGCTAAGAAGAAGATATAGCAAAGTGAGCATGGAGGGGGAAAGGGGCCGAAACTAATTGGCTCCCCCGATCAGATTACGCGTCACAATCGTTTCTGTGCGATAATCAGGATTGCACAAGTTTCACGTTTTCCACGCTTACGTGGAAAATGGTCGGACGCCTCGCTCTGGACAGAATTTCTTGAAACGAAATGCGAGATAAAAGGAACGGACGGCACATTGCGAAAGCAGCGTACTGTTCTTGGAGAATATAATTTCGGTCGTCGGTTATCATTCAGGTATTACAGAACAGTCGACAGCCTTGTAATCCCCCCGTTGTGCAACAGTCTTTGGCCACGTTTCGAAGAAGCTGGAAATGTTCTCATCCAAATTATTTTCACACAGCCATATTTAACTTTATTGTAGAATAATTATAATATCTAACGAGAGTATATATATAGGTACTAATTTAATAGATTGTATTGGAGCCTTGATTCATGGCTCTTCTAATATAACGTTTCTACAAAAACGCGAAATTAGCGAAATATATTTATTAATAGTAGTATATAATATTTATGTGAACGATACAAGGCCAGCTAGTCCGGTGTTAGAACTATAAGATTTTCTTGGCCAATCCAATCTAGGTAATAAACTAGTCGAATTATTATGTTAGCGAAATAAGCTTGAATGAGATGCAAATCTGTCGCGATAAATCTGAATATGCAAAACAACGAATCCCATGCGTATATGCGGCCGTTTCATTCTTCCTCCTTATTTACCTAGGAAAAATCAATGCTAATTACACTTAAGAAACAAAAAAGGACTGTTGTACAATAGCGCGGATATTATTTAACAGGCGCACAAGCTGACGAAAGAAACGGGAACGTGTACGGTTTATCGTGAAAATGCAGGTTTATGGATCAACCGGTTATTATTTATCGGACGGGACCAGAAGCGGTGATCCAAAATAACCACCGAAACAAAATACGATCGATTAATTATTCACGTTCCGAATGAGATTTGGAGGAAAGAATATTGCAGTAAAATTGCAATTGCGAGGCAGCCATTGCATGGTTTTTCGTCATTATTAATACCAGTCGAGAGCCATTCATACAATTTGCGCATAGGGCATTTATGGATCGAGACAATGTTTGGCAAAAATTCAGTGAACCGTATCAGTTGGAGCAATGCATCGAGCGATAAGGGCAGTGAAAAATCTGAGTCACGCTTAAGAAATCGGATGTGGATAGTTCTGTGCGCATGGTGAAAATATATATTTTCAGACGTTATAATCTTGACGCGCTGCTGACGTGGTTGTTGCATGTATATAGCGCGTATTTAAAAATGATGCTTTGAAAGACCCGCTTTGTTCCAATCATCTGTAATCCTGGCCTGCGTCTCGTTGCGTAACTCTCACGTTTTTCCAAGCTCAAGTGCAGCCAGCTGCACTTACGTACCACGGTAATGAACCGGCCTCGCAATTATCGCTCGAGAAATTGTCTCTCTCCCACTTGAAAGTCTTTACACGTGCACTCCTCGTAACCCCCCCCCCCCCATGCGCATGGTATAAAATTATCAAACCCTTACGGAAATCAAAGTGTCTCTCGCATCTTTCTCTATTTTTTAATCTTCCGAACGAGAAATTCAACAATACGTGCACGTGTAAAAGGTATCAAATGCGCGTGACAGCTTTCAATGATAACACAATTTAAAAATAACGTTTATTTTCTATCGTGGCATTGACAGGCTACCGTTAACTCATACTAGATAATTTATCACAGCGTTCAATTAGCCGCGAGGAAAAAATCATAGCTCAACGCTTATTTAGCCGCTTACATAAGCAGATCAATGTTCATTTATAATTCATTTCTTGTAGTTTCATTTATTATTCCGTATATCTATACTTCTTTCTCTTCCGATTACGACAATGCGGATCGTGCAAAAATTCCAAGCTTTCCAGTAAAATGAATCGCCGATCGAGGCAAACTGAACGGACCGCGTAACCAGTAATTATGAATAATAACAAAATGTGTAAATTATGTGTTTTTTATTTTTCTTCTTCCATGCATAGACAGGTATAAGTGCGAATCGATTAGAGAGCGAAGAGGGTGTCCGGAGCATAATTTGTCATGGCGCGTATAACTCGAGGTTTCTAAAATTGTCCGGATAAATGTGTCATTTCGTAGATGCACGATACTGAATATTAGCAGTGAACATCGTGAACGCGTGGAACACGTGCGGAAATACGTAATCCCTATCGGTCGCACGCGCGACGCAAGCTATACACTTCTCCTCAACTAAATATGCATTCTTAATCGTGCGCCAACATGAATCAATAGCAAATCACGAATTATTGATTCTTCGACACTTTAGCATACGATAAGCTGCATAATAATACTGCATTATTTATCAGCAAAAAATCCCATTGTATTATTGCAACACGCAAAAACTTCAGATTTGACCAATTAATCGAACGTCGCAGGAAAACAATTGCTTGGCGAATTTTCTCGAATAACCTAAGCAGTGGAACGACATTTTGCCACTATATTGACGAGGAATATTTTAATTTCGGCCGGTTCTTCCGTTTTTACATGAAAATTCCTGGGACTTTTGAATTGAAAACAATAGATCGTTATTAATAGACATCTCTCATTGGTGAAATATAAAAGAGTATCGAGTATATTTATAGACAGAGGGTTACATAAATCCTTAGTCACGTGCTGATTATCATCTGCCGGTTTTCCAAGAAAAACAGCGTTATCACGAGCCGTAATTTTCATCGTTGCGCGAGGAGAAAAAGGAAAAAGAAGGCTGTACGTTTATCGGATTAGGTCACTGAGCCTCTGAAGAAATTCGATTAGTAAGATCGAATCACTTTCTAACCGCTAAAATCCATAGCTTTCCGCTGGTTCTGACTCGTTGAGCGCTATTTGTTCGCCAATGACCGATTTCCGTTGAAAAAGAGAGAGAGAGAGAGAGAGAGAGACGGAGCCGACCCTGTACGTTGTCTCTTTAAACGATTATACTATAATCAACTGTTGCACAAGTTAAGACTATTTATTATTCCTATTGTTAGATAATCGCCGCAGAGCTGGCAATTGCTAGAAACGCGACTATTTTTGGCTTAAGCAATAGGAGCCTTCGAGAAGGAACAATAATATTCCTAATGATTATCTTTCAATCGCTCGCGAGTCGCATTATCGGATGACCCGTTGGCGCGGGCAATAACTCATACGAATTAATAAGGTGTTGATCGCGATACAATTGAATCTCATCCGAGCTGCTGACATTTATCGACAAATGTAATTGTTATAATTTTAATTAAAAATTAAATAGCGCGCGAGAGCTTGCGTAACGCGTTTTGATCTTGTCAAGTTTGCAGACGACTGGATGCTGTCATTTGAAATCTACTACGCGTTGTCGAGTCGCGCGCTTGTCAGCTTTGCCATAACTTGTAACAGTTGTAGAGATTATTCATGTACCTCTCGGAATTCTTGTTTCAATCGTCACAAGTACAGGCCTACGTTAGACTATAGAGCAGTTTTGTGTTCAGCTCGCAGTGGCATTTCTTTTTAATTCTGAGGGGAGAAGAATTAAATAAACACGCGACTGTGCGCTCGATGAATCTCGGCTTCTGTCACGCACCACATTAAAATGTGATTTGTAAACGCCTATTTGGGTTAAACACATTCAACCTCATTACATTAGGATTTATATTCCATGTAAATGGAAGCAGCATAATAGGCGATAAAATATTTTCTCTGTTTTAACCCATAGAATGCCAGTGGGATTTCTGGTGACTATAGCGCACGACGTACATACTACACTCGTGTGATGTTGCACGTAGCGAATAATTCGGCTGAATTTCCTCGCATTCAAATTTTTCCCTATTATCGTCGAAACTATATATATATATATAATTGCGCCAAGGTATTTATGCGTGATATTATATACGTAATAGCTGATTACTCATTCGTACTTATCTGTGGTAAATAATAGTTTACCATAATTAATTCATAAGAATTTAGCTGGATGACAAAAGCTCTAGTGCTATCACTATACTTCAGCAATGATAAAATTATTGCATCGATTCCACTGTAGCATTGATTAATTATCCATCGCCGCATAAATGATCGAACGATGCTTCCAAAAAGCATAATTTTCAAAATAGACTACAGCTTTCAATCGCTCCATCATTTAAAGCAGGATATTTTTGACGAAAAATCAATACACCGTTGGTGTTTCGGAAGGTTTTTAAATGGAATTTTGTTGAAAAATTTGCTTTAATATTTTACAAGAAAATTAAACTGAAACCCATTAGGAGTTCGCAGAAGCAAACGAGGTTAGTTTTTTGACATGGTTTTTCGTACGCGTAAAATTAGTTTATTTTTTCCCTCTATATCGCTCGCGAGATATAGAGGTACACTCATATTTTCGGTATGACTAATAAAAGATAGGCTGCAAATCTATGTGTCTTCAAGTGTTTTCGAAATGACCAGAGGGAACGGGATGTCAGTGTCACGTGCGAGTATAGTGGCAATATTAACGCGAATAACGGCTGTACCACCGATTTTTTCTTCCTCGTAGCAAAAAACGTGACCAATCCCCGTGTTGCACAGTCGTTAACGAACTCACTGTAAATGTCGTATCGGGCGTCCCTAATTGCTAACAATTCTGCAAAGCAGACTTATCATCAATAACTCTCGTCACGTGTCGCTAAATTATGACTCAGGATTTGTTGAATCGTCGTGTTGAACGTCAAATTTTATTCCCTCGCTAGATCCATTGCCTTTCGTGTCTTGAAATAGAGGAAGAAATCTTTCAGTTAACAACGCCAACTAAACATATATGATAGATTAGGAGCATCATCGTTCTAAAATTACTTTTATAAAAACTCTCCAGAATGCAGAATTCTGTAAAATATCAAGTTTTCCTATCCAGCTAGTTATGATCAATTAATCACAGGATAAACAAAGAGAAATATTGATAAGGTGTCAAATTAGTAAAACATGAAATTCGGTATAATTCTATTGCTATCTTCGCAGAGATTTCAGGCTGGATCGAGTAAAGATCAGTATGATAGTAGTATAGTAAATAGTTCCTTCGATTTACGAGGATTGCATAATCGTACTATCACTGCTGTAATCGTTGTACAAATAATCCACTTGTGACACAAATTTAGAATAGATACGGATAGATAGGGGCAACTAATCGCGTTGCGTTAGATCTTGTTCTCGTGCGTAAGGCTTTCGGGGGGAAAAAGTAGGACACGTTTTAAAGGAAACACCGATATGAGAGAGGCTAGTTATTAGGTAATGCATGAAGTAACTCGAGTATTAAGTCATACCTCTTGCTATTGCCAATGAATTCCGTTCGAGCTACTTTCTTATATATATAAATATATATATATGATTCCATAAATTTTTAAAGATTACAATTATAATAACATAATCGAAATATACGATCGTCTTTGCAGAGTTCCCCTTGATTGCACGTAACAAAGCTTTCCTCCATCTAGATTGATAAATCTCAAGTTGATAGCTACCGATAAAGATATGGCAGAGGGTGGGGAGATGTTGAAATTATGAAATGGTCGTGTGCCATCTTTGACGCAAGAGGGTCATTGAACAAGCTTCATAGTTACAAAGTACCAATGAACTTTAGACTTCACAGTGCTACGTCGTGCTGAAAACTCATTGCCATTGCATAATGTATCAACTCGTGTCGACATCAAGGAGCCATCGCAACGGAAATTGAAGACAATGATGAAACGCGTTATCATCTCATCTCTCTCAGAATTTTCTCAAACTTTTCCTCCCTTCAGGAAAATTGATTAAAAGAATTTTGAGCTTTCAGCTAATTCGTCGTATCGATTAATCTTATGCTGCGCTAATATTTCTTCGAGGGAATTCTATACATTACCCTTTCTTCTATATTTTATATACCCGTTCCCTATACAGAATCTCTGTTTTTTGCCCCATACATGCACAATCATCCAGCATTGCATGACTTCCCCAAGCCATCCTGTCGATAAGAAATATTAGTTTCCAGGAGGAACTCTGATCTGACGCACAGAGTCAACCAGCCCGTTTAATTGTCGCGATTAAGGAAAAACATCCATTATATACGATCGATTATATTATCACTCGTTCCATTTGAAAGTCGAAACAATCTACGTAGAGTTATCAACAGCTATTGAAATAAAAGTAATCGTGACTAAGATTGATCTTTGGATTAATTATCGATGATCGATGCAATCATGATTACTAATAAAATGCATATCGCTCGCGCGCGATACGTCTCTGTCATTGATGGTTTTACGTCGACTTTGTTATTGAATTATTCTACGCGCTAGTTTTTACGCCCAATTACAAATGTTTTAAACAAAGTTTCGCGCGGACTCTATTGGACCATTGTTTCGACCAAACGAGCGAGAAAAATTGCCACGTCGCGCGTCATGCAAAACGGCGAGGCGACTTATCGTCGTTGAGAAAAAATTTGAAGCAGAGAAGGGGGACTCCTCATCGTGATGACCTTGACTTTGCAAACCGGCCAAATTATCGAATCTCCGGGGTACTCGAATTTTTGGAATTTTCGTCGAACGTTGAACCCAAGCAGATCTAATCGTGCGCGAGTTCGGTTTAATCGCTCGCTTCTCGCTGCAATGGAGAAACGATAACGCGATTGCATCACGTTGCGCAACACACATTATTTATACCAATCGAATTAGCAATCACATCCGTTCCGCTTGAATTTCAGCAATCTCTATTCAGAAACGAAACTTTTCCAATTTGTTCGCAATAATGCATCGTGCGATTATTTGAAGTCTTAGAAAGCATTTGTGCCATCAATTGTTCGCATTAATCTGATCGGATTGTCAACCTGGGTAATATGTATGTAAAAGATAATGATTTGGTAATAACTCGACGTAAAACTGTGGGACGATCCAATGAAGCTGGACTCGGAGGAATATATGAGAGATTTTTAAATAATTCTATAATATAACTCTTGCTCGGAATTCGTTATCCTCTCAAGGATTTCTCTTTTAATTTAGTACAGGCAGGATATCGAATTTAATTGAATAAATTATTGATAGGGCTGAATCCGATGGTTTAGTATAATACGATTACGTCATTGTTTCTCAGCCGTTGAGAAACACGGTCGGTCGCGGCGACTGGTCGAATGGTCGGGTCGCTCAGTTTTTTTTCTTCGCTGCGTTGTTTTCGCCTTTATCGGATTTTATCGCATGCCGATGCACAATCGAGGACCCAGCAACGACAACGACATGCAGAAATACAAGCCGCACTAATCTTGCATCATGTCTGACCTTGTCTCGCGTTGGGGCCGACGAACTTGTCTCCTCGTCGCTTTTCAAGGTTAAAAAGGCACGTGACACCCGGTTTGGCGACGCTGTGCCGCGCGAAACAAAGACAAAAACCTTGCACAATCGACGTTTCGTCGCTCTCCCCAGCTAGCAATCTCTGCTCCAGCAGATAACACTTAACAATAATACTACGAGTAAATAGCCATCCTCGTTAAGGAATAGCCGCGACGATGATAAACCTGTGGCACTAACAATAAAAATATAATTAAGATAAAATGACGAGGGACGGAAAAGCAGCTAAAAAGGACAATTGCGTGATTGATCGTTCGCCGTGGAAATTATATGGAAAGAGAAAAAACTTGAGACGCTAATATTGAGATTTTCCATTGGACGGAGAATATAGTGGCCTATTCGATATATCCGTTTGTCATGTGGCAGTGACCACCAAGTGTGTTAACGTAACGAACAACAGTTACTGTACGTTTACCCGGCCAGCCGGCGATACGAAGGACTCTTAAGCGCAATTAGAATTATACTTAGGAACTGTGCCAATTATGGAGTTTAGTGATAAATTACGGTTTTTACATGCAGCTCGGTTATATAAGTGGCCCATTCAATTACCATACTAACTGCACTTCTCGCGCGCTATGCAATACGCGCAAGACTATCATTAAACTTTGTTTACCGATTTTTCCATCTCAGTCGCAGCCTGCACACATCATTAGCATCCCTTTCTACATATTCGCAATAGCGCTCATTGTTTATCTTTCATTATGCAGTCCGCCTTGCCTTTGGTCAAGACAAGACAGAGCCCGAGACCGATTTATACGTCCATCCATCTTTGTATATTAATTTACCGATCGACATCCTTCCATTATCTCTTATATTAATCCATTGCATTATTCATTCCATCAAAGGCGCTCCATTAATCCTCTTATTATCTCATTCCGATATCCATTTCATCCCATTGCTCAAGCCACGCTCCGCAGTTTTTTTTGCCCTGCACGGTTTCATTGTTTATTCCACATAAAGGATTTTCTGCAAAATCTATCAAGTTTGCACCATTGGTGCACCGGAGTTGGGAGAATTTTTGATTGTTCGCCAGTGCGATCGGAGGAATAATATATATGCATGTATATAGGATTAAAGAATAAGGGGTGGAGATAAAGAGAAAATGGATTTTGCCGCTTATGTAAATAATTGTATATAAGCTGGATTGCGTTTGGGAGGCAGCAACATAAACATATTGGCAGACGCAACGTTATAAAGGAGGATCGATAGTGCTATCAGTGGTCGGCCATGCAGCTGCGTTCGACGCATTATAATTTCCTTATCGCGCGGACAAGACATTCGCTATACTTTGTTGCATTTACTATTTTAATCGGCTCGTGATGTAACGTCGTATGCATAATACTATAAGAAAGTTATAAATATAATTGCCCCGTCTGTACACAGCATCGAGACGCCTCTCCTATCAACGATACACCTTTTACCTTCTTTGTTTTTTTTAGTATATAAAACTCCCAAACCTCCACGGTCTCATTTGTGCTTTTCAATCTCCTCGAAGATACATCGGTGCTTGATTTTTTCAGCAAATTTAAAACGCCTCTCTTCTCTCTGCTTTTTCTCGCAGAAATCTGTTTTTAAAGATTGTTTAACTACTATAGTGGCGGTTCAATGACTTATTCTCGCGAGTATTCCCTTATCAAAACACGCTCGAGTATTTTTAACCACACAAACAGTCTAGACTTTTATTAAACAAACATGTCGCTTCTTGGAATAACCGCGTTGTTTAAAAAATCTACGATCTATCCTAGATCACGATCCCTCTCCCATCGGTTTTTCATATTTTTCTCGGTACGCTCGATATACGCGCTTATTATTGGCCGCGCGGAGGACTCGGCAAACTCGGGCAGAGAGTGGCAGAGACGACTGTCAAATATGAAATAATAATGACCTGCAATTTTATGCCGCGCGTTTATTTTCGATGCGCGCCGCCGTTCACTTGGAGCCGATAGTTACCGAGCAACGCTGCTTACTTCGGGTTAGAGTAAAAATAGGCGGCCGAGTGCTCAAGTTCACCGCAACTCTTCTTCTGACTTGGCAAAATATTTTCATCGACGCTCTCGCTCGCTTGACGAAAAACTCAGCGTTTGCATAAAAACTTGCGTAAAATTAGAACAGTAACCGAGTGTGTGATTTATATAATACGATTGGGAGGAGGGAGGGGGGTGGAGAAATTTGCATTGAACAGAGCGCAATGGAAAAAGTGTGAAGGGCAAATGCAAAGATACATACGATAGGTGGGATTAACCACGGGTGACGAGAAAATGTAAAAATAAGATGATTTACGACGAAGAATAAGGATGAAGGTCAAGTTCAACGACGCACGGTTGAACGGGCCAACGTATTTTCATCGACACGGTCATTGCGTGCGGGGATACTGAAAAATGCAGATGTATAGTTTGCGGAGAACTGTACGTATAGTAAGACAATAAAAGGGAAAAACGCGTCCATCTTGTACACCCTGTTTTTACGATCAAGTATCACAAACACTTTGGTCTAATTAATTCATTGGCCAGAGTGCGCTCGCACCGAGCTAGTGTTGCGCAACACTATATACATATATATATATATATATATATACTATATTTTGGAGGTCAATTAAATCAAGCCGGCCTTCTCGAAATGGTGTCTGCCCTTTTTATTCCTGACCCGGGACAAAAAAGAATCCAATCAGCGCAAAGAGTATAGAAAAAAATCATGGATCGGCAATTCTCGTACTGTCAGTGGTTTAGAGGCGTTCAATTGGCGCACGTTTTTTTCTTCTTCTTAATTTCATGCATACTATATTGACAGGGGGCCGCCATAAGATCTCCATTGTTAGTAAGATACAATGATTAATCGCTGGAAAAAATCCAGCGCATTCTTAATATCACTTTTTTCTATTCAATTGCGTCGTTTAAATGAATAAAAAACGCTATAACGTATCCATAAATTGTACGCTGCAATTTTTCTTTATCGGTATAAATGAATAACGTATCAATTTGTTACGTGTACATTTGTATCGTTTATATACGCGATAACAGAGAAAAGCGGCAAAGGAGAAGGAGTCTCTCTGGAGACGAGTTTTGTTTCTCCAAAGCGATATATTACTTAGCGATAATAGCGTTTCACAAATTTTATTTACTCTGCCCCGATAGTCTTAATAATAAATAATCAGTTTTCTGTGGAATCAACGGACGAATATTTTACTGTTTTTATACCTGATAATTTGTTTTTCAGAAAAAGAAGCTGTTAAGAACAAATAGCCTGTTACTCAGCCTCCGTTCGACGAAAAAACTTTGTCGACTTACGAAATAAACAAGAAATAAATCTTTTATTTTATATCGAGATTATATCAGACGCGTCGTTTTTAAGACACCATTGACTTGATAATTGAATCAAATTTTTTCTGGGTTGACCATAACGCGGATATTGGATTTATGGAAGAAGAAATGACACGGAATTTTTTAAGTTGGGTTATTGATATTAGTTGGATTAATTTATTTAATTTTTTGCAATGATTTCCAATAAAATTTTGTGTGTGTTGGTATGCCTCATCCTCCCTTCTAGTTTACTTTTGTGCTAGACTGGACAGTTGCAGGTTTAATGTTTGATGACGTCGATTTACATAGTTGCTGAGGGAAACATCAGACTTCTTTGCAAAGCTCCTTCCTTAGATCATCGTCCTTGAAGAACCAAGTTCCCCGAAACCTCTCAGCTCTGTGGAAAGTTTTTGCAAGCCACTTGAAGTTCGCAAAGATTAAAATATCTGGACGTAGACTAGGCGCTGTTTGGAATCGTTAAGTTAGGTCAGGCTAACGAATTTAAAGTATTACATCAGCAGGATCCAGACGAAAACAAGCAATTTCAAGGTCAAACCTTTTTCTCCATTGTCAAAAACAAAGAGATCACAATTCAAGCCGTGAAGTCAATAAATATTTTTTATCGTGGATAATTTTTTGCCGAAACCATTTATCATTCGTGTATCGTTGGCCGTGATTCATATATCCGTAATTCTCAGTTAATATTCAATTTTATCTCATTATACAATGTGGACTTTCGAGAAGATACAAGGGGTAGTGAATCTGCAGAATGAAAACTGCTATACCACTTTTTAATAAATAATGTTCTAAGGACAAAAGCTCGTCCAAGACCACTAGGAAGCTTCCAATTGAAGAGTCCTTTACCCTTACGACATTCAATTAAGGCCAGAGAACTTACGGAACTGAATTACGATAATAAAAAAATAAATATTGATATCATATATATAATATATATAAGAAGTATAAGATAATACATAATATGTATAATGTTTATTTTTTAAAAAAGGAATGCTTAAATTCTTCAAGTATCATTATCGACGATATCGCAACATTGGGTTTGAAGGTCGAATTTTTTATCTTACCAACTTCCTCCTGTGGCCTTATTATTTACCTCTGAACATGTCAACAAACTTTCTAAGCTTGATATATCTTGACCCGCCTCAACGATTCAAGAAGTGACGTCATACGTGCCATTTCCATCATCCTCCGGCAAAACTTATAACAAAGTCCAGATATACCTAGTTTATTTCAAATCGATACTTATTTCGCGTTATAAGCTGATGGAAGTATAAGAATAATAAAGTGTATGCAGCAGCTCAATGATCGTACATTCTCGACTGGTCGCAACAATCCGCAAAACGCAGCTGTATAATTTTATAAAACGTTTAACTGAAAAAATAAGAGTATTACGTTCCTTGACCTTGTCAGTGTTCGATACCTTTGTTACACTATAGTTTATAGTTTGAGAGGTGGGGGGGGGGGGGGAGGGGGAGAAGAGGTATTCTGGCGCCGAAAACAGGATGACGCTAATAAAAATTTTATTAATATCGGGCCATCTTGTTGCTGCGGTCAAAATACAACATGGTCGTTTCTCGGGACTGCAGCTACGACTAATCGCGGACAAATGTGTAAACAGGTGCTCGACCTGTTTACTTAAGCATGCAAGTCATCGCGCGCGCGCGCGCGCGCCGATCTAATCTCGTTCCATGTAATTTCCATCCTTTTGCCAACGTCGTAAAAATTCCAAGATCTTCGAGGCTTTTGTCTTGCCATTTTGTAAACTTCCGAAACTCGCTTCGTGATTCCTTTGTCTCTTGCCAGCTTTGCTGATCGTTCTGCACATTCGGCTTAATCATCCGTCTGATAACGTAAGTCAAAACGACCCGTTCTCTCCCTCTCCCCTCACCTTCCTCCTTCTATATAGAAAACTACATCACACTGCACAATCATAATTTTCTTTCACAATAATTATTAATCGCGCAGGAACGTCAAAGTTTACTCTGCAAACTTCCGAAAATGTTACGTTCGAATCCCTCTTACCAGACGATTGCGCAACCATCGCTGCGTAAACAACAGATTCTTCATTGTCGATTATCTTTTGCAAAAATCATATATTCGATAAGCACATAAATCCATATTTAAATAAAAAATTAGTTACGGACCTATCGATGCATAACTACTAATTTTAGATTAAACTCAGTTATATATCGATACTACATCAAAATGCCTAATAAAAGAAATGTAAATGACAGTATAGGGAAAAATAAAATAGAAAATGATCAACGCTACAGCCTGCTATTAATTGCTATGTTATTTAGCATAATTTTATAAGGGCACACTTGCGCCAAGTGCAGATTTTCTGTTTGTCCTATCTCTACTATACAAATGTTCGATTAAAATAATTTGCAGACAAGTGTTACGCGCACGCCTTATAACAGAGCTTTTGGATTCAGTAATTGTGCAAATGTGGATAATTTTATCGATATAGATCTGATAATAATAAATTACTTGATTTTCCTTGCTGAGACTGGAAATCACGCGTAGCTCTAATCATATTATTTTTTATCGCAAAACATTTGTACCAATATTGTGTCAGTCGATGTTATAATATTTGCGTTTGAACATTGTTTACCTATCGATTGGAAAGCCCGTAGCTTGAATCTATATATGGGAGCAAATCAATATGGGTTGGTAAAAGCTCGAGTACGTACATGGACTCTTTTTTTATTGAGAAAAATTCGGTTTGGTAAAATACTATGTTGTATGTATATGAAATGATTGAGACAAAGTGTCGGAGAGGGAGAAGGTGGATGGTTGATTGTTAGGAAATATAAAACGTTAAAAGGGATATCCTAGGAAAGAAACTTGTGCGATCTAGCATCAAGCTAGCCACTCCTGTCTAGCGTTCCACGATCACACGCTAATCTCGTGTGTCCCCTTCCTCTACTACGTGCACGTGTGTAAGGCACCAATGGTGGCGGCATGCGCGCGCACGTGGTGAAGTTATGTCACGTTCGAAGTAATTACGTAACTTGTATACCGTAAGTCGAGTTAACGAGCGTGTGGTATCTCGCAGGGCCGTACGTGTCAGGTGTCAGCACCCCGACCATCGTCCTAGTAAACCTCGCCAGAAAGCCCTCACACTCCATAATTAATCACTCGTGCTTCAGTCATTACTAAATGCTATCTCTAATTCATCCTCGCTCCTATGCTCCCGCTTTATTATATATATATATATATATATATATATATATATATATACCTTAGTCGTCTATCAGAAAATCAGAAATTATCCGTATAATTGTCCCAAAAACCCACTTTATTTCCATTACATATTTTTAACAATTTTTCATTCGAGTTGTACGTACATCACGCGAAGAGCTTTATTAAACTTTTCAATCTTTTCCTATAGCTTATCCTCCAAAGTCCCACTTTTCCACTTGTAATGGCAGCATCCGTTTTGCCACTCCGCGATCTCGCGTGACAGGCCTGCAGGTTTACGTCAGCGGCAGCGAGAACGTTCAAGGATCGCAGATAGTCCCGCGAAACACAACCCTCGACTCCTTCGTTTCTTCCACGCGAAAACACACCTCCGATTGATTTATCGATCGTTCTGCGAGAACCCATACAACACTCACCATGAAATTCAATTTTACATTTTTAAATTCTAAGAAAGGACCGGCATTCGTGGACGAAAAAAAAAACAGAGTTGATTTGCCAAAAGTAAATCGTCGGCGATTTACAAAAGCTGTCGAGAATCATTTCATTGGGCTTTTTTTCCACAATGATATTATTTTACAGTGTCGTTTTTCTTGGTTATTTCCGTGTTGCTGCTTATACAAATTTCCCTATTTTCCGCGAATTTTCCTACTCGAGCAGTTATATAGTTGCACGACTTGCTTTGACTCTCCGAGCAAGTGTCAACGTATATTCGTCCAGCTTGCCAGAAATTCGGAATCGCGTGAAATTTAGCGGAGCGTACATTGTAAAGTTATATTGTGTAAATACGAATAGTGCTAACCTAAGGCAATCAGTTGGACGGTGAATAAAATATGTGGGAAATTAAACGGATTGAGCAATGTCGTAATTTCAGAGTAGATTGTTGCATCGGAGTATAAATAATTTCGACGCATTACAAATAATTAGCACGAAATGAACTGCCTCAGATCGCAATCCAGCTGCAATTCACTGCAACATTCTTGTAACAGCTTCTGTCTCCGGACAGGTATTTATTGCAAGATGAATAACGAGGATTGCATAAGAGAGTACCACGATGCGCTGCTTGCACCTTCGAAAGGTCGCAAGGAGTTAGCACTCTCCTTTACATCCAATTCACCAGCGTCATGACGATAGCAGGAGAACGATCGAAATATTTTCACAACTCACTGAAATATTATATAAAACTCACGTGTCGCTATAAAAATAAATCTGCGATTGAAAAATATTCTTGGCTTGTTATGTGTGACTGGTATTACATAGAAAGTCCTTTCTCAATGTGACAAATAAAATAGCTTGCCGATTAACTATTGTCGAAGATGGTGTTACTGCAAATTTCTTGGCTTTTGCCTCCTTCGTCGATATTCGTGTCAAGCGTAAAGAGTTAAATATGCATCAGTTTAACAGTATACCATTCTAGTGTCAATAATGGTTTGATAATATGATTAAGCTTGTCTATTGGAATAAGTGTATCCCTGACCATTTGTCTCGTAATGGTTTTGACTGAAAGCAACGAACTCGAATAACATGACCCACCCCTCACTACATAGCGACGTGGTTTATCGGTTGGTGTACATTGTACGTAAGGAAATTCTGCTACTCTGTCCACGATTCTCCCGAACTTTACGGATAAATTCAATTGGTAGTTGCACCAAGAGTTTTTGGAAAATTGCTCAATAGACTATAAAAGTGTATATATATATATATATATATATAGGCGCCAGAGTAGTAAATCTAAAGCCCGGCTAAACTCTGCAATTTTCTAATTTATAAGAAAGAGAATTTGGCTGGAGGTTTAAGAATCGTCTAGAAACGACGCTGACTGTAATTGAACGTGCTACTATATAGGAATATGGTGAAATTCTGTCGGTGGAATGAAAATGATGAGGGTTGATGGAGAGGGGTTATTAGACTTTATAAATAGAACGGTTTTAATGAGACAAAATAAAGAAGCGAAGAATAGACTCGTTAAGCATTGGTTAAGAGAGCTGGTTGGTGAGCGGCTGTTAGATTGTAAACAACGCGTTATAAAAAGAACAACGAGAGTGGCTGTTGCTGAAGACGTAGGCGTCTCGGGTGCTAAAAGAATTCAGCGTGCTGCAAGCTCAACTATTCGCTGACAACAGAGCGCTGGCTAGCCGAGAGATTACACAAGAGTCTCGCGTTAGGTACACGTGCTCGGCACCACGTGGACACCGATCACGTTGCGACCGATCAACAAATAGAATTATTCTTTCGCGATAAAGGATTTTCATTGGCCATGATCCATGACACGTGCCATTTCCTTTTATATTATCTCATTTTTATCAGCCAACTCTCCAAAATAGAAATCGAATCTCTCCGAGTTTACTCTATGGAAGCGGAGCACAAGCACAGTTTTAATTATACAATGTAAATTTATAGCGCTAATAAAACTCGAGGGTTAAAGGGATCAATTTACGATACGTCATTAGGAAATTGCGCGAGGATCACGAAGATCGATGCATCGAGCAGGGGGAGACGCTAATTATACGTATTCTTAGATGCTTTTCCATAGCGTAGAGACACATTGTGCTCGATGGCGAACAATACATCAGGCGAGGGACCTTTGCTGGTATGGAGATAGTTTGCTCAACGTTCCAACGGAATGTCGTAACGCGCGCGAACGGTGAACTAAATTATTGTTGAGCAGAGAAAAAGAGGCGGGGGGGGGGGGGGGGTAGGAGGGCAACGGGCTCCCACTGCAAGCAACTGACAAGCATCAAGATTTATCGGACACTGTTTATATTAATACTGAATTTACATGACGTTATATTGCTCGTGACTCAATATGTCATCGTTGAACTGTGAATATGCGGCAAATCCAAATAGCGACCTCGAGAGTAATAAGAGCGTGTTGACGAGAAATCGTATATATACATAGAGGGAGATAATTAAATTCGCATTGATCGTAAGGGAAGGGATATACGTGTAATAGAATTTCATGGGTTTTCAGGTGTTAACACGTTATCGGAGTCTCTCGTGCGATTCAGGGTGTGCGCGCAAGCAACGCGTACTACACAGTCAATCGAGCAGAAAAAGAAGCAAAAACGTGGCATAGGTAAGTGGCTTGCTCGCCTATTATGTCACAACTGCTAGTTTACACACTTTACAGAGGAGGCAGAGTAGGTCCGTGAACCCTTCAAGACTATACCGTACGGCACGAAACACACGTGACTTCGTGACCTAAATGAGACGCTTATCTCCTTCCCCCAGTTGCTTCTATATAGTCAGATTCTCACCTCCCACCCACCCACTTCTAACCAAACTCGGGCCTACACAGATCCACGCCAAGATTGTCCTTAGTAATTTTTCCTCCAAGACGAAATTTCCCCTCCTTCGATTCTTGAATTATTACAGAAATATCTACTGAATATCTTACCACGCAAATTCATTGTCATTTCATTCGGTCCTTGCTTTCCTTTTATGCCACACTTTGATTTATAACAGGCAGCGAATAACTCGGCATATATAGCAATAACTCTGATAGAAGTTGTCAATACTTTTTTTTTAACATCTGCAGTGTCGAAAGCTTCGTGTGCAATTCTTTGCTCAACATCCGGAGATTCTACCAATCTTATATCTGTCTTACGTAATGTCGTAACTGTACTAACGTAAGTCTAACTAGCGAATTCTATCGAAATGTATCTACGCGTGCTGTCTAGCGTAATAATTAAATCAAATATTGGCTAATGAGATTGCATGCTGTAACATACGAAACCGGCTTAGAACGTTCTCCAAAAACGAAACACACTTATTTTGCAACAGTCACACGTGCTGTTTTCGAAGCTCGCCAGGCTGTTTGCGAAACTACGATTGTATTCCATTCATATTGAAACTTTATTAATTAATTTTCATTTGATACAGATTAATCTTTTTTTCTTCTTATTTTCTCTCAAACGATCCATGCATCAACATGAATACAACATGAACATTTGTATAAATACACATTTTTCTAATCACCAATGTTAATAGTCTTATTTGTATATATATTATATAATTAAATAAGTATAGTATAATAAAAATAAATAATTTTGAATCAGGAAAGAATACAGAATAAATACCGTAACGCGAATAATATTTCAAACAATTTTCATCTCTTCGTTACAATCAGCCTTTGACACTGCGAATGGTGGAGTTTCTGGGGTTGTAAGAGCTGGAGCAAGCGCACTCTTCCTCGCTACTTTCGTAGTCGCACGAACAATCCTCGTCATTGCAACTGCACGATGATGAAGAAGAATATCCTACAAGTGAAATTAATTTTGTGAAAACTTTTACAGTATCGAGCTAGATGCTGGTCATTACGCATTCGTGCAATAATGTTAGTATTTCTACGTAACAATTATGAGGCGCAATAAACAAAGACACGTGACGCACGATGCTTGGGAGACAAAGATTGGTGCGAATGCAAGAAATAGTTGCGTTTAAAATGCTTACTCGATCGACGAGATGTTTTCTTCTTCAGTTTCTTCTGGGTTTTCGTGGTTCTCGACATTGTTTTGCCCTTTGACTTGTTTTTACCCTTGCCTCTCCTGCGACATACTTTGTTCTCACAATCGCAACAATTGCATTCGTAAGAATCTCTATCGGTGTCGTCAAAATCCGATGAATCCGAGGTACAGGAGCTGTCCGAACTGTCCGACGAATAATCATCGTGTCCGCAATAGCAGGATGTGCACGAGTCCTCTGCCTTTGGCTTCCTTATTGTTTTTCTCGGTGCCATTTTATCTGTCGATCGCGTATCAAACAGTTATTACTTAACTTTTATAATTAACTCGAAAATGCTTTGCTTGAAACATTTACCAGGCTGATAAATTATTCCTCCACTGGCTAGTCTCCTTTGTAAATCGAGCGAGCACTCTCTGACTCGCAAGTTTGATGTAACTTTCCTACTGGATATTTAACGACTAAACAGAAATAAAACGAATCTTGTGCTCTGTCGTCCAGTTTCAAATCGATAGATATAGGCCCTTACCGTGTCTCTCTGCGACCCCTTTGTATACATACAATAAGCATCAGCCATAGAGTCTAAACACGGCGCTAGCTCGCTTGGAATGTGTGTGTATTTTCACAGTTTAGGCTTGAGGCTAATATATTCCAAAGTTCTCGGCTGCCGAAAACAAACAAACTCGAGGGTTTATGAGCATATAGTCGAGCGGATATAGAATAATCCTTACGTACAATGAGGCAAATTAAATTGTCAATGAGAGTTTTAAGAGAGAATTTGAGGGGAGTGCAAAGCTGAAGTACATATGGTATGGGTGGACTGTGGGACAGAGCTAGGCTGGGATATCGAGATTAAAATAACGCTCCATTTGCGCATATCGATGGCCCCGTTAAATAAAACGCCTTCAATAGGCAGTGAAGCGGGCGTATACGCGATACCAGCAGTTATGCCGCATTATAGATTATTATGCAATGTCAACAATGACGCAAGAGCCGCGTGCTTCGATCCCTGAGAAATCTTGAATTATACGCTTTACGCTATATATCGATCGAGAGAATTGAAAGGGCAGCGTAGCTGCGATTAGGCTAATTTGCTCGTTTACGAAAATGGAACGGTGCAACGTGGCCTTGTATCACCGCGGCTTTATTGCTTCTGAATGGCTGCCGGCAAGCAAACCAATCCTGGCCCCCGATAGTTGCTGCAACTTCACCGCAATGTCGGAATATTAGCGGCACGACTAGCAGCACCACGCGTTTATCGCACCCGATGATTAAACGCCTTTATATTCCCGAGAGAAACGATGCATCTTCAAGCTCGAGACGCCGAAGACGCCGTGGCGCGAGGAATATTCTCGGGCCAATCGGCAAATAAATACATCCAAAGTAACCGCCGCGCGAATAAGGTCGACGGGATCTAAGACTAAATTTTTTTCTACTGGTCCAGCGTGAGAAAAAAAAGTTGAGAGGGAGAGAGAGGCACAAACCTGATTCCTCATCGCGAAATCTCGATGGGATTGGTATGCTCGTAATAATAAGGACAACATTCCTTTTGGGAGAGACCGAAGACTTTAAGATTATTGGCATGCATAATGCAGCGTGGGAACACCCTCGCCCTTGACCTTGACCGTGCAGATTTTTTTACTCCAGGCGCATCGTCAACGCTTGGCTATTTTATCGCTGGATAAAAGATCACCGGTGTGTATACATGTATATATATATTACATAGATACGATGGAGAAATAAAAACCGAACATCTTCCAATATCGATATATCGTGGGGAATGGAGGAAGCAAAGCGGACGAGGCTCGAGGAATTTATTGCTCTGAAACTTTTGTGGAGCAGGATTTATATTATCGTATATAGCGTCGTAATAAAGAAATGTTTTATTAAAGAGAGAACAAAGTGAGACGTGAACGAGATGATCGGCTTGAAAGATCAATCGCTGTGATCTGATAGTTAAATGAAATAGTTGGAGCTGGTACTCAATCACGATTGGATACACAAGAGTAATTGGCACACGAGAGACGGACGGATAGCTTAATCGGGTCCGAATATAAACGATCAACGGCGGTTCAACGCTTTCATGGCAACTCTCTTGGTCGAATCGATCCGTGAATCGATCCCGAGGAAAAGATAGGCCATTCGCGATACGATCGATTTCCTTGCTCAATAATCTTTCAGCTCTTGCCTTGCGCAGACTGGCACAGACCACCTTGCCGCTGCAGACTCGCTCTCTTGTTTGTGCCTCCCTATTTATTATTTTCCTCGCGTCTATACCTTCGTAGCACGTCTCGACTCGGTACAATTAACTTTATGCTCTCCTTTAAAATCGCATTTGTCACTTTTAATGTGTTTCCTTTTATGCGCGTCCTGCTTCGCAGCTATACGTATAGCCTACAGGACGTATTGTTGATCCTCTCTCTCTCTCTCCCCTCTCGATTCAATTCCGCACTCGCAAACCGTCCCAAATGTTATCCGATGTCTAAGATTTATGTAATTGCTCGCAACTATGGTCGGAACGTGTGTACTTTGCGATTCGCTTTAATTGGCCTGGCTTTACAGGGATTTTCAACGACAGTTATCGTCGCCGTATGACGTTGCACGTGTCGCGCAAATCGAACGGGTCGCAGAGGACCCGGTGCTGCTGCTGCATGCTGGCGCAATCTTGCGACTGCACCTACACGTCCATTCATTTCATCGCACATTACGAAATAACCCGGCACACGCGCCTCTCTTCTCTCTGCCCTGCGTGCCAACCATATGCAAACGCGTGTCTCTCTCGCGTACCAGCGTGAAAATCAATAAAAGCGCGACGTATGATTGAAAAACTCCATGAAACATGCGACCCAACCCACCCATTTCCCAGCAATTATCATACAATCAATTCAACTTTATTGCAAAATTTCATTACCATTCAGTCTGATTTTTCTTACCCTTTCTTTTCGTTATTCTATATGATTACTTTTCATTTGTATCATGGGTCTTTTGAAAATATTTATTTAGTCGCGCGTGTGCTACGAATTTTCTGCGTTTCGTCATAGATATCATTATTTATATCCAGGCTGCTGATAATTTCTATAATTTTTATGATAATTGATCGCTCTGTTGGCCCATTGGAATATTTTCGAGAATTTGTTCCGAAAAACAACGCTTACTCGATGTTTCTATACACCGATGTAAATTTGTATACATTCAGATTTCGGACAACAATAGATGTTTAGCTATTGTTACTCTTTGCGTAAACTTTTGACGGGATTTTTACTATTCAGGCACGAGTGACGGGTTAATTTGGAAGATATTTTAATCGAGTAATGTTTTATCGACATCTGCTAGCAGATTCTCAAGTTTTAAATGGATTTTACACGAAAGAAGCACGTAATAGGAAGACGACGCTTATGAAGCAGCTATGGCAATAAGAGTGTGCTATCTTTATCCTGAAACAGATACTCACATCCGGCGGCATTCCATCTTCCCAACTCATCTCTCTCTGTTTCCCATTTTGCTTAATACCTTACATCCCTTTCTCTCAATCTTCCATAACATTTTTATCCCCTTTAATTATTCAGATATCCGCCACCATCCCCGCTCCTTCTCCGACGTTTTTCTACCGAATACCTTAAATCCCCTTTTCTCTCAATCATCCATAATATTCTTACCCTTGTTAATTTTTCAAATATCCGTCATTTCCTTTCTCTAAAATTTTCTGCTCTCTTATTATTTAAAAATAATGTTTAAATATTAGACTTAAACGAATTAAATCCTCTAAAGAGAGACGTCAAGTTTTAATAAAACAAAAAATTGCTTTTATTGTGTTTATAGCCACAGGATCGAAACTCTCAACTCGAAGATAAAGCAGTTACAAAAGTTACAAGTCTTATTGGTGGCGCCATCTAACGAATCAACGATCAAGTTTCATAAAGATCCATTGTGCTTAAGGGGATACTCTCTCTTAATAAGACAACTAACAGTGTTTTATTATAAAAATTGTATATCATTAAAATTTTGTTATAGTTATGGAAATATCTTCCCCCTTTCATCAATATATATTTTTTTGAAATTACAATGATTTACAAGTCAATATATTCAAATATCAATATGTTTATGTATAAATTAAAATATATTTAGGTTTATTATTAATATAAATAGTATATATAATTGATATTATAATAGGAAAAAGATATTTAAGTTATACCGTTTAAAAACCCCTACTGCAAAAGAAAAGCTGTGTGCTTTTTGCTATTTTATTTCTAGTTTATCGATTTCTAAAACCACATTGCTTAGATTGTCAACAGCATCTGACCAGTAGATTGAGTGGAAGATATAAAATCTATCATAGAGAAGTCATTGCACGTTTTTTTTATCTATACTTTTAATCAATCACGATAACTTTTTGCTCTAGACGGATAACATTAAAAAACATAGAAATAACATTAATTAATTAAAATATGGGAAAGCTAGCATCAAATTATTGCGTGTGCGAATAAACATAGTCAGACGTGTCGCGTGCTGGAGTTTCGAAGAAAAAACAAAAGTTAAATAATAATGTATATTATTTGGAGAATTAACCGTCTAATCTAATCAATAATCGCATTGAAAAGATAAATATGACAAAAAAAGAGAATCGGTATAACTACTGTACTGTAAAAATTCAATGAAACAAACGTATAGAATATTTAAGAAACTGAGAATGATGTAAATGCAGTATTTTGATATTATAAATAATATGATATTGTCGTTGGGCAGCTCAAATGGCTCCAGCGGACATTCACTTTATTTTTATGGGGGTGGTTGTACTTTAGGGGTTGAAGTAATGAACGTATGGCGAATCGCGCAGACGCATTGACCGTTGTCCACACAGCAAATGCTGGATTATTCTCCACCTGCTTACACCTGGACTGCTCTAAGAGCAAATACTCGCTTGTACGCAGCCCCAGACAGTGGGGGTGAGTTTTTTCTTAGCCACGAGTCTTGAGAAAATCTTGCAACCACGGAAGGAGAAAGAGGTAAATTTTTGCTCTTACTTGGACATTAACAATTTTATATACATATTATTTTCGTATATATAGTACATTGATAAATGTTAGTTACTCCAAAATGATACAGAGCTTAAACAAATGCCTTTGTTAACGAAACTTTCTTCTTCTTTCATTCGAAACGACTCGTACAATGTGAATTTTAACAACTCGATACAACTTTAATAAAATAGTTTCTCGTCAAACTGATTTCATCAAATTTTTGCTTCTGTTGACATGTAACAAGCTTAACGGTAATTACCCCGCAGTCGCGTGTAAGGATGAAAATAAATCCCAACAGCCACCACGTTACAGATAGATCATGCTTGCAAAGTATTAAAGCTGTTGAATTATTAATATAATTCACAAATCTCCATTAGTTTCTCAATATAGCTATATTGATTGAATCCTTAATTTGCTCCGTTAACCATATAGCCAAAATCATAATGGAAAATTATGTTAATCTTCCAAAGCCCTATATTGATTTAGAATCAATGAGGAATTGCTTTTTACAAAATTACAAAGGCCAAACTGATTTTAGGCATCTCTGGGGAAATTACAATGTTTCTTTTCCCACCAAACATTTCCGGTTGATAGAAAATAAGAAAATACTGTTAGAACGCTGTGATCGGAACAAAAGAACATTGATTTTCATTGTCACGTGTGTATAGATATTTACATAGCCACAAGAACTTTAGAGATAAATAAAGCAAAAGTGAAAGCAATTTACATTGTTTCATGGACAATAAAGCAGTAATATCCCAGTATGCGCGCACTGAGTTATAAATATAATGAAATATTGAAGAAAAAGTAGAATCGAATGACCGTGATTGATAGCAGAATCTTACATTTATCGAAATACAGTCTATTTCGATTTTTCCATTAAGAAGCAAGGTCACGTGTGTGCAACAAATAATCGCGTGATATTTAATTGGTCCGAAAGCAATCGTAGTACCTACCCAGAACCCCACCCTGTCGATTTTATCAGGAATCGCGGAGTCCGAAAATTTGTCGTTTCATTATTTAATAGCCACGACTTTCTATGTAGAGCTATAACTGCTATGCTATAGTATATAGTTTCCGGTTTCGTTGTACACCCTTGAAAGCATTAGGTATCATTTCTCGACAGACTCTAGTGTCCACCAGACTATGTCGCTAAAAGTTTACATTCAAGTCGTGTAACAAGAAATGGAACGCTTATTCAGAAATATGACATATAGAAGTCTGCCACTGTGAAATCTCTGGAAATGATTTACTTTAGAAATAGATATTGAGTTTGTTGAATAGAAGAAGTTTGCGCTTTCTTTAGAAACATAATACCGAGGGGTATCGAGGAAGAAAAATGCTGGGGAGATTAAAAAATGCGTGTAAATGCGCCGCTCCAAATTGTTCATCTTGTCATATTCCAGGAATGGAAAAGCCGGAGTCCTCCATGGGAGGGGGCAGTGCGGTGGATCTCGAGGACCGAGATCCGAACAATCTAAATCAACATCTTCAGGTTTCTCTACACAAGATCTTATCTTTTAATGCATAATTCTCACGTAAAACCTATTGATCACCATACCAAATATATTTCTTTTATTTCTGTGAACCATTCAATGCCAGAAGGATTATTTATTGATCCCACGAGCGTCAGCTATTTAACCTTAATATAATTGCATAATGCCGGTAGCTTCAGCTTAGGCTAGCACTTCAACAAGGTTTAATCAATGTTGCAACATTTTTCCAAAAATAAAATTAAACGTTTGTTAATGAAATTTTGGCAAATGGGTTAATAAATACTACTGGCAGATGTAACGAGGCACGAGTATTAATTGGAAATTGGATGACACAGGTGATGTGGGATGACGTGATTGGGGAGCCTGAAGGAATTCGTAGTCCCGAATGTGCGTGGCGGTTAAGTGGTCACTGCTTCCGGTTGTCACGTAGTTGTTGCTACGTGTTCCTATCCGTCCTGGTGGCACCATTATTGGCCCTATGCCTCGGATTCACGTTCGCCTGTCTCGCCTTTGAGGTAAGCCTAAAACCCTTCTTCAATCGATATAGCATACTCCTCTACTCATACTCCCCTCCTCATTACCGATTTAACAACTTCTGCGATTGAGAGTGCTTTTTCCAATAACGCCACGAAACGCTTGTACTGACTGTGTATATATGTATACATACATATATATATATATATATATTGAACTTTCGTGGAAAAAAAATCTAAATCCGTCCTATCGCGTAGATAAAGCTACATCTCGAGGAAAAATTGGGCGGGAAAATCTTGACCATAAGATTGAGACTTGTAATATTTCATGACACTATGCTATAAAGATTGCTGAAGATTGGCTTTTTATGCTTGCAAATTTCCCCTTTGAATTTTGCAGCACATATGGTGCGTGGCACCGTGCTTGCGGGTCTGGAAAATCACGTGTGCCTGCACGAGAAATTTCTTCACTGTATTCACGCAAGCTGCGATTCGACCTCTCACCGATGCCCTTGGCTACATGTGCCACAACATTAGAATTTTCAGCCAGAGACTGCCAGACGGACCCGAGAAAAAGGACGACTTGCTCATAGTGTGAACTCGGTAATAAATAGAGCCTCTTTGCGACCAATCGAATTACTTGACAGTGAAATCAAATTCAATCATGAGTTTCAGTGTAATGTTGAAAAAAGTGCAGCCCATTTATTGTGAATTCGACATTAAATCCTTTGAACAGTATAATATCCTTCGAACGATACATCCATTTCTCTTTAATAAATGTGCTAATATTTCTTGTTATCACAGCGAATGATTTATACATGTTTAAAAAAAATTCCATTAGATGTAACACACACCGTAAGTTTAGAATGAAAATTAAATATGTGATACGTTTGAATTTGGCGCTTCTTTCCCCTCAAGGTACTGTGTTTGCTCGCTGAGAGCTGATTAGATTTGGAATTGTCTGTTTTCTTGACATTTTGAAGGATTTAAAAGACCAAACGAGAAACAGCGAGGCAGAGGTCAATGATATCGTGATGCTGCGTGCGATTGGCTGAGGCGATAAAAAGAATAAACGAGGTTTTCATTTGGGATCAACTGACGAGTGTGTAAGCGTGTGTTTTCGTGTCGCAGCGCTGATAGTAATAATCAGGAGACTCTGCCGAAGGAAATAACCAAACTTCCCTGTCACACTACAAATATGGCAGTTCATATACGTAAATTATTTTCGCCATGTGGTCAATTAGTTAATTCGAACCAATCGATCAAATCAAGATGTATCCTTTTTAAGTTTTAAACCAACAAGAATCTCTAATGAGATTTATTCAGAACACACATGTGTATATCATTGTCGTCTTTCATTCATTCATTGTTTTGTGCAGTAAAAATCGAATTCACAACATTTGACTTGTACAAGAAAATACAGATTCAATTTAATAATTAATTACAGCTTGAAAAATGTTTCACAAGTAATCAAACAATATCACTGGCACGTTTGGAATTTATAAGCTATAATGCCCTGATAATATTCCAATGCTTTGTCATGATCTCACAATTCTTGTTTATTGCTATAACTATTCATAACTATTTTCTTTAAGTTACATTGCATTTAAATAGACATTTCGGTGTCTTCTGCACTGAGGAAGAAATGTAAGTATCGTACACTTTTCTTATGAAAAACAACTGGTTATTTGATGGGAAATTTTTCTGTCGTTCACATCCAGCTGCAAGGTAGTTTAATCGTTTAACGCTAGATGGCCTGCCATGTTCCATCTTTGAGAAAGTTTCTTCTTTCGTTTATTCAAAGCTTAAAATCATTCCATATGCACATTAGAAATTAACAATAAATGAGTACAAAAATTATTTTTAGCACATTTCAACTGGGAGGATCCATTAAACCTCGAGGAGCAATTAACTCAAGAGGAGATTTTAACGAGGGATCAATTTCGTTCTTATTGCAAGGACAAGCTCTTGCCAAGGATAATCGATGCTTATCGCAGGGAGTACTTTGATAAAAATATTTTAAAGGAGCTGGGAGAAATTGGTGTACTTGGATGCACATGGAAAGGCTATGGGGCTGCCGGAGTTTCGAACGTTGCTTATGGGCTTATTGCCCGAGAAATCGAATCCATCGATAGTGGCTATAGGTCAGCGATGTCCGTACAATCGTCCTTATCCGGCGGTGCTATTTATATGTTCGGGGACCAAAATCAAAAAGACAGATATTTGCCAAGAATGGGTAGGAATGCATTACGATACGCAGAGTAATAATTTATCGACCAATAAAATAATTTTTTCTTTTTTTAGTGAAAGGAGAACTAATTGGATGCTTTGGCTTAACCGAGCCCAATCATGGAAGTGACATAGCTGGAATGGAAACGCGGGCTAAATTTGACGAAAGCACAAAAGTTTACACGCTAACTGGCAGTAAGACATGGTCAATATGGTGTAAAGTAAACGTATCATTTCTTTTGTTCGATTTGTCGTATGAAAATTTTTATATTTTTTAGGATTACAAATTCTCCTATTGCCGACGTTTTAATAGTATGGGCTTACTGCGAGGATGGAAAAATTCGTGGATTTATCGTAGACCGGGAGGGAAACGAGGAGAGATTGAGCACGCCAAAAATCGAGGGTAAACTTTCTTTGAGAGCTTCGACCACTGGAATGATTTTAATGGATAACGTAAAAGTACCAAAGGAAAATGTCCTGCACGTCGAAGGAATCAGAGTAAGTTCTCTGTAAACTGTCTATCTCGAAAGTTGAGTTAACTTTGTTGAATTAATTTTGATATTCAGGGAGCGTTCGAATGCCTGAACAATGCTCGATATGGGATTTCTTGGGGAGCTTTAGGCGCTGCTGAAATGTGTTTGAAACTTGCCAGGGAATACACAATGGAAAGACATCAATTCAAGAGGCCTTTGGCAGCTAATCAAATTATGCAAAAAAAGATGGCTGACATGTTGACCGAAATTGCGCTTGGATACCAGGCATGCCTGCGAGTGGGTAGACTCAAGGATGAGAACAAGTATAAACATACATTTTTTCCACTTATTTTTTCTCTTCTCAAACACGTATTTTCTTTGCAAACTCAAGAGATATTTTCCTTTTTTTCAAACGATTACAGAGTTGCCCCAGAAATGATTTCGCTCATAAAACGTAATTCCGCGGAAAAAGCCCTTCAAATTGCCAGAAATGCGAGAGATATGCTAGGAGGAAATGGAATATCCGATGAATATCATATAATTAGGCATTCCATGAACTTGGAAGCTGTTAACACCTACGAAGGTAATAACAAGTGGATCCCTTATGATTTGACCAATTTGTTCGCTGGCTATTGTAAAAATCAATGCTTATCTTGTAGGGACCAGCGATATTCACGCTTTGATACTCGGAAGGGCAATTACCGGGATCCAAGCGTTTTCTGCTTCTTCCAAATCTTAATATTCGCGCAGTTGATGTGCAAAAGAAAAATACAGAAAAATTCAACATTTTTACTATATCGTTATAAACGATTCAACGTGTACCATTAATTTGGTCTTCCTGCATAAAAAATGAAAAAAGATTGAAATTCTTTGGAGCTGATGCCATAATAGGGAAAATATTGACAAAATTGAGAGAACAAAGGACAGGTATAAGTTTTACCTCCAAGTCATACAAACCGTCTTATTATATCTTCTTGCTTTTTACATTAATAAATATATTTTAATAACGTCACGCGGATTACTTACTTACCAAATTACTCATCTATGTATAATTGTACATAACACGTTTTTTACTATTTCTTTCCAATATAACGTGCCTTAAACAAATATGGTTCTACAAATTAAATTTGAAGAAATTTCTTTGGTATTAACACAAACAGATAGCACTAATAATAACATATAACAAGCTCCTTTTAAATAATTAATTTGAACTGAATTTAACAAGGCTCACGCGTGGAATTGACGCAAACATTACATTTTTATTGCTCGATACGTTTGTTACCTGCACAGGTTGGGTTTAAAATCCTTCGTTAAATTATTTGGAGCATCTGTTGCTAGACCCTCGCGAAAACAGCTAAACAATCTTCTTTACTTGAATTTGATTTTGACTTGTGTTGAATTACCGCATACATCTCCACATGTGAAAAATGGAGCCATACCAATGGTGAACAATAATTTTATAAAAATGTGAAATATAATCATACTGATTTATTAACTATCCTTGGCGACATCCTTTTCACGGAATGTACATAAGCGCCTTTCCTTCTCAAAGAATCCGTTTGTCATAATATATATATATTATATATATAATATATTTTTCTATCTTTCAATAGTCAATCAATGATTCAAAGTTTCACATGAGATTCACGGACAAAGCAAGTGCAATTCAATAACAAGGGCTTTTCATATAACACAAGCGACTCGATTTAATCATAAATAAATTAAGTTTAATTGCTACGTAATAAAACGTTAATTACATATTATTTCAATAATAATTAATTTAAATACAACACACGTTCCGTGCAAAAGTGTAAAGAAGTTCGTGCTACACCCAATACCTTTTTACGACTTAAGTTGTGTTTAATGATTCTTGACTACAATAAGCTCTTGGTAAAACGTAGTAACATTGTAGTTTACAATAGTTTACAATCGTCTCGCGGCTCTCGATCGTCGGTGTGTGTGTGTGTCTATTACGTAGGTACATACGCAGATGCTGGGAATCGAATTTCTGTCAAATTCGTTTCTTTTCTTTCTCCATATCGGCTACAATCAGAATTCAACAACAAAAAAATATTTGAACACTTCAATCAAAGTGTCTCCGAGAGATCAATGGCTCTCGATAAATTTCCAGAGAAAATGTCTCTCGATCGTACCAATTTTCAATTGATTATTGGAAGATTTTTCTATGAAAAAAAGTCGATTCCAGCATTTACAAGTATCGATTCTCAGTTGGCGAGTGCGAGCATTCCAAAATCAGCCCTCCTCCTCTAAACGGAATAAATAATATATATAATAAATAAGTTGTACGAATTACTCGATAAACTTTATACTAATAATTTACTTTGGTATGCTTAGGAATTTGCGCAACTTTGGCCTAAATAACGATAGACCCCTTTGCGACACAAAACGTACTTTATTATTTTTAATGTAACAGAAACACGAAGTTTGTGCAACAAGCGCCATATTACTGTTTTGTAACATTTATAATTTTGTTTCGTAACAAGCAACGCATGTACCGTGCATCCTATGTGTATACTATATAAATTATATACGTCATCGTGCCAAAGGGATTTATCGCTACTGGAGAAAAATATATTTACGGATCGTTACACGACGACAATTGATCCAAGTAAAGGACATGTCGAATATAGTGAAAATAATATATAAGTAAGCTAGTTCTCTGAGCCATCGCGAAACCACCGAGATATCGATACACAGTGTGAATTTTTGTATTATAATAAATATACTAATGTATACTTGGTTTTGCACTTGTATTTTACATTATTTCATTTCCGATTAACTAATCGATACCTTATTGTCGTACGAACTGTTCTCCTTTATTTTTTCTTTATTCATTTAGTTTTCTTTAAATACAGCAGTGAACGTTCGCGGATTGCTCGGCTATGACGCGAGATACTCTTATATCTCACTTTTCAAAGATTGTTGGTTCCATTTAATGTTCGGTTTTGGAATTTTTAAAACTCGCATTGCGCGCGTTATTCATTATTGGTACAACATACATTATAAAGCCTGAAAGGGACAATTAAAAATTGCAAGTTGCATCTCTATTCTCACAGACTGATTTAAAATTCAAGTGAAATTTGTCAAGCATCTGCGATTACTCGATCGTTTTCTCCGAATCTCTAGCGCAGGAAGAATTTGTCAATGACGTTAAAATATTCTCTACTGGATTATAATGGCTTATATTGTACCAATTATTGGTAAATTCGAAATCCACTGGATATGTGTCAAATAACAACGTAATCCTACATTGCTCTTTTACAAGCTACATTTAATTTTACAAGCAGTCACATAAACTAGAAACCGATTGCCGGGCGAAAACATAAATTCCTCTATTTCCCAGTATAAATGAAAACGATATAAATAACGAGATAAATAAACAATCATTTCCACAGTAAGGATATAAACTAAGTAAGAATGTCATGAACGTAAGTACACTAAAAAATAAATATTACGTTAATATATTGAGAAATGCTGCCTTTGGTCCATTCGAATGTATGCGTATGATAAGTGCTGCGCGGTTATAATAATAGTAATTACAAATAATTGTCCCAAGCATAACAACATACGCACGTAACAAAAGAGCAAAGAGTCAACTTAGGGATAAAAGGGCTCATATATTGTTTACAGTCTCTTTAACAAATAAATAGTATACTATATATATTATATTATAATGGCAGAAAAATGTACTACGCCATAGAACGCGCCAAGATCTTACGAGGGTATTACAATGATTGACAAATGATCGCAATACATCGTTAGTATCTTGAATGTTCCATATATTATGGTAATGCTGCTGAACGCACTGATTTCGGAGAAGAAAAATTTGAGCAAACCCCAGAAAACTTTAATAAGTAGGTAGAAAAACTTAGTTTTAGCTCTGCAATTAACGAGAAACAAATGGTCTAAATAGCGTAGCAGTATAATCTGCCCTGATAAAACATATATTGGTCTGCGGAACGACAAAAAATGCAATCACTATTGAAAATTCTGTGCCGATTGTAGTTTATTCATCGTGTCAACGCGTCGTCCTCTTACTTTAAATGGCTAATCCGCATTTGTTCGTTAATGTTAACGGTACGATAATCATAAGTTAAAGTTCACGTGATTCATTTGTCACTGCAATATAAAAAACACACGTTCACACACGGATCCGAAAAATGTTTCCTTTTGTGGTTTTTCAAAGTTCCATTAACCCCTAAAAGCATCTGCGACTAGCGTGCAGCATTACAATTTTTTGTCGTCCTCGTCTTCGACCTCATTTTTTCTTATTCTCATTCTCTCTGTCTCTCTAACATTCTTTTCCTCTCTCTCTCTCTCTCTCTCCCTCCCTATCTTCCTCTAATACCGATTAACTAACGAGATAATTCCCGTACCTCAGTGCAATATATAAATAGATCATCAAATTTCTATTTTCCCGCTTTGTTATAACTTGATCGATATTAGCGATCGAAAGATACTACAATCCTCCGATGATCAACGCCATATGTCTCGGCGAAAAAACATTATTTTCTGTTTAACTAAATAAATACTCCCATTTCCTAAAAGAAGACCCACCCACCCTTTCCACCATAAAGATGGCAACCATATAATCGTATAATATATCATTCATTTATAATCATATTTATATATGTATATTATATACTATATATAAATATGTTATCAATTATCGTATATATTAATATATTATTCTATCTCGCTTTTACGCTTACTGGGCATTTTTGCGTAGACATTTAGCGCCCCCTCCCCCCTTTTCCCTCTGTCCCCCCACCATATCAATCTAACGTCACCTATCATTCAGTTAATTTATCAACTTATTAGCTTACAATGTCACTCCCAAGTATCTACGATTTATCTCCGTTTAACAAAAAGATACCTTCTTACAATTATAATTAAACAGACGACCCGAATCGCGCGTATTCTTTGTCGTCGTCTTCGTCGTGGTCGTCGTCGTGGTCGTCGTCGTCGTCGTCGTCGTCGTCGTCATCGTCTCTCGGTAGCTATAGTTAATATTAGCAATAATAATTAACCTCTCTCGCGTCTAAATTTTATTTACACGTTTATTATACAGATGCAGATTCCATTTTTATGCGCATATCTATACGCGTCAGTGTGTTTGCTTTGTGTTTGCCTACGTTCAAAGTACAACGCCCGCGATCACCTACGCACGCACGCACACACTCACAAGCATACACAACATACGCCTCGTACCTCAAGCGTATGCATGCACAAAACACATACACACTTGAAGTTTTTTGTGTTACCACGAATATTTTTCACCACTCTTCATTATCACTCTCGACGAAGCTGACGATTCGGCTGATTTCTTGTGCAGAGAGTATCACAAACGCGAGACACTTTTCTACTGCTTTATCTCTGTCTTTCTTTCTTCATTGTTTGTCTGTTAGCTTTGCTTAACAATACAACTTGTTGCGAGGCACACGACTCGGCCACGCGGCCATACGTTCTTTTTCCGAGGAGTGCAGAGAAGATAGTATATGTATATATGTATATAGGATGTGCGTGGTGAAACTGTTTAAGGGTGTCTTTTCTCATCGAAGAATTATAATGATTTGTTGGGGATTCGATCGAGTCTGGGTGTATCCGTACCCTAAAATATGGTTTGGTGCGATTTTTCAAGCATTTTCTCTCTAACACAACGAATAGTATTTACGGTTCGGCTTCTTTTACTTCTCGAGTGTCGATGGAATATAGCAGAAAGCTCTTAAACAGTTTATCAACACGGAACGCCTGAATAATTTGATATACACCAACTCCGGACGAGGAAATCCCAATGAAAACCCTGGCGTCGTTAAAAGCAACGTCATAACGTAACCTTTCATTTATCACCTTTAATATCTTTTGAAGACAGTACACGGCCCTCTTATATTTAATTAAATCGTTATTACAATAATATATGTTTACTTTGTACTATATATGATCTTAAATCGACGGTAGCCGTCATTCAATCTTTTGGTACTATGGATTTATACAAATGACACACCTGTGTGTGTCAATCGGCCTGCCACAGCTATGCGCGATATCTTTCTTTTCGTCATTTACGATTGAGTATTCAATTACGAATCATACGAAGCCGGATCAGAGTGCTTTCTTCGCTAACAAAGGTACACCAACGTCAACAAAACTTTCTAATCAGAGCGAAAATCGCGAAAAAGTCAATGACACAGTATTGATCTATCAAATATATATCCTGTAGCCTGATTTTGGCTAAATTAAAACATACATCGATATAACATAATAAATTATCATTCTTTTCTCGTAAACGACAAAGAATTCTTTTGCTTATATATAGTTACAAGATTTCGAGTCAATTTTTATTACACAACATATTGAATCGGTTGAATCCCATTCGTGTTTTTTTTTCTCTCTTTAAAATAAATTTTGCCGCACAGTAGTATTTTCTTATTACGTTTCTTCATTATTCGCTTCGTAACAACGTCTAAGTAATAAAAATTTCTTTCCCAATTCTCTATATGTACAATAGCATAGCACGATTGCAGTACGATATTGAGTGCAGTCCGATTCTCTTCTGGTTCTCCTATAACGACACACTCGACCGTTACTGGTTAAAGAATCTTCGCAGTTTTGTTTTAACGCACACGTATATGTATATATATATATATTTATATATATATATATCATTGGCGCGCTGCTCGCACCAGGTTTTAAAATGGATTTACATTCTCGAATCTCTCTGACCAACGAGGATTCGACGAGTCTCGATTCACCGGTTTGTCCCACTGGTTGTAACGTAACTTTTGTCCCACGTGTTTTCTGCTCTTTGAGTCTAATACCTTTAAATAATAATATAACAAACGAGCATAAGCCCAAAATTGCTGCCCCCAGCCCCTTTAGTAATATTCAATTACTCTTGTGTGATTTGGATTGTCGAGGGTGACTTAAAGGCAGCAATTTTGTCGACTCGACGGTAACAGTACAAGAACCAATAATAATAATTTATAATTGTAATAATATTAGTAATAATAATAAAAATAATAGGAATTAGGCTCTCGTAAAACGATAAAATTCGTTGACCCACCCCCGGATCGTGATAAAGAAGAATTTGGAGCTCAGTCTCGTTTGGGGAGAACGAACCTTCGACGGTGGGTCGAACGAGCTTTGAGGAATTTTGACTAGAAAAATGTGGGGAGTACCTGACGTAGCAGAGTACAGTCCCTAGCGCATACCGACTAGATGGCGGGAAATGGAACTTATTCTAATATGGCAAACTATGGCACTAATGTCGCAAAAACACTGGAACGATCCCGAGTGACCGTGCGGGCGTAAAGAAACTAGAAAACGTACGTACAATAATAGGAAAATGTGCTGTTTGCGAGGATATCGCTCCGTGTTCGGGGAACACGGTTTACATTGGAGCACGATCATTCGGGCTCGCTTTAGCAAAATGTGGCGATATATATATGTGTGTATATATATATATCTCCAGAGCGAGAGACGAAAGTGGGATATGATCTTCGGGCATGAATCCCAGCAACAACGAGATAGCTCTTTTTTCGCGGTTCCTTCGTTGCTGAAGAGGATGCTGAAGAAGAGCACTTGACGGTGAAGCGAGTGGAAGAAGATGGCGGCCCTTACGAGAAGGGTAGGTCCTCTTCCGGTGACTCGTCGTGATACTCCTCGTGGTCGGACGTGTGTCACAAAACATCGCTGGGCTGTCGCTGGCCGATTCCTATTGTCGGTGAGAGTTGACCTTCGTCGACCGCCACGGTTTTCGGATCCTCGTCTTTCCATTTGTCCATCGAGCGGCGTCGGGCGTTCATGAAGAAATTCCCAACCGTCGTTGGCTCCAAACCCAACTGCCGCGCGATCGTCACCTGCATCTCCTTCGACGGCCGTTTTGTCTCCTAAAAAAAAGGCACAAGTTTTCATTGAATTGCTATACTCCATCGTTTCTGCCGCGATCGAAAAGAAATCCGAGGCATCGATCGAGATTGCTTATTTGCCCCCGCACGGAGTTGACATTCGAGTTTTGAAAGGCTTCCAGGGAAACTTTGTTAGCGTCGTAAAATGGTAAACATTCCCCACGTGCATGCAACGACGCTCTACACTAGCATACTTTTCTTCCACGCAACGTTTCTTAGCCAGCGTGGAACGATCAATAACCGACGAGACACCAGGGAATATATCGATTAGCGAACCACTCGTTATTTTCAACCAATATACGCAAAATCCCGACTCTTTGCTGAAAATTCATACTTCTATTTTTATTATTGCAACGATCACGGTAGGGAAAGATGAGAGAGAAATAATGTTGAAATTAATCGTCGATCAGTAAGTTTTATCTCGTTGAGCAATTATTTTTCAATAATAGAGGGAAATATGGGAATTATAGAAAAGTGTGGGTTTTCTGGTGGCAGCAACGCTGGAGACCGTGAGTGGAAATAATTCATAGGAAGACTTTGTGTCCGTTGGAGAGAAAAGAGAGTTGCCTTATTTTCTTTTACTTTGCGGCCCTTTTTCTCTGGACAAAAGTAACGCGAGCAACCAAACACGGACATGCACACACGACACGTACGGAGGGGGGCTGACGCACACATATACAGGTACAGGCCGCATCGTTGGGAATACACAGTGGCTGTCATGGAATGTGATGCTCGGCACGATAGTGTCCTGCATTTCCAACAATTGATGCGCCATTCTATACCGGCTTGTCGTATACAGCCTGTCTTCGTTTCGTTGTGTCACTTAACTTGAAACACGACGGAACGAGATATCGATACTCTTATTTTGCTAAATGCCTCTGCACGAAAAAAATTATCTCTCTCGCGTACGTTGCAAATATTCACTCACAGCCAGCGTCACTCTCCCTTCCACGTTTCTCCACCGAATTAACAATCGAAATTTGACCTCTGGCCTGAAAATTCACCGGCCGTTGATCGATGAACCAACCCTTGGAAGAGACAATCTTATCGCAGAATCGTGCAATTACCCGATGACTAATATACTCTTAATAACGAGCGATCGACCAATTTTTCGCCATTACACAGATTCCAAAAAAGGATGAAGAAAAAAAGGGCGCGCGCGAAGAAGCACGCGGATGCGAGAAAGATTAAACGCTCCGGTTAACTGGGCTAAGGTCAATCCGCCAACTATCTGGCACACATCCAAAGATATTCCACTGGGGGTATCCTACACTATTTTTTTCAAACTCCTTCTCCATTCTTATCAATGAAAATCCGACGTTCCCCGCGAAAAATTCCCATTTACTATGAAATTTGTGCCAATATTTCACCCCCCCCCCCCCCCCCGAGTTAACTCTTGCAAACCTCGGTCATCCGTTAACCGAAAAACGCTCCACTCTCTTCTTACAAGAGTTTTTAACAGTTTTTTTCCCCCAAGTTTTTCATCCATCGACAGAGAGTCTCGCGTTTATCAGAATCTTCCGTGCATTCGATTGAAGGAGGGAGAAACAGTGAAAATTGAAGAAAATTGAGCGGAGAATGTTGGATAGGGAAGCGAGCGAAGCAGGCAAATAATATGGATGGTCATTCTTTGAACGTAGCTCTCCATGTGCAGGCGGACGGCTCAAATGCAGACTGTATAGGTAAAGAACCAGCCGCGAAATTATTCAAGACGGATCGATACGGCAGCACTGCTGGTTGATGCGCAAGTGAATTCAGGTAACTAAACGAATTGACTGTATTTTCCATGTGCACGTGGAAACTCGGGAACTCGACACTTCGCGATGTCACTTGAGAGAGCAAAACTCTGTGTGCCTATGCTATACAAAACTCTCTCTCTCTCTCTCATCTTCTCAGTTTTTCCCACGAAATTGTCGTAACAAATTGCAGAAAATGCTTAAAATTCGATGGTTAAACGTGCATGGAATTCCCGTAAAAGCTAATCGAATTTTCGAAAACTCACTTTAAAAATAGCCTGTAGAGTACGGCGCTGAAGGTCTGTGAAAACCAGTCGTGGTTTCTTGGGAGCGGGCTGTTGGTGTTCTGCCTGGCTCGCCATCTCGTCTTTCCTCTTGCATGCTGCGAATTAATAACAAGCCATTTAGATTTCAATCCAACCACGAGAATCTCCTATGTGGAAAATTAAATTAGTATCGCGAATATTTAAAAATGCTGTCTGCTTTTTTTCGCATCATCCATATGAATGCTCTTCTCGCTTAATTGTTTAATTTTAATCATTCGACGTAATATTCTCTAACGCTAATAATTCAACTTTCGTTCGATTTTATATATCAGTTGAAGCAAAAACTGACGGAGGTAATTCTGCACTTTTAAAAACTTTAAAATGTTCCAAATTAAAATTGACGCTCTCTCACATGCTTTTCATTTATTAAGATTTCGATAGGAAAATAATCAAACGAAAAATCTGGTAATTCGGGGAGAATCCAAAAAAAGTACTTATATATCTATGAATTAATGGAACATTCCTACAATATATATGTATAAACGTAAAAATATTTCCTACGATGAAGAATAAAAGTTGTAAATGCATGGAGCTTTCGTTAATTCACGCTGCTTGAATAAATAATGTTGCTTGGAGCAGATTGATATATTGCTTTCTTTCGTTTTGCCAAAATTGCGAAGTAAAGAAGCTTAACGATAATAATATAATCGGTATATAATTTGATCATACTTACTTCCGCGTTGTGGAATCTGTGCAGCTGGAAACAGAAAGAGACAGAATTACGTTAGTAATCTGGAATTGAAGTGGTGTAGAAGCGAGTGTGTGATAGGATTATCGATATAATGGATGTACAGAGACACATTAACAATAAATAGAGTAAACATATAAACAAGTCATTAGGAGAAAGTCGGGCGGCATACACGAATCCCAACTTTGAACTACTAATGTGTAACATTTCACTAAAGAGGTCTAGAATGGGGCAAGGGCGCGGGGAGAGTAACAATGCAAGTGTAAAGATGCATTTTCGGTAAAAGCGGCTATCGAGTGTATGATGTTCATTGTTTATTCGTAGCTTAAAGTGGTAAGATACGCTTTTGTTTACCTGTATACCTATAGTTATGCATAGCTCGGGGAAAATGCATCTGCGAGCTTCGGAATAATCCGGCTATATCTCCGTTGAAAAATATTTTTACATTTCTTTCAGAACCATTTTCCCCGATATATGTTAGATTTAGTTTAGTATAAGGGAGAATTTTTCTCCATGCATTAAGCTATGATAACAGGAATGTTTGTAACTAGTTCATAATGCACTGAGTAATGTTCGGGGATACAATTAACTTGAATGAAATGGTTTATCATGCTTATACGTAGTGTAATGTGTATTTCAAATATTTTATTGAAAATATATATATGTATACCATATCGTGAGCTTATGTGATAAAATCAGTCAATTTTTATCTTAATTTTACATTATTTTCATCGAGCAAGGATTAGGAGTTCCTATCAGACAATATTTGTGACCATTTTACACAAGAGTATCGTGAAGCATTTCTTATATATACTATAGCGTCGTTGAGCGTAATATCGTTTGGGGGGAGGGGGGGGGGGGGAGTAGATAGGCTGGTAATTTAGAATCGAGAATGGTCCTTTTTTGCGATTCGCCAATCAATAGTAACGAAGGACTGTTTAGAAGCTGACGAAAAATTAACTTTTTCCGGGTAAGCCCAGCCCCTGCAGTACTGCGTCCGGCGGACAAGAAAATGTTCGAGTGGAGCTTAAGCTACGATGGAATTCAATTTTCCTTTATCGACGTGCCTCCTAATCCAGACACTGCCTTTAATCTTCGTTGCGACCAGCGTATCGTGGAATGCCGCGGGAAATAGGATGTTTGCCAGTGCAGTTATAGTAAGGTTATACACATGGCTATTATAATAGAGAAGGATAGTTCTGAATGTATGTATGTGCAGGGGGAATAGTTTTCACATGTCGCGTGGGCCAGCAAAGGTTACGAGTGTCGTGGAAAGGCAATCGTGTGCCATTAGCAAACTGCCGATAACGAGTGAAAGCAGGAGCAAGAAAAAAATTGCCATGGAAAAGAGCTAGACCAAGAGAGAGAGAGAGAGAGAGAGAGAGAGAGAGAGAGAATGAAGGAGGCTCCGGCCCCGAAGAGGACCAGGGCGAACGGAACTAGATGGAAAATTGACGCGTTCATTATTACTAGGGCTTTGGAATGGAGAAAAGTTGAAAGGCTGAACGGCAGCATCGATATCCCCGCGTCTCCGCGAAATTAATATTTATTTTCTTCTATTATTCCTTTATTCCCTTATTCCATTCTCCTTTTACATTCTTATTAAAAAATCATTCCCCATATCGTGACCCAGCTCGATAATAATCGAAGAAGGTTGCAGCTTCGATCTCGTTTAATTTTGTCCGCCAGCAATTTAGTCGACTGGCGATTTTCCAAAACGAAGAAGGTAATTTGGGTTTCGGCCTGGCGAATCATTGGAGAGAGTGGTTCGAGTGTAGCACGGCTGATCGGTGATTGGTCCGAAGAGAGCTCGGAATTTAATCCGACGTGGCTGGCGAGTTTTGAAGCGGGCGAAGATTTTTCGAAAGGTCGTCGGAGTGATGTGGTGGCCACTTTGTGCAGGGGATCACTTTGACGAATGGCTGACCGTAGGCGTGGAAAACTCTGACCAGACACGATCTGGCAGCCACGGCCTAATCGAACGTGGCTCAAAGTCGATGGGTGAACGCTGCTCGAAACTGACAAAAATAACGGAAGTGCATTCTCTATACTTTTCTTTCCCATTTTTTCTTCAATTCTCTCACTCTTACACCTCGGAGTATAACTCTGCATGGGAGAACGACTTGAAATTTTCTCCAGCGCAACGCGTAATGCGTTACGAGCGATTCCGACGCACGACTCTGTAACGAAAAATACGAATTAACTAAATTCGTTTAAGCTACAATAGTCTCTCTCTCTCTCTCTCTCTCTCTCTCCCTCTCTTTATATCGTTTTAATTAACGTGTGAATGAAATTTCGGTGGCACACGGGGCGAAGCCCAATTCGCGTATTGATTTTCCCTACTTGCATGGAATGGATCGATTTCAAAATGGGTTGGCTATTTCGGGCTGTTACGGGGGAGGCGTACAAAAAAAAACACGAAGAAACGAGTTAAAATTTCAGGTTTGAGAGCAAGCCACTCTTTTGGGGCGGAAAAATCTGATGAGACACGTACTCTGGTGGGGTTTTCGAGATTAGTTCTGGCGAAGTCGACGGGCACGCGCGCCAGCTACAATATAAAAGCGGAAGTGGCGTGCAGGGAGGCTTTAAAACCTCGCGAAACTGGCAAGACAGGCCCAGAAAGGTTACGTCGAGCCCTTTGATGGGCTCAGAATGCTGCAATTCTAGCCGCTTTCTACCATCCAGTCAGTTTAAATTATGCATAGCCTCTTACCTGTCCTCATGACCGGGTTTCAAAAATAACAGCAGCAAAATCATTTACCAATACTTACGAGTCTCTCGATTACAAATAGCTCCCCTAGCCCCCTCCCCCTCCCCGTCACCCCTGGTCTTTATCCTTGTCGCATGAGAAGCGAGAATTTTCTTTTCAACTGCTAGGAAAAAATAGCTGCGCGTTGCCGATGCAATTTTCGCTTTAGCGAGGTCATATCTCTCTCTCTCTCTCTCTCTCTCTCTCTCTCTCTCTCTCTCCCTCCACAAAGTCCACATAGCCATTTCCAGCCTGTTCGTCCCGTGCGAAAGCAATTAAACGAAACACCGTTGATTTTGCCCACCGCAGCTCTTCGATATCGTCGTCTTTTGATTTTTAGCTTGGAAACACGGCGTTTCGGGGAAAGACGCGTGAGTAGGGTGGGGGAGGGGGTGGGAGAGAGTGGCTGAGTGTTTCCAGTGAAACGGAAGATCGCGAATACCGGTGGTGGGCTCGACTCGGGGCAATAAGCAATAAAATCGAATCACCGTCATAAATTGCGTCCTATCTGAGCGAGGCTTGGAAAAAATGGGGGGGGGGGGGGGGGGTAGTGGCACCCCGTACTCACAGCACCGTTTACTTTCCATGCCAAAGTTAGTCGTATGCGCGAGGTGAGGCTAGACGCGATATTTGGTGTCCTTGGACGACCACGGACCGATATGCACCCGCTCGCGTAAGCACTATGCAATTCTTCCATCCTTTTTTTATGACCTTTTTGTTACCGTCCACACACTTCTCTCGTCATTTTCCCTCTCCTTCGCCCCCCCCCCCCCATTGCGCGCCTCATTCGCAATTGCCACCCCTGTGAGATTATGCCTGCATATAACTATCCGTAAAGTATTTTTGCACGTCACGACAAGTTTAAACCTTATACACACGAGTCTATTCCGCTGACATTACTATTTTACACTTGTCTCCGAACATTTAAACTTTTCCTCCGACTCTATATACAACGTTATTACTATTATTTTAGTTTGCTCGTCTATGAACCCGTTTCACATACTCTATGCTCTATATTATTCTTCGTGTACGCGCACCAGTCTACTTCCTCCATGCGCGCGTGTGTGTGTGTAGAGGTACCGCTTTGTCTACCCACGGATCACGTGTTGGCGAGCACGCGCGTGTGCGCTTGTGTGTGTATTATTTTATTAGATATCAGAGGCAATTGAGGCCACGTGGTGCCACCGGGTTCTTCGCCTGGATCGCAATCATTCTTGAGTTATTCCAAACAGAACTTGCGAGAGACGAGACACGCTTATACCCAGCCCCCAATCTCCCCATGTCCCTCACCTATACGAACCTGACCTCTTGACAAATTCGATTTTCATTGGCTACCTTCCAGAATTCTGTCTCGGACTGAATTTTGCCACCGGGAATTTGCAGTTTGATGACAAATGAATGTGCCCTATAGCTTCACCGTGATACTCCTCGACGTTGTCCCTGCATGGGGAGGAGGACAGTGAAACTTATCGAAAAAATCGTTTCTAAATATAACTATACGATGATGAGTAATTGAATTTAAGAGAGCGAAGAGTTTCCGAGGTATCCCGCAGGTCCGACGACAAAGGGCTGTTAAAGGGTGGCAAAGTAAACGTCGTTTCTGCGTGATAATGAAAATGGTACACCTCGATAAAATAAAATGGGGTCAGGGGATGTGTTTTTAGGCACGACTAACTCGATAACTCTTCTCGAGTCCCAATCGATTTCGTGGTTTGATTGGTTGAAGTCGCAGCTTCATTCATACAGGCTGTGCGCTCACAGAGAATGCCAGCGGATTCATTGTTTGTTTTTCTAAACAAACAGATCGATTATATAATGTGACGGCGGTGCATGGCAACGAGAATTACTCAACATCGCTTTAATTCACTTGGAAAATGGCATATCGCTCAATCTTGGTTCAGTTAGATTCGCTATAGCTTTTCTCTCTGATATTAACATCCCTGTACCGGAGTTTCAGGTTTTACAATAATCAAATGGTCCAAATATTGTTGTGTGACATAATAAGACAAACGACGAGAAAACATATCTTGTTCTACTTCAATGTCTGATTTATCCTTAATTTTACTACTCACTGACCAAAAATCTATATTCGCTATTAAAAACGACCAACAAGTATAATTTTTGCTTCAAACTGAGTTTTCATAATGCCAATATTGGAATAAGCAAATGTAAATTGACTGGTATCATGATTAAAAAGGTTGGAAATAAAAATCAGATATGTTGATGCTGAGTTGCAATATTGCTTCAGAGCTCAAATAAAAACCCAGCTTTTCCAATTGGAATTATTCGATGTACTTTGGTGCTTTGCTTGTAGGTTTTATGAGATTTATTAAAAATACACAAATGAACTCTTCATTTTTGACGGTGTTAATTAATAATGGCTTAAACTGAATATACGGAAGAAAAATCAATAAAAATCAGTTGAAATTACATTTTACCAGCTTGCTTATTCATGGTACAAAGGGGTTATCTGAACCAAGTGTGAAGAACGTAAAGGTTTCTTGAATATTACATGCTTAGGGGAATTGGATTGAATTACCGGCAAGGGAACACGTGCTACCTTTCGAATGGACCTCAAACAGCACTAATGGATAATTGAATGACATTAGGAGAAAATCTAAATATTGGAGCAGCTATACGGGGAAGGTAGCTTAAGGTATATAGTTCGGAACAAAATGCTCACGTTGGGTAGGTATATAGACGGCATTCTCAGCACCAAACTTCGACGAGCCACCCTTGGCAAGTAGGTTTCAGTTTTAAGCTAAGGATAACTCGCCTCGTGGGCCAATTTTTTCTTTTCGAACCCTAAAGATAAAACTGCACCATGACTCTCCGACTCATCGATTCTATCAACACTGTCTAAATTGATATACTTTATATAAATTGTTATAGTTCGCCTTTTTCCCTTCTTTTTTTTTTAATATTCTACCAGGAGATTGGAGGGGAGGCGAGAGAGTTCCAGGGGGAACGAAAAGGAAATTAAGGAAAGAGCTGGAGGAGGTTGGAAAGGGAGCATGCGCAGTTTTATCTTTCGGTGATGGCCAACGAATGCATAGGCTGCTGCGTATAAGGATGACGGACGGCTCGTCGACGACTGGCTTCGTGTTAGTTCGTCTAAGCATCACTTTTCCCCGTGTACGTCTTCGTGTCGTTTTCAAAGACAAAGACTGAGACGCGAGAGACAGAGAACGGGCCCGGAAACGGGGACTCCCACCCGTTCCTCGCCCCCGTTTCCATGCCGAGGACAATCGTGCTAAACTTTCGTCGTTCGTCGTCGAATGCGCACGAAAGGTTCGTCGTATGTCCCACACGCCAGGCTACCCAGCTGCACCGACCACCTCGCTTCTCTCCCAAAAACAAAGCTTATCCAAACTTATCCTTTTTCCATTTATGATTCTTCTGCTTCCAGTCCCGTTCTCCGCTATCGAGGAGCAACGGCCACTGGATGCAGTTCCACTCTATATATACTACTTTCAGTCTGCACCAAGCAAACTCGTACACAGTTAACTTGGTCGGTGCGCGACTCTATAATATAACATATATTGTCATTTCATTCTTTCTTTATTTCTTTGCTATACAAATTTTAGTAATAATAAATATAACCATGCAAGCGGCATATTTTGGGTCAAGCAAATGGTCGGTGCGTCCTTTTGCAGTCTCACCCGCGATCATCCCTTAGATATATCTCTCTAAGTTTGCGTGGGTGCGTAACTGACATGAGAGTCCACCAACGGACGCGAAGACGCAGAACGGAGGGGAAAACCTTCGTTAGAGTCACTCTGATACTGTTTTAACAATTATAATATATATATATATATATATATAGATAATATATTATTATATATTGGCCATGCAATACGCTACTATATATATGTATATATATATAATAGTCCGGTGGCGTTTTATTGAGAATTTTCTATCTTTTTTCCTAATTGACCGTATCATCCCCCTCTTTTTGCTTCTATCTCACGTTTTCAGCATCCCCCATACCCCCCTCTCTCTCTTTTTCCTCTCTTTTAGCACGACTGATCATTTCAGTGTCTCGTTCGCTTTGCCCCAGCATCCAATTGGTTAATTCATACGGGTTAAATGAAAATTTAGTGTCCCTCTTTATTCATATATATAGCTACCATTTACATTCAAAGAATCTATTGCGTTATACTGAAAGATTTGAATATTTTGTGTTGTTCGGGTAATACTCAAAACTACTTCAAACATTTAATTGTGGATCGCAGTTAAATATTAATGTTAGGAGATAGAACGTTAACTCTCGAATGATTGAAGGATATACACGTCAATGAATTCAGGACAAAGGTTGGTTATCAACTACTGTGAAATAGAATTCTTTTGATTCAAAGGTGGACTCTAAATGAAAAATCGTTTTAAAGTTCTGGAAAAAAAGTGTTGCAACGTTCTAACGCCAATCAACAAAGTGCTAGCAGATGTAAAATGTTCAATTAAGATGATTTTACGTCTGTCGCGTGCATATTGCATGAGCAATTTCAACAGATAATTAATGAAGCTGCAAAATTTAATTAGTTTATCGTTACAACTTCTATATATCACGAGACGAGTAAAATTATTTGTAAGATATAGGTATAAGGATTGAGAAGCACGGAGCATGGAGCACACAAGGGGTATAAAAGAGGGTTGTTTATCTCTGAACACTTTACAGCAATGGCCGTATGAGCTCTTTAATGAGGAGCGCATTGAAGTATAGAGAGCAAGAGAGAGAGTGTGTTTAATGTGCGAGGAAGAAGGAGAAGAGAGCGACAGAGGGATGAGGGGAGGGAGGGGATGGTGAGAGAGCACGAGAAACATGCGATTGGAATGAGACATTGCCAGCATGTCCTCCATTATCATCGTAAGGAGGTCAAGGCCGAATCATTTTAGTTTCATGGAAACTCTGATTATTCAGTCTATGCAACCACATACAGCTTAATGCTATTTGACGAATTTGCAAAAATTACTGTACGCTTTAATTAATATCTAGTTCACGACTTGAGCAGGAAACTAAAGAAATAGAAAGAAAGAGAATGAGAGAAAATGAAACGAAAGCATGAAATAATAATTTGACAGATGTATAGATATTTAAATTTAAAAACAAGTCGAATGTGCAGGAATACTCATCAAAGTTCCATAAAAGTTATTAAAGCATCTAAAGATAATCGTTAGGACGGAAAACCCGTGAAAGCTTTTTACAAAAAATTCAGTAGAATCGAATTTCGTTTGCCTTGCAGAATTTCTGCATATTTCTCTCTTTATCCTTTACACTTTTCCCAAGATTTCCTCTCTCTCTCTCTCTCTTCGCGTCTCTATTATATTGCTTTATGCTACGTCACGTTGTTTTCTCTACTTTCAATCTCTCTCCTTCTCTTCTTTTTCTCTCCTCTATCCCTCTCCTATCTCCCTCTCTATTTTTATACGCATCTATTCACGCTTCCTCTTAATAATAACAATTGAAAAGTAGCTTCTCAATAAAATGCCTCCGTAAATGTTACTTTTTGGGCTTTGTTCTCTCTTTCTTTCGATCCCTTTCTATGTAAAAATGGTTCTTGTTGTTGTTGTTGTTGTTTACCAGTATTACGGTTTTTGTATCTAAAGCAGTATATAAAAGCAGCAGCAAAATCGAGTATGTGTTTAATGTAACAGAGAATTTCGTGTCTTGTATAATACAAGATGGTTCACATCATACCAAATCTTAATTTATAATTCACACACCAGTAGAAACTTTGTTAATCTCTATGGTAAGTTTAAACGATTACCGGTGAACCAACTTGTGTATAAATGTATACGTAATATTATAATACTGTGATAAAAGGTAGTAACAGCGTATACGTGCATGTAGCGTTTGTTTTTCTTTCGCTTGCCTTTAGGAACTGTCGACTGTTGCGCGCAACTAAATTAAGAAAAAGAACGCAACGCAAAGAAATGGGACACACAGCTTTCCCTTAGTTTACTCGCGATTTACACCGAGTCACTCCATATACGAATCGTAAATTTTCACTCTCTCTCTCTCTCTCTCTCTCTCTTCCTCTCCTATATACTTTCCATTCAATACCTATGATTATCACCTCTTAACATAACTTATTTCAAGATTTGCTCGTTTCCAAACTTAAATAAATTATTTAAATCATTCACGATGCATTTAATTTTAAAAATTCGTGAGATTACTAAGGAATGGAGCTGCCGTTTTAATCCAATTATCATAAAATTTAAATATTTACTATTATACCGTCCGAGTTATCCGAGTAAAATGAATCATGTCGGTTGATATCCATGAATGAATTCAAGAAAATCTGTTAAATTACACGGACGAATCTGATATTAACGATTTTATTTTGGTTAGAGAAGCAAGCAGAGGCTTGAGAAAATTAAGATTTAAATTCGAGCTCGGATGATTCTGAAAGCAAAGTGTCGAATGTGCAATATCCGTTTTGTGAGAGGAAAGCGAGGATGCGGGGAGAGGGTAGGGGGATGGTACTTCCGGTCGACGCTGTGGATCTGACATGGTGACGCGTCGTAGTGTCGTACTCGAATGTCCTGAGACCGAGGCCTACAGTCGCAGGACATTCGTGGCCTCGAGCACGCGCCACGCCAGATCCCACAGCTTCGATTTCACTACACGACCGGAAGTACTACTACGTTAACGTTGATCGGTAGCACAGAAGCAGCGTACGTCCACTTCTCCTACCGACCAAACGTCTCTGTTGTTCCCCTTGCAAAAGGAGATCCACTGACTGACGCGAGTCCTTTGCTCAAAACCGAGCCCCTTTGCTCTCAGATATATCCGCTCCAGTAATTAAATGCATTCATTCATCTTGTATGCATAAAGCAAAAATGTCGAAAAGCTTGAAACAATCCCCGTGAGAGATAAATAATTAATAAATACACATTTATATTATAATCATAATATATAATACACGTAGGAGAGAAATAATAAGGAAAAAAACCTTTGGTTATTCATATGAAAACAAAACATTCCATGTTCTGATAATTCCCACAGCATTAATTAAGTAAAGATGTGAAAATAATAGAGACAATGCATTGATAATGATAAATAAATGCGCAAAGTCGATCGATCCGTTCACCAAGGGATCGAATGATTATAATGGATCAGTGTGGTTTCGCTGTGTAGGTTGTTGCTTTGGTTGTGAGTTTGTTTATATAACTGGGAGAGCCAGGAGATATATATGCTTTTACCAATCCAGGAATGCAAAGGCAGAGTGTTTTGTACTGTAGTACTCAAAACAGAGTAATATATGTTTACCTACTAAATATACAATAAAAATATATGTATATAGATATAATATACGTAATATGCTATAATATATATTATACATATATATAGATTTGCTGATGTAGTATATGCATGTATATAGTAATGTAAAGACAAGAAGGTCAAAGCTCACGTAGGTCTCGAACCATTACAAACATTATAAGTCATATATAGTCTGGTTGTTACATAGTGTGGTTATTATAGGTGGATTATTATACGAAACACCGAAATTGAGAGACTCACAAGCAGGGAGAGGAGGGTGGTTTCCTTCGTTTAGAGTTGACCGATCTCACGTTAACATTGCGCATCTGGTAGTCTGCAATGCAAAACATATCGGTGGGGTCAGGACGGACGACGGCCTTTCGAGTTTTGACGAATAACGAAAAGTCTCGTCCACGAGCCTATACATTCCCCCCCCTTTTATATCTATCTATATATATAAGAGTATAGAGTACACATCTATCTATCCATATTTTTATTTATTGTATTATCGCTCTCTGTCCACGATGATCTTATATATTCTCATCTTGTCTCGTTTCCCTCATTCTCGTTAAGATCAACGAAAATTCTCTATCTCTCGCTTGTCTTTCACGCCGCCTGGTACCTACATCCAGCTCCAGACGCGTGAAATTTTCTCACTCTGTAAGGTCTCTGTCTCTCAAGACGAATTTTTTCCCGCTCGCACTCGTCGTTCCTCGCGGAGCGCCCTCAATCTTTTTTATGTATAAAAAGCAGGCAAAATAATTCCTGAGGAGGATGACCTTGAAATCAGGAGGAAAAACGAGATGCAGGGGTCCTCTAGTGGTACTACCGTCAAATCAATCAGGGGAAAATCTGGTATTAACGCAAAAAGCATAATAACCTAATTGATGCGATAAGTCACTTGGTCTACGTTCAAATTGGTTTGACTCAGAAAATAAGTCAAACGGAAAGAAAACAGGGGAGAAAGAAACAGGGTGAATACGAGCATTGTATCTATGGGTGTAATCCAGATGAAGGGTCTTTTCAAAGGGCTTCGGGGCCACGTGCAGGATTCCGTTCTAATTTTAAAATATAATCGGCTGGGTTGATAACGGGGTGGTGGAACTTGGGGTGAACATAATTGTTTTTTCTTTTCTTTTTTTTTTTTTTTCAGGAAGAAAAAAAGACGCGCTCCGTTTAGAACGACGTCAGACATTTTTGAATCCTGAAAACTCTCGCGTGACAAATTGACAAATTTTCGTTAGGCAAAGTGAGACTTTTCTTGCTTCCTTATATCAACCTGTAAAGAATATCATTATTACCTAACAGAGAATATATACTGCGACGCCTCGAACAACGTTAGCGCTCGTTATTTGGCGTCGCTGTAGCAACCAAAATAAATAAGTAAAAGTGAAAGAAAGATATATATATATATATCGTCGTAAAGAAATCTGAAAAATAAAACGAAGAGGAAATGTGCCAATCGTTGAAGCGCTGCATGTGAGGGGATACAATGGTGATTTATGAAAAAGGAAATGAAAAGGAAGGAAAGAGCGAAGTTGTAGATTTTACGATGAAATCAATCGTTTTTTGTAATTTTATTTCAGCAAATATCAATCGTCGAAACGTAATTGAAATAACAGTTGATATTCGGAACAAACAGTTTTCAGAGAAATATTTGTTCATCGATGTTAATCCGGGATTTATCGTACAAAAAAATAGGGGAGGAACGAGTTTAAAGGGTTGAGGGATCTGCGATTCGAAAGGAAATTCGATCGCGCGAGTGCCGAATCGATTAGCTTTGACCGAACCACCTGTTCGTCGTTTCTCTATTTCCGTTAACGACGACAAAATGAACGCGCGCGGTAACGAGCGCTTGGCAGAGGACGCGCTCGCTCACAGTTTTAAAAGCGATTTTTATGTGGAGTAAAGGCCTGAAGCTAAAAAAACCCAACGGTGGATAGTTAAACTCCTTTGACCATGTATTAAAAGCACCGAGTCTACGTTTTTCCGAGGCTTACCCTAACGGCCTGCGTCACGGCTACATTAAGAATGATTTTAGATAAAAAAAAAAAAAAAAGGCTCCTCAATTCCACGGGAAGGGATAGCTGTCGAGGTCGAATAAAGCTCGTACTTTTAAATGGAATACTTTTACGTCAGATTCCATGGGAGATTTGTTCGATGGCACCTGCGATTTATTAAATAAATGAACGACCAAATCTATTTCGACCCCTTTCATCCTTCCTTTCAGCAGGATTCCCTTGTCCCGTTCGATTTTTATTGCTCTCGCGCGTTTCTCTCAGGACTCTGCGTTGCAAAGCCCACAGACCCCCTCCCCAACCACCCACTTTCCCTGACCACGTTGTGTTTCCGCGCGTGCCACTCCTGAACGTGAATGGTTCGTTAACCTGTCTGCAACATCTACGGACGCTGCCACTGCCAAAGAAAAAAAGCTTACCAATATAACATATTACTATTTCAATCCGAGCTAGAGATACGTACATACGGGAATGAATCCTTTGCGCGAGTACACTGACAGAATATCTCTCGTCCAATCAGTGCGCGAGACGTTTTGCGATTACCGTGTCTAAATCTAATATCGATGGGCGGAACACGCCTGATAATCATTTTATTCAATTTTTTATGTTTCAGCAAATTCCAGAATCCGTAAGGACGGACGATCAGAATGAAAAGTTTCGAGCAACCAACGAGTATTGTGTAGAGTTTCGAAAGTTATAAGCTGATTCGAAAAAATCACTGATTCGAGCAAATGGGACATGAAAAATTCAGGCGATTGTCGATTCGATAATCCGGCTAAAAATTAAAGCGACGAGCTGCTAGCTGATTATCGCAGAAATAGGGAAGTTTCTACGTCGGCTTTTCATTGAACTTGCGAAAGCGATATTGAAATAATCATCGACATTAGTGGAAAATCCGGTCTCTCGAGCTTTGAGAAGGCGACGCTACGCAGGAACGTAGGAGGAAGCAGCGAACGCTTTCAAGCTTGTGGATTAGTTTGGACGGCGGTGCCCACCCACCCCCCCCCCTTTCCCACTCTCTCTCTCTCTCTCTTTCTCTTTCTCTCCCTCTCCCTCTCTCTGCTTTTCAACAAACACACACACACCGACACATATATAGCCTGCCGCGTCCTCTCTATCTTTCCCCACACTGTCGAATATAAAATACAGCTATTGCTGGATAGAAACAGGAAGGGTAGTGTGGTGTGGGTGGGATTTTTTCGATGAGCATGTGTGCACGTCGCTGGCCAGGATAGCTAGGTATTGTGTTTATATGCATATCGAAGCTCCCGACTCCCTTGTACTCCAACTCGGCGTTTTCCAATATTCCAGCCGAAACTCTCGACCGAAAAGCCCGGCCTTCGAATCCTCCAAGCTCCCTAACCCCCCTAAACTCCCTCTACCCCCTTGAGCCCCATCGTAGCCGATGCATGTCCGTTGTACATCGAACCGTCATATTTGGACAGAATCGAACCTATCCTACCCTAAATGCTCGGCCCTCTCGAAACGTTTGTTATAAGCCTCGTCCGAAAGTATTACTCGCTCGTCCAAGCACCCCCGTGTCACTTCCGGTCAACGCCACCCTTCCTTCCTTCCTTCCCTCCTTCCTTCTCGTTACCAACCAGCAACACCACTCCCAAACACCTAAGGAAAATACGTCAACGTTTCTGCGTAATTTAATCCCTTCAAAAACAACAAAAAGAAGAAGAAGAAGAAGAAGAAAACTAAACGATTATACGCGCAGCTACCAATAATTTCTTGCGCGAAAGACCAAACCACAAAGACTGTGATAAAAATGTTCGGATCGACGACGGCCACCGGTGAGAAGTATCAGGAGATTTTTGCTATAGTTATTAACGAGCCTCTGCCGATGCATGGGCATTTATAATTTATAATTTGCAGCTTGTGGAAAAACGTGAAAAAACTTCGGACTCGGTAGAGCTAGCTGACGCTGGCGGCATCAAGTTCTCCAGCCCACCCCCTTACGATCCCCCCTCTACCATTCCGGCTGGAGGGTGAAACTGACTGGCACCGCCAGGATTGATGGGCATCTAATTATGCGAATAAAAATACGGCCGCTACGGAGACAAGAGGAATGGCCAACAAACAGGTGAGGGAGCTTTTCTTTGTCTCTGTGCATGTGTGTTAGTCAGAGAGCTTTAGTTTCTCCGTTCGCGTGACTCACACGCCCACTGGTCATTCTCGAATGGTGACGCAGCGTCCAATTTCGAAACGTTCCGCGCGAAAAATTGTCAACGAGATCCGTTAGGTCCCCCTTTTTTTTATTCTTCCCTCTATATAGGTTTTGCTTGTTTTACACGAAACGTTTTACCAGCATTTATATATTTTCAACTCTGAAATTTTACAAACAACTCGCTGCTCGTATATTTACAGGTATTTAGTATACACACACGCGTCGAGAGAGATTGTTGCAAAGAGGGTTTGTACAGTTGTTGGCTAAAGCCGAGTTGTATCGGTTTACCAATAAAATTTAACCAAAAACGCAAATCCAGTTGTTTTTAGGTTTCCCCATGGGGAATATAGTGAAACCGGAAGCTCCTAAGCAGAGCAGGCATCAAGGTCTTTTCGGTAGTGGATTTTATCGACGTTTCACTTTCCTTACGATGACCCGGATATTCCACGTACGCCGGCAACGTGGTCGATCCACGTTCCTGATAATATACCAACGCGTTTAAAAACACGAAAACTGCTTGTAATGTCGATTAATTGATTCAATGACCAAATCTACTACGATCGACGACAATTCTTTCCCCCGACTGGCAAATAAATATTTCTCTCCTTTTTCCTTCGCCAATGAATTTCGTTCGATTGAAGTTTTGATGCGGCATATACGGGTGATAAATTTGACGCTGGCTGTGCGCATCTCGAGCATCTTCGTCCTCGTCGTCGTCGTCGTCGTCATCGTCGTCAACGTCGCGACACTGCTAGGAAGCCTCGCGGCGGCGGCTTTTCAGTTTGCTGCGTAGCAGATTTCAGAGTCCCCGAATTTGATGAATGGCCGGGCGGTCTTGAACGGAGTGCGCCATGATTAATATGCATTGAAAACGACGTCCTACGAGCGTTAGTTACGCTCTTCATCGACGCCTCCCCAACTTTGCCCTGTCTCTCCCTGATCCTGCCAATTTTCGCATATCCAAGCCAAATTCCTCCGACCCAGCCGTAAACCAAATCCACGAATTATCGAGTATCTTTAATCCGCTTGTTATCCGCTAAACCTACCGAAAACTGCATAAACTGTTCGAAATTTTTATAGGACTAGAGAAGGAGCAAAGTGTCGATCATTTTGCAACGTTTATTAAAATATAGAAAAATACAAATCCCTCTCGAAACTATGATAAGGTGAACGCTATTGTTTCGCCAAAGTTTTTGCGTGCTTTGTTGCTAAAATCGGAACGACGATATACCAAAACCTTAACTGGATTTTTGCTCGACGACGCAACGGTATATATATTTAAGCCTGATTGCTAAACAAATATATTGTTAAATTAGATTGCAGCCATGCGCGTGTACGACGAGCCCTTCGATAATCGAAAGTTCTAACAAACCGTATAAAAAAGTGGAGATTTTTTTGTTCATTTATCCTCGCGTATCTAATGGAGAATTCTCTTTGTTAGGGCTGCCCCTTTTGATTTTCTCGTCTCTCGCTTAATATTCTCTCATTCCGTTTTCTTTTATCGCTGATCTAATATTCTATTAACTATGCGCTCGGTTGCAACGGACCTTTGTTAAATGCTTCGCTTGGCTGTTAAGGAAGGCTTTATTGGCGTTATAACTCGACTTAATTTATCAGCGGAGTTGACGAAAGCTTCGGCATGATCCGAACAAAAATCCTGCATGACTTCACATTCAAAAGATATATATCTTTTATTAAACTATATAGTTAACCCATGACAAAGTTTCTGTATATATATATATATACGATAATTCGTGTTATTTCACTATAGTACTATAACATCTACAATGGCAAAAATATAATATTTCGTTTAATTGAAGTATTAAACTCAGCGAAGGAGATTATAGTTGAGAAGAAATGGCATTTATAATGAAATATTAAAACAATTAACCTAAGAATAATAATTAAAAATCAATGCTCTATTATTTTTGTTAAATATATAATAATGTAGAGCAAATATGCATATTAGGCCATATTGAAATAACACGATTCTATAAAGCTCTGTTAGAGGGGAGAATCTTGCAGATATTCGTAAAATTGAGTTTCCTGTCGTAGGAGGAAAAGGATATATTCGGTCGCTCCTTGCTCGCGCGTCTCGCAATCGAGGAGACTCGGTCTTTGCGAAGGTTTGGCGAGCTCGGTCAATTATTTTCAAACGCTCCCTATCGAATTAAGGGGCCAGGCAGTGGAGCAGGCAAGTAGCTTCGCATCCATTTCCTATTACCTGCGGTCGTTCTACACCGTCATCGTGTCTCTTCCTGCACGCGACCTCTACCGTCTACGTACTTTCCCAATTACCGTCCTCTTTTGTCCTTATCTCCCTTATCACCCTCCTACTAACAGTCGGAGTACGAGACAGAGATGGAGACTCTTCCCCCCACCTGTATAGCGTTACTGGTAACTTAATAACGATCGAGAGACCTCGTAACCGAAACCGGAAACGCACGCAAATGAGGAAACCCCACCGACGACGAGCGAGTAGTCTCTAATAGCAAAGTCCAGACAGGAACCGATTGCGCAGGTGTCATCTTCCCATCCAACTTGATGTAACAATACACATCCCTTTCTCACAGAAACTCCTGCAAAGTCTCCAACGCCATATGTTTCGATAAGTTTTTTACGAGCCAAAATTTAATTAGCTTTTAAAAAGTTTTCGTAGGGATTTTTTTAAACAACCTTCGGTATTAGCCCCGTGTTGGTTGGAGCGAGAAGGAAGAACGAATTTGTTGGAGAAAAATGCGGCGGAATTTTCCGCGTAGCCCGATTGGACGGGTTCTTTTTCAACGAACCTCCCCCTCCCCATCCCTATCCTTCGATTCTCGCCACCCTTCCAACCGAATTCCGGCGGCTACCGTACGTCAATATTAAAAATAAGCGTCGATGTATGGATAGATACCTCGCCAATACGGAGTGGATCGAGCGTGTGTATGTGCCTCGGCTACCTCTCTCGCGCGCGCACACACACACACACACACGCACACAAAAGTGCGAATATTCTGTAACCCAGGCGTACAGGTGAATATCTTTAAAATTACGGGTATGTGCAGGGGACTTGGGACAGTGTGTGGCTGAAAATCGGAATGTATTGGATCTAGTTTGCATGTATACCGACGAAAAGAAGCGAGTGGTGTAGGTTCATCCCCCAAGTGGACTATTACGTATAGATATATCGATGGTGTGTATGTATTTGGGACTGGAGTTCTGTGTGTGCGTACGCGGCGGTATATATATATATATATATAAATGCACGAGCGTATACTATATAACCTATATCTTTCGAGCGATAGAAGAACGAGCACCGCGGTGCACCGCATTCCATCCCCCACATCGATGCCTCCCTCTCGCTCTATCTTTCTAAATTTTATCCCAGTCTTTGAATTTTTTCATTAATTCGTACGAATCGTACCCCGCTGAATTCCATCAGCAAGGACTTTGGTTTTAATCAATCGGAACGCCGAATCGCGCATTATTCATATATCGTTAATTATATTTATCCATTGGCGATTTTCATTTGAAGAATAAACTACATTTTAATGAAGCATAGTAAAATCATTTGCGCCATTCGTACAGTTTTATTAAAGAGCGAGCGTTTGGCTTTTAAAAGAGTTTCGGAATTTGTTGAAGAAACTTTATATCCAATATAGCAGCAGGCTTTGCCGCTTCCTTTCTTATTTAATGCCAGAGTTTAATTTTTTTCTTTCGCCCCCAGCCCCTACCATTCTCCCTTTACATACAGGTAATCAGAAAGTGCAGTAGCGCGCGGGCCAGGTTTTACCGGTAGAAATTAATAAAGGTACAATTAATAAAAATTACATATTTTTCATCTATCGGAAAGTAAGTTTCCCTCCAATATCCACCCCCTCCCCCCTCCACCGACAGAAACCGCGCTTCGTATACCATGGAATGCAGTCTGCGCGCGGCGGGCTTCCGCCAGTGTTTTTTGCCATCTGTTGGATATTTTTCTTTTTCATATTAGCAGAAATACCTGGCTAAAAGTTTAATACGGCTCCAACCACTAATTAGGTTATTTATACGAGCTTTCCAATACGTAAATATATTGCGAAAAAAAGGCCAAGGATAAAAAGTATAATCCTGCGTGAGCGGGCGGATAGTGAAATGTTTGCGAACTGGTTAAAATTTGCCATTACGAGGAATTAGAAAAAATGCCAGCTTGCAACCAGAATGATCCTTCCATTTAGGAATTAAGGAAAGGGTCGGTGAATTAAAAGATTCTCTTATGTAAAGCCATTCTCTTCCTTGTATTTGTTCTCAGTTATGGGAGATTTTTTGTCGGACAGAGTGCAATGTGATCCCGCCAGATTTCGACCAAGTTAGCGCGGCAACGTACTAAAACCGATTATTCATTAAGCTTAATGCAGCATCAATGAAAAATTGTACAAATCGAGAAGAAAGAAATTAATAAAAGGAGCGAACCTATATACGAACGATGGAAAAATATTCAATCAGATTTTGCAGCTACCGTGGAAAAAATGAAAAGTTAGATAACAAGAATAAAGAGTATTAATGAAATTTCAGGTAAAATTTCCGAACGGTAGTAATTATTATTTGCTCAAAAGTATGGTGAAGCCTAGTACCGATTTTGCTCGGAACTGCGAAAAGGATTGAGAGAGTATAAGAGAGAGAGAGAGAGAGAGAGAGAGGGGGGGGGGGGGGGGAGAGGGATCTGGCAACGTAATTACTGCGAAGTAATTTATTTCTTTTCTCGATAAGAATAGAGCCACCGGCTGCATCTGGCCGAATGTAAATTTCACGTGGGGGTTGCAGCGGGTTATACTGTCGCGAGTTTTTCTCTCCTCCATTTTCTCGCTGCTTGAAACAATATCGCCTTTACCACCTTCCCCTCGCCGCAAATATTCTGCATTTTTTTACAGAGACGCTATGTTCCGCGGCGACAGACGACACAACCTTTTTTCCCACCCTCAATTCCTACCCCCTTTGCAATAATTGCCAGCATTATCGAACGAAATGATTTCCCTCTGAAAACTCCTATCGCCAATTATTTAATCGGAAAATACACGGAATTTTTTTCACCTTTCTCGACACTGTTAACATTTTTCCCCGATAATCATCAATCGCAGCTTTTATATAATTTGATCCCCCCTTCAATGATTCTCCGTTAAACCATTTCTCAAGTTTTGTCGAATCATTGCTTTTTTGCCGCTAGTCCAACGACACTTTCCGAAAGTTCAAGCGGCCAAAATAATGGAGTAACTACTTGATTGACTGCAATAATTGCGACTATGACTGTACATTTTTAGTCGAACGTTAAAAACGGACCGCGACGTTGTGAATATCAAAGTATGAGAGCTTTTGTTTTCATCGTAGCGTTCAAACGGAAAATGTAGAGAGCGTCAGATATTACAAAGGATGGCTACCAAAAAAGGGGGATGAAAAAAATCAGCATATGTCGTGGTACGGATAGACTACCGATGAAAATTTTTCGACGGAACGCCGCAAACTCTCATCCTCATTCTCCTCCACCGTGGGTAAAAATTTAATTAGAAAAAAGTTTTAGCATTCCGTCAGTTTGGTTTAGTCGTTCTATACATACAGTATAGATAATATATATATAATATGCATATACACGCATATAAGAGTATATTACACATATCCACATATATATTCTACGAAGCGCAAGAACCACCCTTCCACAGCCACCACTACCCAACTCACCCCTTCCTATCTTATCGCGTTTTTATCCCCTCGACCCTTAATCTATTCTTGTTTCCAATGTGGTTTGGATATGTCCCATTTCCCTGTCTCGTTCCTTCATCCTAATCTACGTCCCCCGATCTCTATATTATCAACTATATACCGTTCCTTATATAAATTATCCACCAGCTTCTCTTCCTCCCACTACTTTTACCATGTTTATTATCTCATCATCAATCGGACATTGTAGCTTTACGCGAATTTACACTTGTAAATCTAGAATTCTCTAACCAGCGAATTACAACGCGTATAATAATAAATTAGGCAGAATATTTTCCTCCCTATCTTTCCATGTTTCTCATTGGCGAGTTTTCCTCTCTTTCCGATAGCTTTTATCCATCCCTATCCTTTCTCTCTCGCGCAGATTTATTCTACCATTCCTATACTATCTCGTTTTTCCTTTTTTCCTCCACCCCCAATCCACCCACCCCCTTCTTCTCCTACCTAGCCCACCTCCCGCACCGGTCCACCCAGATCGCGTATTTGTGGTTTATTTCGACCTGCCAACCACCCTCGCTCTCCTACCCCTTCTCCACCCAACCGTTTTTATAAAGCACGTTATATAATGTTTTATTAATAATACGCCGAACGAACAAAAATGCCGCTCGAGTTTAGGAAGCTACCGGCGCGCATCGATACGATACCGCAGCAAACTACCCTCTACGAATGTATATATACGTATAAGCGAAAGCTTCCCTAGGTTCACAGGTAAATTTATCTAACTTTCACAAATTTATCAAAGCAACAACTTTTCAAAAGGAAAGAGAGTGGAAATAACGCTAGAATTTCATTTATCGATCAGTAGAATGGATTCGCTTGGGAAACTTGTAGAAAATAAGAGACGTTCGGGCGGGAAAAGATTCATGTATAATATTGTTAATAATAGAGAGACGCGATGATTAGATAATGAGGAAATGGCAAAGTCAGTGAAAATTAGATTGCGCGGAAATCAAGTTTGGGAGATAAATGCGATAAGCTTGTAAACTGGATGGCTCTCCATTAATCTGCAAACTTTTTAATGATATAGTATAATTAAAGAGAAAACTTTACCGTATTGATACAATATTTTTTCACTGATGCCACTACGAAAGGGGATACGAGGCGTGGTGTTCGTTACGTGGAGTAAAAAGAATTGCTCTGGAAATTCAAGTATCACTTATTATTTCTATATATCGTTCTATATTTTACTCTCGCTTTTTACCCTTTGCTTTCATTTTGATTTTGCCACGACTGTGCGCGCTGTAAACAACAATTATTTATCGCTATAACTAACCATTGAACACTGCCAAATGTAATTTCATGTATACGATTTTTCATTCTCGACAGCCACCGGCATAGGTATACCAATGCTATACTTTTAATCCCGAGTTGTATCCAAACTTAAAAAGTCATGTTTGACGAATAAATGAACGTGAGGCAATTTTATTAAGCCGTCTTTACGTAACTTTCTTGAAAGGATTGAAGAAAAATGGTATCCTTAGACGGCGAGTCAAGGGAATTAGATTTCTGATGGTAAGCTAGAATGGTATTGATGGAATGGTTTCAGCATTAGCGATGTAAAAGAATATTCTGAAAATTATTTGCGAGTGGCAACATTCGATGGCTCTTGAAGGAGGAGTAACGAACGAGAATGGAAGGTGATCGGGTGGGGGGTGAGTGGGAGCTAGTAGGGGAGAGTAGAACGAATGGATGGACGACCTCGGCCGAAAAGTCAAATAAGCAAAAAATGAAAGCCAGGCTCGATCGATATTGCAATATATATAGATATATATATTTATATAGATATATACTATACAGTATGTATCGATAGCTAGGGGTGACGAGAGTCCCATCGGTGGGGGAAGAAAGTCCAGCACCGCGCTGAGCTTCTTTTCGTACGAATGAAATAACTGGCCAATTAGCGACCTTATTGAAAATTTGTCAAGTTCCACAAGAATCGTCTGGCCATTTGAAATGAAAGTTGGAGAATGAAGAAATTATTTCCCATTGCATCCCCCTCCCCCTCCTCCTTCCCCCAGTCCTCCAACTTTTCTAGCGGTCGAATTATCCTCCTGATCAAACCAATCGCTGCCTTTCACCCGATTCATCCTGCTGTACGAACTTCCATTCTTCGGGATAACTCATCTAGCAATTACAACTCAATTAAAATATAAGAAATTTATACATTTCACATGATGCATTTTAAAATTCCTCACTATACGAAACCTAGCGATCTGCTTTTCTCAGTTCTAGAAATTTTATATGTTATGGGAAAAACTAACGTGATTGTACTCACGGAAGCTGCTTCCAACTTAAAATATCTTTAAATCAAATCGAACCATCGTTATTACGTTTTAGCCGTTAACGGAAATAGGTTCCATGATAAATTGATTAAAATGAAAAATCTGTAATTTGATGGACAGAGTTCGCATTCCAAAAATTCTCATTCAATTCATGAGAGTCGAAATGCGAGTGTCAGTCAAATTCCTTTATTAATGTGTGCGGTGGAAATGATGAAATTTTCTTTTCCGCAGGAAATGGGGTGTGCCCTCTCTTGCTTCCCCTGCCCTGCGAGCGTCTATAAAATAGAAATAGCTCGGTGCATCGGTCTAACCTTAATTTTTTAAATGCGTGAACGCGGTTCAAAGTTTCTCGAATGAATTTCCAGGCTATTGAGAACAGGGCTCGCAATGCAATTATTATTTGCGAGCACGCAGGGAAGTTCCAATCGAAGCCGCAAGTCAGTTCCAAATGCGTCGAGTGCAACATAACGAGGCAAGTCCGGCGCAATCGATTTCACTCCCCCCCCCCCCTCCCCCTCCCCTCACCCTCTGCGCTAACTTCCCTCGAAATCCCACAAGGAGCTACGCGCGACCAACTTATCCTCCCTCCTTGTCTCTCTCCACTCCACGAGAATGGACTCGAAAAGCCCGATCAACTCCACCAATTCTTTTTTTTTTTTGCGTAAGATATTCCATTTACAGAAATCCATGAATAAACGAGAAGCGAGCGTCAGAAATATAGCAGAGACTCCCTGTACGATACTATATAGAACTCGGCCCAATTCCTCGAAGCCCAGTGAATTGACAAGAAAGTTAAAAACGCGACAGCGATATCGTTCCGGCTGAGAAAAATAATGAAATGTTGGCGACCGTGCGATAATCGAGGAAGGGTGAAAATAGGGTAACAAGAGGAAAGTACGCTAGGAGTTCCCGGGACCAATTTCACATCCCGAGGAAGCTTCACCTGAGGCTTCCATCCAGCCAGCCAGCCCCAGTCTGGTTCAGTTCGACGTGGTTCGGTTCAGTTCCTAGCTAGTAAGCGGCAGATTAAAGAGAAATGGCTACACGTTCATATTGATTTTTGTCCTCAGTTCGCGAGTGGATGTGGAGGAGGAGGAAGAGGAGGAGGGGGAGGGTGCTCGTCGAGAGAGAGAAAGAGAGTTCAAGAGAAGGAGGGAGTACGAAGGGAGAGAGAGAGAGAGAGAGATGGAGAAAGGGATAGACAGAAATCGAGAAAGACGGAGACAGAGAGGTCAATTGAGTGAAAGAGAGAGAAAGAGATTCTTCTATCTCTGTTTCTTCTGATTGGTCCTCGCCATCTCCTACCTCTTTCTCCCCTTTCTGCTCTAGTCCTTTTCCTTTCTCCGTCTGGCTTTCCTCCAACCAACCCCTTCCCATCCCCTAACCGTCCTCCGCTATTCCTCTCGTTCTATCAAGTCCTGCACCCCCTACCACCCCCTCCCCCTCTCCGCTCCCGTTCCAAGCCCTCTTTTTCTTTCCTGACGCGCATTCACTGCGAACTCACTCCCTGAGCCGCGGCTGGGGGTAGAAGCGCGCCTGAAAAGCCGTCAAAAAACTATACACTCACCACCACTGATGGAGTAAAGTCAGTGATTGGACAACGCGAGGCGAGGCAAACTATCCTCTCCTGTAGCCAAATAATTTACACTCGTTTTAATTATTTTCAAACTTTTCTCGATACCATAATTTACTGTATGTGAAATTAATTTTACTTTCTTCATCATAGATTCTAACAAATATTTACTGGATGGAGAAGGAGAGGGTGGGGGTGTACAAAATGAAGCCCCTCGAAAGTGGGAGCTTGGCGAGAGACGCTGTTGCAATCGGGGGAGTCAGTAAGCGCGAAAACGTGGATTCGCGCGCTCCCTCCGAGCACGTGGCACGTTTCGTTCGGAAGGATTCAAGGATTCTGCGGGTTACGTCGCGTCGACCGTTCATCCAGGGTCGCTGACCTACGACAGCCACCTACTGGAATACTCGCGCGCAATCCTAACAAGCATTCCCCTCCCTCCCACCTCTCTCTCTCTCTCTCTCTCTCTCTCTTGTCATCCATTAATTCAGACATCATTGTGTAACTGACTGTAACTCCAATCCTCATCCCTACTCTTTTACCCCTCCTGCTTAATTAATCATTAGTCCTTACAGTGTGCAAATTTAATATCATAGTAACAATTAGGTGTACACAGTAGCATGCGATAAGATGACTAGAAAATCTACCATTTGTTGTTCTCCAGGGAGCCTTAAACCACAACAACCTTCATCCCTAATTTCAGCCCCTGCATATAATTGCTACTGCTGCAATAATTTCTGTCCAATCGACACATTCATCCACCTCAAATGCCAGTTACACGATTTATATTTGATTTACTTTTTGCTTGATTTACTTCATGGAATCACCGTCATATAATTTTATTGGACATTTCATGTTCACCAAAAGACCGAGCCACTAATGTTAACAATTTATGTATAATTGCTTTGTCCAGTTTCATTGGGACATTTGATAGATAACAGTTTTCAAATTGCTACATAGTGCTTTTTAGACGTTAACTTTGAGTTACCTTATGCATACTGTTTTTCAAATGAAACAAGCACTGGAAATCCATAAACAAAGAACGTTATTAGTGTATTTTACCTATATTTTAGTGTAACAAGTGGTTAAAGAAATATCTTGATACAAAGGAAAGATACTGTCGATAGTTGATTGGGCTGCTTTTGAAAGGTTCTATTGATCTGGAAGTCAAAGAAATGTTGAATTTGTGAAGAAGGTGTCGCGCATTCGTTACGATTACAGTAAAAGTGGAATTGGTGTAAATAAGCGGTAAAGTTGGATAACGCATGGGTTGCTAGGGGGTTTCGAGAGGGGGCACATGTGTGCATAATGATCTTGCTTGTAGCTATGTTATGTAGGTGTAGCCGAAAGGTTACCTTTAATTAGCATAACTACTGCGTACCAACGTTGGCCGGAACGTAGCGCCTGGTATGGTGGTAATATGCACCCCAACTAGTCCTTGAGTTATTGCCTGATCAATAATCTATATGTAGTACACCAACAGTACCGTAGGGCGGGCTGGTGTCCACCTAGCCTGCGCAGGCATCGGCTAGTAAGCTCGCTTGCTAAATATTGCAGCTGGGTATCGCTCTACCAAATAAGCTTCTGTTTTCCCACAAATTCTAACACTTTTTTTTCAAAATCTACCATCCCTACTCCCTCTTCATCCTATCACGATCCACTCAAAATTCTTTATTTACTTACTTCTTTTTATTTATATACTCTCTCTCTCTCTCTCTCTCTCTCTCACCGCATTATCATATTTCAAGAATATCTTCGATATAACGAAAACAATTGACGCTGAGAAAAGCTTTTACCATCTCAGTCTTTCTATGCTTATCAACTTAGTCTTAAAGTCGTTACGATGCGATTCTCAATACCATTCGTTTATAGAGTGCTATTAGTCGAATCTTACAAATTATCCTCACTCATTTCTCGCATCTATTCGTAAAGGTAGAATCGGATCGAAGGAAAGTTCGGTAATAAAATGGCTCGGTACTTTCTGTAAATAATCTATGATTCAGGGGTAAAGTATCGTTTACGATACATACATACTTATTACGCGATTCGCTTTAATAAATATCTCAAAAGCGTTCGGAGAAGTTATTTGTGCAAAGATTGCTCGTTTCAGGGAAGAAATAAATTGTAATATTGGCTAAATGAATTTAGCGAGATATGTTCTTCTCTTTGGATGCAAAATTTGCAATGAGACCCTGGAGAGTAAGGGAGTAGTGTTGCTATACTGAAACTATACTCGTTTTGCTATCGATTTCTACTTACTAGCTCCTTGGGCCAGTATATATATCAGCGACACCAGATCCCTCTTACCATCAAGAAGGACTGTAGAAATTTTTCTTCACGCACTGCAAATAAACCTCTGCGACATTCTCTCGAGGAAAAATAATATTTCTTTAAAATTCCCCTGAAAAACTACGGATTAATCGTCCTGTATTATAAATTACAAACAATTAAGCTCCATCCAGCAACTAAATTAAAAATCCATTGCAATGAGCAAGCCAAGATCAAATATTAGAATAAGCGAGAAAGACCTGAATGTTTTTATGAAAAGAATTTTTTAAACTTTCCACGTGTACAATATTCACGTAAGATTGTTCAAGAATAGGTCGCGTCGGTTTCAAATGGAGGATATTATAATCGTAACGGGCTTATACCACTGGAATTACGTTAAATGCATCGAGCATCGAACGAAAATTGTTCCATGACCGATTCATTGGGGGGATGAAATTTGTCTCCCGAACACGAGGGAAGTTCGGCATAACGATCCACTCTGAGAAAATGCTACGACAAAAGGAGAAAGGCTCTTGATGCTCTTCGGACATCTTCCCCTCTCTCACACCACACTCTATCCTTTCTATTCCACCTTTCTTCGGTGAGAATCCTCTTAGTGTTCTAGTGGCTTGCCATAGCTGCTCGAGGAATATGCTTTCGGTTTATAAAATCGCGCCTATACACCACCCTCTCCTTCCCACCTGTATAGCTCTATACATCACTGCACCTCCTCCACCACCCAACCCCTTCAACTCCTTCCCAGTCCCCTTTCTTCGTCTTATCACAAGGCACTGCCTTATCGATTGGTCGAGCCAGCTTTGCTTTGCAAAGTGGAAAGCGTTCTGGTAGATAGTCTTCGTCCCTAAATATTTCCCAACAAGTCGTGAAATCTTCGGCAGCAACCTTATTGCTACGATCCGATTTCATTTTGGTCTCGCGCAAAATCCTACCTGGAATGCTTAAAGCAGCTAAGGACACCGGTACCCTACTTGTTTCTCGTTTTTCCAGATTTTCTAGTTGTTCGAGGAGAGCGAAAAGAAGGAGTATCTGGGTTATGAAAAGAAACATCGTGTGTCACTTGGTCACGAAGCGGCAGCAGGGTCATGAATCATCAAAGATACCCACGCGCGCTTATTGTTCTCACGCGATGCACATTTTCCTATCGATGAAATCTGACCCGGCAACCCGCAAAAGGGCCACGCGTGTGCAAACTGATCACGAATTCGCTGCTGTCGTCCAGGGGGCTACGTGTCCACACAGCCGTTGCCTTTCATCTCACTCCCCCCCCCCTCTCCCCCCTCTCCCCTCTCTCTCTCTCTGTATCTCTCTGTGTCTCTATACTCCCGTACTCCCTGATTGCCATTCGGCCAGCCGCGATTAATTTACTGCGTAAACGCGCGTGAAACGGCTCGATCCGTTAATTTGTACCAATTAATCCTCCACGCCACGTGATCTTGATTCAAGGGAAGCTGCGGCAGCCCTGAAATCATCGCCATTGTCAGTGCCATTCATTCCTCGAACAGATGTAATGGACGATGAAGAAAAATCTGCCAAACTAATCGATTATTATCGAACAAGCTGGAGACGCAGTATAGCATCGAGAGACTCTCGAAGAGTTCTTGGTAGAAGTTTGGCGAAATGTCTAGTTGGATGTTTTGCAGGCTGGTCACGAAAGCCGTTCTCGGGAGGCTAACATAAGGGCGCTTTGGCCTTTCAGTTGGACAACAGCAGCGCAGTATCCTAACTATATACTAGCGATAAAGCCGCGTTGAAGATTCAACGAGCAAGTTGGTTGGATGAGTGACCTTTCGACCTTTTGACAACGCCAGCGTCCAACACCGGACTTACCTGTATCGAAGAGTTTCTTGCACGGTATAACCAATTAGGGGAATTAGCCGATGATGAATCGTCGAGGAAAAAAAGGGGGAGGGGATGCTAAAGAGTAGCATGTGGCGGGAGATTGGTCGAATTTTGGTAAGAAGGAAGGAGAGGCATATATATATATATATATATACACACACCTAGTGTCCGTGGCTCGGAGCGAAGGAAGCGTGGCCAATGCCGGTGGCGGGGAGCAGCTGAGCCATTATTGGAAACTCGTTACATGCACGGGGTCCGTCGCGCTTTCGCGTCGTTACAAAGGCTCGCGCACGCTCTCTCTCTCTCTCTCTCTCTCTCCTTCGAAAGCAGGAAGCCCTGGCAGTAGACGAGAGAGCCAACTCGTTGCACTCTGGCCATTGCCTGGTTCCTCCTGCTGGCTGCCCGTTATAATATGCTACCGCCTGACGCACCTATCCTCTCCCGCCAACTGCTCTTTTTACCTAACCCAACCTATCCAAACGAAACCTAACCCACAATCCCTTCGAAATAGCTGTTAATATTTTCCCTACCAATGCCTCTTCTTCAAAACTTGCTACAGCAAGAGAAGCACTCTTTCGTTACTCGATCACGCGCAGATTCGTTTTATGTACATATATATACACAATCGTAACGTCAACGAGCTCGTCTTATTCTGTCTCATCATTTACCCGAGCGAATCTGCTAGCTTATTTCTTGCCTTCTTCATTTCGTATATTGGCTCTTTTTGTATACGAATATACGAGCGACTATAAAAATGCACTCGCTCATTTCCTTTCGGAATAACCCAGAGCTAATCCCTTATATAGTTAAGTATTTTCGCTCGAGGAGTACTTGTGTAAAATCGCACAAAATTAACGATATTCGATCGAGCACAATGTAAAACTTGCCTTTTCTCAGTACAAACTGTCGCATTTCAATACGAGGTGTATATATATATATATGTATACGTAAGCAATCAATTGGCCTTATTATCGATGCTGCTGCGTAATAAAAATATCAAGAGCCATGAGCGATTTTTATCTCGCACAACCAAATTACATCCTGTAATTCAGCGTCATTCCTCGTGTATTATAAAAGAAGAGCTCTTCCTCCGTTATCCGGAGCGTATAGCCGATCGGAAATCGAAAGGAAAGTTTAACGCCTGTCGATCACCATTGTTTAGAATTATCGTGATTAGGAAATAGCAAAACAATTAAATCCCACTCGGCGGTTATTAGTTTTTCATTAATTTTTTCCTGGAGTCGCACCGACGCTGCGACGGGAAAGATCGTTAATCGAATCCAATTTTTCAACGGAATTAGACCCTTCCCTAATCGTCTAAGTGATTCCATCTCCCATATTCTCGATTTAACAGGATTCGACATCTAATCGCGGTGATTGAATTCTATCGAATCTTCTTAGCGGCTTTTACGATCAATTATACACGAATAACAGCGTCGGATCACGTATCAATGCCGGATAAAAAATTGTGTTGCTTCAAAACCGATATCATATATCAGGCTGCTAAGCGATTAACCGATTTCTACCGCTATATATATTAATAGAAAATTTCTGCCAATCGAAAATTTGTTAAAGTTTTGCCGATCAAATAAATCTTCGTGGATATGTCGATAAAAAAAATTAAAGAGAGGCTAATTTTTCCGCATTCGATTAATGTTTACCGATGATGGTCTTGATTCCTCATTGATAAAATTCTGTATCTATACATGTATATATATATATATATACATAGCTCAGGAGAAGCTATTGAAAACAGCTATGTTGGAAGATTGATAGGAGGAACTTCCGCCGCATTTATTTAGTGGGGCGACAAAGTCGAAGAGAAATTGTCGGATATCTTCGCAGGACGTTTGCCGGAGCATTATATACACACACACACAAACGCGTAGACACACGAACGCGAGCGTCTAACGTCCCGAAAAGCGTCCAAGTCTAGAAACGACGCTACTATCTCGCCAGTAGCTCCTACTGGTTCCTACGTATATAAACACGTGAAGAAGGACAGCGAAAGAGAGAGAAAAGCCTTGTAAACGACGAAACCCCGGCGACAATGCAGCAGATAAAATAAAATAATATCCACCCTCGTTCAGATTCCGCCGTTTTCCTCTCGCGATGCATTTTCCAGGAGCGTCGTCGTTGACATAATCGCGTTAACCCCTCTTCTCCTTATAATCGAGAATATATACTTCGAACCGCAAAATATTTTCTCAAATTTACTGTAACTCGAAGCTCTCGTCTCTGTAGCCAAGAGAGGTGTGTAATTTCGTTGGAAGACCATGCAGCGCAAATAGAAATCTAGTATATACCAACGAGAAGAAGGATACCCATCGGGATATCGGTAGGGGCTATTTTACTTCCGTAGAACCGATGGGACAAGAAATCTTGAATGCTATACTACTTCACATCTGGGAAACATGGAGACGCTCTAAAGGCATTAACGACTTTCCAGAAACATTTTAAAACACACCGCCCCTGACAAGAGCCTCACACCACCTTTGTCAACCTTTTCTCTTGGAACTATAGCCTCTACAAAAGGGAGCTACACTTCGTTATCGAAAAATTGATCTTATTAGGCACCAGTCCGATTCCTTCGGCCGAAACTTTTGCAGAAACTTCTTGTCGGTTCCCACGTACCATCATCGTTATACACCCTTTGCAAAATTAGAAAATGCCCCTGGTCTCTTATATATCAACCCTAGGCCTTTGAGAGACTTTAGTAAAATTTATAGTTTTTATTTTTCCTTACGTTTTGTACCCGTTGAAATCTATATTTTTTTTTTCTTCTTGTCAGGAGATTTTCGAACATTTTTATTGGCCAACAAGTACACGATTGTATCATTAAAAAATATAATAATAAGGTGCGATTAATCGGCGAGAAGTTAGAAATTAAGTATCGGTTAATGAATGTAACAGTGGCGGCAGCTTGGGACGGAAGCCATTCAATTATGTAAGCAATCAAAACGAATATTAGGTCGCACGACGACTCTATTATAGCTGTCGATATATCTTTACAGAAAATTAAATTGCGTGAATGCATAACGAGCTACATTATTCGTGTATATAGCAACGCGCGAGTCCTGATTGCCGATTTATCCAACGAAGAGGAGTGAGATTGGTGTGATAACAGCCCTCTTAAAGCGTTAAATCTAATCGTGTATGTATATATATATATATATATATACACACACAGGTCTAATGAGAGATTCTAAAATGTAAGCGTTCCCGCATCAGGAATTAAATTAATACATCCAAGTGCAAGAGCAATAGTTCCGGGGTATGACTAGGCGAAAAAAATCCACGAGTCAGTTGAGTTTTGGTATAAAGGGAGAAAAAAATATATGCAGTTGGCCTCTTAATTTGCCGAGTTTCCAAGGAAGTTTCGGGGTACAAAGAGGTAGCTGATCGAGGAACGTCCATGAAGGGATGAAAAAGGAAGGTAGTAAAATGGATGGAGGGGGAGAGAGAACGATCGGAAGGAAGATGGTCGAGGATAGTCAAGCGCGAAGGACTAACCTATAATACAAGTCGAATCCAGCGGAACAAGTATCGAACCGGTATCAGGAGGTAATCTCGCTGCTTCGGCTACTCATTGAAATCCTATGCTAAATTTCAATCTGACGTGTACAAAAGTCGAATCCTTTCCCTCCCCACAGCCCCCTCCGTTAGCTATCGCGACACGGCAACTCTTCAGGGTTTTCCAGTCCTCGAGTCTCCTTCCCATCTCTCCTGCAGCTTTCGTCATTTTACTGCCATCCCCTCCCTCAGCCGACTGCTACAAATAGGGTCCCTTTCGATAGGTATACATACGCGCGCGCGTGTGCATTCACCTTCTCATTTCCCTTACCGATACTCCACCAATGGATACTCTGCCTTGTATACACTAGACTTCCCCATAGCCCTGCCTAATTAAACTTGGGGCTACGTCAGCTTACCCGCTATATGCGCGCGAGCGCGAGCACGCTTTGGATTTTCATCCAGTATTTTCTTGCCCGTTCACGAACGAACCTACAAGCGGAATCGAAGTTTGCAAAACCCTCGTCTCCCTCTCCTTACCAAACACGACAAATTTATTCCTCACTGCGGAATATATACCTTTCTATGATACATTATACATTGCATTTCTATTAACTGCCTAACATATATCTGTATCCTATACGGTGCTGGTATATACTATAATAGAAAATAGTACGGCATAAATTTCTGATATTACGATTTCCGTTCGACCGAGATTCGATAAATTTGTCCGAGGCGTGACTCCGATAAGTTTGGTGCCCCTTTTTAAGTGCTCGATAGTTTTATCCCCCTAGAAATTACAGACGACAGAAAGCACTTTGCTCGCTTCGCTCTTATTGTTACGAGGAATGTTTGTGTCTTAATTTGGCAGATTTTGTCAGTTGAATGTTGTCACGACGAGGGCGGCGTCGTCTGCCGTAACGCTGCAAAACTCATCGCGCAAACCGGCAAAGAACGATTAAAAAGTGCTCGAATGTACGACTTATCATCGTTGTATTGGCGAGAAAGAATGGGCCGGAAGGCCGATCTATTCTCCAACAGTTGGGTTTATGAGTAATTCTCGATAGAGATTGCGATAATTCGCAGTGCCATTCGATAAGCCTAGTATTATTTAGGGGAGTTCGATAACGGATAAATCAATGAATCCGAGAATCGACTAATTAATGTAATTATGCTACATAACGTGAATTACTCGCTGCTTATTTAATCACGCGCCACGTTTCAGGCTGTTCGATGATCAAATGCTAAATTTGACGAGTAACAGATTCGTTTGGTTTCTTCGTATATATAATGATCGATAAAAAAGGCCTTTATATATTTTTGCAATAAGTTTCGCTCTCCTCGAAAGCGAAGAATTTATTGGGAGTAAGCGATTGGCCAAAGAGATTACGAAGCTATGCCAGGCGTGCCAAAGGCTCAAACTCCAACTGATCACCCGTGGGTTTCTATTAAGCTATCAGCAGTTGGACGAATATTGTTATGCCGGGTGTATTATTCTGCGCCGCGCGACAGAAAGGCTTTCATGAACTGTACGTTAGATTCGGAGAACTCGCGTGTAACGTAATATTAACATTGCGGATAAAATTAAAGCCGTAGGTAGATTTGAATAATGCATAATGATGAATTTCATATTACCATAGGAGTTGTGAAACTGTTGATGGCGAGAGTCGATCCCTGTTCCTGGGTGGTGGATATCCAGCATGGCTTCCGGTTCACCGCCGCTCTCAGAGCAGTTGCTCAGTGCTAAAACCAAACCGATAGACACACACCTTGCGTTTTCACTTCACAGTAGTTTTGTTTTGTGTTTATTTTTAGATTTTTTCTTATATCGTCCATCCAAACCCCTGCCTCTTTATAATTTCTTTCTCTTATTTTATAATTATCCTATTGCTTTTTTTCTCGATCTCTTTTGTTTTCAAATTCCTCTATTGTCTCTTCGATATCCTTTCTCCGTTCAACAATAAAAAAGACAAGACTTGCAAATTCTTTCATACATGTAGTCTACATCAGCTCAATGTAATTTTACGCTTACGTGACACGAGAAAGGTTTAACAAAGAGCACAAATTTTCGATGCGTCTAAAAATTATATTATCATTATCATTATTATTATTGTTATTGTTATTTTAGTTAGCCATGAATTTTAACGAAATTTTACGATGATCATAACAATACTTGCTCGTTCTATTTCGTTAAGATTGAACTAGTGCGAAGGACTAATAAATACGCGTGTGAACGTATATGCATAAATGAAATAAAATAATCGAGAAGGCTAATGCATGGAAGAGCTCACCTGAAGAAAGAAATCATAAAAAATAACAGAGGGCGTTGCGCATTAAGCTTAAGGTACACGCAACTTATCGTATAAAACTAACTAAAATTCAACTAAATCCAACAGTGACTTTGCCCTCGGTCTTATTCTTATATCAATCAAGAGAGGAATAAGAGCGAGTTGATCAAAGACACTGCTGAGTTTTAACTTATATAAGCGAGCAAGAAAAATTATGTAAAATGATGGATCCTCAGAGGGATTTTTGGTATTTGAGGGGACAGGGTGGGGGGGGGGGGGGGGGAGGGTGATATAACGGAGCGGGGAGACCGCCTCGAAGAAAAAAAATGAAATAAAGATAACCCAACATAATCCAGCGTTCAATCCAAGCGAAATATTAAATCATTTCAAGCTCTTTCCATTCTCGAGTGAATTTGGAAGCTCTGATTTCAAAGACAGACGGAGAGATTTCAACAGGTGAGTTTGTCTATCCGTTTGGTTGTCCGTTGGTTGTTCACCATTTTTTTTTTTTTTTGTACTTTGCTTGTGCATTCGCTCTTCTTTCGTTTCGTTGATTTTGACTCAAGACGAGCCGAGAATACTTTCAATTTTGTCCGGCAGTTTCCAATCAATCTGTCGGAATTTATCGTTCCGAGTAAGAGCAGCGAAAAGACGGGTTTACTTCGGATTCTCGAATTGAGATGGACGTCACTTTTGGGAGCCGCTCTTCTTGAGATCTTCAATGTAGAGATATAGCGCCTTTTTATCTTCCAAGATGAATAGCCATCGATGAGCAGCAAAGTCTCGCCAGGTGGAGGAAAATGAAGAAAGAAGCGAGGGAATCGCAAGATCGCTCCAACGAACGAAGAAAATTGTTCATTGCTTTTTTCATTTCTCAACAAAACAAAAACGAATTAAACAATTAATTCAACGCGACTGCGGAGAACAAAAAAAAACTGACTTTTTCGTATATTGCTAGCGAAGAAAGTAGAAAAAAAATGCATCCACAGCAATTAATAACCCTTTGCATCGATAATCCATCAATGGTTAAAACCTTGAAGAGAAAAAAATACAAGTACAGTCATTTGTTTAAGGTGCGCGAGAACTTCGATCTTATTGACATGATCTAAAAAGCGAAAAAAATATTATTCCAGGGATTTCTCAGTTGTTTCGAAAGTTTCAATATCCATAAAGCTTGCAGTCGGAGTTGGTAGAGAGTGTGAGAGAGAAAGAGAGGGGGGGGGGGAGATGGGGAGAGGGGGAGAAAGAGAGAGAGAGAGAGAGAAAAGGGGGTGAAATCATTCTCGTTCAAGTATCGCGAAAGAACCCCGGGATTTATTTTTATTTAGCGATCCGCACTCTATCTTTCAGGTGTCAAACGTGCAAGTTCGCTGGGTCGTTACGTTGTTTATCTCTCTTTTTTTATTTCATAGGAATAGTCCCTTTTCAGTCGTACCAGGCAGTGCGCACACGAGACACGTAACAGTCGCGAATTGACGTGTATGCTTTGAAACAGTAAGCCAGCTCCCAACAACTCCGTTCCCGAAGAAAAAGAGAGATAGAATTATGCGTCACGGCTCGTGTGCTAGTGTACCTTGGCCCCGTGTGTGCATCTGTGTGTGTGTGTGTGTGTGTTTGTGTGCAATGGAAACAACAGGACGGAAAGGAGAGTGAGCGAGAATAGGAGATTTCTGTGGCAGAGTATGAGTGTCTCTCATTTAACGTCCGTGAATCGTCCACTCGCACAATCTCACTTACGATACAAAAATTCATCCTGAAACCTTATACCAAGAATACTCGTTCCTTTTCCCGCCACGAAAATATTGCAGCTGAACTTTTGAATCCTTACATGATAAAAGCACCGCAAGAAACACGAGCCACTGCGTTTCTTCGAATACCGTACGAAGAAAATAAATTCACAGGTTTATCTATAATAACCATCGAACAGTTTTATAATATTCTGACAATATTTTTCTATGAATATTCTGATGATAAAGGAACAGAAAATCTCCCCGTATTCGTTATTATTTTTCGAATAAAAATGCATTGGCGACAAAGCATATTTTACATTGCAACAGTGAACAGGTATGAGAAACGATGATGCGCGCAAGAGCAAGCCTTATCACAAAACATACCAGTGTCACCTTTCTCTTATCAGAGATCGGCCTGAAACAGAATTCGAGCCATATGCCAGGTGACTCGACCTACGCAGCTTAAGAAAAACTTTCTTCCTATCGAGAATTGAATGAAAGTCTTTCCAAGACATTCTTGACCCATAGCTGGATCGTTTCTAGGAGAGTCAACGTGTAATTCGGAGAGATAGGATGCGTATCGATTAAGAGAGACGGATCGAAATTTGGAAACAGCTGTGGGGAAAATTTCGCAGTACTGCTGCGTGATAAATCGATTATCACGCGGGACTGTAAAGAGCATCGTTTCCAGTAAATTGCCTCGTATGTTATGATCCCTGTGTGTCCACGTGCAACAGCTGTACCGTAAAAGGTGCTCGAGTTGATTCGGCATCTGCCCGTCCCGTCACCCCCCTCTTCCACAGGCACCAGTCGAGCTAACGCCAAAGACAAACATTGAAAGAAAACTGGCATTCTCCCCTAACCGTATAAGTAAACGTATAACAGCTAAGACATTCAATTTGCTTTGGAGGAGGTCGAGAGGAACCACGCGAAGAAAATGCAGAATTCATCGAAAATGATTCGCGTCCCCTCGTAGAGAATCTGTAGGAACGTGATTTTGTGTGATTGAAAATAACGAGGAGTGGAAATGAGGTTAATGTGTGAGAAGGGCGGAGGGAGGATAGGGGTTGGGGGATTTTCTTTGAGTGACGATAAAGGTTGATGATAGACGAAGGTGGACGACGAGCGAAGGTACGTATAGTTAAAGGTAGAAGCTTGTAAAGGTGGGGGAGGGGAGGGGGGGGGTGCTGGGTAGAGAAGCCGGGCTGTAGAATGCAGATGCTCGCTTTGAAAGCTAACGAAGAAGGGGACGAGGATGGGGGATCGTAGGGTAGAGCGAGGAGGAGGGGGGAGGGGGGGGAGGAGGAAGAAGACAGGATATCCCGTGGAAGCGAGCACCTATGCGGGATAGAACCAAGTGGTTTGCGGCTATGCATACGTGTGTTTGTGTCTGTGACCACGGCTGTGTGCCTCTCGCACATATAAGGTCTCTCTCCCTCGTGTGCTGCCACGGTGTGGCTACCAGTAGCTACCACTGCTCGTTGTCCGCTGTCGTGGTTTGGCGCGTGCTCGAACAACGCTTTCTATCACAAAAAAACTTTCCCTCTTCATTTTTATGGAAACCAGACTCCCGTGCTTTTAGAATTAGAATTTTTTCAACGCTCTCAGTACTTTTTGCAGCAACCCCATTCCATTGGACTGATGGAATTAATTCTTACTGAAACTGCTATGAAAAGTTTTCAAGTATTTCAAATCACCTTCGGCGGAACACATGATGTGGGTACCACGGAGACGTCTGACGTCATTCGTATATAACTCTCTAGCTACCTATACACCTCTGACGGCGCAAACTCGCTAACAAAGGTTAGCCTCGCTTCACAATATTCCCATAAGAACGATGGAAAACGCGTGTGAACGCGACATAGTACCTGGAAACCCTGGACAATAGCAGCTTCGAATAACTATTTTGCATAGCAATCACCAATTAATTATAGTATATCTCGTCAAACATTTCACATATTTGCAACTGATCTGACATTGTTCCTCCTATCGAATCATTTCTTTCATATCAAGAGAATTCTTCCTAACGCAGAAAGTCTCAATTATTTCAATTGACAAGAGACTGCTGAAACGACTTCCATTGTGCCTCATCTTACAAATGGCGAAAACTATTATTGGATTTAATATTCTGGCATGTTTGAAACTTAGCAGAGCCAACTTAGCATCGATTTCTTTATAACAATGCGTGTTCGCATATATATACTCATTATTGCGACGATAGAAAGTTTCGAAGCGAGGGTTCGTCAGTTTTGTTTAGAAGGAAAAGAACGGGCAGGTTTGAAGTGCTGACAAATATTCGTATTAGACGAGAGACGCATGTCTCTAGCGATAACTGTTTTCTATAAGATAATAGAGCAGTACAAGAAATATTAGAATATCAAGGAGAGTCATTTGTGAATAACGATATGGGAGAAAAATTTTTGGATGCGTTTTAACGAGAGGATACCGTGGAGGAACCAAGCGAAACAATAGTGGATTCTAATCTGAAGGGTGCTGGATCGAACCCCTCTTCCCAGTGCATTGTCTCCACACCTTTACATCCTTTACCCGGCTATATATATATATATAGTTTTTCTTTCGTCCCCAAGACTGACAGGCTTTTCACGACCCTTGTAAAGTTTTGTTGCACGAGAGTCTCCACGCCGCTACTTTGCATATACCGTACATGCATATGTCCTTCGCAAAATCGAAGAGCAACTCGATGACTGATAAAAATATTATCAAAGGTATATAGTACGTTAAATCAACAAACACCCGACGAAACCGTGCAAACCAAACGGGGATAACACAAGTGGGGATATTATTCTCGAGAAAGAGAGAGAGTGTCGTGTGGTTACCATAGGGAAACGTGTTCGATGAGTATTTTGGTGAAAGCGAGCGATGTAAAAAAGGAGGAGAGAGAGGTGTAAGAGAAGTTTGGTAAGGGGAGTCACGTGTGCTGGAAAGTTTATCGGTAAGAAATGGTGTAGGTCCGGGGTCGTTATGGGATCGTGTCACCTGGCCGAAAAGCTTGCGGCTGGTGGAAAAGTGAAAAAATCCATAAGGCTTTGGAAGAAGAAGCGGGATGACGTCACGCGAGGTTCGTACCGTGTCGGTCGCATGCAGTGCAGCTTCGCTGGGGTCGTAGGGGACGCGGAGGCGAAGAAGGAGATGGATGAAAGTGGTAGTAGTGGTGGTGGTGGTGGTGGTGAGGTGGGGCGGGTAGGACGGGGTTGGTAGGGTGGATTACTGTGTGGCGGCGTGGCGATATGGCGGCCCCACGCGAGGTCGCGCCTGCGCAGAAACGCGCGCACCGCGTGACCGCGATCAATAAGCTACTCGTTGTTGTGTTGGCCCAAAGGATGTTGAATTCGAAAAGTGTTATTCCGCGCGTCTATCTCTGAATGATATGGAAGGGAACGCCTCTCCACGTGGGTGCCACGTGTGCGCTTCCGACCTCCTCCTCCCCCTCCCCCTCTCCCCCTTACTTCACCCCCCCGTTAAAACCCCTCGCAATGCCCACCACGCGAATTTCATAGCGCCCAAAATACTTACTCCGTCTACTATACCCCATGACCAAGCAACTCAACATTTTATTCCCGAACGAACGACGTTCTACCTCATCGTCCACCTCTCTAATATATATATATATATATATATATATATACTGCTAACCACCCATGCCCTTATTTTAGCTCTGGAAGCACGACCATCCAAACTCTTTGCCCAGCAGTTCTGTCGCAGTTTTTCCCTCAAGGAGAAAACTGCAAAATAAATCAGACGTGGGAAGAAGCGAAGCAAACTTCGCGCAGATGACGGATTTAAATGGAAAGATGCGTTGGATTATCCTTGGACCTAAATGATTAATGAAAGATAGAAAGTATAGATAGATGGGTGGCGAATCAGCAGAGGAAGGTGATTGGAAAATCCGAGAGGCAAATAGAATTATCGTGGGCGTAGACTGTAAATCGGGCAGTCGGAAGACGCTATCTGGTAGCGAGTTCCGTTTGGCGCGCGCGCGAACCCGCAGGAGTTCGCGTGGCAACAACGACTGGCACAATTGTCGAAGAATTAGAGGAAGAAAAAGAGAAGTTGAAGAGATGACGAAGAAGAAGAAGAAGAGTAGAGAAAAAAGAACGAAAGTGGGACGAGAATAACGTACAGAGGTATAATATATCGGGGGTGTGAGCGACTAACCTGCCAGCCTGAGCGCGGACATTCTCTGGAATTCCGGCTCCTGTAGCCACTTCCACATCCTGCGAAAGGTCTCGCGACCGCTCTTGAGTTTGGACCAGGGCTTGGGGTTGCGCAGCAGGTCGCTGAGGGTCCCTTGGCTCCGGCAGAGCACCCTCTGGGCAAAGATGGCCTGGGGGATGCTGTACCTCTTAAGCTCGGCGCTGATCCTCTGGGCCAGCTCCTTCGTGTTGATCTCTTCGACCTCGCCGGCTCCATTGCCACTACCGCCCCCACCAGCCCCACCGCCACCGGCTCCACCACTACCACCACCACCACTAGCACCACCACCAGCAGCGGAAACCGTTTTCATGACCACCGACGTGTGTTGCACGTGCTGCGTGTGAGAGATCGTCTGCTGTGGAATGGATTGCTGTTGTTGCTGTTGCTGTTGTTGTTGTTGTTGTTGCTGCTGCTGCTGCTGCTGCAGCTGCGTCTGCATCGGGGGAGGCGATGCCGCCGGCACCGAGTGCGCTGGCGGCGAATGATGGGAAGGCGCGAAGGTCGCCGTAGCCGAGACGGCCGGTGGAGACGTCGGGCTCAGGGCGGCCGGACTCTGCTGAAGCCTCGGGAGGAAGGCAGGGTCGTAATGAGGACTGGCCGATGACTTGTGCGGCGAATTTAAACCGCTCTGACTGTAGGCGCTCTGCGGCGACAGAGGACTCGGCTGTAAACCCGCACCTGGAGACGGATAATTCTGCGGCGGTGACATCCCCATCGAGGTCAGCTTGTCGTACGCGTACGGCGAGCCACCCATCCCGAGGCCGATGTTCCCAAGGCCGTTGTTCTGCATGACGGCGAAGCTCCCGGTGACACCGCCAGCCGCGTGACTGCCGTACACAAATTTGTCGCTCATCGTCGAGATCGGCGGCAACGGCTGCAACGGCGTCAACGTCGCGTACGACGAACCCGGGCTGAAGCCCGGCGGCGACATCCTCTCGGCGACCGAAGTCAGGGTCTGATACGTCGGCTCCGGCTGCATCGCCCTGAAGTCCGTCGCGTCGATCATGCTCGCCACCGAGACCGAGATGCCGGAGGTCGGCGTGAGCTTGCCCGGACTTAGCAGCTCCGAGTCCGCGTCACGAGAGTCCACGTCCACGTCCTGAGGCGGCACGATCACCGACAGCGACTCCCTCGCGCCGACGGACCTGCCACCGTTGCCACTGCCACAGCCTCCTCCACCTCCACCCCCGCCACTACCACCACCGCCGCCGCCGCCGACGCCGACGCCGACGCCGCCACTACCGCCACCACTGCTACTACCACCACCACCAGCACCAGCACCGGCACCACTACCACCACCACCACCGCCACCGCCGACACCAGTAACACTTCTACTACTACTACTAGCAGCACCAGCACCAGCACCACCGCCACCGCTGCTAGCGCCGCTGCTATTGCTGCTGATGCTGCTACCACCCCCGTGATTGCTGTTACCGTTGTTGCTCCTACTGCTGTCCCCGTTATTCCCCTCGTGCCTGTGTCCACCGACAACCACCGGCTCCTGGCTCGACGACAGATCCTCCGCCGTGCCACCGAGGTCTCTCTCCTCTTTGACACCGAGCCCTCCGGCCGCCAACAGTTCCAGCGGAAGGCTCGCGCACGCGATGTCCGGACTTTGGGAGGCTGACGACGACATAGCCTCGCCGTTCCCGCTACTCCCACTACCGCCACCACCTGCTTCCCCACCTGACACCGAATCCCCTCCAAGTCCACCGATACCCCCGCCCCCTCCACCGTTGTTCTCCCCACTACTTTCGTGCACCCTAATACCGTGGTGATGATGATGATGATGTTGCTGCTGCTGTTGCTGATTATGCGCTTGCTGCTGCTGATGATGATGATGATGATGCTGTTGCTGCTGCTGCTGCTGCTGCTGCAGCTGCTGATGAAGATGAAGATGATGCTGTTGCTGGTGATGGTGGTGGTGGAGATGATGCTGGACTTGATGCTGTTGCTGTTGCTGATGATGATGGGTTTGATGATGATAATGACCGTGATTGTGATGTCTACCCCCACCCAGCAAACTTCTACCGCCTCCACCGTCGCTGTCGCAGCTCCCATTCGAGCCACCCCCACCTCCGCGGCCATGCGTAGACACCGCCGACGGGGAATCGACCGAGTCCAATAATTGCTCGCTATGCGATTGATGATCGGCTATGTCCCCTATACCTTCCATTTACGCACATCTAGTTCGGGTGACCGCGCACTCGACGCTGCTCTACCAAAGCACCGTGCACCACGCACAAACCGTGCACACTTCTCTTCTCTTCCTTATCGCCACTCTTTATCCCTATCGTTCGCGATTGTTATACAGTGCGTGTGCTACCGCAACCAGTTTATTATCGAAAATTCGCCGATTTTCCACGAGTACGCCGTTACAACGCTAAACCGTTTTGCCAGGCAAACGGGACAGGTTGGGTTGGGTTAGAATAGCGTTGAACGCACGCGACAGGAGAACTCGCCGGCAGCGAGCAGCTGGCCGGCGCGCGACACTCCGCAAACCGTCCCGATGCGTTCCGAAACGAGCTTTCGCCCGGTACGTGGTCCAGGTGTAGTCCCTCCGCGCGCGTATTGTCCTTCGCGTATATACTCTTACGCTTCGAGAACGCGCGCACGCCACTCGCACACACTCTCCGTGTCTCTGGCACCTCTACAATGTCAAACACTATACTACCACCACCGTACCGTCTGTCTCTCCTCCCTTATTCTGTGCCCAAATCTCTACTCGGTGTATCACGCAAACCCACTGGCTCCTCTCCTACATCCGACACGAGTCTTCGAATAAGAATCCGTGTTAGAGTTTCAATCCATTCGATAAGTTGGCAAATTTTCCATGAAAAAAATTTGAGGAGGTTTCTGCAAAATGCTAGCCGCCGAGGATTCGAAAATCTCAGCGCTTTTGCGCGAAAGCTTCGTCTTATTGTCGCGTGGCACGCGTGGGAGGCCAGTGAAAACACCCCCACCGGGAGGACATAAACGCGCACCACCTCCACTACCGCCGCCGCCGCCGCCACCACCACCACCACCACCACTACCACCTCTGGCGTCAGTCAGCTTTCTATCGATTTTCCGATACCTCGTGACCAGCGTTGCTCGATGCGCCGATAATTCCAGTATAAACATCGACTGGCGACACCTAAGGAGCAGGAACTACCGACCTCGACCGATAACCAGGTCGGAAGCCCGTTCGACCCCCTTTATCGAGTGCACGCGACACAAGATTCCGATCCAACGAGAGGCCGGCCAATGCTCGAGAGGAAAACGCGCACAGATATTTTCTTCCAAGGATGCGACGAGACGGCAGCTTGTTGTTATACCTCGAGTTATTGGCGCAGAGCGTGCAGTTCGGACGTTGCGGTACACGCACGTACACACACACACACATACGCACAGATAACCTCTGTGTTCCGGTAGAAATAAGCCCGGTTGGGGGTGGATGTTCTGGACCAATCGAACGAAACGTCAATGACGCAATCGATGGCCTCTCCCAAGGACACCTTTCTTCCGTAAAATCTTCCCGATTGGCAAGATCGGACCAGTCTCGGAGTTTCTTCCTGGCCGAAAACGAACAGTCACGTGCAGACTCGAGATGCCGCCGCTTCCAACTCGAGGGGATCAAAACGTCGATAGGCGAATCGCTGCCGCCATGTTGCGCGACCTCTGCGCGCAGTTGCAAGGTGTCCCCTCCTCGCCAAAGAGAATCCCGTTTTCCGCTGCGTGCGAGGCGATCTCACCAAGCGTCCGTCGAAACTCAAAATCGACCGACCTGCCTCCCACTCGAAACGAGCCCTGATTGGCGCACGGCCAACGTCGATACGGAAATCAATAGGGCTGCACTCTGCGGGATGCGCGGACGACACGCGACCAAATATTTTCCCGCACTCCGTCACGATTCTTATCCATATTCCAATCGATTCTTCACCTCTCACTGCGCATATACATATACATATATATATATATGTTTACTCTGCAATATTTCCCCTCTCTCTCTCTCTCTCTCTCTCCCGTTCTTCTTCTTATAGAATAATTCTTGTAGAAATTTTCCTGTAGAACTATCGACCTCTATGTAATAACATTGCTTGAGAATTTTCAAGAAAACAGCCTTCCCTAAATTTTCGTCAAATCTTGCGCCTGCGTTATTCACCACCCTTGCTATCCCGCGCTTCGCTCACGGCTGCGCACGCTTCAAAATGTGCCGCGCGTTGAACGGGAGAGTGTGCGTGTGCGATAGAGATGGAGGGAGCTGGTAAATCGGAGGGAGAGAGAGCAAGGGACTCTCCTCTCCCGAGCCACTTCCCGCTGGTGGTAGGCCAAAAGTTCTCGCGAGGAAGCGGAGTTGCGCAAATCGCAAACGCGACTGGAAGACCCGAGTGAATCGAGGCGAGGCCGTGCCGTGGCGGAGATCTCGCCACGGGGATCTCTAACGAACTCAATACTCGGAAGAAGACCGAGCGAGAGCGAGCGAGTGTGCGAAAGAGAGAGAGAGAGAAAACTAGGGTGCCGATGGTCTGCCAGGGACGCAACAAAAATTTCTTCTACCCTATCTATACTATGCTCTCTACTCCAAACTCTAAACTTTACCTTGACACACTTAAAAATTATTCAAAGTTTAATTTACATCTTTTAGAAAAAACAATCCTGTAATTTCATCAAACTCGTGTCTTCCTTCGAATCGATCTGGTTGATCCTGACAAAATTGCATCTAATGTATCGATTATCGATTTTTTCCAAAATTGTTCTCTTTGACTACTCGTAACTCGATTCGACGCAATTGTTCTCAATCGATAAATAATTTCCTACAATTTTCGTAGGATTCGCGCCATTAGAAATTCGACGCGTGCTCGCGACAAGGTAAGAGCACGAAATGCGGGATCGTTATCGTCGTTATTTAAACCGTTTGGTCGTTATGGTAGCGGGACTTTGTTTAACCTTCCTCTCCCCCTACGAGAACCACCCAACAGTCCCACAAAATTCGTGCTCCGATTATCCAACCATTCTAGAGTCAGAGCTGTTTCTAATCACGAAAACTGTCGTTCGCTATCGCAATAAAAATTTCTATTAATCTAGCTCGTTTAACATAAGTGCTTTTATCAATCTTACCACTTTACCATCCGAAACATCGAGTCGCAATAGAACTGTCACTGCAATCAATGAAACAGATCGATAGACTTTCAGTTTTTATTGATTTGACGAGAAATCGATATGGAAATGAAGGAACACCTGCAAAATCGATATTGCATTTCGATAATAATTACTTTTCTCTCGTCAGTTGTTTTTCCCAAGGAACCATGTGGTAGATCTAAACGTACCATTTCCATGGACGTATAGAGCGTATAGGAGAAAATAAAAGTTGGTAAAGTAGGAGGTAAGTGAACTGGAAAGACGGAATGAAGAATCCGTTTAAAGGGGAATATATTGGCGTATAGGGGATAAATCGTTATGAGAGAACGAATGCAAAAGTGAGATTAGGTAGATAAATTTTAGTGTTAAAATGATTAAGGCGCGTGGAACAGGGGGTTTAGGACGAGGGGTTCTTGGTACTTTCTAGACGTCCCTGTTGTCGTTTGGCGGGGTTGCTGGGAAGGTTGTTAAGGAGGGGATTGTGAGTGGCGGGATGTTTAAGAGGGGTAGGGGGTTGCGATGTAGCGTCGATACGACGCTCTATACGAGGCGTCGCGTCGCCCGAGTGGGAAGCGCCAGGGTATAGGGGAAAGTTCCACATGGCTGAAATAATCGATAGCGCGACCGATATGTATGTACAGTCCTGTATATAGACGTACAGACGCAAGTATAAACGTTTCGCGGCGTCCACTAGCACCTATACGAAGCATCACCCATATACACCCCCCTCCCATTCTTCGCTCTCTCCCACTACTTTCCTATTCTGTTCTACGTATACCGCAAGCAAAATTAAAATTCTCTGAAAAATTAAAGACGTCTATATTTAAATCGCAAATCGTCAATTATTAAATTCTACCATTTTCCCTCGTCCTTCTGCCTCTCGCGATCAGATGGCGCAGTATCAAAGGGATACAAAGTGATATTAATCAAAAATTGGATCGATGAGAAAAGACTCGTGCGATGCAACGAGAGCAAACGCGTATATATATATATATATGTATAGCAGCGTTTTATCCTGGTGCGATAAAGCTCGATGAGGGATCGATTAAAGGTAATGAGCGCAGGAAAGAATTTTCATGCGTGGTATTAAATACGTGGTGAGAAAATCGATAATCCCCCTGGCGGTGTGTAACGGGAATAGCAGCGGTACTTGGGGCTTTAACAGACGTCGGCCAGTGGGCAACATATGATCAGGGGAAAGGATGGAAAAGGAGAGGCCATGGTGGTAAAATTCAGTGGGGGTGAAGAGTGTAAGAAGGGGAGAGAGTCTGGCTAATGGAGGGGGCCCCCAGGGCACAGCTCACCTGCCGCCAGGTGCGACACCTCCGGCCATCTGCGTCCAAGCCTCGTGCCAAGCTCGACCCAGTCGATCGCTCCCTTTTTCTCTTTTACACTTTTACGCTACCCGGGGCACCCCCGCTATATATATATGTGCGTATGTCATTAACACACACGCGTGTCTTCGCCACACGCGGCATGATTGCAAACTTTTACGTCACGGATGACGAACAATACCTCCCCCCTCCCTCTCATTCGACACTCTTGCATTTTTATTTGGGACAAATCCAACTTCGTCCAAAATAAAATTATAAAGTTTTCGTAGAAATCTCCTTCGTTCGATAGCAATGAATTTAATTTACAGACCCTCTACCTGTTTACAGGTATGAATGATGTACAATCACTAATTAAAGTGCAGGCCTGAATAATTCACTGTTTATTCGACCGAGGCTCTTTATTTTGCCATTTCTCTAACGCGCACAGTCATAAGATAAACCATTTAAAACATTAATATGTATAAGTTAGATTGAACCGTAATTAGAATACACGGATAAAAATTTGATCAATCAATCCTTGAATCAATCGTATTCAGCTCCAATGGTGATACTCATTTCCTTGGACGCAATGACAGTTTGATGGTACCAGCGGTTCGTATCCAGCACGACTGAAATTTTCATTAGTTTTTACCAGGGGTGAAATCAATTTTTCAATAACGTCAAAATTGTTTATTCTCTTACTTATTTCTCCCGGATGAACGATCACTCTTAGCCTCTTACAAGTATAATAACATTCTCTCGGGGGCTCCAGGATCCACAGTTTTTCACCCTTTATCTGAGCTTGCCAAGATGGATGCTCAACATTATCAACCTTGAAGAGAGAATTACATCCTTCAATTATTATACACGTGGAATATCTCGTCTGACGCACTTATCACAATTAAATATTTTAAAATCTCATTAGTAAGAGTGGAAAATTCGTGAAAGAGCTTACGTGCATGGGTGCACCGTAACCATGGCTCCCCATAAAAATCCAATCCGTCTTTTCGCTCTCCGCAGTGACCGGAAGGAAATACGGTCGTTGATAATGTTTCCTCAATACGGCGCCAATTTTGTTATCGCAGTTACTCCTGCAAGGTAAAGATTATCATCAGATTTAAATAATATTCCTGATATTTCCTACATATATGTAGCAATATAATACAGTATACAGTGCCAATAGCGTCTATCGGTTGTAAATTATCGAGTATATATCATTGGATCACTTACCATCCAACGTACCAGGGTGCCGTCCCTTCCTCCATCAAAGCCCTATTATCGCCCATCTTGAAAACTTCGCGAAGACTGCGAAACTCTGTTTTATAAGGAAAGAATTGGCAATTTCCGTCCTCCTCGGTGTACAAAGATTTGAAAAAATTGAATGAAAAGATTTCCGGTGCTGTCCAATTCAACATCGCATCAGTTACCACCACGGGTCTTCCGGAATAAGCGTAACTTTACACAAGAAAAAATGTGTATACAATTAATTATATCGGAAAATATATCGTTTAATCCAGCTCTGCGAGGATTGATGTCAAAACAATACGTACCGCTCTTCGAAGACAGCTGGATCGACATTATCTATCTTATCCACTTCCTGGACACCTCGACAAATGGAACAATCTTCCGCGGGTCGAAAAATGGTTTGCGTGAACGAAGGTAACTCCAGCAAGCACTTTAATCGATTTTATCAGCTGATTTATGAAAAAGCTCGAAAATTTGCAAGGTTTCACAAGTAATTTTACCTTGCCATTGCGATGTTTCTCGACATAATTCTGCAGAACGTGCATGAGAATCCAGGCAGCGCCAAAAATGAGCCACAGGTGTTTACCGCCAAGCCTAATTCCAAATGGCTTCAGTCGAAAGCGAGCATGGAAGAGTTTGAACGCACGAGTCAACCGATCGAGATCGTCGATTTTCGTTAAAATCGATTGCAGATTCTTCTTGGCCTGCTCGAGGGACTTTTTGGACGCCTCGCTCGTAAGTTCCTTGCCGTTTTTCATTTTCGTCCTGGTGGTCCTTGGATGGTCGGTCTGGAACTGCCAGCGGATCCGTTCGCGAGCCCAGAACTCTCTATCTCATCCAGTGGCGCGCGTGGGGGTGTTTCATGGGATTTCTTTGAGCGGAAAATCTCCGCAATATGTTTTTCCTGATAAATTCTCCGAGTAATTCCCTGGGCACCCCCGGCGACCACTGAATTTTAACGTCGTTCCTTCGGATTAGGATCGATCAATTTTGAGCAGTTTGCAAGGGGTGAAAATTAACTTTGAACTTTGCGAATCGCACGGCGTTAAACGAATATAGGGTGGATAGTTACGTTAGGTCGAGTTTGTGGGGAGTTTCCTTATCACCCAGTGCAGCTGGTTGTGCTCGTTGAAGCGATGATTTTCTTGTTAGAGTACAATCATTGACCCAGTTTCAATCAATATAAATATCATCTTTGCTGCATGTGCGGGGCTCCTCTACATCCCCCGATGAAACAATTGATTGATCAAATGTGGGATTGATTAACTTGAAAAAATTAGAGCTAGTGAAATTTCAATATGTGATTTATCGGAGAAAATGTGAAATCGAATGAGATTAAAGGAACCAGATAGGGCAGAATGAAAATGCGGAATATATGAATAAAAGCTGGGTCGCATCTAGAAGATAGATATACGCTTTGCGGAACAATTTCTATGGGATTAGAAAGAGCAGTAGAGAGAGCGATTGATTCTGACGATGCGACTAGATAAAATTACCAGCGGGAAAATTCCTTTTACAATTGCAAATTGACAATCCGTACTGCAATCTACCTCTTAATTAACAATTAGTCGATTCACTCGATTTGCGGACGTACGAGGAAAAATCGAGCCTCTTGGATGAGCGATCTTTGAAAATTATTAATTTTTTCGGAAGGTGAGACGTGAAACGATCGGGAAATTTTGTTACTCTCGCGTCGATCTATATGGGTATAGTAAAAAAAAATAGGAAGAGAGGGAGAGAGACAGTAGAGAAAAGGAATAAAAAATAAACGGTGCTATATACGAATGAAAGGAACAAAGCTAAAACGATTCGTGGTGGTGGCTATTTTTCACAAAGATCGATATTGCTCAATGCCAATCGGAAATATGAACGATGAACTCTTTAATTCGTGGAATCAGAAAAATCGTTTGAAGTTTTGCTCGAATTCCCCCCTTTACACGAGTCTTGCAATTTGGTTATCGTGATTGCACGCCTCCATATTCCGTATTTGATCTTCGACTCGCACAATGAAACTTAGCCTTTCCTCGATCGTAATGTACATAGAGAATTAACTTGTAAAAATTCACTAGACTTTCTCAGACAGTAATTGACCGTTTGTCATATTCCCATGACGGGTCTCGCTCAAACGACGATCAATTACTTGATAATTAATTAAGGATTATTGGACTGTGACGATAAATGAAACGACCTGCAGTTTCAGCGCAATTAAATTCTTTAATTGTTGTCAGTCGGGGTTGAAATACACTATTCGATTTTTATTATAATTATTGTATATTATACGTGGTACTCTTTCAATATAAATAATACGACGTCGATAAAATAATGACAATATCTTTTTCTTAAAACTTAGACCTATATTTTATTAGTATGTACTGCGTGATCAATTAATTGCGTAAATGCATACAAATTAAATAAATCATGATATTTCCACCACGTTGACCGGAGACGCCGTACGAGAGAGAGAATCGTCCAATCGCGAATTAAAAACGAACATCCCCACGTATTTGCAGGGAGCGCGTTTCCCGCTTATATCATATTCGCATTATTAAAACGTAAAATCAATTTCCAATTTAACTTAAGCTTAAATTATACTGTACACTTAACAAAGGATGCAATTGCAATGAAAGAAATAATAAAAACTATGTAATTTGAAAACACACATCTATATACCTATGGAAGATTGTAGACGAGCGTCGCGTGTTAATATTCTTTAAATAAAAAATAAATCAAGAAAAATCTTGTAAAATTTTACAAATTGAAGGATAATCGGACTTGATCAATCTTGCGCGATTCGTCTCTCGACCTTCTCTCCAAAATATTTCTCACTCTTTTTTTTTTTAAACTCACGCGCGCTCTCTTCCTTGCACATACATACCAAACACACATACACACTCTCTCTCTTTCTCTCTCCTTCTTCTTCACTCTCAGTCACACATCGGACTATGTATTTTGTATAATATTTTATACTAAACGCGTGGTGAGAAACTCATCTAATACATCTATGTTGCACATTCATGCTTATTTAATGCTCCTTTAATTGAAATATGTATGCAGCACAATAGACTATCATCTCTACTCCTTATGCATGTGTACGTACATGTGTGTGAATTTTCGTCTTTCCTGTTGACTCTAAGATCGAGTAGAGCAGTTTTCTTTTCTCGTTTCTTCCCTCCTCTCTCTCTCTCTCTCTCTCTCTCTCTCTCTCTCTCTCTCTCTCTCTCTCTCTCTCTCTCCTTACATTTCTACTTTCCTCTCTATAATCTGAATCTTCCAGCGTTGAAGTATAAGACAGCCCAAGGTAAATTCTTATGAGGCGCATTTCTTGGCTGATTGCTCTCAACTGTTTCATCGCTAATTCTCAGTGAATTTTCAGGCAACAGTGACTGCAATAATTTTTAAGTCTATCAGTCTTTTATAAATCATACGCGATTGGATGCCTTGAAAGAAGTGGCTTGAACTCTTGATATGGATATAGGATTTGAAGTTCGGCTCTAAATTCAACAAGCACACAAATCAAGCTAATTCTAGGAAGGACATCAGACATTGGTCAAGGTAGAGTGACGCTTGGTGCTTTTACGTAGCTGCTAAAACGATCGGTTAGTACCTATATACCGGTGGGGATCAGTAACGTGGCTTTTAATCTGAGTCACTAAAAATCAAGGATCTCGATAGAAAAAGTGGAAAATTGGTCAAAGTTGAACATTCTATCATATTGGTGTAACGAAAAGGAATGTAGATTGTTTCTTTATTTGTACGACAGCTTATTAGCCCGCGAATCTAGGTGTGTAAATGATGGGAAAGCAAAGCTATAGCTAATTTTATGGAAATATGAAAAAATTTGATTTTTATCTCTACTATGGGGTCAAATCTATGGGGAGATTCTTCATGGTGTCTTTTTGTAGCTTCGATCGAAGATTCTAAAGATTATCGCCTTTAGTCACTATTGCCTTGCAACGCTTGATAGTTAAGCGTTTACAAGCATTAGGCCGGCGTAAAGTTAGATTAATCAGAGTAGAAGGTGCAATTCTTCCTATATATATATATATATATAAAAGACGCTAAAACGTTATACAAAAGTGAATGGCTTTTCTTTCACGAAACCCCATAAGAACTAGATGCTGAATCGCATAAACTGTTAAGAGTAAATGAGATTATCGAGAGCTATGAATACATGGTTTTTTGTGTGTACAATATGTATTATTACAGGAAATCAAATTCATATGATTTTGACGTATAAATTAGACTATCGAGCGATCCTGGAATTTTGACCTAATACTGTTAACCTGTGTTATACGCTGACTATAAACTTTATATGTCCTTGTAAAATCATGGGCCAGATTACCTTATAAAAAATGTATATGATTTAGATAAAATCTTGAACCCTACGTGTTTTTATGAAATTCCACGAAAATCATATCCCAAGAGTTTCATTTTTCCATTTTCCAGGTCATTGTCAAAAATTTCCATTGGACCAATCTCAGAGCTAATTAGTCGAATAATGCGAGTTTTGTACAAATGTGGTAAGTAAGCGTAATATAATTGGCGTATAATACAATGCGAAAGGAGACAACGGAACGACGTGGGGAGGGTGGATTATGTTTCCGCGCAAGTTTTCATTCATAAATGTTCCTTGTTACTTGATTGGAAACTTATTTTTTTCGTACAACAGTGCCTGCGAGGCGCGATCTATTCAACTTTTTTAACAAACCACTCGTTGTACTGGATGAGCAACACGTGTAAGTATAAGGGCTTATTATAGTTTATTATTTATTTTTGTATTTATGCATGTGTGTGTATATGTACTGTCCGTTCTTATCATCAGACTTCATTTAATCGACAGCTACGTGACTTTGACTCTTTCTCTTTAAAGCTTATTAGCTCCATCTTGTGTGACAAAGTCGCCTGAACAGTCTTCGTCTTCCTACGTGTTACATCATCGATCTTTGTAGAAAATTAGAAAGACTTCGCAAAGTGAAAAAATTGGTATCAAAATGTCAATTAGCAGTTTTTTCCCTCATAACTCATCTTTCTCTCCGTATCGATTAACAACCGCTTATCTTCGTTCTTAAGCTTCCCAGTAAATTCTTGCAATTCTCTTATTTCCTTTTGGACTTCAACTCTTGTAGAAAAATTTCCGCGGACTTGAATATTTTACAAGGATAAATCGATGATTATCGAAGATTTTGGACTTTCAGCAGGCATTACAAATCTGAAAAGAGTAACCCTGAAGCCAGAGCAGTTTGGTGAGTGATTTTATGCATAAGAATCTCGTGCCAATACGGCTTAAAATGGCACAACGGTAATATTTCTCGTTAACGATATAAACCGGTAAGCTTCGGTGCGCAAATCGCACTTAAAGCTCGAGTAGACCACTGTCAAAAGGCGGGAATGCCAGAATTGACGCTTGTCCTCTGATAGCTTTGATCAACCATAGTATAATTTATCATTTAAACGCTCATTCATGTCGCTACAACATCGAGTCGCATATAAATCAATATTGAAACTCAATCACCGTCAAACGTCAGTGTAAAGCTCTGAGCAAAAAGTTAACTTTATACTTTCAATCATACAAGTTCATCGTTATACAAAGTTGGAAAAATTTTGATAGAATATACATAGCATTCGCATGAATCCAAAGTCACAGCTAAATATACACATAGATATCAAGGCCAAATTTAGCCCATACCATTTACTCTTCATTTAATCAATAGAATTAGGTAATGTAACAAAATACTCGATAAAAATTTTTCCAAACTTTCTCGGTTTCGCATAAAAAGAGTAAAATGAAATCTATTGAAATTAGTTTACGAACACGATTCAAACTGGCAAAGCTACGTGCGATTAAATCAAGAAAGAAACTATCAGTGTACCTGCTGAAATGGAGTTCAGTTTTTGGTGGAAAAAAAATATATAAATTTGCAATTTTAACGAATAATTGTTCAAATAACGTTCCTTCCCCTCCTTGACTTATTCTATTCTAAAAGAAGATGCTTCTTCGATGATGATGTTGTTCCCTTCCCCATGATCACTTTTCACGTAAACATTCGTCAACTGTCGATACAATATTATTCGCGAAATAGAGCAAGAGTATACGTCTCTATTAAATACTATGTATATTGCATCGGCTATTAATACGTCTTTACGCCAACATATGATAACACTAAACACATCGTATGGAGTAACCATTATTATTATTATTGTAACGAACACCGTTGTTGTAATTCATTGCTGTTTATGCGGTTGGCTTAACCAAGCAGCCCTTATGAAATTGCTTATAAAGCGAGGTCAATAGGAAACGCAAAATACATTTCACAATTGAGCGTCGATCATACAAATTTTCATGTATAGGAATAAAGGCAAAATAAAAAACATATGACGTATCAAATAATGTTATAAAATACATCCGCCAGTCTACATAAATAGATCTGCAGATACGCTTGTAAATGTTAATATAAATTATAAATACATTGATTTTAAATAGTATAATATATCTCGATGACTTTAAGTCATTCTATTGACCATCAAGAAACTTCTGATGGGTAGAAAAAACCTCCTGCTTTTGGGGAAATATTTGTGGGATCCATCATTTTTCTATCGCACGCACACATGGGACAAGCATGAACAATCACACGTGCACACGTCTTATGCAGAGAACAACTTCTACAGTCACTGCGCTGTCAATTAATAATGTATCAATGCCAAATAAAATTATTATTACATTATTAATTGTTTTGCACAATTCATTTATCTTGCAATAGTGCAGCTCATAGGTCGCCATCCTTATGCCACACCCACAGCCTCAAAGGTTTAGAATAATACATAATAATGATATAATATAATATTAATAATTACATGGACTATTTCTACGTATATGTATCGCGCGCATATATTTATATCTATGTATATAATATATATATAATATATTCATTCATTTATGTTATCCATTTCTTCCTCACATTACGCTGTTACACGCACGCGCGCAACGTTTTTATAGGTGTATTTATATTATATATATGTATATATATATATATATATATATACATATATATTTAAAGTGTCTATTAATTCTTAGTCATAGATTAACGACGAGCTTATACCATCAATAGTACCTCTTCATATCCACCATCGCGTTTAATTTTACATATACAATTATGTATGTATTAATTTAGAATTGTGCAATAAAATTTTAGAGCCATTAGTGCGACTACTGCTGCGGATGTGGTCGGACGAGTCGCATTAATCGTGCGGATACGTTAAAGATAAGTGCAAAGTGTTGAATATTGCGCCGACTGATTAATATTGGGCCTCCTTCGTAATGTTACCTATTGAATTAACTGACAAATTTCATAAAATTTTACTCAACACAGAAAGTTTGTGAGAAAATGTTTCGTACCATAAGTCTGCATGTTTATATATAATATGACAGTCATGTGAAAGCTCCTACGATATAGCCTATGTATTTTTATATCATATAAAGGCTTGCATCGTATAAAATAACCATCGCTCCTAATAAATAAATACATCATAGGTTGATTTTACAAGCTTTCGCATGATACCTCCGATAAATCGAGGACTTCAGGAAGATTTGGTGAGAACAAAGCTATTGGTGGTCTTTGTTGACAATTGACAGTTAATGCTGGATGAAGAAAATTAGCTGGAGCATCAGGAAAAATGTCGTCGATAAATTTCTCATCGTACTCAAACTGGTATATGCCATTTACCATGCTAATTTTCCTGATACACTTCTGCAGAATCTCATGAACGAACCCTCTCGAAGCTTTTGGCTAATTTTGTTTCTTCAGCGCATAAATGTTGGGTCTTTGGAAATTATTCCACGATATTAATCAGGGTATATTAATATTTAAAAAAGCCTTGATTTCATTACCATGATCCTTAGGACGAAAATTAGCCACAGTTATCGGGATAGTCTTGATGAACCACACACATTCAGTTCTTCGTCCTGAAGGATATCGTAGAGTTTGTTTCGATGTTTCTCGTCTTGGAGAAAATTGTAAGGAGTCTTGTGGAGAGATCGACTAAGATAACGGCGACCTGTTATACCCAGGAGTCACCAGCGGACGCTGCCGCTGAGTTTGGTGGAACACTGACAGTAGCCGTCGAAGCGTTCGAGTCCTGGACTGCGATGCCATCGGGTACCCAGGATGTGCCAGTAGCTGCACCAGCCTGCATCGTCCCGACCGAGCCCTGACCCTGGCCCTGGCCCACCCCCAGCTCGTACTGCCGCTTCTTTTTCTTCTCCAAGTTAACTTGCGCGTAGAGCGGCTCACCGGGTTTCGGCTGCTGCAACACACACAAGTCAACGGTTAGTACAAGCCACGCCAATCTCTCGGCCTGTATAAGCGAGGGGGTGGCCAAGGCCTTTCTTAAATAATCATTATTACTAGGGACCAAACACTCAAATTTGCTACTACCTCCTTTCTCATTAATCCAACATTTTTTCAATACCAACTACAAAGACCTAATTTAAATTACTGATCACGACTAAGAGCTACACAAATTGTCTATGTTAAATATTAGAAATTTTTATGGGAAGAAATATGAGATGCTAAGAAAAATATAAAACTCTGATGTTGAAAGCTAAACTAAATTAAATAAAAGAACTAGCAATGAGAATGAGCTTTATAATAAATATATATGATATGTTTTTTATTGGCTACCTACGTGATATACACGTATTATTATAATTATTTTTTTGTTTTACATATACGTTAAATAAATTAAAGACTCCCTATTCTAGTCAATACATGTACATCATATTTATTTTCATAAAAGATTATTACAATTAACACCTAGTATAGCTAGTATAAATATAAGAAAAACTCTTGAAATCACGTAAAAAAAGGAAAGTACAAAACGTAAAAAATATATGTGTTGTATATTCCTTTAAACATTATTTATCTTTAAGTGGCATCTTTTGCTGTATTAGCTGCATTAGGTTAATTAATAATACCGAGTTAAAAACTCAAATTGTTACCTAAGGATAAAATCGTTTATACTGATTGCAATAGTTAATTTATAACTACTTCCTACTTTTTGCAACGTCCATTTTCTAAATCTATGAAAATATTTTGAAGCAATACTGCATCTCTTGTTGCATACATACATATAATAGTAGTTGGACTTTTCGCATTTTTAAATAATCATTCTTTCAATTTACCTAAATTTATTTAATTTATCTTATTATATAACTGTTATGAAAACGTAACGTTTGCTTAAATTTCTTTTTTTTTACGATTAAACCCTGCATTAATAATGTACAGTTTTTCAAATATCAAAAACCAAATCTGTAAAAAGTCATAGGATAATTTCATAAATTAAAATTTTCATTTGCTCTAATTGAAGGGTTTCACTTGGTCCACTATTGTTAATTTTATTTTTAATAAAATTAAATCGTTAAACAAAATTTGATGGTTAATATCCTAAATTAAAATTATATAATATGCTTATTGAAACAAAACTAACGTAATTTTTTCACCGGAATTTCAGCGGTAATTATATCTTCGTAACTTTGATTAAATTTGCGTTTCCATTTTTCAGTTTATTAGTATAAGGATGCCACACAAGTCTCTACTATTAATATGCATTTTAGGCAATAATATAAATATATGTATAATCTCTACTATACTTTGAAATTTTCAAATAATTCTTATCGCATTTATTTTAAGGAAGAAATATTCAATCGCTATGAGTGTGTAGTTTCATATAAATGTGCGATATTCCACTGGTAGATAACCTATTTTGTTGCACATCTTTATGCAGTTCAATGATCGATATTTTGTTAATTGACTTAGTTTATACACTTAAACCTTTAAAATCCTGTTATCACAACTATAAATAAATCATGATTATACTGTTTTCATTCTCCTATTTGATAAATATTGAATAATATTTATAAAACAGTGCGCTATGATAATTGATATAATATGCTATAAATTCGATATATCTCTGAGCAAACTACAACAATTTAATATGTGTGTAGTTATAACACAAATTCTTGTAGTCTATATATACTATAATAGCATCATAACAAATTATAATATCACGCAAAATTGATTTCAATATATTTTTAAACTAATCTTTAATACTTCATTTATGGAATGTTAAAAAATTTTACTGCAAAAATTATCACTTTATGAAAAACTTTACGACACATTCATGCTTTTCTCAACGATTCCTGTATTATTATTATGAAACTTTCATATCGTTTTTTTAATGGATTTATAAAAAATTCTTAGGTAAATTACTACCTGAATTTTTAAAGGTCCGTTATTAAAAGTTTTTTTATTATTTTCGGATTTTCCTCCGGTTCACTAATTTTTATTATTTCCACCTTGATTATATTTAATCAACGATACTATAGTTCTATATAGAATTAAAAAAAACCTATTCCCCGTTATTACTTACAGATTGATAAATAGTTGGTCGGCCAACGTTATTGGAATTTATGTTCGCTCGTTGAATCGTGCGATCTTCATATCTCGTGCTACCCTGGCTGGCCATTGGTCGATTTAATGTACTGTAATCATAGCTATACTTAACGTCGTATTTCAAAGTTCATTCATAATTTAGGACTCTGTGTATGATACATGCATAAAACAATACTAGCTCAAAGTTTTAAAATAATATAATGAAAAGACACAGAGCCTAAAACAGAAAACACAATAACTTATATCCGTAAGAAAATCAAAACCAGAAATATTAAGATAAATGTACAAAAGTGAATAATGAAATTGAAATACTAATATAGGAGTACAAGCGAAAATTACCTGTTAGCATTGTTGGGTGAATTAGGGCCTGAATTGCGAGCTGCTACAGTTTTTGTCACAAAATCCTGTTCTTTCCAACCATGCTTCTTGTAGACGTCTCGTAATTCTTGATGTTGCCACATAGTGAACAGAACTTGTCCTAAAATCAATGATAATTAATGATCTACATATTGTTGCATTATTTAAAAAATCTTTGGGCTGTCATTATACTTTTAATTGGACAAAAATTACGAAAATCACAAATACCTGCAAATTTAAGAACTCGAGGCGTATACTTTTGACGTTGCCTAGTAATATTCATGAGTCTATCGACTCCTCCAGCGTCCAATAAAGATCTTGAAAATTCAGCATTCTTTTTAATGACTTCGTTCAAAGTTGCCAGAACCGCTGCAATAGTGTCATCACTCGTTCCTTGATCGTGTTGATTATTGCCAGATGGCAGTTTTTGGATAAGATCTCTCATGGCATACTTTCCTATTAATTCTTTATTTCGTTGATCTATTGCTAGATTTCTTAACGCTGTAGCTACAGCGCAGACTACTCTGTCGACCTGAACACACAAAACAATATTAGCCGTTAAAAAAGAATCATCTATATCCACTAATATAGTTCTATATCTTCATCCTATAAAATAAATCCCGTACCTCCATTCTCAATAATTCCACCAAAATTGGCAGACCCTTCTCCTTCCGTACAGCTGCTCGGATCTCAATGCTTGGCTGCCAATAACAAGCTGCCAGATTTTGGAGGGCTCCAGCTGCAGCTTCCAATGTTTCGGGGTTCGAGCACGTTTGCAAAAGGCTCAAATAAGACTGTACGACCTCTGGCTGCCAAAGTAATTCCATTCCCCTAACTGGCTCAGTTCTTGGGCTCGTTGTACGTGATGTGGCTGTTTCCTTCTGTACTGGCTGGCCATCCTTCTTCTTCTTGCTTCCTCCAAAACAGCCCAAATTTTCACCTAAGACAAAAAAGTCATCTACCAATTATTTAAGAGTTAGAATCCACGATATTTTTACATTGAAATGCTCATAAATGATTAGACCGAATCTTTCTGAAATATAAACACTAATAAGGAAGAGTAAAATTTAACAGTTGAAATTAATATACATATATACAGTGAGTTTTTTTGTAACACCGTTATTATAACCAAAATATTTATAATATAAGTCAATTATTAATACCTAAATCTTTATATGTGTGAAAGTTTATTAAAATCACAATCTTGTGACATAAACTAAGAAACAAGGAATAAATTATTTGTATCTACAAAAGTGATGCGGCAATACTCTACGAATGCAAAAGCTGAAACTAATGTTTAAATCTGAACCAGCTGTGATTAAATGATTCATATGCAATTTTGATAATTGATTATATTCATTAAAATCATAATCTTTTAGTAAAACGAAACGTAATTTTACGTCTGTCTCAGGGCAATTATGAAATAAATTAGCTTAATATTCATTTTAATTATCTCTTAAATACTCAACACATGCACAAGACTGTAGAATAATAGATAATCTAACTATCGATATACATGAAAATTCATTCATCAATGGAACTGCAATGTCTTACCTTGACACAGACTGTATGCTAAAAAGATTGAAAACATTTTAATTCATGCCAAATGGGAATAAAAGTTTGATTTTTAAGCTTCTAGTAAAAAGCAATTATTTTTAATGATAGGCTAAGAGAAGGGTACATAGAAAACTGGATTGATGTTAATAAATGAATAAAAGTATATCAGTCGCGAATTACACTTACTAAATCTAATCTCTACATGACTTCTATTATAATAATCAATTTCCGTTAAAAATTTCGCATTTTATTGTATTGACACATAGATGAAAAATAAGTTTAAATAATGATAAATGTACTGTTTATATAACGGAATTTAGAATTGACGTTCTGATTCGACGAGCCTCGGAATGGATAGTTATGAAGGGGAATCTGAGTCAGTGGTACTCCTATATAATTTTGCAGTAGTTTTATACACACACACAATTTGGTTGCATGCGTCTCACCACATGCCCACTGAAGAAACTTCATGGTTACTATGGCAAAATACACTCGTCCATTCGCAAAAAGAATTAGAATATCGTTATGTAACGCTTACCCTTTGCGGGCGCCGTGACCCTATTCTGAACGCTGGTTTGAATTGGATGCTTGTCGTAATTTGGATCCTCGACTTCTTGACATCGGTAGCTGAGGTTTCTCAAGATGCATACACAGTTCTCGACAATTTTATTGCCAATATTCGATTTCTCAATGGCCGAGCGTACAACGTAGAGTAAAGCGTCGACCAAACCGTCACATTCCCTCAGTTTTTTCCGTGCATACTCGCCAGCACTAGAGACATTCCTCAGAACTCCTGATGCGTTTCTAAAAACGGTGGACCAGCAAGTCTCCCCATTGGCCGAGCTAGGATCCCATCCACTATGCGGAATTATTATATTATTTACTACCATTGTCACTCCATCATCAATAATGGATCTCTTCAAATCCTGAAACATTGATAAAGATTCTATTAATTAATCAAACAATACTATAATAATAAGCATATTATTATGAAAACCAGAGATTTTATTAGATATAGGACAAACGTTTCATCGTTGGAAGTTTTTATCAACTACGTACCTCGCAGGAAGAAAGATTCCACAAAACGCCGGTTACTAATTCCTTAACATCGGCATCGGACGTTCTGCGTAATAAATTAATTAAGGCTGGCACCCCACCAGCGTTCTTAATCGCTCGTTTGTTCTCATCATTTTGCCTGCCGTAGGATAAATTTCTCAGTGCGCCACAAGCATTTCTGTACACATCGGGGCTGTCGTGATCCAGTAGTTGTACTAATGGAGGAATTCCCCCAAGGCTTCGTGTCTTCTGCTTGTTAGGATCGTCCATGTAACACAAGTGCTGAAGGTACGCGGCGGCGTTTGCTTTGATTATATTGTTGGGATTGCTGAGAAAACCGATGACTTCGGATAAATTTGGATCTCTCCACCGCATGGACTTTTGATCGTCGTCCAGTGGACTGGCCATGCCAGGAACGACGGGGTGTCGAGACTGAAGACGTTGAAGATGAACGTCGTCTTCGAATATGCCAGGTGGAACACCTGACGATAGGGGTACCGGGTGGCCCTCCTCGTAGCCTGGAACATCGTTAGGAACCGCTACTGGACCTACCCCTACAGTCGGGCCATAGCTCACTGGCCCATACGGGGACGGAGACACGTAACCATACGCTACCTTACTTTCATCTAAAATCATTAAATCTCTTATGTATTCTATAATCACCAACAATACAGTGCTCCAATTCAAGTTCATCAAACGTATAAAGGAAAATCTGTTAAAAAGAGCATAATTCACTTCTGTTATCTTTTTTATATATCAGCTGAATATAGACTCGACTATATTAAACATGTGACACAAGTGGACACGACTTTTATGATAACCAGAATAGAAGAAGAAGAAGAAGAAGAAGAGAGGTGATAGATGATGAGAATAAAATAAAATAAAAAAAATGCTTGATATGATCCTACCATGGGGATGCTGAGAAGGTTCACCGGCGTCATCCATATTCCAAGAGTTGCTGATTTGATCTAGAGGGACACAGAATAATAAAGAATATCAGACGAAAAGATAAATAAAGTGAATTATGCCACAGGTCTCTCCTCGTTCGCAATAAGATCGTGAGCTTGTAGGTATCTGATACGAATAACAGATTTTCTTTAAAAAAAAAAAAAAAAAAAAAATCATTAAACGTCCCAATGACAGTCATCAGCATAGGAAAATCGCGGTAAGGGGAAATGGACCTACCATACTGATCTCCAGGACCTCCTGGACTTGGCGTTATGCGGTAATGGTCCTGCAAACCAGGATTAAGGCCTGGATCGATGTCATTGTAGCCACCTTCTACAAATGGAGCAGCTTTGCGTAAATATTCTACGACAAAATGAATGTTAATGCAGCGGCTATTTGCAACTCGTACCATTAGTAAGATATTCACCGGGGAACGATTGCGTCGGGTACAAGAGAAGCTCAAATAAAATCCAAGAAACAAAAAGCTAAGGTTCGACTCAAGTAAATGGGGAAATGGATATTTTCAAATGAATGAAATAAAAGAAAGAAAGAAAGGAAAAACAGAGTATCCAGGTAAAAAGAACTTAAGAGCAACTTAAATTTAATTATGCATACCATGTGGTGGGGAAGCACGACTGTGCTCCGAGGGACTATGGGGACTATGAGGAGAGTGTGAACGTGGCATGTAGATACCATGTGGCCCAGGGTATCCGGGCTGTGGTGGATATCCGAGGTATGGGTCGTAATGGTCGAAGCTGACCATGTAGGGGTCAGCCGAGTACCGGGGATCCGCATGCTGGTAATCCTGGGACATCAATGGCACTGACATGTAACTAACTGCACCAGGATCTGGCTCCATGTGGGATACCTCTCGCACTACTTTCGTCACAGTCGTTACCTTGGTAAGAAAACATTTTTTTGTAGTAGGAAAGTTTATGCTTCTTCAACAATATATCTGTATACATATAGTTATATCTGCGGTAAATAACAATATTTACTTGTTGGGAAGTTTGTTGCTTGTGAGTTCGTATGAGTAATGGATCCTCCTGAACCGACAAATGAGACGAGTGGAGCGAACGAGTGTCCGCTTGACCATTACTTCCATGATAATCCGTATCACTCTGTCCGCTATAATCCAAAATAAAAAGTTGAAACCGATGATAATCGGCTGATTTAACGGGTGAAGGATTTTCAACGATACTCACGTATATTGTGGCATCTCTGGGCCTTTTTCTTGTAGAACTCGTCTGTAATGCAAAATAATCCCTTAATCCCTTCATGGTAATTATAAATTTTTATACAAAAGACAAAAAGATAAGAATTTTAAGGCACGAGTTTAGGGAAGCTCGATAATGGAGAACGGGGAATTAACACCATGCACAGAGAGCAGCAGAAAAGAAAAAATTTGTTAGCTTAAGGATAATTAAAAATGGAGCCACACAAGCGAGACTACTCGGTATGGATGTATTTACGAAGGAGCAAAGGTGAAACGTACCGTTTAGAATTTAATTGCTAACTGTACTAATTATCTTTATCCTCGAGTCACTTGTTACAATTAAACATGCTAAATAAGAGGCGAGATATGTTAGTGTGCAGCAGATACTCTTTCTGAAAGTTAAGTGTACTCTTGTTATTTCATCTAACTTTGGTTAGAAACTGTACCTACGTTGTATATATTAATAAGACATACGTATATGTGTATACTGAATATTACAATATTGTACACTCACATTCAGAATGAATAACCACGTGATTAGGTCAGATTAGTCACCTCTGCGTGATCTCAGTGCGTGTAATGTTGTGCTCCTGTCTCTGCTCAATCCGACGATTCACCAGCCTGATTTTAATACGAAAAATCATTAAATTCTTACATTCGCTATCCCAGACAGTTTACCGTAATCTTCTAGTAACATCAACTCCGGAGACTCGACGTTGCCAGTTAACGGCTGATTCACTTAAATCCCGTAGACTTGCGTGGATGCAAACATTTATTTTTTATAGCAAAACTCGAAAGCCCCAATGATTGAACCATCAAAAGTTTTACAGAGCTCGTTATAATTTATGGCAGTGAAAAGTGATAATATATATATGTATATATATATATATATGAAAAGAGGGAGCCATTACCAGATTTTCAATATTTACAAAGCTCAGTGCAGGTTATATGCATATAGATGCGATTTTTATAACGAATCACAAAAATCGCAGGAATTAGGGTTGAATGTGAGGAAAATCTTAAATACGTTGATAGGGGAATAGGCCTTGTGGATTTTGCTGGGAAATATATACTTACAGGCAGGAGTCAACGAGCTGATTGTTTGACATACCAGCAGAATTTTATGAGTTTCTCCTAAGCGGCCAAAGAAATCTGTAAGCAGAAAAAAGAAGCAAAATTTTTAGCATCTTCCTCAAAGTATGAAGAACTGAAATGGTGTCTGGGCTTAGGACGAGATCTCGCGCAAGGATTTATTTTATCATTCTTGCTGGCATATTAGATTTTTTTCGTGCCAAGACACATTTCCTAGGGGTAGAGATATTTCCGTGGATGTGAAAACAGCGAAAAAATTGTCCCGCGGCTAAGCGTGTCACGTTTGCCACGAAGCTTGGCCCAATTTTCGCCATCTTTTTTACTCCCAGCGTGCCATTAATTTGGGGCTCTCCCAACTAAAGCTTAGCTACGACGGAGACCTTATTTTAAGACAAATGGCAAATACATTACTCCAAAGTACCAGCTCCGACTATTTTAATTAATGTCTAACAAATATAAATTAATAATATTCCAGGTAATATTTGACATCGACGGACCGTTATAATTTCATGAAATTAATATATAATTATAGTAAAGGGATAATATATGAAAATATAGACATTCTCAAATAGAATTGATTAATTCGATTAAAAATACTCGGTCTGGAATATTACTATTAAACAGAGACTTGATTTCGAAATGCAAGTCATTTAATGGTCGGTAAGCATTTTGCGAGGGAACAAAGGCTAATGGGATAAAATTTCACGAGGGAGCATCATTTGCTTGAAAGAAGTAAAAGTTTCATAGCGGCTAGTGTGTCAGGCAGTCAAGGAAAATGAGAACAATTGGGAGATTCAGGAACTCTCACGTACTGTATGTTGCGTGCTAAGCGTGCAATGCACTTGCGTAAGCGCGCAGAAATTCTACCGGTTGAAAATTCTTCGGAATAAATATATTTAGCACGCTTTTCTTAGGAAAGTGCGTGCTTGCGTGCAATAGGAAATAATCGGAGTAGTCTGGGTCACACAGGTTTTAGATATATATATATATATGTACTCCATGAACGGTTTTAGCTTATTATTGCCGGTCGTTCGGATGGCCCGACTCCGACTGAAGGAGAACGTCTCAAAACAAGAGGTTTCTTTCAAAATCTCTTTTATGCAAGCACAACGAAAGTTTTGTTTCTCGCGCGACTTAAATTCTCAAATTTAGATCGATAATAAGTGAAGCAATTAATTGGTCTTCTTTATTAACTTAGTAACTATATTTCACGCACGGACAAAGCAATCTTTGTGTTTCATTTATTTATCTAATTTTTCTTCGATATTCTCTACAGATAAATTTTGGGCCTGTACGAAACTTGTTGAAGTATCATTGTGCAGCTAATTTTAGTTTTCGAAATATAACAGTAAACTAAATCTAAAAGTTATTTGTATTATTATTTATAAATAGATTTTCCATGACATGTTTAAAATGCAACAGAGTCTTCCTGCTTGCATTGAATTTAGAAATTTGTTAGTGCGGAAGTTAATTTGATATTCATCCCATCTGTATAGATCCCATGAGAAACGATTGTTCCTGAAAGTTGAAAACCTCGGATTTATGTGACTGCAATCCACCGCTAACATATTCGTCGCTCGGATCGAAATTTCGCAACGCGAATAATAACTGGATCAGAATACTATTTATTTTTTAGTATCCAGCCAAAATTGCCACCCAGCCAGTTACAATAAGCGTATGAATTGCTCGCTTTATTGATTTCCTATATATTTTTATATAGTAAAATAGCACTACATTAAAAATCAATTACCCCTGAAATTTGTTAATCTTCATTCACTAATTATTTCTCTTTTTTAGGATAATTTAATATAGTTAGTATTCATTACAGAGTTAAAGCGTTATCTCGCGGTGCTGAACATAAATAAGAAAAGTGAAAATCAACTCGAGCGTGGCGTGTGAAGAGTGAGAAAAAACCGGAACAGATTAAATTAAGATAAGATAACTCGTGTCTCTGAATTGTTTAGCGATAACATGTGAGCGGACGTTTCGTAAGTTTTTTTCAAATCCATTTAGAGCGTATAGAGCAGTTGCGATTAATTCCATTAATCAATAACTTTCCGCGAACTATTTCCGATCGATAAAACTTCCGGTAAACACACGGTTTATTTTCCGCCGAGCTTTCCGCTTTTGCTCATGCGGGCTCATATAAGTTTGCTAAGATAACCTGCAGTTAAACAAATATAGTATGGTATAAGAGACATTGCTGGTTCTTGGGAACAAAATAGTTAAAAAATAACGATTCAACGCAGGCAGATAAGAGTAGTCGTTCTAAACGTTCAAAACTCTTTTCCCATTTTAATTGCACAAAAGAATTCGAAATAATTATATATATAGTTATGAATATTCATGCACAGTTGTTGCAATCAAAGTATTGCTCGATACTTGTTGCTTATAATTTTGTATTTTATTTTAAGCATATACTAAAAGGGTAACGTGAAAGAGCAAGAAAAATAGCTACTGATTGAGGGGGATCTGATAAATATTCAGAAAGAGCTGGCATTCGGTGAAAATTACATTTACGTATGGAGCTTAAGGAAATGTATTTGTAATGTGTGCAATAAAGACAGATATTTTACACTGTTTCGTTGCATAATTTGAAAAGCACATTCGCCGCGAAGTTGGTAGCATGTTGCTGAGAATTATTACCGTAACGTCAGTAGTACTGAGTAGCGACTAACTCTTGGTGGGTACATTACAATACACGTGGAAAGAGAGGTGAACCTAGAGCTTTATAAGACAAAGAGATAAAAGGCATAGTCTGGAAAGAACAAGAAAATGGAGAATGGATAAAGTAAGATCAGAAGTAAGTTAAAGAAGGGAAATATAGTAGAGTAAAAAGTTTCGAAAAAGGAAATGAAAACCACAAAATTCAAGAGTATAAAGGTAAAAGAAAAAAACATTTCTGGTAGAGGGAAAAAATAATCTGATAAATGTATATAGAAACGTAAATGTTGTATAAGTGGAAAAAGGTTGGGAAAAACAAGAATGTAGATATAAGGAGGGGATTTGAACGAATGGAACTAATACATGTGCAAAGAAATGAACAAAAATCCGTTCCAAGGAAATAAGGAATCTAATAAGAGGAAAAGGAATATCGACAAGTATAAGAAGTTGAAAAAAGAGCATTCCGATTAAGCATTCTGGTGGAAAGAAGATGATGAGAATTCAGTTGGAATATTTGTAAATACTAAATAGAGAGTGAAGAGGAACAAGGGGGACGGGGGGGGGGGGGGGGAGAAACGTGTAAAGGGGCAGAGTTCGGGCAGAGAGTATGTGCTTGATATGGAAGAACTAAAAAGGGGGGATGATGAAGGGATCATGGTGGGGGAAGAAGAAGAGAAAGAGGAGATGAATAAGATAAGAGAGAAAGAGGGAATATGGTTTGATACGGGAGAACCAGAACGCCACCGCAACCGGCGCAACCTCATTCTCCTTTCCGGCTGCTGCGTTGAAAAGCTATTCTCTCTCTTTTTCTCCCTTCCTCTCCACTCTCTACTACTCGCTCATAGTTACTCCATCTCTCTCCAGCACACTCATATTTCCATCTCTCACTTTTGTCCACTCTTGCATCTCCCTCTCTTCTTTTTCAACTTGCTTATATATATATATGTATATTATCCCGCCCGCCCGCTCTCTCTCTCGCTCTTTTCACGGTTCGTTCACACCCCTCTCTATCAAGTCTCCCTCTCTCTCTCTCTCTCTCTCTCTCTCTCTCTCACATCTTACTGATCACTCGACTGACACATACAAACAGATTGCGTGTTTGAATGAATGAACGTACACACGCACATGCGTGACACGAGGAGGGAGGGAGGGAGGGAGGGAGAGAGAGAGAGAGAGAGAGAGAGAGAGAGGAGGATGACGTACACACACGCTGATTTACGTATGCATCGTGATTATACTCGTGTGCTTCAAGCGGAGAATAAAAAACGGTATTAAATGCCGGAATAAATAAATTTAAACTGGCTAGCGCGAGCCCCTGCACTTTCGAAACTACAGCAAAATCAATTCGTTTTTTATATAGAATTAATTAAACGCAATCATCGTATAAACCAACTGTTTATCGCTTGAAGCCGTACTTTCACCGAATATAAATGGAGAGGAAAAAAGTATCGATGGGTCTGAATGAGATGAGTCTAAAAGATTAATTGGTCGGTTCAATTAGCAACTACTTATATTGTCTCTCGCTTTAAATGAAGAAAAACTACAGGGAAAGAAAAGTCTTGTGACGCGACATGACAATTTTTCCGTTTAGAGAGGAAAAAGAATATTCCGTTAAAGCGGAAGATTAACAGTGGCCGCAAGTTTGCTCAAGTGGATCCAATAGAGCTCCTACTCCTTCTTCTCAACATTAAAAGATGGAGCTTAAAATAAATTAGTTTTAAAGGTGAAATTGAGCGAAATAATAAAAATAGAATATTGGATGTATTGGCTGTGCAGAGCATTAGGGACTTCCGGGTAGCGGCTGCCTTGGTTGCGATTAGCGTATCGAGCCGTCACTTTAAAGAGTCGATTAAAGAACGATAATAGGAAGCTGCGATCGGATAAACAGATATCTTTAGAGGTTGAATAGTTTTTGAGCTATTTGTGAGACGAATAAAGTGACGTTTCAAGTAATAAAATTCATTTATACGATATGTAGTAGAGATTCCAGAAATGGAATAAGTTGTTTTAATCGAAGAAAGAGTTAGAGGTAAAAAGATGCTTTTAGCCGGAGAAATGACGATTCTTCCAATTAGAGAAAAAGAAACGAGGGATATTCCGTTAAAGCGGGAGATTGACAGTAGCCCCAAGTTTACTCGCGCGCACGGGGGGATAAGGACGGAAGAAAATTCGCTCGCGTCGAGTGATGCACACGTCAAACCGCGTTCCTATCTGCTCCCCGTCCCGTCTCTTCTCCTTCTAAGACAGTTAATAGGTATTCGCACGTTTCGCGCGTCGTAAATGCCGCTGGGACAGAAACAGGAGCAAAGAATTTTGCCATCCGCTGCAGCCAAGACTTTCCAGTTATCCTTACAAAAATCATTAAAACCGCTCGCGTAATTTCTTCTCGGGAAGAAATTAATTACATTCGGTAGCGTGACTTCATTTCTCTCCTTTATTGAAACCAATTAACCTTTTAATTCAATTAACCCAACGCGAGCAATCCGTATATGTGTTTTGCTCAAATTTTCGTTTCGTCTACCATCCAACCTTATACTACATGCACACATATATATAGATCCAGAGCTTAAAGACGGCTTACCTTTTGATTAAGTCTAGTCCCTTTTCTATGTGAAATAAATTCTCTTTGCCTGTTATATTGGAGGTTTAAAGTACCACTAAAACTACGTGATTCTCCACGTAGTTTTGCGCCTCGTTAAACCTCCAAGCAAATACATATAGTAAGTGTTAATGAGGAAAAGGAGAGGGGAATATAATAGTAATCAGACACACATTTTAAAGTACCAATTCATAAATTTATATATATATATATATATATATAGATTCTCATTTCCGCCAGATACCATTTTGTACGTGTTATATCTTGCCGTGGTATTTGTGATGAGTTTTATATTTAAAAGCATCCACCATCGCACGACCAATTACACGTGCATGTATATTTATCACCAGCACAATCCCGTTATTGCCTGTTGGAAATACCCGCATATGGGCTCTTCCTAAAATCCTCCAAAGCGGAATCAAAAGTCGTAAATAAATCATTTGTATCTGTACCAAGAAGACCCTGCCACCAGACTTCTGAGTAACCGTGATAAAGTGCAACAGCTAATTGCTTTGCAGCTTCCGCATTACTCCGAGTACTTCATTTAAGGTCATCCGTGTTGTTTTCGTTTCGCCAAAAAAATACTTAATGCTCTTGTACTATCGCAAATAATTCCAGAGAAGCGTTATTATTAATGGATTAAACTTTTGCACTGCAATCTTTCGTCTAACGAGAATTAACACGTGCGTTAGCTTATATTTAGAGCCGATGATTACTCATTGCTGAAATGAACACAAAATACGCAAGTATCGATTAGAAATTTATATATTTTTTCAAAAGAAAAAGATTAATACCGTGGTCTGGCCTTCCCCGCAACTGTAGTAACAGTTTTGGTCATTTTGCAACAGAAAGGACAGTTCGAAATCCTAGTTTCTAAAGAATCATTCAATATGTATAGAATGGTATATTGCTCCCCTTAAGCCTTATTCATCTACACGACCCCTATGGATAAAACGCAGTTGGTTGCATTCTTAAATTATAAATTCCATCATTACTGCTGGCCTGCTGCTGGTTACTTTGTTCATATCTTATAAACTGTTCCACTATCAGCCAGGCATTGGTGAATTAAAGCAAAGAATGTTTTGGTCCGATAAGAGCTGTTAAATCGCCTATGTTAGTCATAGCTGAACTAAGGAATTTTTAGTACAGCTATACAGCTTGCTTTTTTTATTTTAAACAACATTTCATATGAAAGAATTAATAATAAACGAATAATCATTGCGGAATTGCCCATAATACACTGTCCTAATTATTGTTAAGTTTTGAAACTGAAAATCTTTACATGGGGTTTAATTTTCCATTCAGTTTTCCATTTACTGAAAATTCTCAACAGGGAAGCAATTTGGCGTAAACAATCTTTCCTTTCGGGTTTGGTTCCTCAAGATGAACAAGCTTTTTAAATGTAGGTCAAATATATAATAATCTTGAATATATAATCTATAAAAAATTATTTTTCTGTTTTATATATAAAATATTCAAAAGGCTAGTGCAGCAACTGCTCAACTCAGATTTGCACCATGCAACGCTCGAGATGTTCTAACAAACTGAAATCCAAATTTATTAAGTCTTTCGTTAAAATACGTTCTAACGTTTTACCTTAAACCTGTAATTTATGACAAAATTAAATAATAAACCTAAGTTCTTACAATTTATTTATAATTACCTTTTTCAGAATAATTGCAGAATTTGTATTATCTTTTTTATAAATTCAAGTTTAGGCAAAGCGTGGGAACATATTTTAAGAAAAAAATTGGTTAACTTTTGTTTACCGTCACAATTAGAATGTCTCGGGCACTGCAAAGCGCAAAATTGTGCAGTTAACTTGAAGAAGTTGCCGCGTCGCCATTTTGAATTTTTTAAACAAAAATGTATCTTCTCTTATGCATTAAATATTCAAGCTTATCACATAATTTGTTTATATTTAAAAAACTGTTTTTCATATGTTAAAAAAAATCTGGAATAAGTGGTCATTTACGGCAAATGCCCCTCTTGAAACAGCAGTCACCTGTATAAAAGCTCTGATTTTTATCTGATAAATAGCAGTGCATATGACAGTATCCTGAGATCATCTTCGAAAGGATCGTTTACCGATGTAAACGATACACTTCTAAGGCGAAAATATCATACGTGACTGTACAAAACGATAAGCGTGTGGCACTGACAAATAAAACTGCTCATTAGTTTATATCGTCTTTACAATTCGGTAATAAGTGTCTAGACAAATGAAAAATAAGTAGATTTAAATTGCGATATGAAATACAGATTTATGCTTGTTAATTTAATCGTGAGCAATATGAATGCGTGCACGAATGACACGTCGTTTGGTATGAAATAAAAACAAGAGCGGCTCTCTGCGGAAAACGGAAGGCTATTATGTACGACGGCGAAGCAACAATCAAGAATTGCCACTGCAATACACGCTACCGGGTTCGATGAACATAAACCACTTTAAAAGGAAATCGTTCAATGAAGCTAGGCGCGTTATGTCAATCCATACTAATAAACGTCAAATTAATGACACATTGGAAAGAAGAATACTTCGACAGTCTAATTTACCAAAACGACTTATTATTATAACTCCGTTTTTTTTTGGCGAATCTATTAATTTATATCAAGTAACACGAATGAATAATATTATTTTCTTATTCCCCTTAACGTCAACGTCAACGTCAATGTAATTTTTCCATGACCAACGGAAACTTATCAGGAATTTTTGACAAATTGACTCTTCGGACGATAGTCAAGTTATGTTCTATTGGAACTCATAGCAACGGAAAGTTTGGAGTTTTACTTCCGTAAGCGTCACTTGAAACTTTACCTTTTGCACGGTAATCGTCAACGGCGTTCTCTGTCACATTCCAGGGTATTTTCCAGGGTTTATTTCGCCACACGTAGATCCACGGCTCACAAACCACACATTTTTTAATAACGCTAAATTAGCGAATTTCGAGCAATGCAATACTACCATCTATGGTGTCTTTAATCAACCCGGTTCATTTGTCATATAAAGTTTGTAAAAACAAGGTAACCAAATATTCTCCCCAGTTAGAGGCTTTGGAATAAAATCTCGCACGTTCGTACAATTATCAACATTGAACTTCGTGAAAGATCATAATTTCTTCTTCTCCTTCTTAATCTTTTTCTGATTCTTGGAGAGCAAATGACAGCGATAAGAAAACTGTCGATCAAAAATGACATAAATTATATTTCTTTTTTCGTTCTCTTTTCAACGGTGAGTTTTCCTATTGGAAATGATTGACAGCGGTGAAGGCTCCTTGTTCGCGAAGAGTGTCGCAAATCACTCCTTCGTCAGGCGCTCCTGTTGATTTTTACATGCAGTAATTTTTATTTACGTTTGTTTGTTTTTTGCGTGGAGTTTTTCTTGCCGGGAAAACTTCGCGCACACACACATACACCCAGAGGAGAGCACACTACCGGTGTCTCAGAGTAATTCTCCGTGCAAGAAATCCTTGGAGCCACTCTGGAACGGTTGGAGATAACTGGGCAAGTGAAAATCTCCCGCACCACGATCCTTCTTCAAGATTCCGAACATCTCCCGTAAACAGTGGAATTCGCTTTACCCCCGCTTCCTCTACCCTCACGTAGCTCCAATACATTCAATGAATCCTGGACGAAAATATGAGAAAAACACTCATCCACAACTTTAGTATTAGCTGCAAACGCAGTTTTCAACTTGGCATGAAACTTCTTAAATTCTTGCGAGGCATCCAAACGTCGTTTATCAGACTCTTCTTGCTCACAGACGTAGTACAACTCGGAAGAGCTCCAGACAGCACTGACCGAAGCTTTTTCTAGATATAGCGCCGCCGTTGGAGGGGTCCGGTCAACAATACAATAACAAAATGGTCAAAAACGCTTTAAAGAACACAATTTTAAGCGTACACGTGCAGAAGAGTACGTTAACAGCACAAACTTATTTTATGGACACATCCCCGACTTGTCTCCTCCTCGCCAACGCCTACACGATACACATTGCACGCAGAGCAACGACGCCCCTACACGCCGAGGACGATGGTTCTCAAACCGGGGATACCAGTAGCTCCTGGACAGGGACGTCAGATGACGCTCCGGCACGCTTTCTTTCTGCTCTCCAGTATGTACTTTATCATGCCAAATTCCCCTAAATATCCCTAGAGTATTCACGTTACTCATTTTTTCTTTTAAGTTTTATATTTATACCTCTTTCTTACACTACTTGTTAAATATATCTCACAAATACCAAAAAATATGAATTATAGAAATATGATCATCATTTCTATGATAGTTCGTGTAATATTCAACAAAATAGATGATACAGTCAAAATTGAACAAACAACTAATTTTTGAACATAACCCATAGAGACTAATTAATACCTTGCTCATGATTTTACTACATGAGTCCTTAAACTCCTGTAATGAAAAATTTATTTTGCACTAGAAAAGAAAAGGAACATCATTTTATCATATATATGATAACAACCTGCAGACAAAATGCTAGCTGAGGACATCAAACAATTAACAGACTCAACATTTCATACATGTTCAATTAACTTTTCTAACAGACATTATTATAATGAACTTGGTAAACTTAAATAAACTTACTCTATTAAGTTTATTCTTTATTAAAATTTAAAATGCTAAACAAAAGAAGCTCTAAATAGTATGGTTTCCTGGAAAATACAAAACTAAATAAATGTTATTGTAAAACAAAATAAAATTTGTTAAGTCAAACTTTGCGTGACATTATTAAAAGCATCCTGTCCAGTGCAGGCTTTCATTTTCTACCTGAAAAAAAATGCATCTTATTAATATCAACAAAATTTTTGAAAGAATATCTAAATATTATAAGAATAATGCTTCAGTAAGAATCTTAATCAGCGAGAATAAGAAAAAGACAGACAAAACATGAAATAATTGTTTGCTCTAAATTTTTAGTATCACAAGCAAATTATTTTTATTACTCCTGAAATTTTCTTTAGGCAGTCTTAATGTACAGTTGTTAATAAGAGTTAATAGAAGCTTTACTATAACCCCTGAAAGCAACAATGATGCTTCTCAGTTTTGCATGTCTTTTTCAATAAACCTCAAACCTTTTACTAGAACATCATTAGCATATTAATTTATTTTTTCGAAGCAAACAATTTAAAGATATAATATTACTAGTTATAACTAACCGTTAACTTATTCGTCCTGTATATTTATAACCTGCCACATTTTGAGTGTTTTTTTTCATTCTTTCTCTCTCTCCTGACCACTCCTGTCCTGACGCTATATATTTTATTGCTCTGCCGGCTCTGGCGCATACTAGAAAAGTTTACTTTTCGACTTTCGACTTTCGAGACTTATTTCGAATCTTTCGATTGGTAATACACACGCGCGCGGCTGCCATTTTTGTTTTCAAATCGATATATGAATATCGATATGTGTATGCATTTAACTAACCTGAAAAAGTGCATGCATTTTTATCTACTAAAATTGCAAAATTTTTATAAATTCTAGATACATTTAATAGTTTCAGAATAAATTAAAAAAAATCAATATTGTTCAAATATTGTACTAGAGTTATTGCTACATCATTCAACTTCTGGTAGTTAATTCTATACCAATTCGTTTATCATTTCCCGCCCGGTGTCCGGTCACTCCCAAAACAAATCGGTCAATGGACTAGTTTTTTGATGTGAAAATGAGCGACAAACGTCAATTTAAATATCGTCTATAAGACAAAAATTTACAATTAATTTGAATGATTATGCGTAAAAGTATAGTATAAGATGTAACGTCCAAAGTTTGATTAATCCTAATTATTGTTAGGAGGACGCCAACATTATTGTACATACAGTCACTGTATTATTATATGTATATATTAAAGTTTGTATTTTATACAGTTGCTGTACTGTATCCGAAACTTTTGAAAGATTAAATGTGTATTTAATTTGTTAATGAAGCTCTCCATCCAAATATTAATGCAGAATGACCAAGAAAGCTGATATTTCTGGAAACACAAGTAAACTTTCTTCTTATTTTTTGCTTTATTATATAGTTTATATAAATGTTCCATCTAATTATATTGTATTATGATTGTAGATTTTTAATGAAAAACTATTTTCTATATATTTAGGAATTGTTAACTTCAATGGGAAGCAATAATATGTTTTGAGACATGAAATACATGGATACTAAGATTATCATGCTCAATATATAGATGTCAGTTTTAAATTTTGTAAACGATATCAAGAAACACGTTAGAATGTCTCAACAGCAAATACATATATAAGTAAATAAGGATATGCCTATATAAAAACGTCAAGGTAAATATGACTGAAAGCAATTATTCTATAGACAATAAAATCTTATTAAATTTGTGATCTTATCATATAAAAGAGGACAAGGCACTATGAAAACAATAATATTCTTTATCTATTTGGTAACAATAAGTTTGCATCTTTCTTGTGGGAAAAATAGACCTATATCACCAGGCTATTGTGCACCATATAGTGGTCAAATTTGCAAAAAATATCTCACAGGAGTTGGCAAGGTATGGTTTAATGACTCCAATGATAATCCTGGTGGATGGTTAAATGAACATATTACAAAAGACCTTTGGGAAGAATTGATATCAACATTGGTGGAACCATGTAGATCAGCTGCAGAGAAAATGCTATGTTTTTATGCTTTTCCATTATGTAACGACTCAGTAGGTTTGCCACTGTGTTATGAAGATTGTATGGCAGTTCGGCATGAATTTTGTTTCATGCCTTGGGCTATGATAGAAGATAATAATCATAGAAATTTGTATATTAGATCAAGAGGCCATTTCAGATTACCTGACTGTGAAAATTTACCAAAAATTAATAAGACTAAGGTGACTTGCTCGCATCTTCATTTAACAGATATTAACGAGGAGCTTGTTACTTATGACTGCATTAAAGACAATGGAAGATTTTATATGGGTAAAGTAAATAAAACAAAGCTTGGACTAGAGTGTCAGTCATGGAATTCTCAAGAACCACATAATCATGATAAACCACCTGATGTCTTCCCTCAGATTCGTTATGGAGAGAATTATTGTCGAAATGCAGGTGGAAATGAACCAATGCCATGGTGTTTTACTATGGATCCGTTAATACGCTGGCAGCATTGTGATATACCTACTTGTGACAATGGAACAGAAAAAATGTTAAATATTAATACCAAAGATTTGACAATGGGAACACTTTTTACACCAACTTTTATATTAATCCTTTCATCATTAGGATTTGTGATTATAGCAGGAACATTTTTGTCTATTCTGTTAACTCAACGTCTTCAAAAAAGGCACCAAGGTTATGACACAGCCATAAATCAGGAAATAAATATTGATTTAGATAAATTGCCAAGTAATGACGCTTATCATAAAACAAGTGCACAATTAAATCCTAAATTAGAGAAATTGGAATTTCCAAGAAATAATATAATTTACGTAAGAGATCTGGGTCAAGGAGCATTCGGTAGAGTATTTCAAGCAAAGGCACCTGGTTTGGTACAAGGTGAAGAATTCACCAATGTTGCAGTGAAAATGTTAAAGGAAGAAGCATCTGCTGACTTACTTGTAGATTTTGAAAGAGAGGCTTGTCTTCTTGCTGAATTTGATCATCCAAATATTGTTAAACTATTAGGTGTATGTGCACTTGGCAGACCAATGTGTTTACTTTTTGAGTATATGGGACGTGGAGATTTAAATGAATTTCTTAGATCTTGTTCCCCAGGAAATTATATAGTTAGAAGCTTAGACAGAGATGGAAGTTTTGTGGATCCTCGCTTATCACATATGGATTTAATAAATATTGCATTACAAGTTGCATCAGGAATGGTTTATTTATCAGATAGGAAATTTGTTCATAGAGATCTTGCAACAAGAAATTGCTTGATAAATGATCAAATGATTGTAAAAATAGCAGACTTTGGTTTGTCACAGAAAATTTATTTACAAGATTATTATAAAGGTGATGAGCAAGATGCTGTTCCGGTTAGATGGATGCCTCTTGAAAGCATACTTTACAATAAATATACAGTTGAATCAGATGTTTGGGCATTTGCTGTATGCCTTTGGGAAATCTTTAGTTTCGCGTTACAACCTTATTATGGAATGACGCATGAAGAAGTAGTTAAATACATTAAAGAAGGGAATGTACTTCGATGCCCTGATAATACACCTCAACCAGTATATGATTTGATGAAACTATGTTGGAACAGGAGACCTTCAGACAGGCCTACATTTAGATTAATATATGAAAAACTTGATACTATAAAACAAGAAATGGAAGCTGAAAATAAATCAGGTAGTTTAACGTTACGTATCCAGGTTTAAGGCGTATTCGGCGTTTTTTCATAAAAACAGATCTCGTTCTAATTTTGCAAATATTTTCTTTGAACTTTAAATATTTTAATATATATAACAAAATATTCAACATCATTGACCAAATCATTGAGAAAAAGTTAAAAATATTTTTTTTAACACGTAGTCATGTGGGAGAAATGATAAAATTAACATGCACTTGAGTATGAAACCATCAATTGCTACATGAAGCGGCGTTTTTTTTCTGTTTACACAGATAAAGTTAATACAGACAAAAAGTAAGTTATCAAACAATTAAGAAAGATATCAAGAAACAATTCACTATACTTAATGGTTATTTATACGTATATTCACAAGCTTATTTACCACTTATTTATAAAGAATAATTCTTTTCATATAAAGAATAATGAACCTCAATCTAATTTAAATATATATTTCAATAGACTTATACATATAAATTTTACCTACTCCAACAGGGCTTCTACTTGTTACGGTATAAAATGACGAGAACTCTTGAAGTAAATGAATGTTTTAAAAGTAAAAATATTTTAATACAAAGGAAAAGTATCCTTAATTTGAAAATATCAGGCACAGTCTTCTTTGTTATGTTTGTTCTGTGACGTTATTAGTAAAAACCGGAAAAAAAAATATAAAAGGAAAGCTTCTCTTGTATGTATATAAATATTGGGAAAAAAGTTAATTAAATGGTTTTTGATAACTAACTAACTTTTTGATAACAATCAAATTCGATTGTAGATGTGAAATTTATTATATTTATCAAAGTCATTCATTATCATTATTAATCATTATTATTCAATTTTTATTATAAAACGTATATATTTGCTCAATCATAATTATAACGTTAAATTAATTGGATTGAAATTATATAGGGTGCTCGATATTAATCAGGACAGTAAAATAGCTGCTCAATGGGAAAATCGAAAAATTTTCTAACCGAAATTATATGTTTTAGAGGGGTTCCAAGTCATGCATTTGATTTAATCTTCCAATGTTTTTTGAAGTTCGCATGAAATTCACCGAGTTTTTAATTAGAATCACCTATTCTTTGTAACGTACATGCTTTTGTAGTTTATCACAAGAGCTTTTAAGAACACTAAACCATTTTAACATTTCATTCAGTATTTCACCAGATATTTTTTTTTAAAATTGCATATGAATGGGTGTACGTTTAACTAAAATAATGTACGCGACCGGTATGCATACACAAGCATATTCGCCTATTTACTTATAATTTCGAATATAAAGATCTAGTAAATGACCGAATGAAATTATAAATTAATGTAGTTTTTTGGAAAGATCTTCAGATAAGCTACAAGAAAACATAGTAAAATGTTACTATTTCCATTTAATAAAGCCGAGAAGATTTTCATGTATAACGCCTCAATATTAAATCGATAATACGATTTAGTAAACCTCTCTAAGCTACACAATTTTCAGCTGCTCTGTCCAAAGTAGAACACCCTTCATATTGCAGTATTATTACTTACAATTTTTGTAAATGATCTCTTACGAATTTGAACATATGAAGACTGATGAAGCACAAAAAATATATTATTTATGTAAACTGCTTTTGCAGGATTATTTTACTCATATAATACAGAATTTTGAGTAAAATGTGTTCATAACTCAAAGTGTCAATTTAAGAAAAAAGCGCCTATATATGTACATATGAATGTTTATGATAAAAAAAATATATGACTAAAATTTTTTTTTAAAATAGCATAACTTAAAGATGTACCAAAAATTTTACTCTATAGTTTTGTATTTATGAAAATGCAATAATATCAGATTGTGTATTCTTCATGTGACAATGTATTCGTGTTTCTATATATATCATTATTTAAATACCGTTGTTTAAAATGTTTCATAATTATTAGAATATAGAAAATTATTGCTGTCCTGAAATATAGCTTATTTATTCTGCTAATATTATTGTCAATAAAAATATTAACGTAAATGTTAATAAGAAACATGAACTGTGTATAGAGTCAATCACTTAAAACGCCCTAAAACATACATGTAAAACATTTTTATCTCTTTAACTCTTCGAAATATGAAAATTAAGTTTGACATAAGATCTATCGGAATTCGAACAGTACGAAGTTTCGAAAAGTTCTAATATAAAAATTAAAAATTTAATATTTCTTATGGTAATGGACATAAATCTGCCTCCTTTCATTTATACCCTAGTACGTTTTAAGTGACAGATCCTGTATAAACAGATACCTCTTCACTTTTTGGATTATTTCCTAGATTTGAATACATGTCGCTAATTGGGTATCACAATACTGATACTTAATGAACAAATAAGTATTTAAATCCAGCAAGCAATCAAAAATGTGGAAAGGTATTCGCTATGTGCACACCTACACGTTGGCAGTCAGGTAAGAATGTGTAGCTGTATACATAAACAAAAAAAGTCCGGCAAAAGTGACCAAATTTATCGATAGTCAGTGCTAATATTATGCACATGCATAACCACACATTCTTACCTGACTGCCAACGTGTATGTGAGCACATAGCGAATGCCACAAGTTGGTCTATACAAACGAACATAAGTTACGCACCGGTTATTAATATTTGAATATATAAAATTTATTGAAATAAATTTTTCATCCAAACATATTTTTGGTTAACCTTCAGCTATCGACGTTTTAGTCTAGCAGATCCAGTTGAGCCAATTTTTCTTATTTATTAAATTTTTAATTGCGTAGTTATACCATTTTGCTTACCGCATTTTCCATCCTTTAATTAATCATTAGTGTTTGTTTTATTTTTAAAATTTGATATAAATTATAAGATATTACTTATAAAATATCTTAAAATAAGTAAAGAAAAGAAATTAAAATCACATAATTGTTTTATTGTAATATGGGAAACCATATTTCTGTACCCTATAAACTTGGACTTGGAAATTTTCAAACTTTTCAGTTGTTTACAATAGTCACTAATAGATTTCCTATTACGCACTAATAAACAGCTGAAAAGTGTGAGAATTTCCGAGCCCTGCTATAGACGATAATAATTTTATTGAATGTTCTATGTTACTTTGAAAAATATTATAAGTTTTATAAATATTCTAAAAATGAACATAAAATATTAATCCTTTGCACTCTGAAAGTACCTCTCAGGTGTCATTTATCCAGGAATAAATAGCTATTTCGAGTGCGAAGGGTTAAATAATATTATGCACTATAGGGTAATTACGTTGGTAAGTTAGCACGTCGATAGTTAAAGGTCTAAGTATGTTTATCAAACTAATGAACGGTGAATTGTGGCCAATTCTGCAAACTTAAATAGTATAAATAATTATGAGAGAAAATTCCATTACTATTTTTAAAGCTAACGGTTGCTAAAAAAACTATGGAGAATTAAAAATTGCTTAATTTCCTGTTTCTTACTGGTAGAGTAATCTGCTAATATTTTGTAAGTCAGACCACACCAGAATATTCTTCAGAGCAATATGAAGGCTCAAATTATGCTAATTTGAATTCTTAATCATTTTCTCAGTAAAGTCTATATTTAAAAATGGCGTGTAGGAAACTTTTTCTTGCAATTATTCATACCATCCTAATTTATATGTTTGGCCATAGTTAACCAACTATACGGAATTTGTTAAGCAAATGGGGAAAAAGACTAGTTCATAGTATTTAATTATGTGAAAAGCTGCACTACTTTTGTTATTGCTTTCTAGCTATAATCATTTGTATAATTCAATATTAATAATTTTATAGTGTATGCAATATGCATTTTGTATGTATTGTAGTTCAATAATTATGAATGTTCTTCCAGTCTTTTTATACTAAAAATTTTCATATAAAATGAAGAACTAAAGTAACTTTTATCAATCATATGCTCTTACACTAAGAGTATAAATGTATATTCAGTATATTAATAAATATAATACTGTAATGACATATATAATAGTGAATAATTTCAATGTACTATTAATACTATATACCTCGTAAAATGAATGAATTTTATAATTATTCTTATTAATAACCTTTCCTATGAAATTAATGCCTTTTAATAATATTAAGAAAATCAAGTTTAATAATATTCAATATTTATATAGAATGTTTTTTTTATTTTACAATTTTACACAAGTTTACAGCTTGATTATGGTAGTAATAAGTTTATATTTTTACGCAATAACGTTTTTATATACTATTTATGATACATTATATATTATTAATAGCATATTATTGTTATATATGATATGCAAAAACTACAGTTGTATGAATAACTGTTATTATAACAAAATCTGAAACTACTCATTTATTCGTAAAAGAATATTTTCTATAATGTTTAATTTAATACATTATTTGTAAATATATAAAGTTTGCCAAAAATCTTAAAATAAAACAGAAATAGTTTATTATAAAATTAAAAATTTTGCAAAAATTTACTCGAGACTCACGATTTTTAGACTAGGTTTTTGTTCAGTTCATTCATATTTAAGGAGAGAGTCTTTATTTCTTATGCAGTACACGTTACTTTGTTTACATCAGTTTTAATATACAGGATGTCTAAGCAAGTATAACCATCTAAACTATCATTTTTGTTATTAATAATATAAAAAAAAATTATATTGGGGGGAAGTGAGGTGTATCTCGATGGTCAATGCATATTTACGTAAAGAAATACTGCTAGAAGTCATCGTTTTCTAAACTTGAAGGTCATTAATATTTTTTTAAATTACATCCCACCTTTATATCGCATAGTTTCGTTGCTTATCACAACCATCCCAAAAACTTGAAATAGTTGAAACTTCTCGTTTCATTTTTTCATTTAATCTATTCGTTTACGAGATATTTCGATTTAAAAGCATACGTAGATGAGAGCGAATTATGTGTGTACATAGCAATTACGGCACACTACTTCACTAATTCAACAATTACATATAAGTAGTTGGAGAAATTGGAATATATCGTAAACACGTAAATGAAATAGAAAAATGTAAAGGTATTCAGAAAGTTTTAGAGATAAATTGTAAGAAGATGTAATATAAATGGGAGACGCATATTTTAAAAAAAATTAATAGCTTTGATGATTAAAAAAGTAATCTTAAGTACAAATTTTTAGAGCTATAGAAATAATCTATATGGTCATATTTTTTGTGACACCCTGTATTATATATTTTTATACAGTATATTTTTATCTATAAACTATCCATGTGAATATCACACAATAGATTAAAAATGCAAGAAAATTGAATGAGATTTATTTAAACTGCTAATGAGCAACAAAATGCACCTAAAACAATTTCTTGTATTCATGTCCTCTTTTCATGCTATGAAAATCGTCATAATTTTCTTAAATTCATATTAATAATATTTGACTGAGAATGGTGTAAATTTTTCTGAATCTCTTCTACTTAAATATAGAAATAGAGAATACGTATTAATCCATTTAAAAAGATGATGCTGACCTTTACAGGATGGAAAGGCAATGAATAAAACAATTCATTTTAAGTGCATTTTATAGATTATTTAAAGCCATTTAAATAAATCATGTTAAATATTCTTGTGTGTTTAATAAGTCGTGAGGTGTTCGCATAGGCATTCATAGACTAACATCCTATATAAGCAGGTAAAAATACATGTATGATGTAACCATTTGATTTCTAAAAGTTTCAGTAGCAACAAAAACGAAAAGACATTGGAAATACTGATTTGTCAAAGATGATTAAAAATAAATTACCTACATTTTTCACTCTACACAAATTCAACAATTTGTTTTATAAACTTATAGTTAAAAGCATAAATATATATACTGCATTTGTAATGTTATGTGGCATAAATATAGCACGTATTCTTATTTACATTTCAAAATGACCAGATTTTCATTTGGCTTGCCTACTTTTGTTTTTCTTTCTTCTCTGCTATACTATTCAGACGCGCAACCTTTATTCTCTTTTATTTCTTGCTTTATTTGCAATCAAAAGGCGTCTTTTATATTTTGAAATTGTCGTACTGCCAGGTCGATGGGCAGATCAAATTTATATTTAGTTAGCCTATCCAAAGTATGATAAGCATCTTGAAACCCTAAATAAAATGTAAAATTGTTTTTTTTTTAATATTAACGCGCGTACAATAAATTTAATACAAAATTTACCTGTTTTTATAACATAACTCCATGGTGCATAATGATTTTCCAAAAGATACTGACATTGAAGAACTAATTTCAACCAGTTGACGAGTTTGTTGGAACTAAAACACAGACAATTATTTCCTTACTTTTCCCTTGTATAGTGATATTAATTAATAAAAACTTACTTTAACCCCGCGCATATAAAAGCCTTAAAATGCGAATCATGGCTTCTTTTATATGGGGTATGAGAAGCAATAATATTGCCTATCGTCGCTAATAAACTCTAAAAATAGAGATAAATAATAATATGTAATTTTTACTCAAATATATATTGCAAATAAAAAAATAACAGGTATACCTGTTTAGCAGATGTACTTCTCCCACCACCAAGGTCTAAATTAAAACTCTGAGATAATTTTTGAACAGGACTAGAATTATAAAGATGTCCGTTTTTGATCTCATAATATTTAAGTATTAGTTCCCAAGCATGCATTAGATTAGTGGTTGTCGGTGTTCTTTGCGGAAAACATCCAACAAAAGGAACTAAACTATTGGTTCTAGCATCAAGCATTAAACCATGTTGCACCAAATCCCTAATAGACATTGCAAGATGTTTTCTTACAGCACTTGTTAATTTAGCACTGCAACGCGACACTGGAGAATCTGAATCTGAAGAGTAGTTTTCATAATCTATATCAACTGAAATATGCTCTGTTTCTTTTATAGTTTCCAAAACATGTTCAACTGCAAAATCTAATCGAGTCCTTAATTCTTTCCAATTATATAAAGAATTCTTTTTAAAGTTCTTTCGGACTCTTTCGCTACTACATCCTAATTGTGACATTAAAAACATATGCAAAAGAGCAACAACTTTTCTAACTGTATTAAGTGCATTTACTCTGTTATGCTCTTCCATAGATTTTTTGTCAGTACGTTTAGTATGGGAGGAGCTGGCTGATCCGTTAGTATGTACTGGACATGCACAGGTACATGCCAAAGTTTCTATACTCACTTCACCTTGTAGATAATTAATAAACCGCTCTAAATCGGTTATTTGCGTTTTTAATTGTATAACAAGTTGTTCTTTCATTTTCAATGGGCTAACAATCTATAAAAATGAATAATGACATTTTAATTAATTGCTTATTTTATTTATGATTTTGACGTTTTGTCACCTGACTTATAGCATAATCCATTTGCCATTTCAAATCATCTGTTGGTAGCTTACATAAATCATCTATATTAAAATTCAACTTTTCCTTCAAGTGATCTGAAAAGTTTTAAAATTAAGTATTTAATTTCAAAGCTTTAAATTAATCAGAAACTAGGTAAATTCCTTACTAATAATAATATTTTGTCTTTCTAAAATAACACTTTGTGGTAAATCTGCACTGCCTGTTTCATATGCATATTTTTCTAAATCTTCTAACTGCATTTTTAATTGACTAATTAATTCTCTCTGTTTAGATCTATGCAGTGCCATCTTTGACTCAACTTCTTTATCATGCCCCACCTCTAAAATCTGTTAAAAACAACTATAATTAAGAAAAATATACTTTTAAAACTTAATCACATTCAAAATTCTTACACTTGTTCCACTGGAAATTGGTAAATTTGGTGTTGTTGATCTACTTTGGAAAGTAAAACTTGGAACTTCTGGAATTCCCCTAAAAGCAAATTCTTCTAACTCTTTTAATAAAGTTTCTTTTTTATGAGCTGGTGCCTCTACAATTTGTTGTAAACGAAATTGTACCTGCAAATAAATTTGATTTATAAAAACATGAATGAAAACATGTTTTATTAATATTATCAGTTAATACTTGGGCAAAATGTGTAGTTAGGGCTATGAGAGATGAATTAAGCACTTCCTGCTCTTCTTCAAGAATCTTAAGTCTTTCCATATCACATGATAAGCTATATATTAATTATTCATTAATAAATGTGATCATAAAGTAATACACCTGTAATACATACTTTTCTGTATTATCAATGTATTTGTATTCATCTCCAAAATCATTGTCTCCGTCATTAGCACCAACTGGAGCCCATCTTTCTCCAGAAGGCCTATCACTTTCATCAGAGTTATCAATATCATCAATTAAATTAGTTTTAGGAACTTCCATATTAATTTCTTTATCACTTAAAATTTGCTCCAAATCCTATGTAATGAAAAAATGATATTAAGTAAACATTATATTTAAATAGTAATTAAAACAGAATATATTTTCAATTAACATACCATATTTATTTTTTGGAATGATTGCATACTAAATCATAGAATATTGTGTCATAATAATCCATAATAAATTAAGCACCATGTATGATAATGGAATGATAAAGCACGATATTTTCCTAAACAACTTAACATATGCTTTGACATTGGATGAATAATAATTTAAACAACATGATTGAATAATCTAAATTCATACTAAAGATTTATTCATGTATCATATTTGTTTCATATTTACTATTTTAAAGTTAAATTTGACAAGCAGCTGAGCAGTATCGTGATGGTTAGTGTATTTAGCCCTAGCTATGTATCACACGTCACTGAGTACTCACTGACGACACTGACTCGCGAGCCTTGCGAGTCACGACAGCGGACAGTCACGCCACTGTTTTTTCACTAATTTATCTGCAGATGAGATCTACATACATACTATAGTTTGTTTTTACGTCGATACAAGTCCATTGGTTGAATTCTTAAGACGTCACAAGGGCCGGTATTCATAGTCGTTGCTTATATTTAAGTCTGACTTAAAGTATCGATTGTCCTTTTTCACCTAACAGTAATAGAAAAAGATAACCTATGCTTAAGTCGGTCTTAAATATAAGTAACGACTATGAATACCGGCCAAGGTGTCCAAGGTGAGAAGAAATAGTTCACTCACAATCACATTCAGGACAGAGCGGGAAATTGATTCGTGTAAGCTACAGTACAGTTATTTTTTCATGTGAAGTACAGAGTGAAGTTAGCCGTAACATATGCGAATTAAGGCCATTCATATAAACCGAACTGTCCGAACTTTAAGCTGAAAGAGGGAGTGAGGAAAGGAGGACCGAGGACGGAGCCGACGGAGGCTACGTTCGTTTACATACATACATTGCTTTCCTTTTACACCTAAAGTGAGTCTGATCGACTCATTTGCATACAGTTTAAGTTACATAAACTGTACTCAACTGAGTCACATAACTGAGATTTCGTAAAAAAGGAAAGCACCTATACAGGGGTTTTCTCTAACAGCGGAACATAGGAGTTTTCGTGTTATTTGACTATAGTAAATTTTACTATAGTCAAATTATTGTTTTCCATTTAATTTAAATATTAAACGTAGAAACCAAGATTAATTGAGTAAAATGACATTTATAATGAATAATAAAAGCAATTAAACTAAAATAACCATTAAATTGTAACTATCTACGCTTTTATTAATTATAATAATGTATAGACTGCCAGTACTGAAAACCTATATTTTACGTGACATACATTGTAGAGTTTTAATACTCGCAGCTAATAAACGAACGTAGCCGGAGAGTGCGCCGGAGCGAGAGTCGAGACGGCCATGAACGAGTGGCAACACTGCCCGAGAGTTAAGCAAAGTTAAGCCAAAAGCCCGTCCCGGTCCGTTAACAACGACACATCTCCGATTCCCAATAATATTTATTGATCAGTCTTTTACGGTTAATAACGAATTAGAAAAAAATAACTTTTTCGAACGATTTGAAAATCCCAGATAAATTTAGAAATCCCCCCGGACGTTCCCGTAAGGTTAATAAAAGAGTTTAGATGGCAACCCAAGATAAATCAAAAGTAGACCTTGGTTTACTAGAAGAAGATGATGAATTTGAAGAATTTCCAGCTGAAGGTAATTTTTCATTAAACATTGAAAAATATTTTGAAGAATCCAAATGTTACATACATAACCTTAAAATTGCTGATTCATTTTAGACTGGGCAGCAAAAGATGAAGATTATGAAGATATTAGTGTTTGGGAAGATAATTGGGACGATGATGACGTAGAAGATGATTTTAATCAACAATTAAGGTAACTTTACATTAATTAATTTAATAATCTTTCTTGCTTTAAGGTACTTATTTTCAACTTTGTGCTTCTTAACTTTTCTTATTTCAGGGCACAATTAGAAAAGCAAAAAGATCAAAGGGAATCAGTAAAAGACAATTGATTTAAGTTTTATATTAAGCTATGTTCTGATAAATAAATAATTTATATAAACTCTTTATATGTAACTTTTTAATAGTGTTGTTAGAATGTAACAGCACATATATTGTATATGTGATCCACATTTTAAAGGTTTATTCAAATATAGTTTAAATATTTTGTACAAAACATAAAAATTAAATATAACATTAAGGTTAATAATTTGAATATGTTTTTATATAAAGATTATATTGCTGATCAATAGAAGAATGCTGAGTCTACAACAAATATGAAATGGAGAAAAACGAATTTTAAAAGATTACCAACTTTTTTTAAAACCTTAGCAGCATCTATTCTTTGTAAAATAAGCTTCAAAAATATTAAATATGCAAAATACAGATAGCTAAAAATGTAATAATGCTAGTAATTAGTGATTGACCGATGTTAGTATGATAAGTGAGAGATTTAAGATGGTCAGAAAATAGAAAAATATGTTTATCTATGTAATTATTAGAAATAATAAGTTCTTATAGCATCTGTTTGAAGTCCTTTCTATTTATATTCAATAAGGTTTAGAAGAAAAAATTAATATAAAATTACAGTGATAAATAAATTTTTGCGTTCTAACTTTTGGCGTCGTAAGCGTTTCACCCACAAAAGGTAAATCATCGTAATGCACCATCTATAATAATTTTCTTATTTCTTATTTTAGAAAATATGCTTCAAACAAAAATCCTACTTATTTGTGTGGTAAAAAATATTATGCTATTGGTTTGATCTTAAAATGTTCTTCAAAGATTATATAAAGGTCAACTTGAGTTTTTCTAATCCTTTGCACTTGGCTGCTTCAACACAGGAAACATTATGTCCCTTCAGAGAGGACAATGGAGTGCCGAAAATTAAATAGAACACACATTCCACATATTATTACATATTAATTCTTATAACTGATCTCAAAATTTGTCTAAAACTATCTTGACTTATTATTCTTTCCTATCAATCACTAGATATGTTAATTTAAACTCATAAGTAGATGTTCAAGCGTGCGTACGCATAGCGATATTTTAATAAACTCACACCTATACCGAATTTTAAACTGAAATATCTAGTGAATGACTATAGATGAAAAATATATAAATCAATAAAACGTATTGAAAAGTCCTTAAGATCAGCTACAAGAATGTGTTATAAATATAATGTTCCATTTAGAAAGCTCAAATTGAGCTTAGCGAAATCTTCAAATAACTTTTCAAAGTCAAACCAAAAACACAATCTTTTACCCTCTTAAAATCATAAAATATTTCTCACAAACATTTTTCTCCTCAATTAAAAATCAAACAGTTTTTGAGGGTGGGACATTAAGAGGGCTTTCCCTGTATTTATATCAACCGGAAATATGTTTTTATTGGCATATTGGCCTAAATTTCAAATATCGGTAAATCATTATAGTAATAATTAAAATTTGAAATTTCACGACTTCATATTTGCTGTAGATACGAGTCTTCCGTTGTACGGCAGTATAGCGTATACATTTATTACAATTCTAAAAGTTACTATATTGACACAATGATCATTAGTATTTATTTTAAACATATATCAGGTACGACGTTTATTATTTTCTGTAGTGTATCTGTTAAACACATATTTCTGTATAAATGGCACAATATTTTAAAACAGTTTGATATAACTAAAAAAATCTTTATCATTAAAAAAATAATATATATGTTTAATAAAATTCAAAATTTTATGGTGAAAAATTGCCATGATGTTCTTTACAAGATATTAATAGTTCTGACGCTAGTATATCTAAAATCTGCAAATATAAGTCCAAATTTAGCTTACTAATTTCAAAGGATGATAGCAGGTACCTCAATCCTTCTTTAGCATCTTCCTGCCCAATTATTAGTTTTAAATCATATGGAATTTTGTCTAATATTAACTGCAGAATTTCATCTTTCTCTAAATTGGAAGGTTCTTTATTTATTTCACTTTGTAATAGTGTTGAAAATGATATATTATTAATATAATTGCATAACCATAAAATAGTTCTCTGAAATTTAAAGAAAATATTCTAAATAACTTTTCTAATAAATAATTTTTGCCAAGCTTACTTTTATGACAGGTTCTGAAACTCCTCCAAACAATAGTTTTATCCATCTAACAACTGATTCTTGTTGAAAATTGCTATTACTCCCAATACCAGTTAGAATTTCACACATTAAGTCAATGATAACACATGTTAGAGGCAAGTTTGAGTCCAGCTCATCCAGCTCTTCTATAATTAAGTAAATTATTAGAGTATTTACTAGCTAAACAAGAGAAGTGTATATTTACCATCATAAGGGGTTTTTACTGTTTGCCACCATTGAGACAATATTTCTGCTTCCACAGCTTCATAAGCTGTATCAACTGAATAATAATCTATTTTTTCATCTAATAATTCTTGTAATTTCAAGGCAAAGTTTTTCTGCAAAATTTTTAATTTTTCTTTAGATTCAAACTTTTATAATTAAAGATACACTACTTACAGATTTAATGTCCTCTACAAATCTCCAGGGGAAATCAATTAAGGGCATTAAAGTTGGTATTGGAGTTACTTCTTCCTCCTGATCTATTTCAAATCGTGGAACTACTGTTTTCAATGTATTGAAAACTCCAGTAACAGTTTTTGCCAGAAACCTATCAAGTCGTGGAGCAACTGTATCAGCTTTTTTGGTGTTACTATTAGGTCGCAGAAAATGTCTTATTAGCGATGGATTTTCATTTGACAAACGTGTGCAAAGAGTAATTAAATAGTTTTCCATTTCTACACGCCCCCCTTCTGGTAAAACTATACCTGACATAATATTAGATAATGATGTTATCTGTAAAAAAATATTAAAATATTCAATTAATTTATATATAAATTGTTTATATTTTGTTAAAACTACCTCTTCCAGATTATTATGCAGTTGAACAAATTCAAAATATTGTCTTTTCACAGTAGCTGTGGTAGTTTCAAATAAGTCAACACCATGCTGTTCAACATCATCAAACTGGATGCAATAAAGTAGCTGCTGAGATCCATCAACAGCAGTGTGAAATTCCGTCCATGGAATGCATAAATTAGTAAATTGGTTGCCTTCGTACATAGCATAAGATCTTTCTTCGCTAGGCCTTTGAAAATTATTTTAAATTAATTTTTATATTTTTTATTATAATTAGTTGAACATTTACTTACAAGGGAGTAGTAGCAGTCGACTTTTGTTGTAATAAATTTCTTAATCTTGCAATTGTTGTAGCAAAATCTGTGGGTTCTTCATATACTGGAGATATCCTATCTTCATCAAGTTCAGAATCAGCTTCAATATTTATGTCACCCCAAAGTCCTCTATGTTCTGACAACCCTTCTAATCTAAGTTCTGGTTTTTCAGGACTCGATTTTGGGATTATATTTTCAAAATTGTTGTCAGTTTTAGGTGCAGCTATATCTGGTACAGCTTTAGGCAATGGTCGTGGAATTACGGCTGCTGTTACAGAAACTATACCATTGCTTAATGCCATTGATACTACACCCTAAATAAAGAAATTTTTTATGATATAATTAAAAAAATAAATTTATATCATTCACACAAAGTGCACTTACATTACTTGTAGGATCACTATTACCATCTGCATTAGGGGTAGCTTGCAATAAATTATGTATATTCTCAAAAATCCATCTTGGTGAACTTATTAATTGAATGAAAGAGAATAATCTTTTTGCTAAAATAGATAGTAATAATTTACAAGGTAATGAATTTGTTAGCTCCCAATGCAAAAATTCTTGAGCTAAAACAGTAAGTAGATGGTGCAATATATGCTCCAATACTAAGATATTTTGTGAGCCTGGATGTGAGCACTTATATGCTTCTTCAGTGCTATTTGCCAAACCTTTCTCAAATCTTCTTAGGGCCCTAAAGATTATTTAGTCCATAAATTTTTCAACAATTATAAACAAGAGTAAGAAATAAATTAACTTACTTGCGATATTCTTTTAGATGCAGTAAGAATACATCTGCTACTTTATTTGAAAATTTTACTTTATTAATAAAACCAATTTGCCAAAATAATCTATTCATTAATTTTCTTAATAGCTCTTGCGTTTCATTTGGAAAGGCATCATCATTGCTAACATTTTTATACCAGATATTAATACACTTTCCATCAATTTCATTTAAAATAAAATTTATGTCAATTTTTGAATTTGGGATTGGTGTAACAAATGGAATATCTAGTGCATTAGTTTTCTGTAACACATTTTTTCCCCTTATATTTTGGTCCTTATTGTCAATAACTAAATTTTTGACATATCTAATATGTTCTCTCTCAGATTTCTTATTATTTTCATTTTGTTTTCCTGTAATGCTCTTGAAAGTCTCAAACTCTCTAGCCCCCTGTAATCTATTAAATTTACTACACACCCATTTATTAAGAAAGTCAATGTTTATTGGAGTAGTGACTTTCAGTGCCATTTTTAATAATACACAGCTGAACCATATAGAAATAATAATTAAAAATACTGCCCATGATATTGTGATATAAATGGGTATACGTGATAACCCAGCCCATTCCTGCATGATTAGCATCAAAGTTGAGCATAATATGCTCATAACAAATAATACTTTATTCAACCAGCCCATTGACATGATTCGATCCATGGTTAATTTTTTAGTATTTTTATGAAAGGAACAAATTATCCTGCAGACATATTATTTTCATAATATAATGCAATTACATATGCAGCCTCAAATATCTCTCGAACAATGGATAATTTAATAATTATTCATAATGTATGGTCAAGCATATATAACCATCATATTAAAATTATATTAGCTAACATATTTTCTGCAATCAAATTAATCTTATTTTACTATTCTATTCAAATCATATATCAGTAATTATAGTTTATTAAATATTAACCTTTATTTAACTTTAAAACTCGTGGTGAAAATCATGGTCAAAGTGAGATATGTTCTTTATAAAAGAAACGAATGTAAATAAAAGGGCAACTGAGTAAGACAAATTTAAACTTGACACTTCGACTACTTCGAGCGTTTACTTGGACTCTGATAAAAAAAGTGATAAAAAGTTATATTAAAAAATTCAATGATGAAAATATAGATTAGGCTTTAAGGTATATTTTCAAATGTGCTCGATTGGTCCGGGCTGTGGCCTGTGATATCCGTTATTTACTGCAAGTAGTGCAAGTGCAGAAAACTTATAATGTCATATAAATAATAGATTAATAATACCTACAAATTACAATGCCTCATCGCGAATTCGGGTACTACATATGTACCTGTACTCTGTACTAGTGTTCACTGGTGTGCAGTGAGGGCAGTGAGTAATATCTCTATCTTCTGCTTTTACATTAATAAAACAAAGAAAGAAATATACACTCAGTGTGCACAGTGCAAGCCCCCGAATTCACGATCAGTCAATTATGGAACATGGATGGCTGTTATTAGAAATTTAACAATCAGCTGTTTATGATTAGATATAGGCTTAAATTTATAAACGAAACTTAAGCGACTTAAGCTTAGCACGGTCTGATCAATTGTAACCTTCAATACAGTGCTAAGCTCGATTTTCGTCTTAAGAAATTGCTAAGCTGAGATTCGAGCTTAGTTTGGTTTATAAATTCGTGCCGTAGATATAAGCGATATAACTACATATACGTTTATCTGCCATTGTTGTTTTGTGTTTATAGGGAGCCGTTAAATTTTTTACTCAAATTTTACAATAATATATCTTAATAAAGTTGATAAAGAATATTATCCTATAAGTATGAGAGAAGTTTAAATAATATAATAATTGAAGCGAAAAATTAAATTATGAAGATCTTCAAGTTAATTGTACATCAGAAAAATTTTAGTGGTGAAGATTTAATTATAAACCCTAAAGATTACCCTGGTATAAAATTAGGTGATGTTGTTGAGATTTATCATCAAGAAGATGAATTTAGTAGGCTACTTTTGCAAGTTACTTCTTTTAAAGAAGATTTACAAGGAAGGGAAACAATAAGCATAGAAAATAATGTAGCGATTATGTTTCAACTTCGAACTTTTGCTGATGTTTGTATGAATATAGTAAATCCAGATGATGTAGCTCTAGACTCCATTGAGATTATTTTCAAAGATCAATATATGGGTAGAAGCGAAATGTGGAGAATTAAAAATAATTTGGTATTATTGATTATGAGCTTTTAAACATATTGTTAGATTTATATTTTACAATTATAATTATTATTATTATTTTAGGTCAACACTTGTGTTTATATGAATAAAAAATTAGAATTTTGTGGAGGTAGTATACGCTGTCAAGTTTATGAAATGTGGTCTCAAGGTGATCGTGTTGCTTGTGGTGTGATAAAAGAGGATACTAAGGTTTGTAAAATGACAAAGATTTTATTTCAATTTGCTACAAGCTATTTATTTCGTCTGAATTTAATGTTTTTATAATCAGGTGGTTTTTCGATCATCAACCAGTATGGTATATTTATTTTTACAAATGAGTTCAGAAATGTGGGATTTTGATATTCATGGAGATTTGTATTTTGAAAAAGCAGTTAATGGTTTTTTAGCAGATTTATTTCAAAAGTGGAAGAAAAATGGCAGTAATCACGAAGTTACAATAGTTTTATTTTCAAGGACATTTTATAATGCAACCACTTTGGATGAATTTCCTAAGCATATGCGAGATTGTCTGCAGCATGATTACAAAGGCAGATTTTATGAAGATTTTTACAGAGTTGCTGTGCAAAATGAAAGATTTGAAGATTGGAGTAACGTTTTAGTACAATTACGAAAATTATTTACTGATTACCAAAAAATTGTACTAGAATATCATCAAAGGCCTGATATACCGATGCCAGTGGCAACAAATTCCACAGCAGCTCAAGGCAATTTTTTGGAAGTTTTGAATATGTCACTAAATGGTAATATTTTAAATAATTATTCTTTCATTATTATCAAATTATTAATAAATTGAATTTTAATGACAGTGTTTGAAAAGCATTATTTGGATCGTAGCTTTGATAGAACAGGCCAATTATCAGTTGTAATTACACCTGGGGTAGGAGTTTTTGAGGTAGATAGAGAGTTAACAAATGTTACCAAACAAAGGATTATTGATAATGGTGTAGGCAGTGACTTAGTGTGTGTTGGAGAGCAGCCACTGCATGCTGTTCCACTATTGAAAGTAAATAAAAAATCGGTTTAAAATGTATTTAAATCAAATGGAATAGTTTAAAGTATTAAATCCTATAAAACTAATTACAGTTTCACAATAAAGATTCATCTATTAATGTGCCAGATGACTATAGTATGCCTCACTGGATTAACTTGAGTTTTTACTCAACAAATAAAAAAATTCCATACTCTACTTTCATTCCTCGTATTAAACTTCCTCAAAGAGTAAACCTAAATCAAACAGAAAATGAAATGCAAAATAAAACAAAAATCTTACAAGATGATCATAAAGACTGTTTGCATAATACCTTGTTTGATTATGATGCTTATGATGCACAAGTATTCCAGTCACCTACAGCTCCTACTGCAAGGTAGTTTAAATTTTATCAATATTAAGGGGTGTAAAATAAAATTATTATGATTATAATTCCTCTTTGTCTTTTTTAAAGTAGTTTGCAGCGGGCTAACAGTAGAACAAAGAAAACTAGTGTGGCAAGTATAGAAACACCTAGTAATTCACAAATTTTGAAAATTTTGAAACGTAAAATGTCAGATCCAGATATTCATCATCCACCTCCTGAGATACATTCTCCAGTATTTGCAGCCAGAAGTGCAGCAATCTCAATACTTCAAAGAATGGATGACAGTGAAAATATGGAAACTAATTTAGATACAAATGGTATGCATGAAAATAAAATAACACAATTATTGGTATCTATACAATTTTGTAATAAAATTTTACAGCAATATCAAGGATTTCTATTAAAAGTGATGCAACAGATTCTGAAATTTCTCCTCCATTCAGGTCAGTTGTTGGTAGTGCTGGTAGCCCAACTAACTTAATTGCACAACCAACAAATATTATTAGACCTTGTAGAGCTTTGATAAATCCTTTTGATCCATCCCATGTGACTATAAAGCTTACTAGTAATCGACGAAGATGGACTCATATTTTTCCTAAAGGTATACTATTTATTTTATACTTAAATTAATATTCGGACAGTTTTATTTAAGACAATGTTTCTACAATATTTTTAGGACCAGCTGGTGTCCTAATACAACAACATCACTATCAAGCTGTCCCAACCTTAACACATTCTGAACATCAGTCTGATACAGCATCAACTTTAAGTGGTTCACCAGCAGAGCATTCAGGTGTAGAATCCTATCTTTTATTTAGATTAAATTTATGAAAAATTTACAATTATTAGATAATAGAAATATTTTGGATATAGACATGAAGTCAAAACTTCGCCTGAATTTACAATTATCAAGTGGAGAGAAAAATTCACTAAAACAATCATCAGGAAGTAAAACACTTTTATGGGGAGCTACTGGTGAGCAAGAGTGGACATCAGCCCTCACAACAGGTTTTATTTCTAATTTCAAAAGCGATAATATCTTAATTATATATATTTATCTATGTAGACACAGAGTGCCCCATTTTAGAAGTCGACTTGAAATATTTTCCAAAACCTATGTTTTATGAAAAAACGCTCTAGACTAAAATTGTTTGATTTTGAGGGGAATATAAGATAGAAAAAATTAGACTATATATAACCCTGAAGGGTGATTCGAATGCTACATTTAGGTCAAGTTGAGCATTTTATATAAGGCCACCTATTTTGTATGATATATTTTTGAATCTTATCTCAAGAGTTATCCAAAACCTTTATTTCATTTCATTGGATCTTTTACGAAATTTTTAAATTTGGAAATACGTATGTTTGTGGATTTCACTGAAGTTGTTTATGTGTACACATATATCATCATTCTTCTATGTATAGTTTCCGATCGAAATATCTTATAAACGTCTGAATGAAATGCAAAAATGAAAAGAAGATTTCGGAAAACTCTTAAGACATGCTAAAAGAATATACAACAAAAAATAGTAAATTTGATCTCAATAACTCAAGGTGATATTTATGTAACCTTCAAATGATTCTTTAGGGTCATCTCGATGTCTGTATCTTATGTACTCTCTCAAAGTCAAACAACTTTTGTCTCAAACATTTTGTCAAAAAACGTAATTTTAAGAAAATTTCTATAGTCAACAATTCATTCAAGGAAAATATTTCAAAAGATATAAGAAATATGGAAGAAATTATCAAATAAATGTTGTTTGACTTTGAAGATGGCATAAAATGATAATCTTAGTTTGACCATGAAACATTATTTGAAGACTAGATGATGGCATTCACTTTCAGGTTTTAATTGGGACACTTTATTTTTATTGTATACTCTTGTAGTTTATCTCAAAAACTTTTGAAAACATTGTATTATTTTATCTTTTCATTCAATTGTTCATTAGATATTTTGATTTACAATTCCTTATAGGTGTGATTTGACGAAAGTAACGTGCCTAACTGCTGCGTATATGCACGCTTAGTTGCCCATCTACTTATAGTTTAAGATCGATATTATCTAGTGAACGACAGGATGAAGTTATAAATTAGTATACTGTTTTGGAAAGCTCTTAAGATTAATTATAAGAATAGATAAAAAATATTATATAGAATTTCCCATTTCAAAAATGCAAGATGACCTTCAAATAGCCTTCAAATCACGTCTTATTATCAAATCCAAGATATCTTCTTAATTACTTCTTCAAAGTTGCACAACTTTTACTTCAAAAATGTATTCATACTTTGCAAATCTTTTGAGATATTTTTCTGGGGCGAATTTACCCGACAGACCCTATATAAACAAAAGAATTATGTAGTGTCAAGAGTATGACAAATTGACTTTATTATATATATAAGTGAAATAATATTAATTAAATATGCATGATCATTGCAGTATCATATTATGGAGGAAAATACAATTAGACGAACTAAAAATTCTCCAATTTTTGATAATGTTTTTAATACAATATATTAATGAAACTATAGGTATATATATGTAATTTATTCAGTTTTATAAAACGATTTTTTGATTTATCATTAAAGAGAAAATGGCGGAGTTACAGCCAGAAGTTCCCTCAGCAGTTTTTGATCTGCAACAAAAACCATGCAGTAATTATTTTAGAAAGTATGTAGCTACTATTTGACATTAACAAAAATTAAAAATATGCAAATTTTAAAAAATGGCATTCATTTCAAGAAATTTGTATCAAATTTGTTGTACATTTTTAAATAAAAAAACATTGTTTTTCAAAAATAAGAAAAACAAATTTGGTTATTTATAAACTAACTATGTTGTTAATATGTGTCCAAAATTTCAAGCCGATCGATTAAATAGTTTTTTCGTAATCCTACATAGCAATTTTGAAAATGCAGTTTTAAGGTAAACGCGTTTAAAGTTTTAACATTTAAGAAATCTATGTTTTCAATTACTAATCGTTTGATATAGTTTTAATGTCGTAAATCAATTTATTGTGACTGTAGCTAAATAGCGGTTGTTTTCCAGCTTCTGCATAACACATGCTTTCATAATAAGAGATATACAAATAAACATTAATAAAGCTACTGGATCCAGGCGCGCTCCATCTAAATTCGAGCGGTGAAATGCCACGTTCAAAAGCCTGTAACTTTGCTAGTTTTCTTAATTTTATTTTGAAGCCCTGAGAAAATATTTTACATAAATAGTTTTATTAATTTTTGAAAACAAAAAAAAATCAAATTTTCGAAGTCTAATTGTATTTTTCCCCTTACAGAACATATTACACTGCATTTTGTTATTGTCCTATTATATAAGTTTAAAGAAAAAAGGTTCAAATTTTATTAATTAAAATTAATGCTTTTTGTCCATATTAAGTAAATACTGCCTGAAATAAGGATTAATTTTACTAAAAAAAAAAATTAATTATCTTTGAACAAGAATGAGAATATATATATATATATATTGATAAAAATAAACATGAAATATAAATCGTGATAAGTATTTAACAAAAATTCCATTCTTTGTTATAAACAATTAATTTTTTATTCATTCCTGTCATACATAAAAATAATATATACTCTGACATTTATTTCCATGCTGTGGTACGTCTTATTGGGATGCAACGCTGGACGCATTGATGATTGTGTGATGTACAACTATGATGATCACATTAAACAGCAATCATAGGTCAGCGCCATACATTACTGAGGGTTGATTCGGTTGTGGTATTTTCTTTAGGCTTTTAATATAAATGTAGATTTCTCCTTATATTTTAAAAATACTATTGCAATTATACTTCTATTATGCATGGATTTAATTGGAGAATAAGGGAAAATAATAATGTGTTGATAAACACTTATATCAAGTAATATGATTGCGAAATAGATCATTTTAATTTAAAAATTTTCTTTTTACATATATTTATTCTATCAACACCTCAGTATTGATCATCCTAATTAATATTCAATTTATTTTTTTTTATTCATTTTAAAGTTGTACTTCTGTTAAAGCTTAAATATTTTTATAGCTTTAATTTCTGCTTGATGTAACTGCTTTCGTATATAGTTATATTGCTTCTAAAACTCATATTTCATAATTTCACGTTTATTCAATTTTAGTTTATAGGTATATAATAGGTGATTTCTTAAATATTTATCTTTCAAAATAGTATAAAATTATTTTATATTATTATTACCTATATATATCAAATCTACTTAAAACAGAATACTTAAATGATAGCATCAATATTAAATATGTAGTAACTTTTAGATAATATTGCTTCTATTTAGTGTGGGTTCTCTCTTTGGTAGATCTTATATTAATTACCATAACCATTAAGTTACTAATTTTATTTTTTATAGGTGTCGACTGGAAATCACTAACAATTCCAGCCTGTCTGCCTATTACTACAGATTTTTTCCCAGATAAGAGAAGTCTGCAAAATGACTATGTGGTATCAGATTATAATCTTTTGCCAGATGATGTTAATGCAGACTTTGCACAACAACGTGCTGTTTATAAAAAACCGCTTACAACTGCCGAAGTATTTAAGGAGTTGGTTTCTCAAAGATTAGCTCAGGTTACGATTAAGCTAATAAAATTAATCCTGATTATTAAATATCAAAATAACGATTTAAATTTCACAGGGATTTCAATTAATAGTTTTACCACAAAAAAATAAAAACCAAAGTACTACACCTGGCAGTGGAACTGCACCATCTATAAGTACAGTAATTCGATGCCGATTACCAGATTTAGAGTCTAAAGAAGAGTACCTGTTAAGCATTGGTAGAATTTTTCATAAAATATCAATACAGGGTAATACCATTACTGTTACAAGATACAGACCAAGGTAAAAACTAATGTTTTTAAATGCTATGTATTATTAAAGTTAATTAATACTTGTTTTACAGACATCCTTATCCACCTTTTAACATTCACTATCAGTATAGATTCCATGCTCCTCACCATGATACTTATGAAGTTTCATGGGTCTCTTTTACAACTGAAAAGTTAGAAAATTATAATTGGAATTATTTGGATCATTATATTTGCACTCGTGGTCACACCGATTTTTCTTTGGTGGAGGTAAATATATTAATATATTAATTTATGTAATTACTATTTATGTGCATATTTTATAGGCACTAAAATATTGGAGATTTCGCATTTTTTTATTGCCTATACAAAATCCAGCAACAAGAAAAATTCTTGATGGTTCCACAACGTGCGATATTTATACTTCATTGACATCAACAGAGCAAGCTAATTTAATGGATGGTTTTCTAAGATTTATTGAATGCTGGTTAAATAAAATACGTCGACCAAATCCAAACAAAAACTGGGTAACCTTTTTTTTACATATAAGAATCAGATATATTTAACATTATTCATAAAAATATCGATTTATGAAAAGAATGAACTTCATTATCATACTGTTTCAAATACACAACAATTTAATTAAAGCTGAAAAATTTTTCAAAAGAAATCTAGCATATTGTGTGCACTATAATTATTTATAAAGCTATACATGCATGTTAATATATATTATAGAGCTGCAAAGATTTATTTTAACGCTTAATTAATATTTTTTGCATCTTTTATATATACAGGGTGCTCCATCTTCAGTAGCAAAATCGGTCAGTTTTACATCATGATGCCAGCCGTTTTGACGTAATTGGAACCAATTTTGCTATTGGGAATGTAACTTGATCAGCGAAAATAATTTATAAAATTTGTATTGATTAAAAAAATGACTATACATTAGATGCACGACTTAAAGAGGGGGATATCACGTAGTACATAAATATTTTTTATAAATGAAATCATTTTAGATATTTCAAAGTCACTTTGGTAATTTTAAATGGAAATCTAGATTTTGTTGCATCTTATTGTAATTACTTTTGGTATTTTTAGAAACCATATTAGGACCATGAAATCTAACACAATGACAGTAAAGTGAAAATGTGTATCTGTATACGTATATGAAAAGTCCGTCAAAGATGATAAAATTTACCGATGGATAGCCCTGATATTGTGCGCACATGCTTCATTACATGTTCTTATCGTAATGCCACTGTATTTGTAGCCACATAAAGCATACTAATCTATCATTTTATCCTCTCATGCATTAGATATTTCGTTTTAAAATTGCATTTTGTTGTGGGCTTAGATGAAGTAGTGTACGCAAATGTTATTCGATAAGCCCAGAGCAGTTCATCTGGTTTTAATTTAAAAGCGAAATATCTAGTGAACAAATAAATTAAATGATAAATTAATACAAGGGCTTGGAAAGCTCTAGAAATATAACTACGAGAATATGTAATAAAAAAAATCTAGATTTCCATTTAAAAGAACTAAGGTGATCTTTAAATTCTTAAAGTGCTTCCAAGTATAAAAAATATTTATACATTTCGTAACTCGACTCACCAAACCATGTAAATATAAAGTAAACGTTTGTTTCGCCAGTGTATATTTTCGAAGTTATTTTCGATGACCATGTTATATAAACCATCCTGTATACTGTACAGAAGTTATTTTACCTAGCACATTTATCTTCAAAGCGATTAATTATATAATAATGAATATAAAAACTCAAATTTAACAGTTAATGTTTTGTGTATGAGCATAAAGTATATTTATCCTCATTTGTGGCGTCAAAATTACACAATGCGATAATAGTTGCACAACTTTTTTACCAGCTCTTATATTAAATAAAGATTTTCTTGTAATAGTAATATTACTCAAAGTAAGTTTTAATTCTCCTACGTATACTTAAATTTTCAAAAACTAAAGGCTAAATAATTTGGAGTAAGACGTGTATATCAGTATGCAATGTATTATAATATATCCAACTAGAGCACATATATACGTAATAAAATTAATAATAAAACATCGGTAGTTAGAAAGTTAGATTCTGGCGGGGCCTCAGCATGGTATGTTTCAGAGTCCAACAACCTTAGGTGGTGTTCCCCCAAGAGATCCTGCCTCTCATTTGACCAAACGCAGGCACAGCACGAGCCTGATATTCCTCACTAACCAGGTATAATCCTTATCCTGTAGCAAGAGCAGTTTTAATTTACGATGATAGCATTATTATCAATAACCCTTTGAATAAAATTTAAAGCCAAACATGAAGGGAGGATCAAGGGAGAGAAAACGTGGAAATAATTTAATTTGTTATATACACAAATGTTTTGTCATTGTATACCAATTGAAAATATGATTGTTTTTTGTTTTGTTCGTAATCAGATTGACTTACACAGAATAATATTTATTATGATTATGCTTAGTATTTGCCTTATTGCCTTGATTGTGCATCCACGAGATAGTAAGCTTTAACCATATATTAAATATTTGATGTTTTGTTTCATCCTTTACCCGTATATAATACTTTTGTATGCTCACTTTTCTGCACATATTATTAAAATACGATGCTAAAAAGATTTTAATGAACTTTAATAAAATATCATTCATTTCATAAATACTAACTTCCATAATCATTTGCAGAGCAGTCTAGTTGGGAACTCTCCATTCAGAGAGAGACTTGGCAGCAATCGTCTATCAGAGAAACCAAGACCAAGGTTTGGCATTGTGCAAGTTGAAAATTATGGCATTGTTGCTTTATGCCAGTTTAACATTTGTAGTGTTTTATTTATTTTATTTCAGTGGACAGTTTGGTTTGGTGTATGTCATTTCTCTTTTGCTTTTTTAATTGCTATTTAACAAATTATTATCATCAGTAAAAATTTTTTTTTCATGGTTCTAGGCATGTTACACCTGTATTAAAAGCTAAAATTTTCATTTCCTTAGATCAATTTTATTTGACTATTTGTATATAATATGCGGTAATTGAGTATGTTGTTGAAACTTATTCGTAATTTCATATTGTTGGATTTATCGATAGAACATTCGGCATGTAATGTTGAAGCTAAAGAAAATACTGTTTTACATCTATTTTCCATTTATTTAATATTCTAGTTAAAAATATAATTTTCACTACTTGTATTGAAAGAGATTGTCCAACAAGTTGATTACCATAAGTTTACATATTTCTTTAATTTATTCTCTAACATTTCAGTTTGTATTTATTTCACTAGTTGATCTACTTGGTATAGGGTGTTCGCATAATTGGTAGTAATCTTTTTATGTGCATTGGTGAAGGAAATTAAAATATTGATAAATTCAATCAATGAAATTAATTAAATTTGTGGGCTCAGCTACATTGATTTCAGATAAAAACAGTTTACTATCAAATTGTATGTCTGTCTTGCTCAATCGGATTCTTTGTTCAACAACGTTGCAAATGAAAATATAAAAGTATAAAGATTAAAATATTTTTATATTAAATAAAATTTATAAAAATTTGGATAATTCTTTGTATAAAAATGTGTCACATTATACCATAATTTTAAAAAAAATTAGTAAAAATTTGAGTGACCATGCCCGAGTTTTTTTTAGACACAGTCGCTCTAATAATTAGCTTAACTGGAGATCGATGCAAGTAAGCCCAACAATGAATTAATTAATTGCATTGATTGATTGATTGAACACAAATGCTTAATATAAACTATTGAAATTGATAGAGTTGTTTCCAAAATTCGGAGGAATTTATGTGAACACCCTGATTATCAAAAACATTTGGTAGTGAATGAGGGAGTGACGGGGTTCTCTGTACAGGAGAGGCATGTAGTAATTTCCGCTGCGACTGCCCGTATTTGCCTCGACACCCCTCGTAATCTACCAAACAGGTTGGTTTTTTTTTCTTTTAATTATATAACTCTCTCACCTATTTTAAATTTATTTGCTATTTTTTTTCAACTTTCGCATTTCCCTAACATTTTCTAGTTTGTTTCTACTAACTAATTAGCTTGTTGTTATGATGCAATTGCACTCTTTTTTATACAAGCATATAGTTTCTTTTAACTGGCTTGAATGGTGCTCCTTTGATCATAATAAAATAAACATGCTAATGTTCTGCATAACAGATCTGGATCTAAAGTAATGGACAGAGGAAGGATTTCCCCTGCTAGTGAAGTTGTTTTGCCCTTAGGATTAGATCAACAGCAACAGGATCATTTTGACTCTAACGATGATAGGTATTTTAGTAGTCAATATATTTCAATATTTAAACTTTTAAATGTATTAAGATAATAATTCTCAAATAATATTGGTGCAGTATAAATGTAGAGTTAGCTAAGTTAAAACCAGATGCAACTAACTTGGAAATTTTGGAAGCAATGAAACATCCACAAACCGGTGTTGGTTTTCTTACACAACACCCATCATTACCAAGTCAAACTTTTGTCAGCGCTGATGCCGTACAATGGTTAAATAATCACATTGAAGGAGGAATTACTGTGGAAAATGCTGTTAATTTAATGAAGGTAATATTACAAACTTTCGTTAGAAAAGCTTATTTTAATATTGATATAACTATTGTTTAGGGAATGTTACAAGAAAAGTTAATTTGTCATGCCTCTGGTGATTTCTCAAAGTCATTCATCTTGGGCTTTTATCTTTACCATATAGTACACGATAAAGAAAATCAAAAAGGTAAAACTGAACAAGAATGAATTAATGTTTATAAAGTATATTATTACTTATTTATTTTCAGACTATTCTCCTCCTTTGGGAGATTTACAAAGTTTTGAAAATGAATGGGTTGAAGTAGAAATGAAAGCGCCTAACGGTTGGTGTGAATCAAGTGCTCCTATCAATCCTCCCTCCATTTCATCTCCAATAAATATTCCTACTTGCAATGCTATCGATGAAACAAATGTTCCTGCATTTCTCAAAGATGACTTGTCTGATACTATAGACGAAAACGATTGGAATGGTAATTGAAAATTTATTTAGTATATTTTTAATTTGATTATGGTTAATGTATCGATTTAAATAACGTAATCAAATAACTTTTTAGTCCCTCCATATAAACATACTCATTTAGATATCGATATAAACAATAAAAGTGACAGAGTTGAATGGGGTCATTTGAGGTATCAATCGGTTTTTAAAGCTGACCACTCATATGAACTTGTGACACAATGGGTTGCATCTTCCGGTAGTATAGTTGCCGATCTTGTAAGTTCATTATTAATAAAAAATACTTTATTTTTTTATTTTATACAAACTATATATGAAACAATTCTACAGATTTTTGTTTGGCAAAGAAAAGCTCAAATGTGCGGTATTCAAATGGTACCAATTCCAAGCGACTTGCTTGCACTGCCATTTACTTTGAAAAGTGATCCACTAAGGGGTCCAATTTTTGTACCTCTTCATACTGAATGCCTTATGAGTAATAAACGATATTTGTTTGAAGGTCTGTATATATTAATTACTGAAATTAATTCGCAATTAAACAGGATAAAAAATATTCTTTTCTTTAGAATTTCGAGAAGACACCTATGCTCAACGTCTTTTCTTATTTCAAGAGGCTATCTTACAAAGGTTTGGCTTTATGCCATGTTTGGTGGAGAGTAATGACAATGATCATCAATACGTCCATGTAACTGGGAATGCATTTATTCTTGTACCATCGACGATGAATACTCGTCCACGTCCAAGAACAGACACTAATATTGTTAGGCGGACCACTGCACAAAAGCGGTATCCTATTCATCCTGACCAGCCTAGTCCTCATGAAGCTTATATAACAAGACACGTTAGTGGAAAAAGCAAAGATGACTATGGCACAGATAGAAGAGTAAGTAAATAATCAAAAAAGAAACGAAATATTAAACTTTTCAACAAGTATCATTACATATATAATAAATTACAAATGCATTAACGTAATTTTTTATAAATTAAAGATAGGATTTTTGTGGTCATGGAATCACATGGTCAGTCGAAAGTGGAAGTCATTGTACCAATCAGCAGGAGATGAATTGTTTCAAAAAAAAATTATTCAAGACTTCAGGCATTTTTGCTCTAATGGTGATAATAGACTGAAACAATTTTGGGAATCATGTTGGGAGTTAAAAGAGAAAACGTGTACTAAGTCTAAACCATAATTTTCATAATACACTTAGTAATAGTAATTACTTATTAGTAAACAAACTTAAGATTTACACGATTGAATATTCATTTTGCAAATACACGGAGTTTTGTAAAAAAAAACTTTATATACCTGAAGCTACCTGTGATTTGCCGATATCTTTTAAAGCAGTAATATAACTTTTGTAATTATAGCTAGCTGCAGTATTAATATCTAAGTGCATTATTCAATTTCTCTGTAATTTTGTATCGATTAATTTAATTATTCTTTTTATCAATGCAAATATATTTTGTGGATTTTAACTATGTACATACATGTTACTATCATTTAAAAAAAAATAAAATAAAATTAGTTTCAAATTCGTTTTATTATTTATTGATACTCTTGATATCAAAATTTTTACTTTTATATAATTATCCAAACTTTAGTTATATGATTATTATAATAATAATCTCTTAATACATATGAGCGCCAAAAACAATCTTTCTAGTAGTATCAAAATTCTCCTATGTAATACGTTTTATACTACAAATGAGGAACTTAAAATATTTTACTGCAAATATATGTATATATATATATTTTTTACGATATTAACCGAAATATTTGTCTCGCGCAATTTATTTGAGAAAATATATTTCTATCAGTTTTTACTTAAATGTATATTTAGCTAGAGTTTTATAAAATATATTATCTTATATGTAAGTTATAAAGATGAAAAAAAGTGTCTTTACAGTAAAAACAAATACATCCTATATTTAATATTACTTACAAAAATAATTCAAAGTTTAAAATCCTGTTTTAGACGGTGGGGTGGCAAAGTATTTTTTATTTCTCCTTAAGAAGGTTCGACTGTGTGAAGAAAAGATAAATTAACTTATATATATATATATATATTAAAAATGGATGAAAAATAGTTTTATTTAAGTACCTTGTGGTTAATGGAGTATGTAGAATACCACGTGAAGTATTTCTTTTTAAAAGTGATTCTGTTGAAGGAGTGTGTTTAAGTTCACCAGTTTTTGGTGTTCCAATGTCATTCATATTATCAGGATTAACAAAATTTGCCCAATAATCTGAAGGAATTTTTAATAAACTCTCGACAATCTGGCAAAAATTAAAAAATGTAATTAGTAATTTTTAAACCCATTTAAACTTAAACAATTAAGATCGGTTATTTGACTTACTGCTGCTTGATTTCTAGTTTCACTTAACATTGAAATAGCAGTTGGTTCTAAACAGCTATAACCAACCAAAGTTGGACCAAATACTTTAGCAAGATTACTAATTGGCATTTTACATTCAGGACTACTTGAGACCCTTTGTAAATGCAAAATAAGAAAAGCAAGTGTATCCCTGTTAGGCTGTGGCAATTCCGAAATTGCTTGATAAAGCGCTGCATCAGAATCATGTTTATCAGGAATTGTTGTGGCTTGCACAAAATCACCCCAAAGACCAACAGTAATTAATGGCTCTCTTAAAGATCTGTTTCAAAAGATTGTTACATTAGTACAAACATTAAACTAATTAGATTTAATTCAATTAGAATAAAATTAATTAAACATACCTCAAGAAATCTTTGAGAGTTGAACAAATTGTAGGGATGTCTATATCAGAAAGATTAGGTGCCCCTTTACCTTTTAAAAATTTTTCTTTCAGAGCTTTTACTTCTGTTGTTCCTCCATTTACTCTATATAATCCTTGCTCATTCATCCCTCGCAATTCCACTTCATTAATACAATGGACAACTAACGATGGTACCATTGGTGGAATCAATGGTGTATAATCTGCTATGGTACCCTACAAAATGTTCATTATCAGAAAAAGAAAAAATTTTTTATTAATAACATTGAGACAGGTGAATTAATACTCACAGCTATTCCACGTAATATTGGTGTATTTCCAGCAGGAACACAAGGCAATGGAACTAAATCCTTACATTCTGAATGACTTGTGGTTCTGCAATCTTTGCATTTTAAAGCCACCTTTCCAAATCGAATTCTAAAATTGAAGAATTAATGTAATTCACACCATTTTAGTCAACATTTCAGATAATTTATCTACCTTTTACCACAAGGCATGCAGACCTCTGGTTTAAGTACAGTTTTTGCAGTGAAAGTATGATTTCTGCATGACTTTGTATTAAAAGTATATCCACCAATATTTGGACTAGGTTTGAAAATACCTTCAGAATCAGAACCAGAAGTAAGAATATCAGCTTTTGGAGCTGAAGGCTATAAAATGATGTAATCTTTTTATAAATACATGAATAATTAAAACGCATATTTTAGGGCCTTGATAAAACAATTACCGCAGTATCTATTTGCATTTCATTTTGATCCAGATCCATTAATTTAAACTTGTCACGATCAGCACTTCTACGTAGCTTTTTAGTATTTTGTTTTTGTCCTTGAGGATCAGTATTTTCATCTCGAGGAATTGCCTCAATAACTGAAGATGCAGTAATTGCACCTTCTTTTGGCATTGTTACAGTAGTAGTGGCTACTATTCTATCTGACGAATTTAGGTCCACTAGTTTCTGCATAGAACTACGTCTCTTTTTGGCAATGTACTCCCCGCTAGGTCTGTGCTCTTTCCATTCTCGTTTTTTTTGATTGTGTTGAATGATAGCACTGGCATCCAAATCATCTTCTGATTTAGAAAAACAACTTAAGTCGCTTAATATCGAACCAGTGGAGTCCAGCTCCGTTATTGTATTCAACCTAAATTCAAAATTATTATTACGTATGATTTAATCTAAAATAAACTATTTTTGTTGTTTACTCAGAACATACTTATCATTGTAATGCATATCTCTATGATGCAAATTACTATGGTGCCCATTCAAAGTTGTATTATTTAGAAACTGTAATTTTTCCCTTGTTTCATCATTTAAATTTCTGCCTCCATCATTAAACAGGAGATCTCTTGCTAATGCAATTTGCTTTTCCTAAATTTGATTATAATAGTTTATATTGCAGAGTAATGAATTATAGAAGAGCTAAATATATATGCTTACCAATGAATTTCGTTGATCTTCAGCAGTGCGTCTTTTACGTTTTTCTTCATCCAACAATCTTCTTGCATGACTTAATTTTCTTTCCAGATCAGCTGCTTCGTGATGAGCTTTTTCCAATGCAGAATGTAATCTTTGACATTCTTGAACAGATGCTAACCATTTTTGACGCATTTCTTCTTGATTAATGGCAAATTGCAAGAATTCTAAATAAAAAATATATCACTTAAGACGAGCCATAAATTTTTATTAAATTTCAGATATAGTAAATGAGGACTATGTTTTTATTTGATTATGTTTTAATTGATTAACAAACAATGTAGACAAAATTATGTTAAAATTATAAAATAGATGTGTGTAGTATTTACGTACCTTTCTCGCAAGATCCACTGAGTAAAACATTTGTACAGCGGACCACCTCATCGTGTGTCGCTAATATTGAAAGGGACGTAGTCATTTTTTGTCTTAATTTTCACTTAAATGAATTATAAACTAACCACAGAGACACTCGATTCACTTCAATGGTTCGACTCGCAACCGTCTTCGAAAAATACCGACCAATACCGACTATTTGAATTTATCCAGTAACAGGAGTAACAGTCATGCGCAAAAAGGTTAGGTAGGTCGAAAGCTTTCACAAGTAGGCGTTAGATAGCGCTTTTAAACGGCCGGTGTTGACTGTCTTTTGTTGACGTCATTACTTTCCTTTCTGTTTAGGGTGAACCCTACCAAGTCGGGTTAACTTAACCCAGAGTTAACCCTTCTTTTCATGATGATGGAAATTTCCATTATATTGTTTTTTACATAATACATATTTTTATTTACACCAAGATTTTTAAAAATATTTTTCCTTTAATCTAGAGCATTAATTACATCACCCTGATTTAAAAAAAAAAAGAAAAAATCATGCAAAGAAGGGTTAAAGTGGTATAGTTAATGTAACGGGAACTATACCACTTTAACTCTGGGTTAAGTTAACCTGACTTGGTAGGGTTCACCCTTAAATGCATTTCGGATGAAAGTAACATAGTTTATGTTACGCGAATTATACCATTTATACTATTTTAATTTAACTGTTAGTTTGAAGTTTGAACACATTGAACCTGAGATTAGGCACCGAGCTTTTAGGCTGAGTTTCGCAAGCCTTGATTTAGCTGGATTAAGTTAAGTATGGTATATTTTACGTAACGTATAATATACCATACTTAATTTAACCATCTTTAATAAAAGCTTTTGAGACCAGACCTTAATGCCCTTAATATCTTTTTTTAGACAAATTTCTTAAGTTTCAAAAATTCTTGTATGGAGCTTGATTATAAGGTGCGGTATAAAAATTCAGAAACATCATAATTAGAATCATAATATAATTTGTCATTCATTTTTTTATATTTCTATACAAACAGAAATGTAAATAAAACTTGATTGGTCAGAAATATTTATTAAAGAAAGTGGTAGAAAACTGAAATTTGTAATGAAAAAAGGATAGAACTAATTCATTTAAAATATAAGAATAGATTAGCATTAGAATATATTTTATTCCTGTTTGGCTAAAATTTATCGTATTTCGACTGCACTTAAGTCAAGAAAAATAATGTCTAACTATATCATGCATCGTGAAACTTCTTATGTGGAATTTTTTCGATATTTCCTAGGTGAATCTGGATTCTGGACTATCCTCTTAAACGAATTGGAGGAGCGAAACTTTCTCAACTCATTTTTCGGAGCTCGTGTTATACGTTCAACAGTAAAGCAGCCAAAATGAACAAATACGGATTTTCATGAAATTCCCCCTTCTTTTTAAACTTTCAAATTTTTATGTAAAATTTGCATTCAACCACTCCAAAAACCATTTATTATATAATTATAAGTAATATTCGATAACAATTTTCCCAACACAAAAATTGCACGACTAGGCATTTTGTCTCCACTGTCAAAGGATTAATCTTTATTTTGGCCATTTATTGTCAATGAATTTGATTTTTTCAGATAAACGTTTGCGAAGATATCGTGGCCACGTCTCACGTAACAAAACAATCTACTATTTTGTTATGCTATTAATACACATTTTTTATTAAAATAATTATGAAAGTACTTTTAAAAATTTGTGTTTTTTATCAACAGATAGTATATTTAAATATAAAATAAATATTAGTCAATGTGACAATTTTCTTTTTAAATTAAGATATTTTGCTGATTCCAAAGTCGTAACTCTTTAAGAGAATTGCAGCGCTAAATATCTACTGGACTACAGAGTACAGAGATGCCAGATTCTGCTCTTTAACAGTCAATAAGTAGAGTGGAGGAGGTCATATTCACGTACTACAGACAAACAACCACACACATCTACGTTGGCTGTAAAGGGCAATATCTAAGATCTCTGCATTATTAGTCAAAATGTTTTTAAATTGGAATTAGAATAATCCTATTATGTTTTTTTGTTTGTTTTTTAACCATAGTTTGACTGTTAAACAATTTTTATTTTTTGTTCGATTTTCTTTAATGAGTCATTTTATCGTTAAAATATATACTATATAAATTCAGCATTTTGATATTTAATTTATCTTTGAAAATAAACATAAAATATTAATTTTTTACATTCAATTAATCGTATTTTTGTATGAAAAGAATTAGATTTATAAGTAGCTTATTAATCACATTATTTAAAAAAATTGAAACGATGAATTTGTGTAGGTTATATTTTAAGGATTAAAATGATTCTTCAAAAAGTAATATCAAAAGAAATTTTTTTTTAAAGAGAAATACTAGGTTGGAAAAGAAGACGAAAACATATAGGTTTATGTGTGATATGATGGCATCCGATGCTAATATAAAAGCAAAATATATTGTTTTATATCTGTGTTTCCAATATTATTTTTGATATTTCAACATTATTTATTTATAATTAAAAAGCAGAATCTTGTCTATTTTCGATTAAACACAAACCGACTAGTACAGTACAGATACAAAGTTCTGAAACTATAGCTCAGTACCTGATAAATGTTCAATGGTTGTCCGAAGATTAAAAATCTCAGACCTATACATGTGTTCAAGGTTTAAGATAATAAAGCAAAAAATCCTTGATTTTGTTGTAAATTTGCTTATTGCGTTGATGGTCAAATCTCCAAATGGTCATAATAATTTTACAAGCATCTATAAATGCTTGAATCGAAAACTGAAAAATTACTTCAAGTCCTTGGAGATATCCTAAAATTTGTCCAAGGAATCTACAAATAAATACATCTGACTCTTTATGACACGTTCAAATAGAATTTCCGTCATTGGTTCAATGAATTACTGTTGTAGGACCAAGTATGGCAGAGGTTTGCGGCTATTTGTTCACTTTGCTTTTTTATCGGCTTTTATCTGGTCTGGACATCCTGCAGTTGGACGGACGGATGTGAAAAAGTCATGGGATGTAGAGAAGAGAGTGGAGAGGGACGATAATGCGGGGTCACGGATGAACGAGGTCGTTGGTCAAAAAGTCTATATACATGAGGTATACATATATAGTACTAGAGAAATGAAAGAAGGAGAAGGAAAAGGAGAACCGGGAGGAAAAATGAAAGGACCTTCACTTTTGTTTGAATCTTTCAGATCGGGTGTATATGTTAAAATAATAGTACGATCTCTCAGGACCTATACCTATATCTTATAGAGTATTATGTGTATAGTATATACTATATACTATATTCTATTTGCACACAAAGACATCATTGCTACGCTCGTCTGAACAGAGTTTTTCGAAGCTCGGTGAGGCGAGTCATTCAATATTCATACACCGTTGAGGAAATTCTGACTTGGGCGATTCATGTGGCAAGCTTCCTTGATCCTAACAGATCTTCGAATGAAGTAAGTCTGCGGATCATCGTCCCATCGTTTCGGTATTTCACCGACATGCTACAACTCCGAGATAGAATTCAACCATATAGATCTATAAATAATATTTTCACTGCTGCAACAAGCTAAAGCTGGCCTTCGTCGGGGTTTTCACCGTTAAACTTCAAAATATTACGAAACGTCGCTTTTCCGCAGAAATACGTCTTTTCTCTCTCGCGCACTTTGATTCTTCAGAAATCACATCGCTAAATATAATGTTTCATGGATTTTATTTAATACAAAATATTAAAATTTGTTGCAATTAATTAAAAGGAAACAGGTATGGGTGTCTAGAGGGTGGAAGCAGGTTGTGAGGGGTTTGGAACGGAGAGATATATACCAAAAAGGTAGGGATAATAAGCCCCATGAATGTTGGTCGAGCGCCGATAACAGAATCACTGGAGAGAGACCTGTTTAGTGTTTACAGCGTACAGCATGGCTAATTGTTTTAATAAGTCGCGGATTCATGCAAACCATCCTATTCGCCCTGTAACAATGACGGCTTTAACGAACAACCGCTCGTGTTCCTATCGAAAATCATTCCTGTATCGACGAACGCTATCCCTCTCTCGCGCGGATATATATGTATAAACCCACCTATATACTCTCCCGGTAGGTGCATCCATACTAATACCATTCGTTAATTTGAAAGTCTCATATTTAGATGATGAATAAATTACTTAAATTTTAAAGAGGAAAATGGGAACAACTTTTTTTTTCACGTGGAATTTTGATTGGTGAGAAAAGAGGGGAATTATTTTTCATGGGGCTTTGATGAATTCCGTTAGAGTGCCGGACGGAAAATATTTTTAGTGGAAATTGGCGATTGGAGCCACAAATAACGCAGGAATGGATGATAAGGTTGAAAAAGCAATTGGAATTTATTGATAAATTTTTGACTCACTCGGTGAATAAAGCAATATGAAAAGTATATATCATAGTAAATTAATGTTCTCCCCGCAACGTTATTTTTGTAAAGTATGACATGCACGGCAGACGTGTATACCACATAACAAACTCTGATTGGACGAATCCACGTAAACTTGCTTACCTCCGGTGCGGGCGACGACGCTGCAGGAAATTCAGGGTATTTCAGAGGAAACTTTATCGTTCGGTCGGTATTAGTATGTAGTGGCAAGGGCTATGTGCCGCGTTACTATCGCAATTTCCATCGTAAACTCGAGTCCGAACTCTGCAAAGCCGCAGAAAAGATAAATAAACAAATTTCAGATCGACTTACTCGATCTAATAGAAAAATAATAACCGTTCGCAGAAGAAGCTATATAAAGAGGCAACAGTTTCATTTTCTATTTTTCATTTTAGGGTTATCGAGCGTGTGGTTACGCTTCGGTGTATTTCCGGTATTTTAATCGTTGAGGGAAATTCATTTAACAGGGACCACGGTTTTTCGGTGCGCTTGTGGTTGAAACTCTCTATACGTTACGTTTTCCCGGGGTAAGATAAAAGTTGCAAAAGCAACTCGAGTCTTTGACTTTGGGTCTTCGCGAAAGATGACGTTAGAACGTATAGCAGTAGCAGCTTTAACTTTACGACGGTATCTCGATGTGGTCATGGCTCTTTGACCACTGTGAAGCTGGATAACTTTCCTTACTTTATCGTATTATTCGTCCCCTCGACCCCTCTGGCCCCTCCACACCCCTCCCATTCCTTTAATCACTCCCCCTTTTACCCGTTCCTATAATATTCATCCAGCTTACGGAACGGTCGACATTTTGAGAGACCACATCACAGGTATCCAGGTAATTAAGCACCTGCTTGTGCTTAATTATGTCGGGACCACGAGATATTCCTAATTTTGTGGCAACTGAACTATAGGGCTGCCAAGGTCCTTCATCCTCTTTATTTATCTTGCTTAGCTGCAAAGTAGTTGATTAACTTCACAAGTAGACTTTGAATTTTTTTTCTTTTCGAAAAATCCAACCTTAATGGTATTTTTTCAAAGCCTCTCAAAGGTTACTAAATTCATTATCTCTCGATGATCGAAACAATGCGTTAAAAACATGTTAATTGTGTGTAACCATGATTCATTAAGGATTGTGTATAAGGTGTTAGCGTATATGACTCGGAAGAAGAAAATGTGAGTCCTTATGGTTGGCCGATCGATCCTGTTCACTTGGACCCGTGCAACTGATCCCATTTCGAACGTCGAAGTCATGTCTAACAGGCGCGTACACCTAATTAAAAGTTTCTACAACTTTCCGGCCACTGCTTCCAAAGTCCTGGCTGCTTCTACTATAAAAACGAGCATCGTGTCTTTGTTTTGCTCTCGCTATTTGTACCGGTATTTTGGCGACCTCCTACGAAAATACCGGATATAACCAACTAATTAAGCCAATATTTCTTCTTGTGTTTTTTTGTTAACATGAAACTGTGCGCGGAGTCTGATCTCTTATCGAATAAGGAGGAAAAAGAGTAGCAAACAGGCATGCGAATGGTTCTTATCGAAATGGTAAAACCCTATATGAAAGAAGACGCTACCGAGCTTGAAACGTACGCTGCCGATGATAAAATCAACGTTGGTTAATCCTTAAAAGCAAAATTTCTGGTCATACTCGCGTCAAAATGAACAATTTTACTCTACCCTGGCTTATTTATTGAATCGTCAATTTCGAAAGCCAATAATTAACGTTGATCGTTAGTTACTAAAATTACGTCAATCAATATGAATATTAGTTCTCTTAAAGAATTAACGTTTGAATGACGTTATGTGCACAATGTGTTTTTCTATATATATATATATATATATATATAATGCATAATAAATATCTAATCTGAAAACTCTCGATAAATTATACGAAATTCTACAAACTGAATGTACGTCACGTTGGTTATAGAGTTTAAGTGCTTTAGTCGCATAGTACGCGATTTGAAATGCAGCCAATATGTATAAGCTAAATTCGGATATGGATTTTATCGAGAAAATTTTGTATTTTCGCTAATACCTTGTGATATACATTTAGTTCGTCAATAATGAGGTGGTGATCGAAATTGAGCCTTAACTGGACCCTATGAGCTTGAAGGAGTTTGTAATTATTTTGTCCTTTTGCAAGGTATATACATAGGTATATAAAGATGGGATCGTCCAATCTACCAATAAAATTTCACAATTTTGCTAATTCAATAGTTTAAGTAACACAAGATACCAAATAGTATACACTTCACAAATATGCTTATATATTGAGCGTGTATATAGAGATAACAAATTTTAGCTTTCTTTCGCACACGATGATGAAATGTCACAAAGACCTGATCGGATTTCCCGATAAGCGTAAAAGTTTGAAGAGCGGCAACAATATGAAGGAACGATGCTTTACACAGATAATTTTCAATTAACGCTGGTCTTTGATTCACCGAACTTATATACTCTGTACATTGGTGAGTAGGGTTTGACCTCTCCATCGCTATCTCCGTCGTCACCAGTTGGATCATCTTTGTCTGGCTTGGACGATCGATATATCTGGCTTTTCTCGTACACCGGAGCTATTGAAGAAAAATAAAGTTAAAAGAAAAAGCTCGCTAATAGTGCTTTAAATCGTGTGTTACCAGACGACCGTAATTAAAACACGTACACCGCGATGCAATTACCTGCAAATTTTGTCATTTCCCTCGCCAGCTCTTGGCTTCCTTCAAAAATCGTCGATTCGCCAGAAGGTAGAACATTGGAAATTCCTTGGGGATCTTGATAATTTTTCAATGGAACGGTCCCGATTATTATACCGGTCCTCAGCTTTAGATTCTTCTGAAACATTCTGTAGTACCATTCGCTCACGTCTACGCAAGACTCCACCTTGACAGAGAAGAATTCTTGTAGATTTCCAGTTGCCTTTAGCTGACATTAAAGCCGCGGCGAAAAAAGTAGCAAAGATCACGAAAAAGCCGCACCTTTAGAGTATACATTACGTTGATGATTTTACAGTGAACCATTCCAGTCGGTGGAACGGCTGGAACGTCAAAGATCACATCGTAGGTCTCCGTATCTTTTTCCACCTGCTGCTCGATCTCAACCACGATCTCTTTGTGCTTTCTCGATTTTTCCGTCGACCGATACGTCACGACCTAATGATACATTATAACTATAAGAAAAATTCCATTTTATATATTCTTCAATCCAATTGCTTCAAATCTTTGATACTACTGATAAAATTGCTCATCTTTATCGAACCTTTTTAAAGACAATCCTCAACTTTGTCACCAGAACACCCGAAGAGTTCTTAAAGATGATTTTAATTGGAATAGTTTGTCCTGGAACAAAACCTCGAACTGGAAGAGACATTGATAAGTTAATTGGCTCGGTTTGTCCCACATAAATTTTAGATTGCTGCTCACTGGCTGGTAACTGAAACAACATTGATGGACATAAGAGATTCTAGATAATTAAATCAAACTAGTGTTGTGGTTAAAATTTATTATACTAACTGTAGCATGCGTGTCTAAATTAAGATCGAGAATCGGAGAAACGGTAAATGGTATAATATTGGTGGAAAATCTATAGACTTTTGTAATATCTAATAAGGCCCTGATCGAATATCGAACGCGTCCGTAACGACCCTCGAAGCTTCCGGGCAAGTTTTCCGGAAGTTTGAAACTGAATGGGTAACAGCCTCCGGTGACCACAGATTTTTTCTTCCCATCTGCTCGTAAAAATATTTTTAAATAACTCAATTATTTCATAGGATATTTCATTTTATTTTATTCGTACGTACGGGGAGAAAACGAGTTTTACCATTTGTAGAAAAAGAGAAAATGTCAATTTATCTACACACACACATATATATATATATATATATATATAGTACACGAAATTCAGATATTCAAAACCATTCCATATGTGCTGATAAATTCATTATTGCTATTTGCCTTTTAAATTTTTATTAAATAAAATATGACAATAAAATGTTATTGATGATTGCTCATTTTCTCCATGTACTCTATTGTTGAATGAAGAACAATCATCAAACTGTTGTAATCAAAATTGTTCAAATTATCCTTGAGTGTTCGATCGTTTAATATTAAATGAATTCGATGAAAACTTAATAGAGTTGAAATACTAAAAGATCAACAGCACTTACCTCCTGCGAGGTAGATTTCCTTGTGAATATAAGTTTCGTCAGCGTAGAATTTTCGTCGAATCCCAGCGGATCGATCAGTGAAGTAAACTTGAGCTTCTCCTTTGCATTTAACCCTAATCCCTAAATATAGCGAAGAGCTTCATCTTTAACTCTTATTTTAAAAATTATTACTCAAAAATGTAGAATCATTTCATTTCCAAATTTTCATTTTTATAAATTGCACGATAATTGAAATATCTAGTTGAATATACTATTAATAAGCTGCTATTCATATGTTATGTTCTAATATTATTAAGAAGAAAACAAAAATTTGAAATGTTTTTTTAGTGAAACTAAATTTTTCATTTTAGGTAAGATAGTTTGAACAACTTCTCTTCCCTACAAAGAGTCACAAGCAGCTAGGTTTATTTTCCAATTAACGCGGATATTGATTCGAATCCTAAGGTTAATCATTATAGTGTTTCCAAAATTAAAAGCAATCACTTATCAAGGGATGCAATTACATTTACTTGTTAGACAGGGACTATAAAACCTTGTATATAGGTCACCCGTTGCGCAATACGATCGATGCAATATTTGGCACGCGTTCGGTCTTACTCGAACAAAAGAAGATCTTATTTATTATAATAAGTGAAACAAAGTTAAACGTTGATAATATTATAATTCACGTCTAGAGCCAAGCTTATTTATGCCTATTTGAAACAGTTACTTTCAGAAATATAGGTCAAAACCTCGTCTACGATCATAACATAATTAATTATTGGTTTTACGTCAAATCTACATTGGAGCAAATATAAATATTCTTTTTTACTCAGTAAATAATCGTGCATCTATAAACGTATATATTAAAACGCTCTCTATTTCCAACGATTGCGAATTATTTGTAATAATATTTACATGCATCTCAATTGTATAATTCGCAATAAAATTGCTGAATACTGTGAAATTCTTCTTAGTGTTATAGCAGTAGTGTTTATTAGTTCTAAAACCATTCATCTTACCGAACGCGTGAACTGGTTCGCTTATGGATAGATATACATTGCCGGAAATGTCATGGCCACTATTGAATACTTTGTGCGAATGATCTAAGTGGATCTCGATGCTTTTGAAACCAATACTAAAATCAGAATAATATACTAATGCAATTAATTAAAAAACTGGAATGATTATATTAGTGAGCACCAGCTCATCTGGAAATAAAATATTTTTTATACCTTTCACGTAATGTCTCAACGGCTCCGTTTAAAGCTTGTTCCTCTTTTCCTTCCATTGACAGACCGTAAATAATGTATCTTCTGAACGTTCTGTTCTATAAAAAATTATATCACTGCACGTCACTGGACCATTGAGAATATAAAATTAAATTATAAATATTTTCCACCTATGTGTGTGCAATAAGTTTTATGGGTAAAATATGAAACATCGCAAGGTCCTCGATTAAATTAACGCCTTAATTACATTGATAGCAAATACTAACGAAGCTATTATTTTCTATGAATGTTTTGATAGAGTTATTAAAATGAATGAATGATGCTTGATGAAAGAAGCAATGCTTTTATGAAGAGCAGATATCGAGAGATTACCAGCAGAAAAAGATGAGCACGGATTGTAGCGAAAGCTCGAGTGGTAAACTGAAGGCTTGAGAGGGTTTCAGAACGTAGTGGAGATGTTTGTTGACAAGGATCCAAAAGTGTGGACGACGAGTAACGCATGCGTGGATGGCGGAAGGTCTGTTTGGAAGGACGTGAAACGGAGAACAGAGATAGCCTTTGCTCTTTTACCTTTTCCACCTTCGTATATATAACCTATTCCGAGCGACCGCACGGTTTCCTGCTTCCTGCTCGTACAGCTGATTCTGGGAAAGCTGTACTTGCAGCCCGGATGTGCTCTCCTGATCCAAGTAGCACAGGTATCTGCATGCCGCAGCTGTTGCGTAATTCGCTCTTTCGAAGGAGCACTGGAGAGGGTAGGGTGGGGTGTGCCCCTTATCCCAAGGTCAGCCAATCGAGCCACCCCCTCTAACAAACTCTTATGTCCACTCATCGCTTCCTCAATTAATTCACCCAGCTACGAGATCAATTTTCTCACCCCCTTACCAAAATGAACCACTTAAACGACACTCCCACATTTGCACGGCACAACTATAATAGGAAAAAGGATTTTTCTCTCAAACTCAGAGATACTTTCCCCTTAGATAAATCCTGTGACCCGAGCTTTCTATCTAGGACTCGCGCATCGCAGGGACGTAACTACGGAATTTTCAGCGTGTCGCTCTCGTCGTTCAAGGCTAACTGATCGATCATTTTTGCTGCAAGAAACAATGCGAAATTTGATCACGCGATCCTGCGCTTATTAGCCCAAAAAGCTGCCACTGTAAACTATCGCGTAACCCATATAGTGCTCATTATATAAACTCATCTTATTCATCTAAGCTCGGAAAGTGTACTTTTCATAATTATTATTTTTAATATTCTTGCGAATTTTTCCTTGGGATGATGAGCTGAGAAAGGATTTGCTAAAAATTGCACGAGTACTATTATAATAATGAGAAAAAAAGCCGGTGAAGTTTGTTGTCAGTGGTGTCATGTTTTTTTTTGCGTTGTGGCCCGGTTGAAGCAAGGATTTGCCGTATAATTATTATCATTGGAATTAACGGTGACATGGGGATTACTCGTTCCGTTTTCCCCGAGTCCAGTGTCGCGCAACTGCAAGAAACTATTATTACCCGTGGCCAGGGTTCCTGCTTCTTGTTTTACTTCTCCCATTCTGTATCGCGATTATATGTATACTATCCCGAAGGACCTTTAAACTCGCTCATAAATCAGTCGAGCATCCGCTCGAGTTTCCCTTGGTATCGGAAAACCTTTGAAGCTTGATAAAAAGTCCAATGAAACGTTATAAACGTATTGATGAGAAAATCAGAATGTGGCACGCTTCATCAATTTTCTTCTCTTCTAATAAGAAATAGGCGCGCACTCGCTCTAAGTAAGCTAGAACGCGAATGGCCCTTGGCCACGATAAAACACCCGAGTCCCGCGTGCATTTGCATAATTCATAAGCGTAAACGAGTTCATAAGGATACATTTACCCCCCTTCTTGTGTTACCTTTAAAATACCACTTTGCAACAGTTTCCTCGCGAATTGAATTAATAATAACCATGCGATTACGGATGGTGAAGATTAGTGTAATAAATTTCATCAAGCTCGTCATATCGGTTTAAAAGATTAATTGTGACAAGACAAAGGTTGAAAGCGCAACTCAAAGCTCTACTCTTAATAGTGTCCAATATTGAACGAATTTAATTAATTCGCAAAATATCCATTGAACTTTCTGCGAATTTATTGAGAGATAATTAAATTTACCTGACTTTCAATATTATATAAAGAAACTAGGCTGACGTATATCCGCTACGACGAGATTTTATAGGACCTACCTACCTTACACAAAGAGAATATATTACGGACAGTGGTATCAGAAGGATTTGTGTCATTAGTTGCTTGCCTTGTGGTATTACATGCTATCAAACGTGAAAAATTAAGCAGAATTCTATCTCAAGTATTCATTAAATTAATAAAGTTTTATTTAATAGATTTTTATAATCAAAAAAGCACTATTACTGTTTAATTCATAATATTTTGGTCAGTTAGAAAGAAGAGAGAGAGAGAGAGTTAAATAATTTTAATAGAATTATCATAGGCATATTTTAAGACGAATATAGCTGCAGAATTCAGTCGTGCATTTGTTATGGCATGAAGCATCAAGGTATTCCAGAAACTATCTATGGAACTAGTAATTGAATGGGTATGCTATACATATATGTGCAACAACAGCTGTGAGCAGTGGTTGATTAGACTAAATCGCCCATCTCCTCGAAACATCCTAATTTGCGTAACAACAAGCTTCTACCCTTACGCAAAATCACGAAAACCCCTAAATTATATCTCGAGTATAGTATCTTATGGATAATATCCTAATTATGACATTAACTCTTTGAACCAAATGATTTGTAATGCACACAAAAATAAATCTACATTGAAGACGCGACTGCTTTAATTTCAATAGAACTAGTAATTAATGTAATTAGTTTATATTATAGATAAATTGTTAGTTTTAATTATTACCCATTTAACGTTTATCATAAAACTGCCAGCTGTTTGAAAAGCACCAAGTAAAATATTAAATTGTATGACCGAGATTAATTTATGTTCTTTGAAGTGGATTCAAATATGAATATTTTACCATACAGAAAACCCTATATAAGTAAAAAGTGGAACATTTGTAAGCCAACCCAATGTGAAACAGCTAACGAAGGTCTTGGCTTTTTGAATATCTACCGAAAAGCCACTTTCTTTGACACCAGATTTTTTAATTCGCTTTAAAAACAGTTGTCATTTTTTCAAAGCTTCCGTTAAAAGTTAAATCGGATTTTTTTCTTCGCTAGTTAAAAGAGGCCGAAATTCGTTTATTAAAATTAGTTCAGGAGCGCGAATTTTCAGAAGAATTAAAATTGATAAAAAAGACCTTATAAAGGTAAATTAGCAAACTTAATTCCATTCTTGGACCAAGATGGACTAATTCGCGTAGGCGGACGCATTCAGAAATCGCATCTGACGTTTGAACACAAACATCCAATATTACTACCCAATTGACATCCTATAACAGATAGCATCATTAGAGATACGCGCAACACGTATTATCATACTGGTATTTCAATGACATTAGGTCAAATACGACAGAAATATTGAATATGCGACGGTCGTAACCAGGTACGAAAAATCATAAGAGTATGCGTAAAATGTAGCCGAATTTCGCCAAACAATATAGAGTATAAAATGGGGAATTTGCCATCATCTAGAGTTCAACTGGCGATCCCGTTTTCGCATAGAGGAATTGATTTTTGCGGACCGTTTTACATAAAGGAAAAAAGATTTCGCAATCGGAACAAGGTTTAAGTGTATGTTTGCATTTTCGAATGCATGACAATTAAGGCCATGCACTCAGAAGTAGTGTACGATCTTACTACAGAAGATTTTCTCGCAGCTCTTCGTCGTTTTATCAGTCGTCGCGGAATCCCCCAGAACACATTTTCTCTGATAACGGGACCAATTTCGTTGGCGCGAATAACCAACTCAAAGAATTGTATGCATTATTTAATTCCAAAGAACATCAGGAAATCACTGAAAATTTCGCAACTCAGCATAGAATAAAATGGCACTTTATTCCCCCAGGAGCTCCTCACTTCGGAGGGCTCTGGAAATCTTCGGTAAAGCTATTTAAACATCATTTTAAGCGTGTGATAGGCGACTCACTCTTCACTTTCGAAGAAATAAATACATTCGCAATCGAAGTCGAAGGAATCCTGAATTCTAGACCAATAACATACCTTTCTGTAGACCCAAATGATCCGAGAGCACTGACACCCGCTGACTATATGATAGGTAAACCTATCACTATGTTACCTGAAACAAATTATATGGACATTCTTATCAACCGATTGTCCACATGGAAACATATCTGCAAAGTTCGCCAAAATTTTTGGTCACGGTGGAGCACGGAGTATCTCAATGAACTGCAGAAGAGAAATAAATGGTTGAAAGAAGACTCTAATATCTCAAACTTGGAACAATCGTACTTATAAAGGACAAGACACTTCCATGTTCTCAATGGGCCATGTGGGAAGAGTAGTGATTACAAACCCAGATGAAGATGACATAGTACGAACAGTAACATTAAAAACTAATAATGGTGAATTAAAAAGAGGGGTAAAATATATTTGTCCGTTACCCACAGAACCCTTATAATCATATTATGATTCATAAATTATATAATTCATTTAGTTTATAAGATTTTTCTATTCTTTGTGAAATTGAATACTTTGTTACAATTTATAACTTTATGTATCTCAATGTAAACACTAATATGTATAACAATATTTAAAATATGTACCTTTTAAATTATGGGAATGCATTTGTTAAGAATTGTTCGTACGTACAACTAAAGCAATCATTGTTCGGTACCCTCCAACAGGGGGGAGTATGTTTTGTACAAGTCTACACATCTTGCCATTCATTTATACTCACCTGGACATTATATATATATATATATACTTGTGAATGCACATATACATGTCCATCATGATATATAACATATAAAACCAATACTATTTCAATATCAGTCGTGCACGATTATATACCATCACAAATATTTTAAAAAGCGCGGCTCAATTGAGCTTGCAATATCGATCGGTGAGATCCTCGGTGACGTGACAACGTGATGAGATAAAGAGAATGAAAAGAGGGGATACTCGCTCGCTCCCCACTACAAAGCAGCTCAGAATTGAAAATCTAATGAACAGGTTGCATTGTGCGAACAGTCTACCATTCCAGCATACAATGATAATAAAAGAATTACAAATAAATTTTTAACCGAATTTTATTTGAATCAACTACAACAGAGTTTTTACGCTTTTCTTGACCGAAGACATGAATCTCTTCAGGAATAACTTCTTCGTTGGCAACGGACTATAATTATTATTCACAGAGTATCTTACTTGCTGTACTATTGTTAATTCTTGTTCATAGTAATGTTTATGTTCTTCCTTGCACGAGGTGTTAAAAGCTTCTTCACTGGTGATTGTACAATCTGCCTCAGAATTAATGATCGCTTCACTGGACGAATCCAAAGACAATTTTCGTTCCAAGTATGGCTGGAATCTATTATCCTTCAAGAAATGTATCAATGGGACGTCTTCGAGTTGCGTGTTTTTCGGTATACCGCATTCTGGTGAAAATTGTGGATTCAAAGTTTCGTATCTCTGACAGATAATCTCACTCTGAGTTTCCACGTAAGTTTCAATAATCGAATTTGCTGCGGAATGAGTGGATGAAGCTGGTCTATAACTATCCAAAGATAGTTTCCTTTCCAAGTATAATTGCAATCGCTCATCCGTTAGAAAATATATCAGTGGAATTTCTTCCAAAGAGATGCTGCACTTTGATGCAAATTTTGTAGGTAAAGACCTGTACTTCTGTGATTTCATGGAGGACCTTAATCTCATCCTACTGGACTCTCTTGTATCCTTCAATGTGGCAATTTGTTTCATGCCCCTGTGGATTTGGTATTTTTCGCGAGATGTTATATTATTTAATCTAGTATTAGGATGGTTCTTTTCAACGTGCAAATAGTACTCTCCTTTTGTACTGAATATTATATCTGTAAAAAGAATAGAGCATATTAGTCCAATAATCAGATATGTGTAAATGATCAAAGAGAAAATGTGAGAAATTAATTTTAATTTGTTTTAGCATTGAATTTCCGGTGAATTCATATTCAATCGTGCAAATTCTAGATGGGAAAATTTAGACTTTGCGAGGCTTTCCATTGGCCTAATCAAGGCAGCGATTCAAATTGCTCGGAATTTAATAATTTGCAAAATATTTTCGACCTCGTAGTTTCATCCTTATATGTAATTCTCGAATTGGTATTTATTAACCGAACGCCCAGTACATGAAATCTGTAGAGGGATAAAAATCTGTTTTTTGGACTTCCCATTGTACTAGTCAAGAGGGAGTTTGAAACTACTTGGAGTTAAATAATTTGCAAAATACTTTCGCCCTCGTAGTTTTACCGATATATGCAGCTCTCGAATTGGTATTTATTAACCGAACACCCGGTATACGAAAACTGTAGGAGGATAAAAATTTATGTTTTTGAGAGCTCCTATTGCCTCAGCCAGGAGGGAGTTCGAAACTACTTGGAGTTAAATAATTTACAAAATACTTTCGACCTCGTAACTTCACTCTCGTGTGAGGTTCTTGTATTGGCATTAATCCGTCGAACACCCGGTATAATATTCTAAAATACGAGGGAGGATGGTGGGAAACGCGAGATCATTGTAAATTGATCTGTAAACCACTAGCAATCCATATCCTTATGGTTGGCTCTCGCTTTGAATGATTGTATTACCACAATGAATTGTTAATCATTGAAGGAGAAAAAAAATTTAATCGAGCGAACGCGATGATTCGAAAGTTAAAATATTGTATCTTCAGCATCAAAAAGTAGTCATTTAGAGCAGATTTTTTACACGATTATTTAAAAAAATATAGGTAAATCTATTTACTCACCACAGCAGATGATAAGGTTTTTACGTTTGTGAATTCTTTTCTCGTGTCTCGTAACATTGTACAAGCGGCTGCTCTGATATTCGCAGATCAAGCATTTGTAAACTCCATCAATTTTAGTCCTATCGTTGAGATTTGGATCTATAGTGAAACTGGAAATGATAATAGCGAATCATTTATGAACGAAGAATGAAAAATTAACCACGGTGATATCCGCTCTTACGTTTATAACAGGGATCGTGAAAAATTCAAAGCGCTTACCTGTTATTCGTTTCCATCGGACAGAGCTGCATATTCTTATTATCAAAATTGCACTCTTCTGACATGAATAAATCTTCTCGATAGAGTTGAAAATGCAAAATTTGTAATTCACCGTATTTGGCGCGCACTTTTTCTTAAGCGCCAATTTTTGTGAAACGGCGCAGATGCTTGTATCACCCGAGAGTTTTGCAGCAAAAGTAACAATCACTACAGTCACATACACGAGTAATTAACAATAAGTGATAATAGTTGTGCAACGTTTGCAAAAACCATGAAAATGATGAAGCTTTGCTTGGATATGAGCAAGTATTGAAACTATATCGCGAGAAGATGTTGTCCGAAGAGGAACGGAAAACAGACTGAAGCGAGCTGCGGTGCGGTGCGAAGTAAGTACAAAGGTAAAATAATAGTTTCTTTGACTATCGAAGCCGCACGTGCGGCCCGGTGCGGCTCTTGTGTTACCCCCACCCCTTCTACGAAAACGCAGTGCGGTGCGACTTTTCATCGAGCCTTCTTGGCCCGCTGAAAAATGTAAACAAGGTGCCGCTACTGCTACTACTGTGCACGGAACATTTTCAAACGGGTCGGCGTGTTTAATGTATATATATATATATATATACTAACTCGTTAACACTTGAATTTTGATCAAGTAAAGTAATTAATGATCACTTATATATATATATATAGATATGACTGACATAAAATGATCGAATCCTCATCTAATTAAGCGATTATCGATCTTGAAAACTACTGTATTTTATAAGAAAAAACTTTTAAATTAATAATTTTGTTACTGATGAAGAGGATTTTTCTATCAAACTTTATTTCAGGATTCGCGAATTTAACGTAAAACGTCATTCATTTACATAAAATGAATAGATATGAGTATCATTCACAAGATTTCTTTTTTACACTTTATATACGAAAATATTCTCATTGTTTATTTACTTACACATTAATCGATATAAGTTTATAAAGTTGACTATGTTAAATTTAGTGATTTTCTTATATCGGTATAAAATGGTGGGAAAGCTATACTGGAAATTCTAAGAGAGGAAGCACTCTAAGAGAGCGTTCTCGTTAGGACTCTGTACGCGTAGTTGCATGACAATTACGTACGTCTGCAATCAACGTTGATTATCATTGAAGAATGACGCTGTGCTAACCGACGAAAATCGCTGAAAATGCATATCGTCCATTAAATCTGAGACGTCCCGAGCGAGCTTCGAATACTCGCTTAAAAAGTTCTAAAATTTTATCTCCATCTTCTGTAGACGCGAGTGTCTCTGATAAAGATTTAAACGATATCGATCAAGGTTTTGTCGCGAATAAACAGACAGGAGATACACAACTGCAAAGCGTATTTCGTTGCAAAAGCTCGAAATTCTTTTTCTTTATAAATAGCACGTCAATCTCGCCTGATCTACAGCTTTCTCTTCTTTTCAGAGCAGACTCTATATCAGATTTTTCATTATACCGCGTAGTACCACCATTACTAGAAGCCCTGCTTTCCGGCGGAGCATTTATCAAGTGGCCAACGGGAAACGGCTGATTTCCCTAGCGAGTTTACAGTATCCACAAGCAGATACGAGAAACAGTACAGAATTTTTGTATAGTGCACACTGCACACAAGTGCGTTTCAATGCCTAATATTGATGTTTGTCGCGATAGTCTTTGCGCTCAATCGCATTAGCCATTCTAGCCTACGATACAATATATTCAACGTACACTGATCAATTTATCGATCAGAAATATTTCTTTTTTGTATAATTAAGCCTTAGAAATTATCTTGTACCTTGGCTCCATCGTCGTTATTATGGTACCAGAAGGATTTTTAATTCTTTTACGAGCAACGTTTCGTCGAGTGTCGACGGTTATGATAAATGTTTTATAGTTTGATTAATTGCATCCCATGATTTGTGCGCACGAGCTTAACGGAGCTCGGCCAAATGTGTATCCTGGAAAATGTCGAGATCGAAAATATGCAGCTCAGGCTTTTTTATATTGCAAATTATTTGATGAAATATTGCGAAACGATTACGGGGGAAAAATGAAGCAAGAATATCAATATCTATCCGATTAGCTTTGGAGTAGTGATATGGGAAGCCTGGATGTGCCCAAAAAAAATTGACGTTTAAATATATCCGGCCGGCAGAAATAGTCATCGTCGCAAGGAAGCCGAACTTAAAGTTTTTCGGTTGGGAAAAGAATTATTATGGGAAAAGTTTTCGTGCTCCTCGTTTCTTCTTTGATGGACGATTAAAAGTTCTAACGTCGAATTTACAAATTCCTTCGGGGGTCTTCTCAGTCTTGCGGGTCTTGCGTTAGATCGCCTCAGCTCGACGAGCTCGGCCGACCTCTACGATTTAAGCCAGCAACGAATTAGAATTTAAATCTACGGAACGACTCTCTCTCTCTCTCTCTCTCTCTCTTTTCCTCATAGCGACTTGATTTCTTTCGTCGCGATTATGCGCTCGACTAACAGAAGCCTTCGAGCTACTCGTCAACCTACATATCTCCTTTCTTGAAACACGTGTTAAAACTTTTAATACCAACGTATAATTAGTCGCAATTTGTCACCATATCTGTTCATTCGATCTACAAGAGAAAAGAGAAAGAAGGGAAACGAAAGAAGAGCCCTGAGACGCTATTACCGATGTTACGTCATTGATGACGACAAGTAGGAACGACTGTCTCGCTCTCTTGATTTGTCTTGAAAATGGAAAAAAATTGGAAAGCGCTGATTGTGCTAAATTGAAAATGAATTGCAAAAATGACGGAGACCAGAGGTGGTAATAGTTAATTGTGCCAGCCAGGTTACCGTGAAAGCATATAAACGTAACTGTGTAACGTTTATCCATTTATCGGCGCGCATTTCCACATACGGCATTAGACGACCCGACACTCGGTGTAGCTCGGTGGTTCTCGGGGAGCTTCGGTATGGAATATGCGCTGTGTGTTGGAGAAGCAGCAAAAGAGGGGAATTGCGAGGGGGAGGGGGGAATGAGCCAGTGGTGGGGCATATCTGCGTCCGCGTGTCGTTGACAGCAGAACAGAACTGCCAGGCCAGACCAACACCGACCACCACCTCCGCAGTCCGTTCCCGATCCACCACTCCAACAAAACTGACCAAACTGACCAAACTGCACCAACGAACAGTTGAAGTCGGTCTCTCGGCCAGAGAGTATCGATATTCTCCACTCTACACGCGTTATCTGCAAATTCATTCTGCAATTATCAATCAAAGACCCTACTTCGATCAATTTCTCTGTGATTTCTCATAGTGATTTTTGTGTTCCTTGTGTTACGTGGTTGTCTTGAAAGTGTTTAGTTAGTGTTCCGTGCTGCGTGATTTCAGAGCCTACCAGACATTTCATCGGAATTTCATTCAGGAATTTGATCATCTTTTCCATTAAGGTCAGCTGTTTGTATTTTTAAAATGCTTCTCGAAAAAGTCTAGCGCTCTACGTTCGTTTAAGCGTGTTTATTGACCGCGCAATTTCTCTCTCTCTCTCTCTCTCTCTTGCTTTCATGAACGTCTAGATATTTAAAATAATATTTAGAATACTCTGATGACACAGTTGGAGCTATTTAAATTTTTAAAAAATTTAAGCTTTTACAAAGCTGTGTTGTCAAACTATCAATGTTTACACAGAATATTGATACTATTTTTTGTTTGTTCAACGTCTGTCCTGATGGAATATTTGAAAAATAATTTGATTCGATGCTAGCTGATATTTCGTAAAAGTTTTACCAGCCAAATGAATTTGATTTCTGTCTATGTTGGCGCTTTTTCTTTGGCCGTGTGAACGCTGAAAACGTTAGATCATTCTTCCAGCAGGCGCGCGATGTAATTGACAGGTTTTCAAATACACAGACTCAGCGTGAATTGGAGTTTCTGTACAATCTAAGCAAGTATTTGAGAAGTCCAGCCAGGCCAGTTAACATCAGGGTGAGATAGATGGAAAACCTTCTTCTGGCCTACATAGCAGGTAGCGGACAATTCAGGTCTATAGACACTTAACAGAAATGTCAATGAACGCGCCTGATTTATTATTCTTAAACCTAGGCTCTACCGAAGAAACCGCTCTTAACTATTGAACAATTTCTTTCGCCTTTTTCTTTAATAAACGAGAATTGATTTATCAATATCATTCATCTTTGAAGCATATTGCTAGATAAATCCAATTGTCCAACATTTGCACGTATCAGTTTATTCGATTACGAACCTTTTGTGACAGAAAATATCATTAAGTATCTTGTTAAGTCTGGTACAGTTCTTATTTCTTGCTAAATGCGTTCCATTTAAACTCGTATCTGAATCTAGAATTCAATCTTTACCGCTATTACTTGGCCATTAAATAGCAGGAAGTCTTGGAAGCATTATCAGTAAGACTATTATTTACATGGGACGTTTGGAACTAAATAGTCGATTGCAAATCTTAATTGGCACGGATAAGCCATTCTATATTAAGAAATCTTATCAGAAATTTTGATTTAGAAATTTATCGGAGCATTTATTATGCAAGATTACTCCTTAAAGGCTTCAAGAGCTTCCTCTTCGTGCAGTCATTGTTTGGAATTTGCACATGGGTCTTTTTATCGTTAACATAGTGTAGGAGCGCGCGAAGTATTCGATTAATAAGATTGAGAAGAAAGGAGAATTTCCCACGTGTGGTATTTTGCGCAGCTTCAAAGGTCAGTCGTGAATTGGAATCGTGGTACCGCGAGAAGGAGTACTGTACACGTCGTCGTGGAGAATTTCCCGCTGTGGTAGCGCAGGTGTCAAGCTTATAAGAAGGTCATGAACACGTAGGCAGTAATGGAATAAGAAGGTACAAAAGTTAGCCGCACGTGAGTCGTTAAAGCTGCCTCGAGATTGCATTTGCCACTGGGTAAGATCAACCTCATTTTTCACATACGAGAGCGCGCGTGCTGGAAAAAAATATTATTATTCTCCCCGTGGTCCATCGCATTTCCATTTCACGCGCGTTTGCGAACCTTCACGCACACTGCCCATATATTGTCCAGACCTTTATGAATTTTTATTGCGCGAAACCATTCGATTCGTTTCTTCTCTCGAGCCAAAAATTTTTGTATTTAATCGAAGTTTAAATTTTAGCGTCTCCCCCCCCCCCCCCTCCACTCTTTTGGTATATGTTTCGAACGAACGCGGTTCAACCGGAGTGGCGCGTGAATTTTTCCCTTGATTCTTTGCACTCGCACCTACACTTTAATCGCTTGCTCGAGCGCGTTCACTTTTACATTCGACTGTTTGGCACATGTGTCGCGAAAAACTCTCATCTGACAGCTGTTTCATAATGAAAGGTGCTCGCTGTTACCTGTGCTCGGCTAATTCAATATATAAATGAACACTTATCCGTAAAATATGTACCTACTCTCCTTTCAAGATTTTACACCAGGTAAATTAAACATGAAAGAAGAAAAAGTAAGATATTAATCGCTCGGTAAGTATGCTGTCGTTACATGCAACGTCACTGTTATCGCACTTTTCTACCTGTAACGTTAACAGGACGGGACAAGAAATAAATTCACGAGAGTTATCACCACCCTTTTTTAGTCATCCTTATATATCAACGTTAATCGACCTCTCGCAGCGCTTTCGCACGAATCGATTATTTCTCCCGATGATATGCTTAGAAAAAGCATGATTTTTTCTATAGAAACGTCGAGTTATTCCTTGGTGAAAACTCGCAGAGCTTGATAAATTTGCCGACCGACGACAAGTCATTCGCAATCCTGCTTCTATTCAAATTTATGATCCTCGTGCACATCGATGACAATGCATCCGTTAAATTTATTTATCGAATTCCACTTTCCCTTTCTAATCCTTATTTGTCCGGCAATAATTAATGCTTCATTGTGCCTGCATTGATAATACCGGCGTTTTCCGACTAAACACGAGCTAAACATGTAAATTAGAACGTACAGGTCTGGTTACCAGGCTGATTGAAAAGAGAAGGGCCCACGGGCCGGATAAACGCATCGATGGAACGAATGAAAGCAAAACAGATATTGAAACGCGCGGAATAAATTTCAGCTCCTGCAGCAAATATGCCGTTGCGATTTAATTAAAGACGCATCGCGTATCGTTTCTAAAGCTGAACGAATCGTAACAAGGAGGAAAATTGTTTCATCGCTGTTCATCCATCGAATTAACTATCAACGGGAGCGCTATTTTTCAAACACCTGTTATCGACCAAACATATTCGAGCGCCAGTTGCTCTTGCTTCTTTTTTTTTCCATTCCAAATTGTACGTATACAGCTGTTCGATTGAAACGACAAGTTCTCAAGACATGATTGATTTTCTAACGAAAGGATGCGCAACGTTATGCAACTGAAACAGAGCTGAATTTGCTAGTCCACCTCAATTGAGAACGAAAGAGTCACTGAGTATATAATTATGGACTATAATCTTGGTATAATTGAATTTGCAGGTAAGTTTTGATCTTCTATATTAAAAATTATTAGTAGCATTGTAAATGAGCTGGAAAGAAACGTGCGTTTATCGCTAGATACTAGATATCCTCGGCGAATAATTAACAAAATTTTACGTTTCTTTGCATTTTTTCTTTGTAAAAAAGAAAAACGTAAATAAAATTTTGATTAATGGTCCACCTCGATATGCACTATTCCGGATCCGAGCTAAACAAATTTTGCAGCTGGCTTTGTAATCAGACGTTTCGTTCGGAAGGGAAAAATATTGAACTTTTGAGCTTTTGAATTGAAACAAACTGCTATTTTTGCTTTGTCTTTTAAAGCAGAAAAATTTTACGCAGTGGTGTAGCGGCGGGGGAGTTGAGGGGCAGTAGAAATATTTGTTTCGTGTCACAACGCAGCTGGGAGGCTTGTGGAAAATTGTTTTCCAGCATCGATCGGCTTAGAAGCTGCAGCTTAGAGAATAGGAGAGAGATAGAGTATGGGGGGGGGGGGGGGGGTGAGAGAGTGAGTGCCCGCGGAGAGCCTGGAGTGGTCCAACAGCTCCTGCCAAGTCGGATTTGTCTCCGAATAAACGACCACTGCCATGCAAGCGTGTACTATACGGGGGATACACTCGGATGCGCTTTGAATTTTTAGAATTGCTCAAATGAATGACAACAATTCGCAAACAAATCCCATGCCGCAAAAGGAAAAATCCTACAAAATCTACGAGCTCACGTTTTTCCTGAAAACATTCTGGATGGTTGAACAAAAGAGATATCCCTCATAATTTTTTATCGAAAGAAGGATGAAACAACGGAAAAAAGGGAGCTGATGAGAAATTTTTATTCATTAAAATTAAATACTTAAGAGAATTTAAGCGATTTAACATAGTAGAATAGCAGGATCATATAACTGCTTTCGTATACAGTTCTCGAAGCTTTTGCTTTCCTTTTTGAATTTCGACACGTCGTATAGAAGTGTTCTCAGGTTTGTTCTAGCTATTGTTTTGGGACATTGCATATGCACATATATTTTCCCTTCCATACCCGCGTAAGTGTGTTTCCTCTCGTGATGTTTGTCCCAGGCTTTACTGAAAACGGAGAATACTCTAGGAGGCTGCATCTCCTCGCGCACACATAAATACTTATATACGAGAATACTGCTAGTTTCTTATATACTTTATATGTATATATTATAATGCAGCAATTTTAGAATTTCGTTGTTGCTAAAAATATATAGCGAGGCGCTATCAAATAAATACACATAGCGGTACGAACGCTCGTACAAGTAAATACTATACTTTTTACGAAATTCTTGTACGTCCTGCTCCGGTTCTGTACATCTAAATCAGAGTAAATTACGAGGCAGTACGAGATCGAAGCTCGCACGTGAAGAGCAAGCATTGCTATAGTGGTAGCATATGTATGTGGCAAGAGCGTATTGGCACGTGAAAATCAAACTAAACTAAAGTAAATATATAGGAATTCTCGGTACAGATATATATATATATATATATATATACAGCGTTTATAGCAGACAGAGGAAATTAGGGATTTGCATATGGGTAAATAGGTATAGTTGTAAATAAAGAGGGGCGGTGGGGGTGTGCATCGTGCCATTGGTACAGTACACCGTCGATGGACCTCCTGGAGAAACTTGAAACGAAAGGGGGAATCGTGAGGGTTTTAGAGTGGGAGAGAGATGTCGGGGGGGGGGGGGGAGGTAAGGGTAAGAGCGAGAGAAGGTATAGAGAAGGAGAACGGTGTGTAGAACGGCGGAGGACAGAAGGGGATAGCCAAGAAGCAAACCGAGTCAACCGGTTTAACCACATGTTTGTCCGCGAGTCGCTATGCGACCGGATGAGGTTCCCTCAGAACTGCTCAGCTCAGAACCGTAAGCAACCTCCGTTAGCCGCATTTACACCCAAGAACAAATCGATCCAAGCTCAGACACCACCCTCAACGTTTAGCTCCTACCCCTACTCCACCCACCACGCATCCCCATACTTTGCCTCGCTCACGCCGCAGGGATAAACCGTATCGTCTGCAAAAATCTCTCCTCCAACAACTTTCTTTTCTCCCCCTCCTGTAATACACCAGCATCTGCCTCGGGATAATTGGATGACCCAGAGCCCGGCTAAATTTTTCTTCGACCCCTCGTAATTGGCCCGATCTGAAAAAGATTATTTTAATAAGTTTATGCTTCTGCCACTGATCACTACCACTTACAGATTGCCGCCTTTATACGCGAGAACCCAGCTATTACTTACCAACCAAGTGATAACTTTACGAGATTAGCATTTGCTAGAACGATTCTGTAATTTTATACTTTGCACGCTGCAAATGCCGCTGCAATGGAAATGCGAGTTTATAATCTTTGGATAAATAACTTTCGCCGTAAGGTTGTCTTGAGAGCCACGCGTATAATTCAATTACGACGATAAGTAGCGATAAGCTGTATTAAAAGAAGAGTGCTGGAATTATTCATTTTCCAATTCGTGAGGTTAGTCGAAAATAATTCAAAGCGACTGAACGTTGTCGCAGTGTATTATTATATTGGTTCTCAATGAATGAAACGAGCACAGGCGTATGCAGAGAGATTTTCTTTGCGAGCTTAACATCTATTATAATGTGACCTGCAGACGGGGTCCACTTTTGCTTGCGCTTTTACGTGTGCGTACTATTATACACGCGCACAACAACGGCTGTATTGTGAACGAATTAACGCATGATTGTGCCTTTGAAATTAGCGTATTTTAGGGCTCGACACACACACACACAAGTCGAGCAGGCGCCCCGTTTTACTAACACACACACACTGGCAACGATTTTGACTAATTGTTCATCCGTGTGAGTTTGTATGTGGTAGATAAAAATACGTGGGAAATCATTATGCGTGTTATGGTCCTTGTAACAAGGCGTCACCCTATGAGCATGAAAATTGAGATAATGTAAATATTTTATCATAGATTTCTCGGTAGTGTTAATGCGTATAGAAGTATTTCGGACGATTATTTTTGTCTATAAACATGCCTGTTTGGCCTGTGTGTACTATATGTATATATATATATATATTATGTGGACACACAGATAATACCATTTTCAAGAACTATCTGATACACTATCTGACCTAGAAATCTCCTTGTATCGAACGCTTCAATTAATCTAGGGTCTAATTTAATTTTTCCGTGCGTGTCATTGCTTATCACGCGAGTTGCAAAAATGAGAAAAATAGGATCGTTTGCAGCTCTTTTTTGCGACGTATAAAGATTTTTTTTATAGTATTGAGCGTACGGCAGTAAATTTTGTTGTCCTGCTGTTTTTGCGACGATCTGTAAGCTTTATTTTTATAGCCAATTCCAAGGCTGGTCGGTTAACGCATAAATTTGCTCTTCGGCTAAATAATAAAATTAGAAATAAAAGGCTACCTCCGTAAAGAGTAAGGCTTAACTGGACATTCGATTGGATCGATCTGTGTAGGTGTAACCATCCTCCTAGTTCATAAAAGTGCAGACACAGCATGTCAGTCAACATTTGCTATATATATATATATATACGCCTGGTAAAAATGCAATGAACGCAAAAGTGTAAAAATCTTATAGCAGTCGTACAATCGCGGTGTGAATAGCTCCAGAGTAATTTGGACTTATACCAGTTGACCTTACATTAACTCGCAGTTACGACAAAATAGTACCGAAGCTGCTGCAAACTACTGGGTTACAGGATTTATTGTAATCAGTTTAGAAAAGTATAGCTATATAATTTCATTAATTGTTACAAATATACTTAGACACAATTATCGAGAAATATAACATCAATTTTGTGCTGCAGTTTACTTATCGTGTGAGATTGTTATATATGAAGGTTTCTCGAAATTATTAGTTTCACCAATGAAACGGTGCAGTGGTATTTCTATGGTTGACCGATAATAAGGATATTTGCAGCGGGAAGTGGGCAATGAGTATTAAACGGTGTTACAGTTGAGAGTGACTGTTGAAGAGTCGTGATACACGATGTTTGCCTCTTCTTTAATATTATCACGTACTATTCAGCATATTATACTAAATAGTTCATTACACTATGGCAACTTGCAGCACCGCGTCTATTAATGACGAATTCAAATAATCCTCAATTAACGTATTAATACTTTTGAAGAAATTTTACACTCTGGTTAAATGCACCAGTGATTAAATAATGATACAGTGTTTGCCAGCTTTTATTTTGATAAACATACAAAACCATAACCCGTAATTTATATAATAAGCAAAGCTTTCCTCTAGCATTCCTTGTATGCCCAGCAGAACACTACCGTAATTTCTAAATAACGCGCGCGCGTTTTGTAAATAATTATTTTAACTTGCTATAAATTCTTCTTAAAGTATTTTTTGTATAATAAATGTTTATGAGTTTTCATTTAGTTTAGATTTTATTGTCGTAACGTTTATTAGTTTAAGAAATACTGCGAGGCTTATATGAAATTGAAAGAGAATGGCATTGACGTGAACGCGGCTCATTGTAAGATTTGGAGAAAATCGGCAAATAGTTTTAACAAAGGAATTTCGGGGAATAGACTTGGTTGTGATAGCTTTGAGTCCCGGAATTAGGCGACGTGGGGAAGCCTGTATCTCTCGCGTTGGTCGATGCGATCGATAACCCACTTTTGGCAGAGTAAGTGTAAAGAGAAACGGATACGCGGCTGAGTGCACAATAATCTTTCCTATAGCTCACCTTTTTGGCATGTGTTGGTGATATACACACAGAGCGTTTTCTTGATTTTAGAGCATTACAATTCAGTCGATCCAATAAAGAGAAGAACACAAAACTTTATTATATTTTAATTAAGTTTAATTTATACTCAATTATTGTTTCAGTTTTTTTTTTGAACGGGAAAGAAAATTGTTCATCAATTTCGCTTCACAAAAATTCTTCTCTTAAACGTACACTTCTCCTCTTTTCTCAGACTTCTTCTAATGATAAGCTCATTGAAGAAGCAATCAAAAACCATTTAATCCATTGACTCCGTTAAAAATACTTTTTTCATTAATTTTGGTTAAATATCTGGAAAGAGATATATGTGAAAAGTTGCAGTAACTTGTTGGCAGAACTAACTTTAAATTATACATCAAGCAGTAGTATCTTTAATCACGAGAAAGTACTAAAACAACTAAAGTCGTAATAGCGAATCTCGTAGGAAATTTTTTAATTTAACTTCTTTTCGGTTTCAACAGTCTCTCCTTTGGCTTGAGGTTGGCGTGTAGCTGTGAAAGAAACAGTTATCTAGTCGAGCATTAAAAGTACTGTGGCGCCCTGGGTTCTAAATCAGAAAAGAATGGCTTTTCGCTTCTATCGGGCAAGAGGCTGGGGAATGCTTAGGAAAAGTTTAGCCTAGAGAAGTCCGTGGGGCATACTGCCAATGTAATTGCGTATTAATTGAAAAGAAAGAAGAAAAAAAGGAAACTTTAGATTGCGAAGTACATCTGCATTTGTAGAAATTAAATCGTGTAGAATTTAGAATATCGAAGCAGCAACGAGGGATGCAACACGTTTGGAGAGTGGGGAGGAAATAATTAGGAAAATTTGCAGAACTAAAGGAGGGAAATGGTGGTGAAATGCTCGACAGCAATTTGGGAATAATTGCAATCAATCGGGTGTATAGAAAATGCAGAGGATGATTAAAGCTAGCGCGGGCTACTTGTGCAAAGTATGTTGCCGTGCCAGCCAATTTGGGCCAAGAGTGGATAAAATCTGCTGCAATTTCCCTCCACCTATGCTGTACTTTTCGGTAATTTCTAATTTCGCCCGAGTAGAGACGACTCCATCGCTGATGAAAGGAGCACCTTACGAAGCGAATACTCCGCCATGCGGCGCGTTGGAAACGATGAGAACAAATTGTTCTCCGTGTTCCAAGTCGATTTTGTCAGCGCTCAGCAATTCCCTTCCGTCACGACGATGAGATATCTTGACGCGTAAAGCTAAATGGCAGATTGCTGCAATCAGCATCACGAGCTCACCGCCACGCTAATTCTTCCTGATTATCTATATATACTACATATGAATCTATTTAAACCTTGCAAGCATATAGGTTGCTCGTCGTCGAATGAGGAAGAAGGTTAGGTCTTAGCAGAGACTTTCCGACTCACCGATTAATTTCAGCGTAATTACCAATTTGTAAGCTGGGAAGTAATGTTTATTTACCGGTAGAAAGTTAGTCTGATAGGGAAATACAAGTTTTGCTTTCGCCAAGTGCATTGAATGCATTGACTGTAAATGAGGATGGTAATAAGCGTGCAGCTGCTCGTGCACGGTGACTCTTTTAGTTACCCTTGAGGAGAGGACGGTTGTTAGGTTGCGAGAGAGTGGGAGGAAGGGGGGGGGGTGGGCGCTCCGGGAAATGGGAAAGCTACGGGAAATACCGGATTTTCGTCGTCGTTGTCGTTGGCCCGCTCATTCTTAGCTCGCGAAATCCAATTTTCTGCCTCCAACGAGACTCCTCTCCCCTCCCCCACCTTACATCCAGCTCTCAACTGGTGCTCCTCCGCTTTTTCCCCTTTGCCTTCTCGTATATAGCTCGAGTCCCGCACCCCCTCTAACACTCTCCACCCCACCACACCACCACATGCTCTGCTATATACCAGTGGAGTATCATCCTCTCCCAACTGGCTTCTCACTCTCAGGTCGAATTCAATTCCGACCCGTTAAACTTTCGTCATTGCACGGAGACGAGCGTGAACCGAACCGTCTCTCGGAAGTGTTCGTTCTCGATTGGCAGAATAAACGAAGGGAATGCTGCTGCTGGAGTGTCCCAGCAATTCTGCTTTCTTTTATCACTGCGGCTTAAAGACTCGGCTGTGATAAAACGCCCGCGTCCTTGATACTTCCCAACATACAGCGAGCGCCTGTAACTAATCAACCATTTTCTTTATCGATCCCTGAACGTAAAATTCTCGCCAAGCTTGACGATCATATAGATTTGCAATTAATTTTTCGCAACGGCCGCTTGTAACCGCGCGCACAATTCGACGCGAGGCAAAAAGATCAAGTTTTTCCATTCTGGACCCACGTCGTTTTACTTTTATTATGGTGAAATCGAGCTTTGCGCGTGCTTTACTCTCCGGTGTGTGTTGTGCAAATCGTAAATTCCAGCCGAGCCACAAATCGCAACTGTGACGTTTGCCATGTTAGGATCGCTGTGTTTTCAATATATGTATGTGCGGGGAGTAAAGCGCCATAGGATAATGTTAATTAATTGACCCGATGGAACTTTCGATATAGCGACTCCCTCATTGTCTTCGAAACCGTTTACTATATACATATATATACGAGGAATATCAACGAAGCTATTGAATTCTCTACCGTGTTGTTAGATGCTAATCTACAGTTTCAAAGGAATTCCTTCTAATTATCCGTTTTTAATAACTTTCTGAGCTTACCTTCATTTGTCGCATTTACGTAGGATAAAATATTCCGTGTTGCTGAAATAACTCCCAGATACAAGATTTTAATAGCAATGAAAATAATTGAATTATTTCTTTTGTAAATAATAGAAAAATTCTAAAGTTACTGTTTTCTTCTCATGCATAAGCCATCAGATATAGTCTATACATTCGCGTTTAATTGATTAAATTTTTGTTTCCTTTCGGTATACAGTATATTACTATATACTGCCATACGGTTGTATAGCGAATTAAAATAACGTATGTACTTTTTTCCCATTAATTCGATTAATTATTAAATTAGTGGAAAGAAGCAATTGCTATTTTTGTGCACACTCGAAGATGAAACAATAGATATTATATATGAAGGAAAAAGGGTCAACGGAACTAGTAATAATAATACTACATTATTGGAAAACGGACAGCGTGTAATAAACGTAGTCGGGCAAGCTAGGGATGCAAAGGGAACGATGGAGGGGGGAGGATCGCACCGGCAGCTGGGAAACGGGGATAGGGAATGAAGTGCATTCTTGTTCTATCCATGTTCCTCGACCCCGCTGCAATACTGGCATTTCCCGAATTCACAAAGTTTTCGCGTTGCAGCAGCTGCGAACCGGTAGAAAAGCACTTTTAATTAGGCTCGTGTAGCTCTTTTTCACCCAAGGACGAAGCTTTAAGCTTCTACTCATAATTTCCAGTGATCATATGGCAGTTAAAATGCCTGCGAGATAATTACTCGTTATCGCTATCTATTCGTTTTACAATGCATTCGTTATTTTTCTGTTTTTCCAACCAAGGCCATAATATAAAACCGATAATTGATGCTCCTATTCTTTGGTAGGCGTAAATTCTTATTGCTATAGGTAAGCACTGATACCGGTATACGTTCGAATCGACAAAGAGATTCCTATCAGATCCGTCTACCTCCCTTAAGCTAGACTTGATTGTACCGTTAATAATTAAATTTTTACTCCACGCCTCTCAGCTTCCATTTTGCGATTTTATTCTCATATGATTTCTTCTTTTTTTTACGAAATAGCGTTAATTATTCGGATGGACGCAGATATACGAGGAGAGTATGTAGCATCAGCTCTATATACGGGAAGAGAGGGATCTAAAATTAATCATTCGAGTTTTGCGGAGAGCAAAACGGAATTACGGTTTGAAATTACAGGGACGTCGAAACACGGGGATGCATAAGCGCGCTCGTGAACTTACCTACATTTACACTTCACTGATTGAATATGCTGTAAAAGCCATTTTCGAGTGGTGCGAGAGACATGGAGCAAGCTTAGTTCCTCCACTCACTCAACAATCAAGTATTTGAAGCGTTAAAATTAGTTAAATCTAGCATAAATATGTAATCGATCGGCTGGACGTTGATAATATACTATTCTCTATCGAAACTTATCAGTGCGTTTCAAATGTAGATTAATTTGACTCTTAATTTATCGGGAGATTAGTCACTTTTGCCGTGAAATTCGGAATTTTCATCCATGCATTTGAATAATAAATATATTCGCGCGCGAAACTACATTTTTCTTTGTAAACTGGCGCCCGTAAATACAAATTATTACTCTTGACTACACGCAACAAATTTCTATCTCGTGGACTATCGCATTTTACAGAAAAGAAAAATTCTGGCTTTTCCAGTTGAGTATTTCGAATATTTTGGAGAATTTCTAAAAAGTAATAATCGCTGTTAAAAGGAAGTCTCGGTTTCTTAACAAACACCAAGGGTAAGAATGGCAAATACGAGCAGCGTTTTCAGGACTCGTATAGCTTGAAATAGCAGGAGGAATGAAGATGGCGAGATGAGGAAGAGGAGGAGAGAGTTCAGAAGTTGGCTGACTCAGGATTAAAAGAGAAGGTAGAAGAGGTAGGTAGTAAGGGACATAGGAAGGAGAAGGGTGAGGGGTGCATGGAAGACTGGAGGAAGGTAGGAAAGTGTGGTTACGAATTCACAATGGCATTGTGTAATCCTCCCTCTGCCCTTTCAACCCCTACCCCAGATATTCGACCACCTTTCACTTCCCCCACCCTCTTTTTCACCCTCTCACTCTCACATACTTATAGCGAGTATTCTGCCCACCCTCCCTCCCCCAGCGTCTACTTCATGGCACTCTCCGTTCCGCCATTAATGGTTTCCGCTTCCGGTGTCTCAATCTCGCATTCTTCGCGCTTTGCCTGTAAGCCACAGCTTCCCCTTTCGAGCCTCTTTTCTCCATCGCTACCCTCCCAACTCCCACTCTCATGATTTTACTCTCTAGCAACCCCTCCTACACCAACCTGTCTTTTACCGATCGAACCAACACACGTACAAACTTTCTCACGCTCGCACATACACGTCTGCTTGTACTTGTTTCCAACTGAGTGTACGTCCAACTACCGCACATACATACTATATATATATATCCATTACGCATTTATATGTACTATATAGAATATGCTATACCTCTGCTTTCCTTTTTTCCATCCTCCATTATACTTGCTCGTACGCCATCAAAATTTTCCACGCTTCGTTGTTATTTATAATTTTCTCTGAATCTTTTTTTCGTCGATATATATAATAGTTGCAGAGCTCCAATAGAAAGGGTTAAAGATCGCGATAGGTGGGAAGAAAATGAAAAGAAAACAGGAAATAGATAAATTGACAAGTTAATCGATCAAACTGCTATAGGCAAATAGCTGGGTCATCTATTTATCCACATTTACTGATGTCCATCCATACTAGGGGAGGTGGCAGGTCAAACAATAGTGGCTACCCATCACGCAATTATTTACACCGGAGCTGTGGGTGCACAACTAGATATGCTGTTTCCGTACAGTATCATTGTCCGTGTGCTCGACACACTCTCACGTTTACGTGTTCCGATAAAAGACCTGGCAATCTCGGTGGCAATTGTCCGAGAAAAGTCATTAATCGCGACAAATCCCTCTCGTTAGATTTCTTTGCTCTTCGCTCAAACTATATACTTGACCAATTTTCTCCAACACAATAATGACTCCCATCGTTAAATTAATCCATATATACTTAAAGTCTTATTTATATACGTGTTGTGGTACCTACAATCCTTCCAACTAACGTTCCTTCGGTTTAAGCTCGTCAGTCTAACGTATACATGCGATCAATAGTTATTTGTTATAAATACTGTAACATTGTTTATTAAAACGTGAAAATGTAACAATAATATAGTGTCTACGTAAACATTGTGTAATTTTAACTAATTGAGAGAGATTTTTTAGATTTGTAATAAAAGAGCTTGGCGTATGGCTAATTGGGTTCTTAAAACCTGCATGCTTTATGTACTAAGCGGATCATTCTTTGCTAATGTTTTTTTAACTACTCGATGAGAAAGCATTCTTTTTATGTGTAAGTGTAAAATTGCTATAGTATAGTTTTTTATTAGCTCATCGTAGCTGTAACGAGTTCTAGGTATACAAATAAAATAGCCAGCATCGCTGGCTGGATATAATTATGACTGGTCTAGTCTAGAAAAAGAAAGAATAGGGAGAGGCGTGGGGTAGGGTTGATTTGTAGCCAATAACGAGATTAATAACTGTTATTAAGTTGATGGGTCTCGTTTTGAACATGGACTGTTCGATGTTAGAGAGTGGTAGGATTCTCTGAAGATCGTTGGAAGGGTTCCCAGAGTTCGCAGGATCAAGCGAGATGCACTCGATGCATACTCCTAAAGCAGTTACTGCGTGTGAGTAAAATTCCAAGAGAGACCTTAAATCTCTCTTTGAACACAAAGCTCGCTTCATTTTCCCGAATAAAAGGAATAGGAATCTTTCTCTCTTGTTATTTCTTTCTGTCTCAAGTTCGCCCACTCCATTTCTGCGAATAATCTCGAGATTCGCCGAAACGATTTCGAGAAATCGTTTTAATAATAGATATTAATTCATTTCAGCCTTGAATAATTAAAACGAAATTATTAGATTTTATCGATAGCGTTCGAATTATAAATAAAATTGGACGAAAAATGATAAAATCAGAATTTTTATACAGGATTTTTTATAACTTTAATAATATACATTGCGCCAAAATATCCTTCGTGAAATCAATTGTATATTTCCCAATTAAACATTTTCGAGCTTGTAGTAACCGCAGGTTTAAAATTTAAGAAGATCCTTCTTATTCTTTCTCCAATAAAAAAATGACTCATTACTTCTAATAATTGTGTACCAATCTGAAATTGTTTATCAGCCTTACCCCCTTCCATTTCTTCTGTATTACCATACTTTATTAAAATTAAATAAGAGATAACGAATGATAGTTATTTACAATTAATGGCTGTTATTAATGCAAATTCATGAAATTTTCGAATAGATCAATGATGGAAATCACGATGGGAATGAAATGGGCAGATTCGTAGCACGAATATAATTAAACGGTTTGTCGTTTTGATCGAGGGGTATTAGTGCGATATTGAAATGGGTATGTATTAATTGAAGAGGAGTAAAAGTTGGTTCTGATGAAGAAAAGAGATAGGTTTGAGATTACACGAAAATGGACGAGTGGCACGGCAGGGGAGAATCAAGGACACCATTTACAGCAATTGTAGGTTCAATTTCGTTGGAAGAAATTGGAAAGGGACACGAAGCAAGTGTTACAGCGTAGCCTGGGAAGGCCGCGTACTTCGATTCTTTAGCCGACAAAAGCGATTACGCTACTCGCACAAACCGTCCATTTTCTCGCGTAATTTGCTCGAGTGGAACGAATGTAAATGGGCGGAGAAAGGAGTCGTAAGGAGAAAAATGGGAGGGAGGGAAAAGCAGAAAAAAAGGAGAGAGAAGAAGAAGAAGAAAAGAAGAAGTATTGAGTAGAGCGGGGCGGCCGAGAAGAACGAAGGAAGTCACGCACATAGCCACGTAGCGAGAATCTTTGACCCTTTATCGTTGTCGACTACCACTGATTTTTTTAAACTGATTTCTTTAAACTTCCCATCTCCATAAAACTTCCTCGTTTCCTTCAATAACCTCTCGCAACTACCACTTCCTAAAGTAGGCTCCTGGTTTCGATCTGTCATAACACATCGTTCTCCCATTTACTCTCCTATAATGAGCTTCCTCTTCAATTATACTTACCCCATAGCAATTGAAATATAATTCTCAGCAATGAATATACAAAAAATACTTGTGTTTTTTTTTGTAATTTTCGAAGAAGGGGATAATTGGTGATGGAAATAAAAAGCTCGTGATAAGTGTGAAGAACTGAATGATTTCGGAAGCCACACACGATTAATCGGCAGTCGAATTCGTGTAATCATGTATAAGCCCTCAAACGAAGGTAGGGCGGGTCAGGTGCATTGGGAACGCAGGACGAAATCGCTTAATTCCAGGCTTGGCTCTCTCTGTAGCATCAAGAGTATACCTGAGCCTATCCCAGGCTTTCCACTGTGGCTACCTACCGGTTGCGGGTGTTTCGATTATGCGGCTCGTTAGTCAGTTCTGCGTTTCCACCAGCCATTTCGTGCACCCTAACACACTAGCCCTTTAAATAATCTAATAGTCTATTCAAACCCCACCTAACATCATCAATTTATATTATTCCACCTCATTTACTCCCTTTTAATCATTAGTTTCAATCTACTGCTCCTTTCTTTCTCGTTCTTTCACAATTCTTAAACTATTTTCATCATCTTTTTTCCTCTCGTTGAAATTTTATCATAATCATTGTTCTACATTATTTACGTTCTTGTCAATTTTAATATTTTAACTTGCAAAACTGTGTCAGGTACTTTTTGGGAAACGTGGAGCATAATTGATGAATCGCGATAGAAATTCCGATTGCGTTTGTACATAGGGTCTGCCACATAAAACGCACCAAAATGCAGACGTAATAAAACGTTTGTGTTTACTTTCAGTAACTATTATAAAGATATCAAAATTTTACATCAAACTTTTCTCAATGCAAATAGTAAGAAGTTTCGCAATAAGTCATATGCAAATATTTAATATCTCGTATAGTTGTGGAGATACACCTCTTCCTTCATTTATGATCTGCAGCGTTTTAAGTGGTTCACCCTGTATATAGACTGCCGGAACATCGATTATGCGGTACGTTAATGAAGCAGGGGCTTAACCAACGAAATCTGCAATCAATAATAGCATCACTTGCATTTACGTGTGAAAAGCCTAAGGGTCAAGGTGATTTATTAAAATCGAAGTCAGCTTTAAATAATGCTGTCTATTTATACTATAGTAACAGAGTGTTTTTTGCTCGATTATTTAGTACAAATAATAATAATGAAAGCTCTGAACTCGATTAGTCTCAGGTTTGTAAAAAGAGTTCATTTTAAGATTGGTATATTGTGTCAGTTAACATTTTACGAAACGCTGTAAAACTTGCTGAGAATTAAAAGAAAATTTTACAGTATGAATTGTTCAAAGTGCTGAAAGATGCAAGCAAAAAGCTTTCAACTTCTTGGGTGTAAAATTCTTGCAGAGACTATGCAAACGTAACGGGATTAAGAAAACAAGATTCTAATCTGGAGAGAGAGGGAGAAGAACAAGATTATGTTTCCGGTGCGCAGTGAATCAGAAACGAAAGCGTGGCTCAATTTTCAGTCGGATATCAAGTCGTGGAATCCAAGGTCGCTTCATCATACGAACGAGTTAAATTTACGTGATAGCGAGCCAGTCTGAGCGAATAATGCAGCTCGGAATAAAACTTGAATGACCGAGGTGAATAAGAAGAAGAGACAGCGAGCAGAGGTTTGCATGAGGTAAATGGTAGAATGAAAAAGAAGGAAGGGGAAAGGCTATGAAAAAGATTAAGAAAAATAAATTGATAATGATAAGCTTCTGTGTGCTGCAAAGAAGCAGAAGAAGAGGGTAAGAAGCAGGAAGTATTCTCCAGCTACAGATAAATATATCTCCTTGATTGCGCAATTATATAAACTCGAAAACTCATTAAATACTGGGAAAGTATATGGTGGGTGAAAAACAAAATAAAGTATTAAAGGGATGTGGTTGAAAATATTATAAAAATAAAACTACGGGAATAGTATGCTTTCAGAGAGCAGGTTTATTTAACGTGGAACGGTAATTCTTTATTTCACTAATTATGAAATGTAAATAAAGTTCAAATTAGCGGATCGCTGCAACGATATGGAGAGCGCACTGTAAAAAATGTTTGTACAATTGTTCACTGTGCGGTTTAAAATAACTGCTCCACTGCTGATTATTTACGTTTTTTGCCAATATTTTAATATAAAATCACAATTGATTAGTTTTATGATTAAAATGCCCTACATCATGCATTTCTCACAGCATCGTAATTAAATTTAATTTGATAAGAAGATGAACAGTTTTGGAAAATACAACAATTTCGTTTCTCTTTCTAAAATTAATATTTTTGATGCTTGTTAAATAAAATGTTAAAGAGCACTTTGCTTAAATCCTCTCCTCCCTTATTAGGGATAGATTTTGTTCAGGCTCTGTACAGCTCTGCTACGAAAATTAGGGAATTATTTTTGTTCCTTGATCTAGGAAAATACAGGTATTTTCTATAATTATAAAGTAGCTCCATTGTCTTTAGCTCCCATTAATACCTTCTATATTGTTTACAAAATAAAATGTATTTCATTTTCTGAAAAGTGGTTCAACTTTCCGGCGCTCCCTCTACTAGAGAGAGAAGAGTGGAAGAACTGCACTTCCGTTCCAGCCGCTCCGTTTTATTTCAGCCCACCTTCTTATCCCAACCTTTTTCCGGCAAGAAGAAAAGTTGGCTTTAGCACTTATCCGCAGACTTTCCACGGTGTGGCGTGGTATACTGTGTATATACTGTTATCAGACATATCAGTATTGCGAGCTCTATTGCGGAGCCATCGAACCACTACAATTCCAAAAACTTTTGCGCCAATTAAACTCCTTCATTTACCTTCCCCAGTAGAATTTTTCCATTGGGCGATAATTAATCTGGAGACGTCGTTGCATATATATATATATATATAGCTTTCAGCCTGTAGGAACGTCTCACTTAATTAAAAAGCAGTTCGACGCAAATCGACACTTCTCTCCCTGTCAATCTATCTTTCTTCATCCAGAATAAAGAAAAAGTCTTTCAGAAATGAAGCTTACTCGAAACTATTCAATACTTCGATTTTTTATTAAATTTTTTCTTTTTGTATTTAATGTTTTTCGCGTAATTAAAAAAAAAACACACAACGACTGATGGGATGATATAGCGTTTGCCGACAAGAGCGATATTTTCAAAAAATATAGGAGAGATTGTGATATTTAGTCGGATGGGAACCGAGAGTGTTCTACTATTGGATTTTAGATGAGCAGTTTTTCTATGTCGCTCTGTACGTATGAGACGCGTTAGATGGAATAGCATTGATACCTACATGGATCATTCATGGTACGTAGCTAGCAGCATTTTTTCGTTTTAAGTTTTACGATCAGCGATTTATTGGGCAAACACCTTCCACCCATTTTCGCCGGGCAAGCGTAGTCTATAAATTGCACCGGTGTACCGGAAGAAAAGATGTGAATGACCGGAAGTGAGCAAGGAGCTCACACATGGGTTAGAAGTACCATTCAATATAAGGCGCCACCTGCCATTTCTTAAAGGACCGAAACTCTTATACCTTCCACCCTTTCTTCCTCCATTTTGCACTCTCCCTTCAATTCATCTCACGCTTTTCTCTATTTAGAGAAGAAAACGATTAGTTTTCGCCTCTAAAAAGAAGCTAAAATTTATTGAAAATATTATTACGCAAACGCAGCTATTTTTAATGCACATATGTATAGGTATTCAAAAATACCAATGTAATTCAAAGATCTATTTCAAGCAGCTTTTTTTTTATGTTTCCAATCTTGCAATTCTTATTTCACGCGATACGAGTCAGATTTAATGGAAATCCTGTGGGGGGGGGGGGGGGGGGGGTAGTTGCAAAATGCGTGTTACTCTTTGGAAAGAGGTTTGTTTAGCCTTTTTTAGAAAATGTAGGCCGAGTTGCGATAGAGCTAAGGAGTGTAAGAGTGTTTACTAAGTATAAACGCGATACCAAACTAGCTGGAGATGATGTTGCATGGTTGCACAATTAACGGGACGATACGCCAGGTGCCAGCTCGGGGCAAATGAATTATTTCACTGAAGCGAGTCTCTCTCATTATAATCTACTTGAAATACGAAGCGATTCGCGATGCTGAGTCAAGTCTTGCCTTCCATAGACTAGGATTGCAATCAGTTCCGACGATAGACTGTACTGAAAAGAAAAGTACAGAAGATCCATCGGCTTGCTTCCCGATCACCTTGAGTCGAACAGCCTTGAAATCCGTCATCATTTCTGAAGAGAGAGGAGAAGAGACTACCACATTATTAATTTACTTCAATATTTTCATATACTAAGCGATTCTTGAATTCTTCTCAAAGCCTCCTTCCCTCAATCTCATGCAATTAATTTTAATTAATCTCTGCGCGTAAAGGGCTTTTTGGAACTTTAATCACACATTCTAAATGAAACGCGGGTATATATATGTACATACTTATAAAAACATACACACAATGTTACCATTAATTAACGTACTCCATCAAGTTCGTTGATTTATTAAACTCCTGCAAGTTCCTGCATTCCAATGCATCACCATTACCTGGAATTACCCGCTCAAAGACCTTTTTTTTATGTCATTTTCCAAGGATTAAGTTGCAGCCATTATACTTTCAAAGTACGATGATTAATAGACCATTATAATTATCCCTTATTACATTGTGCAGCGTAAAGGAAAAGTTTGGAGCAATTTGAACAATGGTATTATGAAAATCCCCGAATTTTTTTGAATAAAAAAAAATATTTATCGCGAGAAGAAATAATGTGTAGCGAATAAAGTATAGCATGATATAGCGGAAATATTGGAAAGGAAGTAGTTGTTTTTCGTTGGGAAAACATTTTTAACGGAGGATGAAAGATAAGGTTGGTGGGAAAAGTAGTGGAGGAGAAAAAAAAAGGAGGAAGAGGAAAAAGTAAGAGGAGAGGAGAGGATTTCTGTGAGTAGCAGGGAGATAACGAGAGGGCAGACAGCTGGAGAGTGGCAGGATCGATGTTATCGAAAAGAGAACAAGGAGTAGACTGCTGCATATAGGTAGGAAAATTCACAAACACGGAGGAATATGGTCTGGCCATATCCAACAGAGACGCCTTATACGAGCGAACGAGCGAATGAAGGGCTCGCTGCAAACGTGGATTTATGCATACGCTGCAGCGCATAAACTTCCCTATATCCTTGCACGCCTTCCATTCGTGGCAAATTTCTCACCGATTCTGCAATATTCCTGCCGACAGGTTAACGTTGAATATATTCCTGTACAGACGCGCTCTGCATTTAAGACACCAAACCACCAACGCTCCCCAGCAAGACTCTTTTTACAACCTCTTTGGGAACCCCAAAATTCCTCGACAACTCTTTCCTTTCATTTCATCTTTGGTATATCATCGCTGCTATTTTCAATGCAGATTCGATAAGGATTTTGCTCAGTGTCCAGTTTTCGATGGAATATTATTATACTACTCCTCGTCTCTTTAGCCTCCAGGGTATTTGTTATGATAATACAATATCTCTGTATGTGACAAAACTAATAACTTTCGGATTTTACTGAAGCGAGAGAATTAATGCAATTTTCAATATTGTAAATGAATGTAATATAGGCCTGTCGAGCCAGATACAACGTCAACCTACACCTCGCGGTTGTTGGAAAATTTATCGAAAAATAAGCAGTTATGTTGTCACGATTGTACATTCTCGCCTAAAGCCCGTAGCGGCTTTAAATTTTTCAAAGGCTTTGATGCGTTTGGTTCTGTCTGCGCCGCTGCTGAATTGGAAACAATCCCTGTGGAGGACCGAATCTGCTACGACCGGAAAATCGCCAAATCGGCTACCAATCCCAAATTTATACCGCTCCCCTACCATTTCTCCATTCAACTTGCACCTCCAATTTTTACTGTTTGATAACACCCTGCCCAAATCCCTCCATACGTCTACATACTAAACCGAATACGATTTTTTTCCTGCCTATCGAAACTGTCCCGTATTATTTATTTATTTATTATGTTTTAATCATTGTGAAATCTATTTTATTACCAAAAATGTTTAGTTTTCTGTGACCATTTATACCTAATTGTAATTGTTTAAACGTATTATATTGTAACTTTAATATTAATATGAGCTCAAATATAATAATTTTATTATTAAGTGCTTTCTTGTAATCATTTTATCCTGCATAAACTGTACTTTCTTAGCGTGTAACTTATTTAATAAAATACAATGCGTATTTCATAACAAAAGTATTCCCGTTTTATGAGGAATTGTTGGTTTTTATAACAATTTTTTAATTATATCTGATTCAGTCGTGCTTAATATAATAGTTACAAGTTGGTTACAAGGCTATCGGTAAATAAAATAGTCTACGAATGAAGTGTAGTCTCTAATGAACATTGATAATGCAACGGGTGTACTTTTAACCTTTTTTTGTAACATCAAAGCGCAGCGAAAATGGGTAATTTATGGTTGTTGAAGTATCGGAAATTGTAGCAGTTTGATAAGCTAATCCTGAAATAGACGAAGGAATAATTTTCTAGTATAAATCATAACATTTACATAGTTATCGCAATTGAAAAATCACTTTTAATAAACAATGGATGAAACAATGTTTATATGAGTTAAATAACGAATATCAGTCTCGTTTTTTTATACAAATTCGTACATTTGTGTATTAAATACGACCGTATTAAAACAGCAGAGAGAGAGAGAGATACGTTTATCATTACAATTAAAATTAGAGTAAATCGTATACATTTTCCATGCAATGCTATTAATGTGATCGAGAGAAGTCGAGAGAAATAGCGTTAATGTATACATGTATAGTAAAGCATAGGTTAGTGGTGAGAGAGAATCGATGAAAATTCTGGAAACTGTAAATTATTGGTGACGGGGTGTTATTGATAAATCCAAGTGGCAAAATGCGGGTAGTACCAGCACAATAAATAGGAAGTTTTCGTCAAGTAAGCGGGCTGGAACAATCTGTAGATTGTAACGCTGTTAGAGTTAGTCTTTCCAAAATTTAATTATATAATACAGGGTTAAGTCTAATTTATTTCGCATTCGCAGTTCATTGTTTAGTTTAATAGGTTTGTAATTAGCTGTAAATGCTTGCTAGAGTGCTAAATGCTCGCTTCATGGTTAATATTGGGCTTACGCAAGAGAGTCCCTTGGCTAAAAAGCGGACCTTTAACAATTTTCAACCCTTAATTCCTGAGCTCTTCTATCCAATTGATGTGACCAGTTCTGGATAATTCACCAGCTGCGCACATTCTTTAGCTCGTTATCGAACCATCCGTACCGCTTAGCAGAGTAGAATCGCACGAGCACCGAGAATTATCGGATTCCGGCTAGCTCGAATTTCAAATATTGCCTTCCAAGTAGGTAAAACCCTTGCCAACTTCTTCCTTCCTTCCGACTCACGTTCATTCGATAAATCAATTAAGATCGCTTAGAATTGAATCTATCTATTATTTCTTTCCAATCGTTCCCCCTGGATTGGATTCAGAAATTGTTTCGGTACGCTCCAATTGTTTCAATTTCACTTGTAGATTAAGGAATGTTTGCTGTGTGTATGTGTGTGTGTGTGTGTGTGTGTGTGTATTGAAAAGTTTCGTTAAATGATTCAAAAAGTAGAGAGTGGTAGAAAGGTTATCTAGTATAAAAGCAGGGATGGTAATTTTTACTAAGCAACCCGTCATAAATATAGTATGTAGCGGTGGAATAACCGTGTGGCTTACACGTAGATGTAGTGAATTCAAATTTTTTATTCATCTAGTCCACCACGATATTTGCAAATTGGCTAACCTAAAAGATGATAATACTTCTGTGTATGAAAATTTTATTGCTGCATTAAATTTCTTTAACATAAATGTAATTTTAATTTTATCCAGCAGGGATAAAATGCTTGTAAGTATTTCTAGAAGCATCGTATAAAGGTTTAAGCGCGGTATATGAACAATATCTTTTATAATATGTATAGGGGATTTAGAGAGCAATAATAGAATAGCAATATTTCTTTGACTCTACACCCTATTGTGAGGTTGGTATCTCAACTACAGGATTCTAAAATTAAGAGTGTTTCGTGTGGATCCTAGAAACTTTTTGACTTTCCTAACCTTTATACAGCGTTAAGTTTGGAATAGATAGTTCTATGGAGATAAAGATTGCTTTTTTCAGGTATTTTTAATTACCTATGACAAAGGGGGGTGGTATGACTTCCAAGACTTTGGAACAATCTTCTACAAGCTTAATACTATAGGGGTTAGGATATTTTCATTCACTATTTATTTAAAATTTAGAGGAAAATGTAGTCTCTTATAACTTATTCGAAATATTTTAAAGTATTAGAGCTTATAACTCTTCTTTTTAGGTCGCATTGGTTAATTCTTGTTGAAACACTAAGCTGTGAATTTAGCCGAAAAAGCAGAACTCTTTTTTCTATCTTTTAGATTTCATTCGTATCGAGGTGCTAACTTCGTGCCGATGTTGGCCACACTGTACTGAAATGTCAAGCGTTGAAATGACACTGGTGGCTATTTTGACGTAGTCATCTGTCAGCTAATCGTGGTTGGCCATTGTTCCATCAAATTCCAAGTTCCTTCACAGCTTCTGCGAGTGATTAACCGCCACCAAATCTGTAGTCTCTCCTTTCTCTAAACCTATATACTATGCGTATATTGTATAATGAGAGGGATTCTTACTTATATTACAAATTACTAATCGTATATCTTATTTGGTTAAATTGAGGTAGATTGCAAAAGCCTTACCCTGACGTTCCAGCGTTGTTTTTTGTTGACGACGTTTTACTATAGATATTAGTATATACAATAGTTTAAGAGTCTGAGTTTTATTTAGTTTTCTTTCACTTTAATTAATAATGATTGTCATCAAAATTGAATTAGAATAATCACATTATGTTATATACTATTTTGGTGAAATAAAGACATGTGCAACTTGTTTTTACTACTTGATGCGAGACTCTGCAGGAGTCTCCTGATTAAGTTTGCACTGCAACTTTTCACATTTAATAATTCAGGTGGTTTTACAATGCAGTACTTAAATAATTGATTCTCGTAGACAATCCGTTGGTCGTTTTTTCCTTAATGTAATTTAGTGCCTGACGACACTTCGAGAGCTGCTCGTGTCAACTGATTTTCATCACTATGTATCTATCTACGTTCTATAAAATTAGAAATTTAATTAAATCTTTTATAGGGTCAGCGATATATTTATATAAGAGAATAAAATGGAAGAAGTGCAGCGGAATGGAAAGACGAGGAGCAAAGAAAGAGTTAAGTTGAAAATTGTGTTAAAGTTTGAGAATCGGTCTTGCTATTTGCTGGATAAAAGTCGAATAGAGGATCAAAGAAGAAAGGAAGCTTCGTTCGATAGAAGAAATGCGTATTTGGTATTTTCATAAACGAAGTAAGAAATCTTGATGCTTCGGGGAATTTTGTTCTCCTGCAGCCTTTTACCAATAGATACTGGTCAGACGATGCAGGGTAAGAACGCTGCTTAAAGCTTTTTGCAAAAATGCCCTTGACTGCACCAGCTCTCAGAAGTCAGTTCGACCTTGCAATATCGATCCATAGCCAAAACCAACCCCTATTTTCTGCTTCATTCTCCAACAACCCCTAACAACCCCCTATAAACTTTGACAACCCCTTTTCACCTCCATTCCCCGGACCCTTAATGCAATCCAGCCAACGAAGCTTTATCCTTTTCACTTCACAAATTCCTACTGCATCTCCTACCTGTGCCTTATTTTATTGCTAAACGTTTTATATGTTCTTTGCTAAGTTTATTTCTAGCGTAAACTCAATCTCCATTGGGAGAAATAAATTTTGTTGCTCAAAGAAATGATCGTTTTTATGGGCTACTCGATCTGTGTATCCTGGCAAATATTGCTTGATATTAAGCATTTGAGACGCAAATGGTATTTGAAAATACATTCACCAAAAACTACCTCTTTAAAATTAGCTTTTTTCTTCTTTTTATAGTATTCAGAGTTATTTGAAAATGTAGTCACACAAATCATTCACATATTTAATAAAATAATACCTTCAGTCTGCATATGTGCCATAACTTGTTTATGAGAATGTAGGCATTTGCTTCATTAACTTTCGAAGGTTCGCACGCTTGTATGGCCGTTATTTTTCAGAAATTCATTGGCAATTAGTCTTTTTCTATTGCCGCATTAGTTGGGTTGTTATCTTTCTTCCTAGAGGTCACGCGGATACTCGAGAGTGTCCTTTTGACCGCAATGTATCTATAGACCTGATGGGTGTTAACGGTACTTGAAACGTGATGGCATGCAATTATTAATGAATCAAAATACAACATATATATATATATATGTATACACATAATGACAACCGATTTATCAAAAATATCTAGTTAATTTCATCATCGATCCACCACAATCGGTATAACTGTATGTACGATATCCACTATTGGATATAGTAGGTAATTCAATGCGACATGGCTTAGAGCTTGTACATGCTAGTTAAAATTCCAGAAAGCGCATAAATTTCAACAAAACGTATTCGATTGGAATGGTATATGTATAAAAGACTTTCGGATAATAGCTCATGTCACCTTATATTCTCTTTTTTAGTGGCTTAGTATTTGCAGAATGTCTGTAGTTCTGCTTTCCTCGCCGTTTCAAGCGATCTTTAAATATTGAATTTTAGTTATCAGGGCAAAGTGGTCTATCGTGCCGCGCCGTTGTAAAATTGATTGGCACTAACGGTGTAGCGGAAAGCGTATTTTTAAAGCTTGAAAATGTACAACGGTCCAAAACTCACGACCGGCTTAGAAACTGTAAGCACGTTATGGTTAAAAAAGCTTTATTGAATTCTTGTTTTAAAGTCAGAATTTGTAAATATAAAATGAAAGCTGTTTCCACAGTCTACACGCAAACTGTAACAAAATAACTTGTGGTTCTTTTAAATTCTTCCTATCATCATATCATTCTTGACTGGTAACATCAAAATGATAAATTATACCTACCTACCAAGACAAATTAAACGTAAGTTTCTCAAATGAGAAAAAGGACACCGATAAAGTTTTCAACCGAGGCAAGTATAAAATTTAAATTTTTAAGTCCTTCTATTTTAGAATAAAGTTTAAAAATGAAAAAGAATAGGAAAATTTGACATTTTAATGTACCACACTTTGATATTAAAAATGAGGCAAAGGCAAACTTTTAGCGCTTGAAAATATTACAAAGTTGAGAGTAAAATTAAAACTTATTAAAGCGTTGTCAGCATATATTTTGTACACCGGCAGAGAGAATTTTGAATTTTGTTTTAACTTAATTTCAGCAGACACCAGTTAAATTTTATTGCATATATGCAGTTTATCATTTTAAGTGAGTCTTAGGTCAAATAATGCAAGGTATTTTCATGTAAACTGGAGGTTCTTTTTTTTTTCAAGGAAGTTAATCAGGGGTGATATTGAAGAGGAAAAAGTGGAAGCGTAAGATCCTGAAGAAATAGATGATCAGAGAAGAGTTACCGTTACTTTGATCAGGCCTTCCTCGCAAGGTAAAGAAAGTAAGTTTGTTGAGAACGATGGAAAGATCAGGAGAAGAGACGGAGACTTTCGAAAGTTCCTCTTGTAATCACGAAATTCTCATGCGCGAGCTAAGGAAATTTCTTCCCGGCTTGATAAATGGGAAACATCAGGATCTTGTTCCTGAATCTCGCGGCACAACCCCCTCTGTTTCACTAGATGCTTTTCCCGACAGCATGAAACAACAAGTAGATAAACTCATGTATCTATAGAGATCTACGAGATATTTCTAATTCAATAATTGCTCCTATGTTAGATATATATATCTCTGTCAGACGTTACCACTCCCTCTTCAATTTCACACTGCTACAGAAATTCAATTTTTTCGAATAAAAATATCAAAGGGATTCGTTTCGTATGAACCACGTAAGTAAGCTCAATTCCGACATAATTTAACGTGTTTCCTTGAAACTCGGAGATAAATGTCACGCCAATCCTGCTGGAATCTCCCTGGCAAGCTTTCTGTCAAGGTTACCATATACGATTGTCTACGTGTCTGGAATACGCCGAATCATAGAATGCTCGATGCTGAAGAGATTTCCGTTGATTCTCGGATTCGTCAACACCGACGGGGTGGCGTCTCTATTTCCCCCATCTTTCAAACCTTTTCGTGTCCAATCATTAAGATTACCAAGTCGACACGTATTCCCAATAATCCTGATTCAGTGAAAACGTGCGAATCGACTTGATGGATTCGTGATCTCGCTTGATACGATTGATTCGTGAAAACCCCTATCATTCGTATTTCTTTCCCCTAACCACCACGGCTTCTCCAGAGAAAAATCATTCTTGATTTCAGTGGTGCTTAGGAAGGGAGGGGGCCACTTTGCAATAAAGGATATTTTACAAAATTTCTTCTAGTTCAATGAGCTTTTCAGAGGCAAATGAAGTGCGGATATTCGGGATCAAAATAGGCATTCGTTTCGTTGATTTCACCGGGTCCTCTGGATTTCGCGGAGAACCAATTTTGGTCGATTGCCGATGTGGCGAGGGGTGCAAGTAGACTAGTCGATGTGCGGATTAAGTCAAGAGGCCACCTCGTAAATCAGAAGCTCACCCAGCTATGTCTGCGGTGCTGAAGATAATAACCATTTTGCGCTTCCGTAGACTCTCACCCCTACGAGTGATCTTAGCCCGTGCGAAAGGGTCCCATTCAATTAACTTCGTAAAACGTAAATCCGAGCCTCCTTGTGTGATTCTCACCATCTATATCCTTCCCTCCCAAAACGCGTTTTCACCAAATAGACCCAAACAAAATTCCAAAAACTTCCTATTATACTACCTAAACTTTCAACACGTTGGCATTTCCAAAATTTGCATTCTTTCCGCTCTCTAAAATATCCTAATACTCATTCTTCGAAACGTTTTATCATGGTCATTCGTCTACTACTCACAATCATGCAAAAGCTTTTCGCAACATCGATGGAAATTCAAATTCTACTCGTTTCCCACTCACTCAGTCAACTTTACTACCACCCTTTCTCACTTCCTTGTGTATATACCACTATTCCTTCGTAGGATCTACCGAATTTAACTATAAGATTTTATCGCTCAACGATAAAACGCGAAGCATTCTTATTTTTAATTCGCTGATCGATCCGTTGCAGTTTCACGTTTCAAGCTCAGCCAGAGACTGCTAATACAGCAATTTGGTAGAAAATCTTTGAAATGACTCAATGAGTCAATTTGGTATAAATTTTTACGTGAGATGCATTTTATGGTTCGTGGAGATATTTCGGTATAATTTTATTAATTGTGTAAAAATGGATGAAAAGTTAGTTATTTATAAGGATGATCGAATTACGAAGCTCGAGTACGATTTCGAAGGATGAAATGGATAAACTAGCTTATAGCATGTAACTGGCAGATTTATCGCAAACGGATAATGACATTTTTGAGTGGTTCGACTGTAATATAACACAGTTTTCGCTACCGTTGGATCTTTTACGGGGGAGCAATGAGTAGTGGGTGGTTCTTGGGGCTTCCCATTCCCGTGTGCTTTCTTGCAACTAATAGAAGATCCAGATTTATCGTTCGCGATGTAGCAGTGCACAGCTCCCTATCTCGTCCCGTAGGCGTATTCACTGGCGGAACCAAAAAGAAAATGTCTAGCCAGCCAAAAGATCGTGAGCTGAATAGCAACGATCTTCAGCCTGTGTCACGGTTTGCCATCCAAATGGCTTTCAGACCATCGTTTCTTTGCCATGGATTTGCTAAACTGTCTCCCACTTTAAAGGCATGACTTCACTTCAAAAACCCTATCCATTATTACAGACTTCATTAAATTCAGTATTCGGATCATACCAGTCAATAGCACAGATTAATTTCAAAAGTCTCTCTCGATAAATGTATCAATTTTCCACTTGGAAATTAATGACATAGCGCGCTATTGGAAAATAAGCGAATATTATTTCATGGTAAATATAAATTTGGTTTTAAAAATTGTTGAAGTCGTGGGTGCATATAATGGTATATCGCTTAGCTTTTGATAGTGTGAGTATTGAAATTCAAGGTTAATTAGCATATCTATGCAAGATTAAGTCGAATAGATAGAGGTAATAACGTGGTACGAAGGTTGGATACTTCTTAGTGATAAACAAATAAAACGAGCAATTTTGGTGAGCATGTAAAATTAATTAAGAAATGAAGGAGAGAGTATCTTAAGGAAATGGTTGCGAGAGATCCGCGTAAGATTACGGAAACCGGATTGATTGCAGAAATTGGCAGGAGGTATGCAATGCAGTATGGTTAATAAATAACGGAAACTCTGAAGGTTTCGTAAACTGAAGGTTCTGTGTACACACATATATGTATAAAGTTTTGTACGTAGTATATGTTCTTACTAGACACGCACACATAGAAATATCACCTGTTGGATTAGAATTTTATACGAATGGCTATATGCTACATAATACTAAAAATAATGTACGTGTACATACTATATATAGAGTTTACTCGTTGCACTATATTACTCAACGCTCTGTTAATCATTATAATAAGCATGAAAAAGTCGTTCTTTTTTTACAATATTTTCCGGAACATTAAAAGCTACTTACATCAAGCTTTTTATACTAGGTTATCCAATTTTATAGGTTCATTGTGATTCGTATAATTTGAATGCATGGAACAGTCGCGTTACGCGAAGAAATGGTTCATAAGGGAGTTATTGCGTGTGGGAAGGAACGATGGGAGTGAGTTTGGGCAGGGGTGAGATCAAAGAAGCTTACACAAGGTCAGGTGGAAGGATGTTTCGCGAGGTTATGTCAGCTCGGTTGCGGGATTAACTAATTAGAGCTGCGTACATCCTTCGGTGTTCGGACGATTAAGACGTCGACTGCTGAGCTTAAGGAGGATGTAATCGTCTTAGGTCCGTAACGACCATCGGAACGAGCTCGCATTAATCTTAGCCGCGCCAACCAGCCTGCTAGCTTGCCTACCTGCCGCTGTTTGATATGCGCCCCGACATCCTGCAGGACCCCCCTCCCCTCCTTTCAACTTCCTGCAGGACTCCGCATCCTTTGCGCATTCCAGCCAAGATTAAGCTTTTCACCTCCTACCCCATCCCCGCCTGTACACGAGTATTCCAACACGCGAGAATTGGTGCATCATACTAAAACTCAAAATACGTGATAAGCCTTCCTCTCTTCGATCTTTTCCCCTCTGCTTCTCTTTTTTCTTCTTTTTTTTCTCTTTTATGCATCCGTCGTAATGCCACCTGACATTTTGCTTAATTTCGCTGATACGTAACATAAAAAATTGAGCTGTTACTCTTGGACACCAAGATACTTGAATTTTTAAAAATTTTATTATTGATTACCGTCTTAACTATCTTAAGTTCGATCTGCTTAAATTTTAATAATTTCATGTTTCTTTTTCTAGAAGAATGATAAATGTTTGATTATCGTTAGTTAGCGGGTGAATGTTTTCGTTTACACTTTACAGCAATTTGCAAACTGTCGCTCGGAATATAATGTTAACATTTTTAGTGCATTACTGACCTTTTGACCCTAGTATATAACTATAGCAGAACTTAATCTTCGTTTCTCAGGCAGTACTTTATTTAATTTTTCTGCATTTTACAAGCCCATATTTCAACCGCATTACATTTTGTACAGCTAGCTTTGGTGCTTGTACACCTTCGAATGCAATAAGATCAGCTCGTATATTTCAGCCAACTACTTCGATGATCTCGGGGGCTCTTCTTTTCCTCTATTATTTATTTTTCTCTTCTTCCCATATTCAATTTTATTATCAGCGGAACTGTCGATTCGAAAATGAATATGACGAAATGGAACACTTTCAGACTTTTCGTTTTAATCATTCATAGAATTTTTAATATCCGAATCTCTATATAGTTTGATTTCGTTATATACTTTCCACTTAATTTTAACTGTAAATTAAAATTTAAATCAAAGTGAAGAGCTTTCAGAGCTGCTGTTAAAAATTTAGTATTGATCTATTAATACTATTAACGATATTGCAGGAAATCGATTCTGTAAACTGAAACGCGGAATTTATGTAGAATCAGTTATGATACAAGAGCAGCCATGCATGATTAATTTAATTAAGCCAACAATGCATCGTATAGTCTGGCCGACTGTTTACCCTTCCGGCCTTTCAGCACGCGTATTTTAGGCCGGTTATTAATTTGCTCGTTATTGTAGAATGTCCAATAAATTTACTTTGTGGCATTAACCCAAGATCTTCCTCATCATGCGAAGCTTTCATAGTTCCTCCATGTTTCATTTCACCTCTTTGAATCATTGGTCAATTTTCGATGTTGACACAGCTCGCAAAGGAACGCTTAATTTTTTGCAACAATGAATTGTTGCTTTTTTTGTTTAAGTTATTGCATTACTGTTTGAAATCCTACTTTATAAGATACTGTAAACTAACGTTTATAGCCCATTCAGCAGTTGTTTTTTGATTGACAAATATTTCCCTCCTCGTAGTTTGCCAAATCACTTTGAGTGCATTCTAGATTGATTTGTAGGACAATAACAATATTTGAAATGCGTTATCTATGCTTTGGTCTCAGAAACGTCAAGTGCCTTTTGCTGAAAATTACGTTTGCCGTACCCACGTATTTAGTTGCAGCGATTCTGAGTAGAGACCTCATTACCAAGCTGGCATACGGTGCTTCACTATTATACTATATAAACAGTCATTCAAATAAATCGTGGTTTGATTTTTACATGTATATGCAAATAGATTGTAGTAAATGAGATTTTATTAGAAATTGTACGCTAAAGAATGCCAATGTATTCCGTGATATTTTATTTATCCCCTACCTCTATAACCAGAATAGAATATAAGTTTTTTTTCACTTATTGTCATCATTAACCACCATCTTGTAACGATCCTGCTTAATCTACTTATTATTATTTTTGTCCGATTAAATTTAATTATCATAATTTGATTAGTTACTTTACACATACATCTTATTGGCCAAATTAAAATGACGTATAACTGTCCATTATCTTAATACAATAAAGGAGGAGGGTGAGGAGTATACAAATTTATAGAATGTCCTAATTCCAGACTTAATCCAATCTGCATACGATTGTCAACTAGAACGTGCCGCGGCACATGCACTTGATTTTAATTAAATCCAGTGCAGATTAAATCTATGACCCACTGATAATTTAGACGCTCTCTGTACTCTGCACTCGAAACTATCGTATTGCTCGTATTTGATTACACAACTCTTAACAAGTAAAAAAGTAGTTTCTCCAGTAGCAACTACTTCCAATGGACATTGCACTTTTCTCATTGAAAGGCGTAAAATTGTAAAAGTCCATAAAATAACAACATTCAACTGGTTTAAATATTTAATAAATCGCATGTTCTCTATTCACCTAATATTTTAGTTATAATATCCGTTTCTTGGTTATCACTTGGGCAACAATAAATATTCAACTTTGCTAGCCTCAGAAATAGGGTGTTAGAGTTGTGGAATCGTTATAAATTAATTTCCAGAATGGTATAAAGACAGCTGTTTAATTTACGTGATGGCTGTTTGATAACTTTATTGGAATATTTAATTATTAGAAGTTTGATCAAGTTTGATGAGTCTCGCCGTGGAGGAAAATGAGATGCATTGAAGCACCTGCATAACCTGACATGCGCGAGTATAAACGCCTTAACTTTCTCGCGATAATCCAGCTTGATACCTGCTACAGTCCTCTGGAATGGGCCAAGTATAATTATCGGGACTTCTATGATCCTCTCAGCCTTCTTAAGCCACACGGGAGCTATTTCTCTTAATGCAAAATAGTCCTTGAAACACCAAATTAACCACGGAACGATCGGATTATCCAGTTTGTCCAATTTATGTGCAATCGATCTTCGATCCTCTCGACTCTTGTCTCAGTTAAGTTTACTAGAAAAAAAAAATATTTGACTCAAAGATCCTTCAAAGTTATTATAAAATTAAAAATCGGAATTTAAGAAGATAAATAGTGCTATGAATCGAATGTAAGTATATTAGGTAGCGAAAATTGATATTGAAATGAAGTAGCAGAGATACCCTGTAAAAAATGTTTACAACTTAGAGAAAGGTAGATGTAAATGGTTGTTTTTTTTTTACTAAGAATGTGAGGGTTAATCTCATTGATGATTTGCATTGATTACATATTCAATTACAGTTGCAGCTAGTCATTTAACGGGATGGATAAAAGAAGCTTGTAAATCAAGTTTCGTTCTGCCGGTGTAACAAACTCTGTACACGATCGATGATAATTCATCTCGGTCATGCAACCGTAGACACGCGAGTCTGCTGATAATTACCGACTTCCTTTTCTTTAAGCGAGATAAAACTTTTTTTCTCTCCGTTTGCGCTTTACCTTTCCAGTGCTGCTTATCGTTCGTGCGTAAGTAAATACCGTTTCTTCTCTTATTCACCGATCCATTCGTTTTATCTCATATATGCATTGCACGCCTTCGAGTGAAGCTTATTACTTAATCACGTCACGATTTTGAGGTTGGACGAGCGACGGGATCAACGTAACTTGATCGCTATGTTCCCGACGATAATTTTCTCGACAATCCAGGTGTCGAAAAATTGCTGAGTAAAATCTTGTAATAAAATCTTAATACAGGTAGGATATGGCGAAACTATGCAATGAAATCAAACTGCAGTCTCATCGTTATATAACTCGAAGTCTACTCTACTATCGCATAAAATTTCTCCAAGAAATGAAATGTCGAAAATTCATATAAATTTATAATAAATATTAAAGTATTAACAATCAGTGGAATGTAAAAATATATTTTAGTATGAAAGATGAACAAAGCTTTAATTATGGGATGTTGTTTAAAAGCTGGTCGATAACAAGTAACTGCTACAATAATTTTGCTGAGCTTTTCGAACATAATAAAATCAATGCATCGGAGGAAAATTTAGTATTGAAGCAACATTAAAAAAAATATTAATCCACAATACGTGAATGTAACATTCGACGCTTTCATTTGAAATTGAAATGAAATAACACATTAAGCGGATTCGATATTAATGGCAAATGGCTACTTTCCAAATCTACATTTTACTGTCGATAAATGGTCTCTTTGTATTTCGTAATGAATGGTTCTCTCATTATATTATTTTTAATCCGAGTGAACAATGTAATTAAAAGTTTAATTGATATAGTACGTACGATTTTACAATTTATTCTCTTTGAATTTAGTAGTGATTGAGTCGACGACAATTTGAGTATGAAATTGAAGATAAGGAGCTAGGATAAAATCTCAAAATAATTTCAGGATAATATCCATTAGGGGATTGAAGGAAGAAGGCTGAAGCGTTTCGGTGCGAATAGGGTTGGGGAACCGTAAGCACGAAATTATCCTTGCTACGAAATCAAGACACGTCTTCCCTGAACTAGATCAGGATTTTCATTTCCGTACTGCATGGAGTTTGAGGGCTCGTCGCGGAATATCTGGCGCCTCGTCTACGACGTAAATGAGATCTGCCGGAGTTACATACGTTATGCTCCCTATGTAAACGCGTCTACTAACATAAGATAATTCAGCTCGTCTTTCCCCTATGGTACTTTAAAATTGTACTTATCAAGATGATTATTAGAATTACCATACATCTGTTCCTAATTTTTCTTTCCCCTTAATGGAAGAGTTTTTGCAAGTTTCTAATTTTCTATTTAATTATTCTTTATTTATTAATAATATAAGAGGTGGTTTTTAAAGCAATGCTCTTAGGTGATTTTATTAGTGGAAATTAGCTTTCCTAGAAAGACAATATATCGGGTGGACTACTAACCATATAGTCAAACGTATAAATTAGAATTAAAATTTTTAATTCTCTATAATTTATTTATTAATGATTATATTTGAAATGGTACAGAGAGACATATCTGTTTTATAATTATTTATACTATTCATATTTATAAGGTTATTAGCCGCCATAGTTAACCCTCCACCCGGTTGTATATGTACACTATAAGCGATGGGGCGAGAGACTAATTGCCAAATGGGCCATTGTGAATTTTTTCTCCCAATTTTGATTCTACACACGTATTCGTTCTTGCTCTACTTTTTCTTTTCTCGACTTTCCGACAGATTTGCCGAATTACTACTGTGCACGTGACAAACACGTCCGGTTATTAAAACGGCTACAACAAAAGCCCTGCGAAATATTATAATTCGACTTGCCGATGTAAGGCTCGAACTTATTAGCTGGTACGCGATCAGACGTAAATCAATATTGGCATTTAGTTGTCAAAACCAGCTGTACCTTGTAAAACTTGTCCACTTTCATAATAATTCCTTAATCTGTATGAAAATAAATCATTCTTGCAGCAAAATAAGGCACGAAAATTCCAATCTTGTGATAGAATGAAAGAATTATTGAGGAAAAGAAGAAGGGAAATGGTGAAGGGAGAATCTACAGGGAGAGAATAAATTTTGTAGGTTCTATGATAAAATAAAGTCGTCGAAACGGACAAAGGGGCCTTGAAGGATAGAAGCACCTAAAATGGTTGAGTGAATGTCAGAAGGGAGATTGGAATAAGGGACAGGGGGTTAAGCATAGAATAACTTTGGCAAGTTAAACTAACCAATCGATTGTACGAGATCAGGCTAAAACATGGAAAGGATTTTATTTGCAAGGCCCACTATCCATGGGCAAACTCTATCCGAGCTAGGAATTTATTGAGCGACTGGGTCTTTTATGATGCATGAGACTTCCCCTAGCTCGAGATAATGGAATGGGATATAAAGTGCGAGCAATTCCGTCACTCTGAGCTTTTTTCAAGTCAGAGTAGCCCGGCTATCAGGAGTTTGCGCCTTATGAGTCCTCCAATGGCACCCTGATTGGACGACAAACTATTCCTTTTACGGAATATAATTTTTCCATTTCTCTCACCGACCCAGAATAAAGTTCTTCGTCCATCGATTAAATCATTAAAGGACAATCTTGTCAAAATGCCACTATAACTTATATGACGACATTTATCGTTTAAACGAATATATATATATATATATATATATATTCCTGCTCTAATAACAGTGTGGTACTATTTGCCCACTTTATGACAAATATCAAAAACTTGCATATTTAATTGATGCTTTATTATAATTAATTCTAACGAGAACTGATCATCTCACCATTTATACAATCTCTCCCCGGCTAGCTTCTTACGTTGATAGTGTGCAATGAGTACGAGCAATGAAAAGAACTGTTTATATATGAATAATAACTGTGATAACGGGCCGTTTTTTTAGCAATTACCTACAGGTATTTTGGCATTTTGGTCATGCTTTTCGATTAAATGCCATTTTGCAGAGAAACGTTACGCCGCTTCGTTGATTCGATATTAATTGTAATGTAACGTTAATTGCTGTTGTAATGGTCTCTATTTGCCGAGAGCCATTATCGTAGTAAAGCTACAGTCTCGGGGATTCGCTATTGTCGAGTAGAGCTTTTTTAATTAAGAATTGTATTCGGAAAGAAGGTTTGATTCCTCTAAGTTTTCGCTCCGTCACCGACCTAACAGCAGATCGTCTATTGAGATTAATTGTAGGCATATTAAATTTAATTGTCCAACATCCAAGGGAAAGATTTTCTAGTATTTATTCTAGCGTGAAAGTGGTAATTCTGGAATATCATAATCTTTTCCGTTGAAAAAAAATTATTTAAAAAAATGGAATGGCAAGAAGAGTTGCTAAGTAAGAAAGGAAAAAGGGAAGATTGATTTTATTGATATTTTATAATCAAAGAAAAAAACTGTTTTGAAGAATTGTCTAGCTTGTATCAAAAGCACCGGAAACATTTCTATTTTTGTAGTGAATAGAAAATTTGAATAAACTAGTAGTTTTCATTCGTTTGCTCTCTCCGTCTGTTTTGCAATTTGCCGAAGTGGAGTGTCTGTGCAGTGTGCGACGGGGCGTTTCTCCCCGATAATCACCGACTCTCTCGTTACGTTCAGCTTTGTCAAGCGCCGTTTTTATCCCTTTTTATCATCCATCGCAAGTCAAAATACAGCCTCCGATCAGACTATTAGGAGATTTCACGAGGGTCTAAGTAGGGATCATAATAAACTAAAGTCTTTTGCTGTATAAGATTTTTGTCTTACGGAACTTGAAGTAGAATATGAAATTTAATCTTGGATGAAGTCATAAGCATGCAGCAAACGTGTATTGTGGTTACTTGGGATTTGAATATTTATAGATGGCTCTATGAAATATAGAGAGAAAGAGAAAGAGAGAGTTTTTTAATAGTGTACGAAGAAAGATTTAAAGAAGCAGAAACGAATTGTGTGGTAGAAGTGGAAATAGAGAGAAGGGGATAAAATGTGGGAGAAATCGTAGTCTATTGGTAGAATCGATGAAAAAACAGCTCTGACCTTTCTGCTATCCCAATCATTTCACCCTCTTGCTATTTTCGATTGGAATCAGGTGAATCGGTAGATGTATTTTTCCTTTCCCTGTTGGGCACAAACCTTCATCCGTCTCTCCTGCCTCTCCATTTTTTTACCCCTCAAACTCTGACACCAGCGAAATGATGTGAAATCACCCGGAAGGTGTGATCTACATATGTCAGTGGGTTCCAAATAAATTGGAAATCCTTACCGATAAATTTCATCTCTTCGTACATGTAATATTCATGTTTAGCAAATTTTGTTATACGATAACAACATTTATTTCAACGAAACTGGATTAGGTTAATTTAGAAAACATACCTACACATGGATCTTACAGTCATTAAATTTTAATGTGTCATTAATTTATATGTTACAGACTTTATCACCGAAGCTATCGCTGTATTGGAAATTATAGGAAGGTAAGAGTGGGTTATATACTGATATTGCATATTGTATATACATATTTGTCCAAATATCCTAGCCTTCTACATTGATTGACGTGTCTAAATTTATAGTGAGTTGATGAAGAGAATGAGAGTAAATAAGATTTATCAAGTTGGGTTTATTATTTAGAATCGGACCTGCTTTCAGTCTCTTTAAAGTGGCTTTCCACCAGAAAAGATCGGTGAAATATCGGAGAATGAGAAATAGGATGTTCAGGGTGTTTCTTTTTAGTTTCGAGTAGCTTCTGAGATAAGATTGTCTGCTTTATTCACTAATGCTCTTGTTTAACCCCGCGTGATACTTCAAGAAGTCTTGGCCACAGATCTATTTCCATCCCCCTCGCTCCTTTATTACTGTAGTTCGTATTTTAATTATCAGCGTCGTCCCATCTTTTTGTTGAAAACACTGGAAATTGTGTTTCTTTCCAGACAAATACTAATCTATTTTCTATTCTTACTATTTTTGTCATCTTTACAGCCATGAAAACTTTATCATCCTTATCAGTTAAGCTCTTACAACGTGCTTTTATTGTTTAAACCCCTCGAGACCATTTTTTGTCCGTCGTCGTAATAGTTATTAGAAAACTTGCCTTAAAGTGTGACTGGAAAGATGGACGTTAGTCGAGCAGAGGATTGAATGCTTTGCCTTAAATCCATGAAGAAAACTTGTACGTAAAAGGAGTATAGCAACAACGGGATTTGAATTGCAATATAGAAGTTTAATGAGATTGTTGCAATTTCGAAGAGATAATATTATTACGGAAGACGTGGATGATGCTTTTAAGAATTTCATCTTAGTCGAGTGTACTTTTTATGAGGATTAAAATTTCCTTTGAAATTTCTAGCAATGCAGCTGACGCGGTGGCGCGCGCTTTGTTTCATTTATTTCACAGTTTGAAGTTGGCCGCTTGTGACGTATACATATGTTATATGTACTGTAGTGTATAGCATTCGGCCTTTGTACCTCGAAAAAGTACTGGCTATATGAATTTCAGGTGTGAGAGCAGTGCATTATTTAGATGCAATTTTTTCCGTGATCACCTGTCCAGAGAGGAAAGAGCCCCACTACGTTAGAAAAGATTAATGTTCTGATCACAACGAGAAAATTTGAGCCACACGCTAGTGTCGTCTCTATTAAAGTTCAATTATCATATTAATTACGCCTACGCAACCAAGACAAACTTACATAATTCAGCCAAGTTCATTTTAGTAATTAAGCAATTTTTATTTTTCTGTACTTTGGCCATAAATATTTCTGGTAATTTAATTTACTAGATGTAAGTATAAACAGTGTTTCCTCACTTCTCTTGCCAGCCATGCCATCGTAGGTTTCCTCCACGTTTTTCCACATACCCCCCCCCCCCCCCCCCGTTAGTTTCGGAGCTTCGGGGCTTTTTCTGCATGAAGCAGCACAGCGGAATTCAAATCTACTGGCGTAGTTGACAAGTAGAATATTCAGCAATCATTTTAACTCGATATGCATTTTACGCAATTTTAGTCTCAACTCGAACTGAAAAAATGTATTCGCTACGGTTATGACTATTGCACAATGGATTTTATATGCAGTTGGCTGCATCGAGTGACATAAATAGCGTTGTTACGATCTCTACAAATCAATTCGATTATTTCATCGACAGAACCGAATGGAAGCAACGAATGAAATGATACTATCAAAAATAATCGTTTAATTCGTTCCATTTGTTAGTTCTTATTTATCCTATCCCTAACACTGTTGTATTCTTCTGTTTAATCCCTTAAATCTTTTCGATCGTTTCAACCTACACCACGCGATTTATCATTCATTTGTTTACGTGTTTCATAGAAGCACAATTACTCTAATGCGTTGAAATTTTTTGGCTAAATGGGATTCTTCAAAACCTATTGGTTTGCTGCAGTATGAATATAGTAAAATAAAAACTTTAAAAAATCTGCAATAGAGAAAATGTTTGATCTACGCGAGGTTACTAGCACATCGTTTAGTTACAGGATTTTATGTCGAATTTGGTGAAGAATTTTTCGTTAGAGGAGAATCGATACGATTAATCTCGGACAATTCGTCGGCTTTCCGGGCAATGGCTATCGACAGGCCTAGCAATTTCTTCGTTACCCGTCGTGCCCTATTGAAATATTATTGGCATGGGGGAAAAAGGTGGGTGTGCCGCTATTCCCGATCACCATAAACGTGATGTGGTATGACAGATGAGCTTATCCTTTTTATCGATTGGCTTTCATTTTGACAAAAAAACAAAAAAGAAACAAATAAAAATACGTGAAACTTTGCTGTAATTCACGACAAACTTTTTCAGAAATCGTATACTATCAATCAATAATATCTTAAATTTCCATTATAGCTCCAATATTCTTTATGATAATTTAAGTATCGATTTTCTAACGATCTTCCGCTGTAATGAATTTGCAGTTTTAATCGTTGCGTACATCACTTTCTGTTTATAGGCTATTATTATTAGAGTGTAATTCGGTGATTTCTGTTCAGAGGCCATCTTCTTAATGGAGAAAGTTGTCGAGCTAATGAAAGCTGGTTGCGTACAATATTTGTGTGTGAGAATCTCCAATCTAAAGCCTAGTAGCGATACCTACAATTCCTGTAATTATGTTGGGGTAATTATTCATATGTATATCTTTATGTACGGAAGTAATCATGGCGTCGAGTGGAGTCGAGTCACATTAAATTAAATGCAAAGCAGACTATAGCATCTGAGCATCTGGTAGAAAGTACAGGCGTTTAATTTCTACTCATTTGCTTCTATTTGATGATAATTTTGTTATTATATGTTGAAGGAATTATTAAAAAGATATAGAAGATCGATTTGTCTTACCAATTTTTCCCCAAAATTTTAATTTGAGTAATTATAATTTTACTAAAAATAAGCCTCGTTAAAATTTCAGCAGGATCTGTGTATATAATCATCTGCAATACAATTTGTAGTAATTTTGAACTGTTAACTGAACTCCTATAAAGGAGGTTATAATGAGGTGCGCATTAACATCATTTAACGATCTGATGAACTTAAAATTAATTAATTTCTACGATCTATATAGTTTTGGAGTAAGTGAAATAGCGTTTAATCTTTTTTGAGGGTAGTTTTTGATGGAGGGAGATTTGGAGGAAGGCTCCTCCTTAAGCAGGTGAGTTTATTGGTTCGAATGGTCGAATAGAAATTTATCATCTCGCTTAATTAAACCGCGGTTGCTAATGGGCTTAGGGCAGAGCATTTAATCCGGCCTGCATGTTGAGGCTGAGCTTCGAGGAACGTAAAGTAGGAAGAAATATCATTAAAAGCGAACTTCGGTCGTATGTGATACACTGATTAATAATATTTATAGTTTATTATTGTCTCGCCTCTAAAACCATCATTAAAACTGTATCTATAGATAAAATCATTATTATAATGAAATTTTTATTACACATTCTTTCTTTATTATCCTGTAATATCATTATTAAAAGATTGACTAGTTGTGTGTATATAAACAAATTATTATTAAAGAAAGAATGTGTAGTGGGAGATTTGTATAGGAGGGTAGAAAATACTGTGTCTTTTTTTCGAGCTGTTGTTGCTTGAGTACAGCAGCTCAAACTGTGGTAGCAAGGACAGAAAGTTTCTTGAGGTTAGCTTTTTTGGGGGTAGTCAGGTAAAGGTGTACGAATGGATGGGTGAGGACGGTATGCAGGATAAGGATTAAGGAATGAAGAAGAGAAAAGTGGGGAGAGAGGTGAATGTGTTCAGTGTTCACTTTGCCAGCATTTGTTTCACGGGCGACGAGGTAGGTGGTTCTGGTCGAATTGCGTTCTAAATAATGCATCATTCGCTGGAGCGTTTGGTCGGCTGGAGATATGGTGGGCATAAAAGTGATATAAGGCCTGCAAAGCGGATCGCTCGATTCCTTCTACCGGAAGGAAAAGAGGAATTCTTGCAAGGGTGGCTTGCCAACATCGCTAAATTTACTTTCCAATCACAAGTGAGCGTAACACCACCCCTATGATCCCTTCCATTCCCGCGGCTTCCACAGAAATATCATTTTTCTTCTACTCGAAATTCATCAAAGCTCCTCTCCTCGCTTTTCCCAAAATTATCTGTGCAAAAGTCTTGAAAGGTATCTCTCCTTTTTCTCTACGATAAATTTATCGATAAAAATAATCGTTCCAATTTTATTTTATGTTTATCAACATTTTTGCAATAGAGCTTTCTTCAATTTATTGCTTGTACTTTTTTACACAATTGTATATACAATCCATATATAAAGGTTTCCTTTAATTCGATACCACATTTCTATTTACAATGGTTAAATGTAGATCAGAGAGGGTTTTATGAAATATAAGTACTATATTCTAATTAGAAAATCAAATAAGTTCAATGGATACAAAAGATAAGAAAATTGAAACACGACAGTATTCTTTGAATTGACGGCAAGTAGAGTTTTGTGCCAGATACCCAATCGATTGGAAGTCTCGAGCTGTCTCATCCCTGCTTGGTTTCACGAGTTTTCCTGAAACTTTTCTCGTCTTCCTGTAGGATAAGCTGAATCACTGGTTGAACTCCGGCTACACATTCTCTCGTATCATTCCGTTTATGAATAGCGAATTAATGATTTAATCGCAATATTTACTGCAATTTTATATTTGTAATCAATTACTGTATATACCAATCTAGTTTCACAGACATATTGTATATGAATTGTAAGTCTAAAGATATCTTTTACACCAGTCGTCTTCGTAACGTAGTCTGTTTCCTATAGAAATATTTGCATTTATAGCTGAGTAATGCAAAACTGAACACGCCGTTAGATGTAGATTAGTTTAAGCACAGATTCAATATGACGGAGTTTTAGTCAAAAGAGAAATGTTTTACTCGTCCAAGCAGCAACATTTAATAATCGCGTATTCTCTTTTATCACTCAATAATTTACTATCGACAATTTTCATTCCATCATTTCATATGTATTAGGATTTACTTGCAATGCATTGAAATAAAAGTTAATTTAAATGAAAGGCCTTTTAAAAATATCTATTAGTATAAAATTTTTCATAAAAAAATGCTTGTTCGAAAGGTGCAACTGATTATTTATTATTATAGTTACTATTCGGACATAAATGATAGGTTTGGTTAATTGAGGAGTAAAGCGAATAAAATGTGTACATACTTAAATGTTTCCCGAAGTTGGTAACGCCTCGCTTGAAAGGAAAGTTTCTAATAGCGGAATCTTACGCATAGCTAGAAAAAGCAAATTACAACGCTCGTCTCATCCTAATCATTAATATGGAGCCCTGACATAATCGCCGAGTAATAGCATTTTGTTTGTGTTTCGTGAATAGCTATGATTCGTTCTGCCATGATGGAACGATGCTGTTTCTACAATAAAAATCTTCAAACTTGACTGACGTTTCATCCCTATCTAATCAGAGGGATTTGCACATTGCATTTCCATTTCATCAGATTACTACACGTGCTATTTTTACCTTTCCATCAATTTTTTCATTACTTCTATAATCTAATGAAAAGGACTTAACCAAATTTTGAAAGAGAGTGTATTTTTCTTCAATTAATAATAGAAAGGTTAGGTAGAACGACCAAAGATAAAATCTAACAAGAATATTATGAAGAAGAAAGGTACAGTGAATAAGAAGGTAGATACGATAGGATTGAAGACTACGGTATTGTACAAATAGGAGGTACTAAAAAGAAGGTTTGGCTCTCGTATAAAGGCCAGCCTGGCAGACTCACTGCTGGACTTCCTTCACCTTCTCCTACTCTTTCAAAGTAGCAGCCTGCAGGTGTAGGAACAGCCTATCTACTCTGTCCATGCCTTACCTGCTTCAGTCGGTGCCTCTCCGTCGTCAAACACGCTACTTTCGTTCTTCTTCCTTTCTCAAAATTGAACTGTATCCCTGTTCAATACTTTTTCATCCAATACGCAAGACTTCTTCACCGGTCAAGTCTAATTTATTTATTTACATGCTCTTTTTATATTTCAACAATTGAAAACCTTTACCCTGTTAAATATAACTCTCCATCAGGTTTCTGCATTGTGATTAGCTTCCAGAAAATAATCAGTTGCTCAAAGAATTTGTGAAAGTTATTTTTTAATAAATTTTTATGTTACGGATTCACTGTGTTCATAAAGTTATGCTAGGTGTTGTGTATGATTAATGAGTTTATGCCTATTAATATTTTCGGTGTAACGCTTCTGCCAGGGCTTCTTAGTGGATTATTGATGGCCTGTATAATCTTCAGGATTTAACTCAAGTGTCTGGTAAGTAACGATGACGATTTTTAATATTTGTCTTTATTAAACTCTACTTGAACTCATTACACAGTTTCAATCGTTCATTAAGCACACATTAAGGGTATGATATTATCGATCAAATCACTTTGCTAATTAAATAATGCGAAGCATACGTAAAAAGAAGCAGTGGTTTTGAAATAGACGAATTTTATTTTCAAGCGAGAGGTAGAAGCTAAAATAATTACGTGTGGTACTTGTATTAAAGTTCAGGTCGCAACAACGAATAATTTAACCGAATCGATCGTTTAAAAACAGTACACACATATGGTTCATCCACGTTCGCGAGCCATGCTAAAATTAAAAAAATAATGATCGCTCTCTCTTGCCGCAACGTCCTATCGTAAACTTTTAGGCAAATAACGAGTTGAACGATCAGCAACAGTTTTTATCATGCCTTTTATTACTTTTTACTGAAAAAAATATCATTCTCATCGCCTTTATTCCATACAAGAGAAATTAATTAAACCTAATTATTGAATTCATTGTACTTATTCTGCAGTATTGTAACCATTTGAAGTTGGTTTAACATGCACTCGTATAGAGAATTTAGAAAAATATTTCATGCCTTTAATTATCCTATTCAATTAAATTATTTGGAGTTTGCCGTCAAATTTCATTACTCAACCGTAGACTTGAGGAACTGAAATGATTTCGGAAAAACGATGAAAAGTAGGTGAGTGATTGTGCGGGTGGAAGTAAACAACAAATAAGCCGCTTATGGAGTAATCTAATCCGATCGTGACGAAATCCTCGCGGCGGACGCGCATGCCATGTACCTATATTTGCAAAATGGCTGAAAGCGGAGGAGCAGAGATAACCGCCGATAAGGCGTCGAAGTAGCTGCTGCTGCGTCGACGCTTCGGAATAAAAGTATAAAACTAACAGGGAATCTCCTGCGTCCTATCTTTTACGTTCGTTCTTTTCATTTTCCAACACCTACTTATCGTGTCGCTTGCACCTTTTTCCACCATTGATCTCTTATCAACGTTTCTTATTTTTAAGCAGATTCTCCAAACATAACTTCTCACTTTAATATACTAGAGTATTAAACAAAATATAATAACACATATACTCGCCCTGCAATATACAAAAAGAAGTTATAACGCCAGCTTAAAAATGATAAAATACTCTTCTCCACTAAACTTTAGCTCTTAGCAGTAGAAATGGACAAAGAGAACTCTTTTTCATCATTATAAGTTGTAATCACTGATATTAAGCCGATCTTTACGATTAAATTTAATGAGCTCAATCATAGCAAATCGCAATTATGACTTTCTGAGTTTTTTTATTTTACACGTGTTGTGGCTAGTTTCCCTATCATTGACGTTAACGTGATGGAAATTGCTATTTCATTTAAACAATAGATAAAGAACTCAATCTTCTTACCGCGAAAGATATGAATCAATCAATAAAATCAGTGGATAGGAGTAACGCAGTATGTTTGAGTGTAATCTTATAGGGTTCAAACGAAATTCATGTTCCGACTCGTCCCTGGCCCTAAAAAGTTATCTACGACTCGTGAGTAATAAATTTAAACCAATAATTTTTTTCAACGTTATCGTAACAAGACGACATTTTTATATCTTTTTGCATGGAAGGTCTAAGATTGATGGGAATTTCGACGTCGGAAACGTAGGAGGGGTAAACAATGAGACGCGAATTGAGATCAGCATCCTATTGCGAGAATATAAATCCAGTACTCGGTGTCACAAAGACGCAGGTTTTTTGGATCGTGGCCAAGATTCAAGCCAAACTCCCTGTGGGCCTGCAAAAAACGAGTGCAACTGCACTTGCTGCAAAAGGGTGGAAATAAATATTAATGTAGAGTAAGTGGCGCAAATGGCACCTCCAGATTGTCGTAAAATATTTCCCAATAAATAAACCCTCCCCTTTCGCCGCCACCCCCCCCCCCAACCCCACACTCTTTACATTCATGAATCTACAGTATACCATTCGATCATGATGCGACTTCGAAATTAACCATTTGCAAATGGGTTATAAATATCAAAGTAATATATTGTCATCAAACGAACGTGTTAACTTTGCACAGTCATTACACTTACCAATCTTTTCAAAGGCTTATATTGGTTTCGTGACTATATATTGCATAAATTTCGTCATGTAGTTTCAACGGAATTACACTAAAGTTAATTAAACGTAGCCGGATCACGCAGTCACTTTGGAAACAATATCCATAGAAATTCGGTGCACTCTTTTTGATTAATTAGACGCGAACATGATTTCATCAATTACCACCGTATATGTAACGATACCGTTTTTCTAGGTCCGGAATTTTATAGCCTAAATTTAACGAGGCAATTAACTGGTATTTAATTAATTACGTCGGAAGGGAGTCTGCAGTTTCATCGTGCAATTTATGACTCGCATTATTTCACGACGTACAATAAGCAGGTGCAGTTTAAACGGGGATTTATTCACTTAAGTATTACGAAAGTCAAGATGAATCTAGACGATACGATATGGAACTGTGATGCTGCTTTCAAGGTCCAAACTCATAGTTTGGAATGGACGAGAAAAAATTGTGGGTTTTAGGATAGTGTAAAATTTTTAAGGCGCGAAACACACACCGTGGAGCTGTCGTAATTGGTCAGATTAGCCATGGAGGACGAGTGAAAGTAGCCGCTACGGCTAGTTTTATGGTCAAGGCTCAAGCTAAACCGTCATTATCGACCGGCGTCTTTACCAGCCTGCATTCCAATATCCACCAGGTTTCTGCCAAAATTAATCTCCTACTATACGTATTTTATTTTTTCAGAGATTGAGTAATATCACATTAATTTTCCATTCCAACATTTTTTATCCGGACGACAGAAGTGTTAATCATATATACATCAGTCGTGATACATAAAAATTAAGATATTGATTAATCATGTAAATGAACATTTAAATTCAAGTGTTGTTTCTTTTTTTTGCCCTTTGTAGATATAGGTAATGGCCTAATAATTTGCTGTAAATGAATAGGGGAACTTTGATTAAAAAGATAGCTAAAGAATTTGCAAGCTGTAATTGCACGCCGACGCTTCGCAAATGGCATTGCGCAAATTCCTTTGTTGACAGGGTTTGCATTCTTGAGAAAAGAGGTGGTGTTAGAGATTATTCAAATAAACCAACTGGTTGATTATATCTGCGGTTTTGATGATTGCGTTTACTGATGAAAATCACTTGTATCAGTAAAGGAAAGAAGCGCGAAGGAAATTTTTTACTCTTATATAGTCTATTGCAATCTAAGGAGATTCGTAAATATATCAATACTACATGTACACACACATATATAGAAAATCACTATTCTACAAATTATTATTTCTTTCAAATAATAAATGTGATACTGCAATAAGTGTTTATTCCAAATCTTGATTAAAATTTAATCATAATACTTGTAATTAATCAAAAGAGTAAAATGGACAATAAATCCCTTGCTTATAATTTCGGCGATAATATTTTATGACAAACTGTTACTAGTTTAGATTAAATTTTATGGAGATGTGTAAATGTATTATTAAACAACAGCTTAATTATTACATCTGGATTTAACTAGTTCTAATCCACCTCCTCTGTCCGTTTATGATAATAATTTTCCTTGACCAACGTCCTTTGGCAACGCTTCGCTTAATCGATTAATCGCATCCCTTCAAGGTATATACACTTGTCTGCTAAGCTAACATTGACAACCCTACGCAAATGTTTGTACTCCCGTGCTAGTAAGATCGGTGATAGCTTGGATTAGATATGGTGAATACTCCTTCTGGCGGTCTACACGTGACTTCGTGACTATTTTCATACATCGTTTACAAGCCTTGCCTCATTAATAATTTATTGGATTTTATCCCATCAACAACGATAGACTGTCAGTTATTTGATCGACAAATTCCTTTTGATTATTTTCAAAGGAGTGTTCAGTGAATGAAAATATTTTTCAAAGTAATTTAAACGACAGTTTCTCGCTTAACTTGATGTTTCAAAAGTTGAACCTTGTTGGATTGGGCAAAGGAAATTTGCCAGGACATTGTGCGATAGTTCTTGACACATTGTGCCGTCGATAATTTGCGGTAGCCTCTAGATGAGTTTCGGCTGGCAAGGTTTGAGTTGCCGAATACTATCCCAGTCAAAGGGGACCTCAAGGGACATATTTAGTTCTAAGTTGCCTCTTACAAGGCATCTGTTTGATTTTCACGAGATATCTTGAAGGGAGCTCGTCCTCGACTGTACCAATGGGGGCCTCAAGAAACTTGGTGCCCTCCGTTGTTAGGAACGCAAACGAGATTCACTTGCATGTGAAGGAGAGTATAGATACTTTCACGATTGGAAATCTCAGAGGTTACCATCGAAACCGGTTACATCTGCCGTGATTCCTCCGAGAGGGGGGCGGAGATTCAGAATATGAGACCGTTCCAATTGGAATTTGAATTCATGTATATTCCTAGTCCATGGGAAAGTAACATCCGCTTCTTGATCATTTCTTTTCTCCACTCAGTAAATATATTTCTAGAGAGAGGGAGAGAGAAAGAAAATAACTGATACATAACAAATTCCATATGATGGTTAATCTATGTTTTAATTTATCAATCGTTAATTAATATACCTATAGATTTGATACAGCACTTTGCCGTTTCATTATTTTCAGTAATGCAAACATCCAATATGGATATGCAATAACGACGGTGCTGCCATTGCCCAAGCTTGTACACAATTAAATATAGCAATATTTATCGATAGCTATAGAAATCTCGTAAATTATGTACATTGGGTCAAGTTGCAGTATATTGCTACGATATCATGTCTATTTTACCTGCACTTTAAAGTGTATAAAAAAATACGATTAATAACAATTCACAAAGCATTGCTCAATACAGATCTAACTTTGGAGATGGTCGATATTCTCCAATAAATGTTCTCCTCATATGTGGGAAAGGCATATTCTGTCGGTAAAGTTTAACTGTCCGTATGCAAAAGTACTTCCTTCCAGGGTCGAATTTTCAGATTTACGAAGCAGCGCCATCTTCTTGGGAGACGTGCAGATTTTCATAATATGCTAATATCCGGTCTGATAAAAATTCAGTCTGTCGTAAAAACATTTTGAAATTTTATGTTCCGGTACAAGGACAGAAATATTAGATAAGCGGATAAAGAATACGTTTAGCACAATGTACTTATGTTACAAATTTGTACTTCTAATATCATCAGTGGACAATTTGAGCTCTACACTACATCTCCCAATAGAAATTCAGCTAGTTAGGCACGTTTATTAAATATATGATAACGAATCCTGAATTCACATTTAATTCAGATGATTTGCAGAGGATAGAGGTAGGTGAAAGTAATCAGAGAGCATTTTAATTCAAAGGGCTTTTAAATCCGATTTAAAAAGCTGAACTTTGCGAATAAAAGGTGGAGAAGGTGAAGAATTTATGATTGGAATGGCTCGGAAATGGCAGTAGAAGGACGTTTAACGATGATATTCATCCAACCACCACCTCTATCTTATGGAATCTGCTGCTGTGTCACCGAATCTTACGACACATATTCGCGAAGAAAGCCGAGAGGAGAGTCTACGATTCTTTCATACGTAGGTAGAAGCGTGGAATGTCAGAATAATGGCCAGTTTCTCTTTCGTCTTGTATCGTAGATCGAATAACAAGAAAAACTTATTATTACCACGCTTTTAATTAGAATTCACGGAACTGCGAACCATTGCATCCAATGCTATTCCCATCATATACTCATGAAATTATTTCTCCTTTGTGCAACAATAATCGCATTTCGGACAAGCTTATTCCGCTTTTTATTCATTTTCATTTTGTAGGTACAATCCCTTCGTGATACTGCCTGTGTGTAGCCTGGCCAATTCCAGTCAGGCTCTTTTTCCACGATAAAATGATGAAGGCGTAATTGACAGTGAATTTCAATTTAAGCACGAGCCTCTCGTGAATATATGTCGAGAATTTTTCAAGCGGGACCACTCCGCAACCTGCCAATTACCGATAGTTTACTCTTACCAGAAAATTATGAATCGACCTTGCGCGATCCGGAAATTGTAGTACACTGGAGGAGCATGCTCGCTCGTGTAGCCTTTCAAAAGGAACGTTCGAGCTACTTCGTCAACGTTTCTTTCCGAGATATCCTCCTCGTACCGTCCGTCCCCTCAACGATAGATGCAGAACCAGTTTTATTCCAGAAGCCTCGCGAGTCGCTGGAAAGCTATCCGGAATGCTGGTAATCTGCGGATGTACGAGGAATTTCTCTTTTCGAATTTAGCCACGATTAAAACTTATCCAAATGGCCGCGAGTATCTTGTTATTCCCTTTCCGTGGAATAGCGCTATCGGCTTCGCTGTTATGCGCCGAATTGCGGAAATGAAATTTAAATCACCGTGAAATAGCTCAAAATGGATTTCAATGACGAATTGGCATTTATTCCTATACGTTTTGTCGTATACTGCTTATATACCCGATAAACTTGAGTGTAATAAATGGAAAACTTATAATTATATATACAATTACTTTGGAATTATGCGAATTATAGCTAGCTGACGGTGTTAGCTATTAATAGTAGGAGTGAGTTTGGAGGTAGGATCATTAGAAAGGGTTGGCGGAGTATGTGTGCCGTGTGCGCAGAGATAGCCAGGATAGGAAGAGAGTCGCGAGAGGTCGTGAAGGCAAAGCCCCAGCATTGGGAAAGTATGCCGCTGAAAGGTCAGCTTACTCGTCTTCGCTTTATGGCGAAGCATTTGGCGTTTGCTGTCTTTGCTCGCTCGCCTGCTTCTCCTCCTCCTCCTGCATGACTCGATCTGACGTTACCACGATCAAGTCAAAGGATCGTCTCGAGCCTACGTATAAACGCGGATACACCTTTGCTTCGTTCGTGCATACCATTAACTTTGGACCAGATCTCTACGTACAGTTATCTATACGAGTGATAGATTCAAATATCTATTTAAAAGTATCCTAACCTCCTTTCTATATAGTATATTACTCTCTATTTTTCGAACAGTATCATTCATATTCTTTTAACCATTCAATGTCGTGTTTCCTCTCCAATATATATACTTGGTAGCTTATTATATTTTTCCCTAATGAATCAATCAATTCTTTGAGGTAGAAAATACAGTGGTGAGTCGATCTTTTTCTTCGATGATGATATCAAGGCAACACACTCGCTTTTCTCGAACGAGAGAGATAGGGAGAGAGAGGGGTGGGGGAGGGGGGGGGGATGAAACCGTAGAAAACATACGAATGTACAGAAGGTAGAGGGGTTAAAGGTGATCATGCAATTACGGTGCTCGGGACTCCTGAAAATGATCAGTTGGTGGATCCTGGTCACGTACTTCAACTGGACACCCAATCGCAGTCTAGACTCTCTTCTTCTTCCTCCTCTTCTTTTCTATTTTATTTTTTACTTCTTCTACCTTCCTTCGTTTCCGAAAGAAGACTGAGAGGAGGATTAAAAGAGGAGTCCATTAAGAAAGCCCGCAACTGGCCCGCAAAGCCACTCGAGCGTGATCGACCTGGCGGTCTGCCAGAATTTGCGAACCTCTCGCGATATTCCGCCATTTTTATTCCTATCGTGTTCTCAAACTGCCTCCTTCCCACCCTCTCTTCTTTCTCCTCATAGACACGGCACATTGACAGGTACCAATTCACACATTTGTAGATCAGTATCTTGATATATTTTTTGTGCCTTATAATTTTCCTTATAGTAATTAGAATCTCAATATACATATAATGCAGGATAATTTCGAACTTCCTTATTCCTATGATGATGAATGAATGAATGACCCTATTCGTTAATTAACGAAGCTGCATTTCTCCGTTTAATTTGAGCCTTTTGACAACGAGCTAGCTAATGATCCGAGGAAGGAAAAAACTGGTAGAGAAAGTACGATAATTTCTCGGAAACGTTGGATAACGCGAAGGCATCTCCAGGCACCTCTTACTTAATCTCGCGACAAAGGCAGAAATTGCAGAGGAATTGCGCGATTTAGCGATTAGTCTAATTCCATGGCTTGTTCATCTAGAAAGCATCAGAGCAGCAGATAGAAGGAGCAGCAGCAGTGAACGTGCTATTAAATTATGCAGAATCCCGACATGCTGGAAAATTAATGCTGCAGCACGTTTTGCCATTCCCTTGATTACGGAAGAATGACGCGCTGAGTGAAAAATTGATTGTGTTGAAAAAATCATTTGATTATTATTGTTTACTAATAGGAAAGAAATGAAAGAGAGAGAGAGAGAGAGAGAGAGAGAGGGAGGGAGGGGGATCGGTGAAACATTCATGAGATTGCTTAAACGTTAAGTTTCTTTTTATCACGTTTCAAAAAATGATACAATTTTGCTCCATCCATATTGTGTTTTATTTACTTGGAAGTGAATGGTTATAAATTTTCAATGATTCTCGCTTCTTCACGATTTTCGGTTTCAGCAAACTCTTGCGATAAATTTATCGTTCCTTGACTGAGGCGAAGTTGCAGCAAAGATAAAAGCAAAGTTTCTAGGGTCTCTGGATATAACAGAGTTTCTGCTTGGTGTCGCTTCTTACGCATAAATCTTAAAGATTATCTTGCTGTTTCGGCCTTATATGGACACGATAAATTTATACCACCATAGGTACCAGTAATTTTAACTTTGCAGTTTATGCCATATTATTACCAGCTGTTATCTTCCTAAATTTAGCAAAGTTGAATAAATTGAAATAATTATATTTTTATTTTCATTATGTAAAGATTTGGAGGGTTGCGTAACAAATGGCAGTTTACATAACCAAAGTGATAGATTGAGATCCTAAATTTCATTGTTGATCATGAATGGTCTATTGTTGGAATCTTCGTCTCGTATATGAAGAGTTGGAAAATTTTACAAACTCTACTTCCGCTGGTTAATTATTGCAATTTTGAAGGCGACCAAAGTTGATATGCACACCTCTATAGATCAATAGCCCAATTGGATGACACTATCCTTCCACCTACTTGTTCTCTTTGTAACGGTCATAAATTTATAAATAACTATGGTGATTCAAATGAAAAACTAATGCTGACATTGCATGCAAGAGAAAACTTATTATAATTGGCTGTGGCCTTTAAACATATTTTGTATCGAGGGTGCACGACAGCGTGGATATAGAGTCTGATTTAGAAATGAGATGCACCCTCGAACCAACCTTTTTGATTTTCATTTCGCGTGCTAACTCTTCCGAAAAGGTCCTTCAACCCTTTCTCTGCCAACCTTTTCAACCATCGCGTACTTCTACAATTACCACCAGAACTGCGTAACTTTACCCGCTCAGTAGTGGAAAATACAACTGCAGTTGCATATTGACAGCAATCAGAGCTTTCGGATAAAATCAGAAATCAACAAGTTTACTGCTTATTTTTGTCCGAACTCATAAACGATGTAAAACTGTGGTTAATGATACTCCGTGAAAAAATAAAACTATTTAGTTTTACTAGGGGGTAATATTATACTTTTAGTATAGCTATAATATTTTCATTGTATAAAAGAGTTTCAGTATTTCGTATTACAAATGATGAGGGCAAATACAAGAGGTTTTGGATAAAAAGGGGTGAGATGGTGGGATTAAGAAATCGCACGTGCATCGCGTAGCAAAGTAAGAGGAAAACTTCGTTTTGAGGAAGCTCGTCGAGCGACAATGTCCAAGAGGAGGGAAGACGAGCCAAGTCAAGCTGCTGCTGCATTTGCAACGCACGAAGAGAGCTTCGCCATGAGATTTCTGTCCAGCTGAAAATAATGTCAACGTTGTCTTCTTATCACTACTTATACCAGACATTTAATGCTTGTTTAATTGACTGTTTTAATAGTTATTAATAGTCTTTGTAGGCGTCAAAAACTTTGTTCTTAAATAATTCTCGATTAAAAGTGAAAAACGTCGTGATGGGCGATTTGAAAAATTCAAAAGATTTAGCAAATTGAAATCCATCTTGAGAAATAACGATGTTTTGATGGAAGTTGGCCTAACAGAGGGTGGGGCGGTGAAAGGGAAGAAGGTAAAATGTAAGAAGTATATATACTATTATGGGCGGTCAGGACTCGCCTGGGAGTTCTCAATGGCCTCACCTGTTTGCGATGGCCCTTTCTTAGTTCGTTCATGCGGAGCTCCCAGCTCTCCTACTACCTTACCCTCTGTCGTTCCTTCATTCTTTATACTAGTTTACGCCGAAAGTGCTAGGGAAAAAATTGAAACGCGTAATCATCCAAAGAAACAGTATTCGAATATATTTATAATGCAGAAAAATGAAATAATTTAGTGGCTTTAAGGTCGATGAAATATTTCATGAACATGGGTGGTAGAGAAGATAGGGAATTTAAATTATCGAATGAGGAGGTAAAAAATGGAAGGTGGGGATAGGGCAGGTAGTAAGTGTAAGTGCCATTATGGGTCAGGGCACGCTAGGGAGCTTTGAATGGCCTCGCCTGCCTTCGATGGCCCTTTCTAAGCTCGTTCGCGAGGAATTCCGAGCTTCCACTGACTTTACGACTGAGTAATCGCATCGTGAAATCTGGGCCAAGTCTTTCCTCGCAATATCCACACGAGATCTTTCGACTCTATGCAGTTTTCATAACCCTCCCCACTCTCCACCCTCTCTTTCTCTTTCTCTCTCTTTCTCCTTCACGCACGTATTTCCCTCAACAACCGTGTTCGCGAGAAAGCACCCTTTTTTACAAGCTTCCAGCGATTCAAACTCGAGCGGAAAGTTAATAAAGTCAGCAACACGCGATTTTGAGATTTATGCTTCAATTAAATCGCTTCTCCACTTTTGTATTCGGTATTCCAGCTTCGAAACGTCAGTCCTATTTATCTTATTAAAATCTCGTTTAATCGAATGCTCGGATTATTAAATAACTTCAATTTTATTGCGTGTCAGCTAAGTGAATTAACGGAAAATTGACGAAATTAAGTACAATGGGAATACACGTTCATAAGTTTACAAAGACCCGTATGGCATAGTAGAGCTTTCCGCGGGATTCAAAGCATTTAAGGAATAAGTTCTTTTTTCGTTGCATCATCCACCAGCTTCATTTAAGAGGGGAGCAATCGCAGCTGTCCAATCGATGCAGATTTCCTTCGACGTAAGATTCGAGCGAAACGAGTGACTGCGCCTTGTGACGATGGATCCATTTGCCTTCTTCCGCTAGAAAATCTACCTTTTCCCGGAAAGCAAACTGAATTCCAACACCTTTCAAACCTTCGGTTAAAACTTAAAGGGAACCCCAAGGAACTCCGATCTCCCATATAATTTTTCCACTGATATTTCCAAGCGAACGATTCAATCTATGCGCGAAAATTATGGCACTGATAATTGAATTCTGAATTCAATTTGGAATGAATCAAATTTTATATAAAATTGAAAAACAGTCGTTTATACGATGGTTCAATGAATGAATACTATCGAATAAGAGAAGCTACATGTTTGACGTTTTTTGGGGTTGAAACTGACAAAGTTATCTCTGTTTTATTCACGGCTCAGCGTTATCATACCTACGCAGAACAATGTAAATTTCGTTTTACCACGTTTCAAAAATGTATATTTACTCACTCAATGTTTTTCCATCTTGGAGCGTGCGCGCGCGCGCGGGCGCGTTATTTTCTGTTCTCTGTTTTTCTTCTCGATTTTTCTTCTCTGCTTTTGCAGTTTTTTTCTTGCATATAGAGGAAAGTTGGGCTTTGTTCGCTCGTTACCGTTACCGGTACATACGCCATGCTAACTCTATCGATTAGGATGGGCCGGCCAGACAGGTACGTATGTCGTTTTTCACGGCGCACCCTCCTTTCAAGGACATCCAAAACACGCCACTCCAGAACTCATTCGATTTCCGTTTTTAACTCTGATATCTCCTCTAGTGTTTTGCCTTCATTTGCACCTGAACATGCATGGTCTTTCGCTTTTATGGATAAATTTTTTGTGGAAACTTTCATCCGTTATATTTCATTATAATTATCTGAACGGGTTTGAGGTAGTACTTTACTGGAATGTTCGGGCACATTTAGTATGGCAATCTTTAGAAAAAGAGGTGCTATTTCTCTCTCAACATTCTTGACCCCTGCGTTAAGCATTCATTCGCTCACTGTCAAAGTGTCCAGATCTCTTCTACATATGCCACGAAAAACTTCCGAATATCTATAATCTAGATCCCTTCGTTGGAAAATCTTTTACATACCTGATTAATGATACCATAGATCTTTTCAGCTATTCAGAACGATCCCAGATTTATCCGAAAAGTGCTACCATTTATTTTCCGTATTTTCAGGGCTTCTTTGATCGAAGCTGTAACTCATTATTGTATCTTTATAAGTGGAACATGTCACATATTATCCTGAATCTTTTAGCCAAGTTAAGTGCGCACTCATGTACCACAATGATGAAGAAAATATTAATTATAAGCAATTTCTGGATTGCATCTAGTACTATAATAAGATTTCGTTCGAATCAAACCAGTCTATTTACATAGCGGGAAACTTCTAAAATAAGAATAATGCAGCTTATTGTCCAAGTCAAGTCAGAAAAAACGAGAGATGCAATTTACGAAGTAATAATACTATCGATAAATCTAACATTGGAAAAATATAATTTTCGTTAGAATTAGTAAAAGTTCAAGCTATGACACCACTATGAAATGCAGGAATCTAATTGTCTGACAAAGTTGAGTACGTACTTCGAAGTTTAGACACGACGATTTCTCACGAAACTTTGCTGTAACTATTTGGCAATATCGCGAATACATTAGCATTGGAATCCTCTCTTAGACTTCATAGGACGTTTTACTTCCCTTTTTCCATCATCCCCTCCTACCCCTCACCTTTTCCAACAACCAATTCCTATTTATTACCTTATTCGTAAACCCTGTTCTGAATTTTGAAATGAACTAATAATAATTTAAAACTTTTTTTAAGTGAAAGGTTATCTTGAAGTATAATACAAGAGATTAATTTATCGAAAAGTCTAAACGTTGCTTGATTAATAACTAAAAATAGACATTGATTTTTTGATTTATTGGAATTCTTTATTTTTCGATAGAGTCTGATTGCAATATTTTCTGTCTTAATGAATATCGTTTACGATTTTTCTTGATTATGCAACAATGCCTTCCTGGTCAACAATTAATAACACTGTGACCTTTCGTGTATTAAAAATGTATGTAGCATCGATTATTTAATCCACCTTCCGCACACAAGCATTTTCTATTCTTCCATACCTTTGTTATCTATCGATACTATATTGCATATCGATTTTATTTACCAAATTTTGCACTAGCACTTTTCCATACGCTATTAATTTTCTCTCCTTAAACTAAGAAAACGGTGCCAAGCAGAAAATTCGCACCCCAAACCTTACTTGCAAACATGTTTCCTCCTGTCAGTTTTCATCTAGGTCAACTTTAGTTATACAGTGTTAGCAAACTCGTTAATTTAAAGGTGCAACACAAAGAGTTAGATGGTAATATGGCATCAGCGATAAGACTGATATGAAAATGAGATAAAAGGCATCTGTATTAACTTTTCCATAGCAATAAATAATTTTATAGTAACGAAAATATAATAGTTCCATTCCGAAATGGGATATTTGAAGTAAGAAAGGAAATAACATCAGTCTCGGAAAGATATTACACAAATTATATGAAATATCATGCTGGATTTTCTAAGAGGATACCATGCATCAGTTGGGATTTCATCCTGATACTGTACTGGAAAGTTTGGTGAAGGCTTAGAATAAAATAAATATTTGCTAGTAGTAGATGCAATTTGCTAATAATGTTGATATTTTATTAAGCTATGGTACAGACTGGCATTGTTTACAGACTATCCCTCCTTAGACTAAATTAATCGAATTTAAGACGAATATTCAGTAAGTATATATCTATTTGTCGAGACGGGTGAAAAAGTTGTACACGTAGAAGCAAGCTAAAGCCATCTACTTACTTATTTCCGATCATCAGCTTTTCATCAACTCAGCCATCCTTTCAATTTTCAACCTATTATATTTAATGATTTTTAAAATATCCTTTGAATATAACGTTGAGCACTGTTATTAAATTATAACTTTTTATTTTTCGTCCATTAATGGAGACAATTATTTTTTGTTACAGGAACTCTTTAATCAAGGCTGAAGGTTGTTAGCAGGGTGATATAAATGTAAGTAAAAGAATTATCAGTTTATTTATTTTTTTTTCGATGATTACATAAATTACATATATTGAATAATCAAATAGTTTCTTGTTTCTGAGGGAAATTGGATTAAAAAATAAATCAAAAAGTTCCTATTCCAAATGAATTAAATCATAGTTAACTATTTAAAAGTAGATTTACTTCATCTCAGTCATGGAACGATGAAAATTTACAGAAAGGGAGGTTTTTATTTATTGGCGAGGAAGATAGTCAAGTTCTGAAAGTGAGAGATATGTTTTAATGGAAAAAGTAATTTCGTGGTTCATTCAAGAAAAGCGTGGTAAGTGGTAAGCGAGCAGGAGGGGTTACTGGAGGCTGTCGTTAGAAAACGTGGAAACGTCTGGCCTGTTAAGTCGACGCTGTGGGACTTTATCGTGACTTCTACGACCAATAGGCGCCACTTTGCCACTGCCGCTTCTGTTGCTGACGTGCCGCCACCCGTAACTCTAACCTTAGCTGCTTTTTTATTTTTTTTTTATTTTCTTATCTCATTTTACTTTTATTGTCCACCTTTTCCACCCATCTGTTCGCTCATCCGCCTCTAGCTGTATTGTTGTCCATGGCTCCGAAAGATTCAACAAAAGAACTTATTGTGGCGCCTCAAAAATATTTACATTTTCCTTTTTCCCAGCTTACTCCCAAGAATAGGATATCGTTACCACGACCAATTTCTTCTGATTTACCTTGAATTATTAGTCATGGACCACGGACATTTATGAATAGCTCCTTTAGTATTTCAATTTAATCAACCGATACGACTGAACTTGCTGACTATTAAAAGAACAGTGGTTTTTAGCAGCAGTTGGAAACCAATCAATAAAAAGATTTCCTACTAAATTTAAAAATATTCAATTTAAAAGTCAAATGCAGCCTGTCTTTTCACAGAAACATGCGGAATATAACTGATGAGATGAGGTTTTACGATTGAAGCGAGCAATTAAAAATGAATTAAAAATTAATTTTAACCGAAAGACTCTTTGCGTCGAATTGGTAATATATAATAGAAAGCGAGATGTCAAGGGAAGTAGTGAAGGTAAAAAGATTAGGAAGAATTTTTGCTCGCAGCTGTTAACATTACAACGACAGAATGATATCTCGTGGAAAAAGAAACGTTGATGCAGCGTTTGTCAGTCAAGAGAGAGTACGCAATGGGATTATGAGTGGAGGAGAGAGAAGAAGAGAATGGAAAAGTGAAGAAGATGGAGGAATGGATAAACTAATAATTGTCTCGTGGTGACGGTTGTGCTTAGCCAATAGGATAATCGTAGTTCATGCTGCAGTTTGTATTCCATAAATAATCAACATTGTATTCGGCTATATTCAGAGCAATATTTACCTCTTAATCAGTGTCTGGTACTCCTTTAAAGGATATTTAAGTATCACAGCCTCCTTTCCATCCTCCGCATCCCTCGCAGCACCTTCAACGTATCCCTATTGCTCGTTGTACCCTTTCAATCATACTAGCAACCCCCTATCCTTCTTACCCCCCATATCTCACCAAGCATTTCATGTCCATCCTACCCTACCTGTCTACGAACAGCATGCGTAGATAGAATGTGCGTTGTTAAGCTCTGTATCCTTGCCTGAGTTACCCCTTTGTGAATCCCTGACAAAGCAGATAGACACCTCCCACCAAGATATGAAGATCTTCTGCTGAGATTCGTTTTGCTCTACTAGATCCACCTTCAGTCTTCATTGAAATCAGCAGCGTTCGCCATCAGGCGCGAACACTTTTGCTTTTCAAAATTTGTCTTACTGCTTCTTTTCTTCGCTGTGAGCAACGAGCAATTTCATCCAGTAAGGGAGCACATTTTTAAATGCTTCAATCAAAGAAGATAAGAATTTTCTCAAGAGGCGGAAAGTGTGTTCATCCGAGTGGAAAAGGAACGGGGGAGTTATAATTGAAAACTTTGCGATATCGAATCAGAGCGGACGTTGTTTCTTGGTCACAACGGACCGTCGCAGTCTCTAGCTTTGAGGATCGCGTGGAAATCCGTAACTACCATTGTTCGGGAAGCTGTTTACTTTCCACCAATGAATCTCGACTGAGTGCTTCGCATCACGCGCAATCGATCGCTGCAATTAGACCCGCTATCATCCAGTCCACTCTTTTGCAGAGCCAAATTGCCACAGCAGAGTCAATAAATTAATCCGGAAAACTCTTGGAAGTTAAACGGTTGAGTGTTATTAAATCGACGAAAATTCCACGGGTAGCAATGGCAATTAGCAAGTTTAATTTCTGCAAAAAGTGGTTCGAGCAAGGAAGATCCTTTTTGAGATATGAAATCTGGCGTTAAATATCTTTGCTTTGAAAAGGAATTATTTTCACATGATTCTCTTTTTCCCGGTGGGACTCCTTTGTAGGAAAAAGAAAACTTTTTATTCGAAAAAAAAAATTAAATAAATTTCTGATAAGCGAGGTTTCCATTGAATAGACAGCAAATTGTTTCTTAAGTATCCCGTGCGATGCTTTGCGAACTGGCAACGTTGCTTAATGAGTGTCCGGTATGGATGGCCGTTGGCACGAGGAAACTTTTGCCTCACGAGCTAGCTGACCTTCGACCGGATGCACACTTAGACCCGGATCTCCTGGAGACACACTATATATCCCTTTCCATTTCTTATCGTTGTTATAAACTCAAAATGCTTCAGAAATGTCAACCGCTTGCTGGAAATTGAATAAAACACTTATTAATATAAAACATAAATGTAAGGGATACAGAAAGTAGTAATATGTATCATTAATCCTTCGATTGTTTAAGAAAATTCATTGGAGGAAAGTAACGTTTTATCCTAAGTAGGGTGTACCTTTGTAATTAAGCGTGATTTAATTAACATTCCGTTGCAAGATGAATGCATCAAAACCGGAATGCCGAAAACGTAAACTAGTCGACCTTGCGCATGAAACGACCGGAGCTGCGGAATTCGGACTTTCACAAGATGACCCTGACTCTCGTAAAAGGTTCTTGTGGAACTCAAACATAGTATATTGCCCTCAAACACTCATCAAGAAAAAAAATCCCGCACTGAATTGCTATTTGCTACTGTTTGCGAATATTGCGCTATAAATTTACCTAGTTTGAATGTATGAGTTTACCTCACTCTAAAACAGAATTATTAATCGTTTTTGTTTACAATTAAAAGACACTGATCACACACACATGAAACCTACAAAGTTCTATCATGTATAGATTTTTGTAATATCAAACATAATTAATTTAAATAAATATATGTTTCCAAAGCAGTTTTAAAAACAGCAAAAATACTACTTGGTATTTACCATTATTGTGTTAAAACGATATACATATAGGTATTGGAAGAAGTAATTATAAATTCTTGAAACTTATTTTCTTTAATAATAATAAAGTCAAAGTAGTGATTCTGTCATTGCAAGTAAAGTATTTAGATTTTGTGAAATATTTGAACAATGGATGTTTTCCATAAAATGTAAGTAGTAAACGTAAACAAAGATTATATTAAAAATATGTTATAAGAAGAAAAATTCATTAACTTGATTCTTCTAAACAAAATATATAGTATATATATGTTAGGTAAGAATTTTCGTGAAATGGCTCGTAAAATTTTAAGTTGCAGCCATCGCACTGCTTTGAGTGGAATTCCGTACGTGTTATCCCGGCAAAAGCTCTTTGGTCGCTTTTCTTTTTTCTCGGCTAAAGCTTTCCTTGTCACTTGGTTAATGAGAAATTTGCCTAGGGGTCAAGATACTTCTCTAAAAGAGCTAGAATGGCCACTGAAAAATCTTTAATGAGATAAAGAACACCTTGACGTTCTCCCTGCGTCCATTAATTAAATTAATTATACCAGCTTTTCAAAGCTTGCCTGTTTGTTCAAATGCTGTTCAGATTTTTCTAAAGTTTCTAACGATAGTATTCCCTGCTGTATTATGCTTAAGAAAATTTCAACGTGATTGCATTGATAAATTTGGTCAACTCAATTTTAAAATTACTTAAAAAATTCATAGACATAATATATATATACTTTACAGACTTGTTTTTACTATTTATTTTATTACACATTAAATTAATTTGCTAGCGAATTCTGTTAAAAATTTCCATTTAGACGAAAATGGTTAATATTAAATCACTGAATGTGTGAAACCTCCATTAAAGAAATAAGTGCCATCAAGTCGTAACCAGACTAATCCCCTTAAAAGTGAAGAATGACTCTATGGGTGTCATATAGTAGCTTGCAAGACATGCCGTCTTCAAACATGCTGAGTCTACGTTGTGAAAAAACTACCCTTAGCATAGGGTAGATACATGGGTCTTGCCTGAAGTTTCAGGAGGGTTTACTCGTGCACAACGACATCTTTACAAGCTACCAAGCGCGGTTTCTTTTCAACTAGTTATCCCTCCTCTAAGCCCTACCTCTCTTCAATTTATCTTATCAACACAGTTAACATTTTTCTAATAACCTTTCGTCAGTGTCGTACACCAATCAGTATTTTAATTTCTTTTACACTGGATAAATATGTAACACCTCCGAAAAGTTCAATAAGGTTTGCAATGACTTGCTTGGGTAATGCAGAAAGTTAGCGATCTCATTTATGACTTTGCAGATTTGGTGTAAAGTAGAAAAGCGATTTCCGATCGAAAAGTACACGCAGTTTAGGCCGTAGAAGCCAACACACGTCTCGGCCCGCTGCCAGATTCTCGTGTTTCAGCCTCGTAGACATTCCCTCATGGATTATTCAAAGTGACTCGCTTCATTCCTGATCCTCCAGTACCAGCATTCTTGTCTACCTGTTTTTCTCTCCGCCTTTCTTACGATCGAAATGACTTTTGCTCTCGAGATCTTTGCACGCTCCGAGAGTCTTAATTTAAATACAACAATATTACAATTTCAAATGCTACTGCCTGTCATCATGTAAATTCATGAATCTTTTATTCCTCACACCTTCGTTATTTACATTGAACACCAAAATTTCCCTCAATCTCAAGAAAATAAACATTAGTGATTAGTTTTTTCTGAATGTTTGCCATAAGCTTTCTTCAATTTTATGAAAACTGCTATATATATTACTCGACTGGGTGCTTTGGTTCAGCAGCCTCGTTCGAAAAATGTGTCTGCTTTTCATCAGCATTTCTTTTGTGTTGCCTGCCAAGCTGCTTCTCTAACACAGCTGAAATTTTATATGTAAACGATTATTAAAAAATTGCCTGTATAAAAAGAAACTTGATGTTAGAGTTGGTCGGCGAGTAAAGTAGAAAAAGGGCTGATTTGAACAGTGCAACGATAGTTCAAAGTCGAACGGACTTTTGAGAGTGGATATAGAGTGAAGGGCATTTTTACAGAAAGCTTTAAAACCACTTTTCCCTCACATCGGTAGAAAGTCGCATGCAGGAGAGAGTAAAATTCTTCCAAGCTGCATGATTGTTTGCTTCGTTTACGAAAACCCCAAACCACGTTCGTCGTTTCTTCGAACAAAAAGCAGCTCCTTCTCTGATCCTCTAAAAATGATAGAAAAAGCAAAACTCGTTACTATTAGTTTTATCGTCTTTATTCATAAGAATTTATTAAGATAATTCTTGAATTATGAAGTAAAATAATTGATGGACTTTATGGAGAGAAGGAGGTAATTTTGTAAACGGCGTTAAGGGAAATAAATGGCGTCTGGCTGTCATGGCTGGGGGCCCAGGGACTTGCAGAAGGTCGCGATCTAGATCTTGACTTTTGCGAAACCAGTTTGTAAGGCAACGTTCGATATTGTTGCTTACAACACGCCAAGGCTACTGACCCTTCCTTATTCTACGAGGTGCAAGTACACCAAGCGGAACCTGCTCAAGCCAGCCGCTTGATTTATTTTCCTCAGCAACGTTTACAAAGCTCGTCAATTATTTTGTTGAATAATTCTGTAATTGGAGACGTATAATGAATAATAGTCTAAATACCAAGTTTCAAAATTCCCAAACTGACATATTGATTGATTTTATCAAAAATTCTATCGATTCGTGCATAAAGTAAATGAAAACTGATGAACATTTGCGTGTGCTCCGACTAAGAGTCGAGGGAATTAATAAATGATAAGATATTTTAGTTTAATCGTAATCATTGTTTGCTGCAATTCGCGTAGAAGGAAACGTGGCAATAGAATTATACGAATGGAAGGCGTGTCGATTCAGACAGTCATTTGGTCAATATACCGTTAGGTCTCTTGCAACTATTCACATTAATCAATCTATATAGCCGCATCTCTGACTCTGACTGTGAAGCTTCCTTACCAATGTGCCACTGCAGCTACTGTCAATTGAGCTAGACTTCATTTTACAATCTTTTATTATTCTTCTTCCTATTGCTTTTCCTTTCTCCTTATCTGCTTTGCACTCTGTGGCAAATCGATGCCATCGCCTTCAACACACTTATTTTCCCTCCAAAGTCATAAATTTATCTCACAAACGTGAATGTCCCGTTTGAGCGATATACGACACTTGCACCTGCTGTATATTCATGCAAATATACTCATATCTTATTCTTTACCTTTTGGTTCGTTAAAATTTCCTTCCTCTTCGTTAGGTTTACCCAGGAAATCTCCCAAATTTTATGATTTGTTCTTTATTTCGTTTGCGTGGAATTTTCAGAAATTTGAGAATTTCAGTTGCAAAAGTTTTGATTATTAGTGAAGCTTTCAAGCACTGAAATTGGATTCATGGCAGATTGCGAAGGGAAACGAGGATTAAGCTTTCGTGCAGAAAGTTTTCATTGGCAGGGAATATGCCAGTTTGTTTTTGCATAAAGAGAAGAAAAACCTGAAGATTATTTAGGAGGAATATTTATCGTTGCATCGATATTTGGACTTCACGAACTATGGTAGCAATATCGTTGGAAGAATCATAGCAGAATAAGTGGCACCAGATGCAACCTTGTAATAACAGAGGAGCAACTCTGGTGCAAGTCACCCCCCGTACCCCTATGCAACTTACGCCCCCACCCCCTCCCCTTCACTCTCTCCCATGGAACTTGTCCCATCTCACAAAATCTAATTCGACACCGCTGCGGTATACCATAGCCGCTTCAATTAGCGAATTCTTGCTGCACACCTACGTTGCCATAATTAGTCGATACAATTCCAACGCGTCTGGCCAATCTCGCTTATTACCAACCGATTACCAACCGTCTTGTAATAACTACTTAAAATTCACATCAGGCATGCTACTTCGCTTCTCACTCCACCACAAACTCTATATCTTTTATCTTTCTCTTCCCTGTATACATTTGCACCGTGAATCTGTTTAGGAATTCGAATGAGGAAATGAGAGTGCGCGAAATTAAGTAGTACATTAAAATTGTCTAATTCAACGCTTTTGGCTAAAAGCCAATTTCACGTACAGCCAACAGACTCTATCACAATGCTTTCTCGAAGTTTGTTCTTGGATGAATGGTTAATGGGTTTATTTTAAATGCATTTCCAATTTGCCAAAAGAAAATATCTAGCCAAACGATAGTTTATAACTATTTCTACAAATTTCTTTAACGAATGTTTCTTCTTATAATAATACATATCAGCTGTATAGAAACTCTAGAGACAATGCACCAAAGATTGAATTTAAAAAACTGTAATATCATCTGTTTTAGAGTTTTAAATAAATATATTGAAGAGGATTGATATTCGAGTGAGAGCAAAGGAGAAAGCCCATCGGGAATGAACAAGCAGACTAACTGACTTTGGTGAAGCAAGAGATGGGGTAGGGATGAGTGGCGGGCGAGAGGTGGAGAGGAAAGGATAGGTTGGGCTGAAGATGAAAATGAAGAGAAGACGGTCTAACCTCCTGGCCTCCATCCTCCAGTAAGGGTAATGGGATCCTCGCTCTCGAGGCTTGTAGATGAGATGTTCGCTATATCTGTGAGCGAGAGCACCTTCTAATCGCATTCCGCTCTCGATATCTCACGTCGCCCACCTTCTTCTCGCGAAATTTCTCCTCTCGATCATCAAAAGGTCGCAACGAAAGTCACTCCTGATAATTTGCATTATAATATCCTTTCTCATTAATTGCCCAATTAATTCGCCCATTCAAAAATTCACTAACCTTTCACTTTCACCCCAAGTGCTTAATCGATAAACTGCTGAAATGGCAATAAACCAGTAACCACGTATCGATTATAGTAATGTGTACAACCATTATTTGCTTATACAATGCATCATTTGTTATATGTGTTATTAATTATACACCATAATAATATTAGTCTCAGGTTCATTCTAAATACGGTTTGAAAATATTCGCACACTGCTCTGAAAGTATAAACAAAGCAAATCTGTAATTGTTATATTTGAACATGAATGAAAAAAACTTAGATTTTAATGTTTCTCTTTGAAAGTGCTTACAGTTGTAATGTAATAGTGCAGAAGTCTCTAGAACAGCAAGGAAAGGGAGAAAGAATATGGATCGGTGGAGTTTATAGCCCTTTATTATTTCCAAGCTTTACTTTGTCCATACTTGCGGTCACTGCACACGTTTCTCTCTCTCTCTCTCTCTCTCTCTCTCTCTCTCTCTCTCTCTCTCTCTTTCAATTTCTCTCCCTTTAAGCTTGGCTCTTATTGAATGGACCAGTAGAACTATATCCATCACAAATGACACCATTGAGGCATATAATTGCTAATATTATCCGCTTCCTCGATAATGCTTATGTAATTAATTACGCAAGAGCCTAGCTCCTCCTTGCACAAATATCATGTTCAGCACCGGTTCTGCTTACACCTATACACAAATTGCTCGATTCGTCCTCCCTATTACTCTCCATATCAATGTCATTAAATTCAGAAATTTATTTGAAATTTTAAAGTTTATTAAAGACGAAAATTGAAAATTGATTAAATTTTCGAAAATTTTGTAAAGTTAATGAAATTATGTTACATTATTATTGTTATTCTAAGGAAAATAGGGCTTGGCACCCACGCTGTCGTAGATGGAGCGACGAAGCAAGTTTAATTTCTATCAACAGAGCTGCATGGGACTATGTGGAAATTTGGTTTAAATTCCGGAGGATTTACAGGATGATAGGAAAGCATCGTCTGAGCAATCTAAATTTAGACAATTTATCCGGTGTTTCTTGAATGTACTTTTAATTATGACAATCCCAGCATTCTAAAAGTCGCGAGTATATATATATAGAAAAACAAGGGAGAGATAAGAGGATGGCGCGAGTGTTCATTTAAAAGAACAAGCTTGTAACAGAGTGTTTCTCCTTATCTACTTAGTTCCTTATTTCGCGCTAGTCGCGTAATCCCACATAAATTGCCAACGTGGAAGTGAGAAAACGGAGAATTCATGGTAACGCACGTCTCGGAGTGAGTAAAAGGCGCGATTTATTGGATGGGATGCAAATTGAAGCGTGGTTAGCGAGGACGTCGAGAAGCAATGCGAGTAAATCGTTTAACCCCCTTCTCGCCCCTGTACATTTACCCTGCAATCCCAGCCATGAAACTTCCAGTCCTTTTCTTTCCGATAATTCGCTCATAAATTCACGAGAAACTGAAATAAAAACTTGACCCGATCGAAATACAATTTCCTACGAGGCAGTCGATACAACAAAAAGGATATTGCTGATTTTGTTTGCAAATAAAACTTCAGATCGTATTTTCCTGAAAGTCGTGCTGTGTTGGAATAATTTTACTTTTGTCGCGAATCGTTAGAATTTGATAAAATTAATTGTTAAGTTTTGAGGGACTAGACGGACAATTTGTATTTTTCATCATTGTCTGCGTATTTAATAGTATTTTCTGTCTGGAAAAAAGCAGTTTTCCATCCATCGACAGGAATGAGCGTTAATACCCGAAAAGGGTAAAAAGGGAAATACTATATAGTGGACTAGTGGCTATGTCAAAGCAGGGTAGCTTACTTTGTGTTGTTATTTTGCGCTTTTGTTGCTTTATCTGTCTCACGAGAGCTTAACGAAAGAGAAAGACCGCTTCAAGATGGCTAACCATAAATCACGTTTTATCGGAGGAACGATTTTTCTCCAGTGCTTCAAGAATGCCCTCATTCGGTCATCCAGTGTCCCATCGCTGGCCTAATCTTCCCTTCTTTATTCGAAAATCTTGATGATCATTATTACTTCATTCGCACGTTTCATCTCCGTGCAAACGATATATTATACGTTTGTCGCTTCGAACGAGAGACCTCTGAAATTGTTTGAAAAATCTTGAATTATTTGCGTCGTTAGTTTTGAAGGGACCATTAGACCGACTTGATTTTTATGGAGCAATGAAAATGAAAATATTGGGATGATAAAAGTGATTTGTTTTCTTTGCCGCCTGAAGGGGTTATCGGACACAATATTTTTTCAACAGTCGATCTACTTTATCCAAGGGGTTCTTACACGTGTCGAAGATTCAAAGTTGCGATCCTCTTTATGGAACGAAGAAGATTCGTATCGGTTGGAAGGCGTGTCTGACAGTCCGGAAGATGATTGCCTCTGCCAGCTCAGCCGAAAGGAGCCACGGAAGCAAAAAGTCTGGCAGGTCCTTCCGCTCGAGCGAAGCATCGAAACGCGATCCTTCGTCGAGCATGCGTAGTTTTTTCCTTACCACACCACCACACATTTCTTCAACGTCTTACGATTTCATTCCGTCCTCGTCACTTCCATTCTTATCGGAACTTATAACCACCAAACTTGAATAGAATTTTTTATTCATTGCAGATCTGTATATATGTATAAATATAGTGTTACATTCTCACATATCATCTCTGACAAAAATGTATGTACTACGTAGAGATACGCGTATGTTGCTTTTTCCAAAAATTGAAATTTTTCCTATTTTAAATGGGAAAAAGCAAAAAGAAATATAATTTCTGTCTCGGCAAACACTGCTTATAAGCGTATATCAGCGAGGAAAGATTTTGCTAAGTTTTCAAGTCCGCAAATGCTGCGTGTCCTGGGAGTCATCGTCCTGCAAAGCCACAAACGATAAGATTGCGAGGGCAATTCTCTCTGGTGACATTCGTCCGGCTCTTGCTAGGAAATTAGAAATGAGGGAAGGAATGAAAGATAGTCGGAGAGGGTTGAAAGATGCTGCGGAATAAAGGAGAGCTGACCCAAGGGTGAGATTTGCATACCACTAGCGATCTCATCTTGACTCAAACTTCTCCAAATACGACTCTTCTTCTATTTTCCCAAAGTTATGCCACTCAGTTATTTCAGGAATAACCTCCAACTTAAACCACCAAGGGATCAACAATAATGGTCAACCTTTCAACAAAATAATCTCCTTAATATTTTGCAATATTATTCGAAATTCTATAGTTCTTTAACCGTATTTTTGTCGACAAGAATCAAAAGCCGTAAAGCGTAAGAAATTCTTTTCCATCGTGAATTGCAGCATTCTTTTTGATCCCTGTTTCGATCAAACATTCAATTATAGAATTAAAGCAATTTTAGCGCGTGGAATTTATCGGTGTAGAAAACGATGAAGAATAGCGACTTGATCGAGGGTTGCAGGCCGAGTGAGAGTGAGAGAGAATTTCACTGTAAAGAATCAAATGGCAAAGTATTTAATCGCTGCATCGATTCGCGAGGAGAAAAATTGGTCGTTTCGCCAGGTGTCGTTTTTCTGTGCCCGCTGTTCTCTAATCCAGATTATGGTCTGCAGTGGAATGCTCGATGCAGCCATAGCCACTGTTTTGCTTCCAGCGACCGCTGTAAAAACTCGTTCCGCGAAAATGCTTTCAAAAAAAATATTGTCAGGATAGCGTAACGTGAGAGACGTCGTAACTTTGCCAGTTTCACTGCGTTCGACGTCGAATCATCCAGCACGGTGGTTTCTGTGTGTGTACGCGAACGCTATACGAAAAGAGCGAAAGAATTCAATGAATGTTATTTATGAAACCTGAAATTTCAATCAAGACGTAAATTGCTATTGCTTAATGGAATTTTCGAATCAAATGTATATTTGATGACATTTGGGAAGGTTTTCTTCCAAGGGGTAAAATTGATCGCTGCTTAAGTAAGAAAAACGAGCATTGACGGATGTCAACTAAAAAGTATCACGTAGAAGCAGTATAGATTCGGATGCTTCAGGGATTCTCATTAATCACGGTCATGTTCCTCGGCCATAGCCCTTGGATAGCTTGAAACGTGGCTAGAAAACTTTACGAGCGTCGATCAGTAGCTTTGATCGCTGATTCAAAGGATCCCCTCCTTCCCCTCGCCCTTCTTCCACACGCCATTTCAGTCTAGTTACATTTTGATCTTTTTTTACTGCCATGGTACCTCGTTTGACACGAATCTAAAAAAAACCCTTTTAACCCCGCGCCTTCCTTTTCTGTCTTTCAGTTACCACAGATTTTTCACGCTTTATCTTATTAATTTTAATTTCACTCTAGTATTTTTATAATGTTGTATAATTTTTAGAAATCAGAGGGTCATTCAGTGTTTAATAGCTCATGTAGAAAATTCGCTCTCTTTCGTACAAAATGGTTAAAAACACTTTTAAATTTATCTGTATGCTCAAAAAGGGATCTGGAGCACGATATACTATAACGAAGGGTTACATTAATCCGTGTTCTTTGTTACGGTGTCTAATTAAAAACTACAACATATCATTCGTTTTTTTAACTTTTCTGTAGCGCGAATACTCAGAAAATGTGAACACATTAGCATAAGTATTTTACGTTAAAATATTTTATTAACGCTAGCACCTCAACGGTATTGTATGTGTGCTTGACGTCGCGACACTGTTGTGCTTCTCTCTTGATTAATATTCAATTAGTTTTATAGATAATTTTAGTGATTCATTCCAATATTTAGCCATAATTCATTGAGCAATATATTCACTGTCTTAATAAAATTGCCACTTTGAGTAGTCACTGTTACGTGCATTTGTAAACCTATCCGGTATTTAAATGCACATATTTATCTTTTTATAAAAGATATTAATTTCTACAAACTGGAAGCTAAGCGAACTATAATATTATTCTTATCGTAGACAGTCAGTTATAAAAAGTTGAAAGATATTCTTTTCAACATTTTCAGATATTTGAATATATTGACTTTACTGTGAACTATTGAATTATCAATATTGTGTCAATTTCCAGAAATATATGTGCACCATGTTAAATGATTTACTGTATCATCCATGCGAAATAATTGGATAAATTCATGCATTTAGAGTGAATTATATAGATTTTACCGTAAAAGATGTAAAATTTGAGATTTTGAAAGCTAAGTAAGGTGGTACCGTGGAGAATTCAGTTTGAGGTTGAGTCGACGAGCCTTCGGGAAATATTTCTATGAATCGCAGTTTCCTAGCTGAGGCGCCGTAAAGCAGCAATTTAACCTGGGAATAAAATTTAATGACAAAGTGGCTATGAATGCGGTGAAAACTATAAGATCTAATAAGCGTCAAGTACTATTCCAGGCATGTAAAAGCGGAATGGAAGCAAAGGTAGATGGGAAGGAAGAGGTGGGGAAGGAGGGGTGGAGGGGGGGGGGGGGAGTAGAAACGAAAGAAAGAGGTCGTCTAACCTTAAGGATAAGGAAAGAGGAGCGAAAGAGCATTTGGCGTATACGATCCTGAGGATCATAAGCAAGCTTGAAGTGCAAGCTCCGCGGTGCTTGAAACTTAATCCTGCGCGTCGTCATAAGATAACGCTTGGCATCGCATAAACTTCATTGTCCTCCGGGTAAGCGCCAGAGAAACACGCTCGTTACACAACTTCGTCTGCATTGTTTAAGCTCCACCTCCTCACCTCCTCCCTCTCCCTACGCTACCCTTTAATCCTTCAATTGCATGGCCATCCTTCCCCGGCTAGCCTCAATACTCCTGCTTCTACCACACTCATCCTCTTTTCAATTAGTAAAAATTCATTAATCAAATTAATAAGCTATATACCATTGTACGTAGCATTCGAAAGCGCATTACGATGCATGCTACGTTCCCAATGAAGCTCGTCACTCCGATAGGATAAGCGCTCGCCAAAGAAGTTTCTCTATAAAGATCGACGACCAACATTTATTTTTTGCTTTGCTGTTTAGCTTTTTCACAGGAATCCCTATCCGCCCCTACTTCTAACTAAGTTACTAGCCCATGTTCGTTCATTCCCTTAGTTTCTTTCATGAATCGTAATTCCGTATCGATTTTTCCAACAGTTTCCTGAATTCCTGACAATTTTCGACGTAACTTTCCAGAGTCAGGACGAAGGGGAGGGGCGAAATTTTTTGCAGGTCTCTGGTGGAAAACATGCCTGCGATTTCCTGTAGGAGAAGTACGTTGCCCTTGGCTGCGAAGCATCGTGGTAAAGTGGCGAGGTAAAAAACTGCTGGACGTTAATGGGTCGGCAAAGATTATGGGTAACCGCGGATTTTACATCGGGGAGGACGAGGGAGGACGATGGTGGTGGACAAAGTTCCGTTACTCTTACGCGCATAGTGATGCAACGGCTCCGCGATCGGTCCTCTGCCATTATTCCCTCCTTCCAGGAGAGGTGAGAAGTTTCCGCTGAATTATGCATGATCCCCTCCCCTCGCTCTCTGTCGACGGATAACCACAAAATATACTCTCTTTATCCACACATTCCTTCACTTACTCAGCAGTCTCTTCCTTTGCTTCGACTCCTGCCTTTCATTCACTAATCATCTTCAGTCTAGGGATGGGCGATGTTAGAAAAAAGTATCGATGTTTAATAAATCGACTTTTGAATAAATCGATAAAAAAGATCGATTATTCTTAAAAATAATCGATTTAAATCTATGTTTAAAATTTTATATTTTTCTGAATTATATATTGAATTATTATTATAAAACACTTAGGATAAACAGATAAAAATAAAATAAATAAAGAATTATTCATTAATTTTATTTACCATTATCATCGCGTGAACAAAACAAATATATTATTTTCATATAATATAGTATGTATATGTATAAATACTATATAGTAATAATAACGGCAATTTAGCATTTCAAAATTATTAATCCATTATAATATTAAATTAAAGGAACATCTGAAAAAATATATTAATCTGAAATTTATATTCATGTAGTATAAAATAGTATAAATGTGATGAAGAGTGCAGATATATAAGCATAAAACATAATGAAAATCTAACATTTAAAATTACCAATAGTTTTCATCTAATGAACTTAAAAATAATAATTTATTTAAGCGTTTGCCTGTAAGTCTGCTTCTATTTTCATTTTTAATAGCACCTGCTTTAGAAAATAAGCGTTCCGAAGGAACGGACGTAACAACAATGCTTAAATATTTCATGGCTACTGGATAAAGATTTGGATATGCATGGATCAAGGTTTGCCAATGTATAAATGGATCTTGATGACGGTCAATCACTGGCTGTTGTAAATACTGTTTTATATCTATGTTAATTCCATAACATTCATTTTCTACATGTATATCTTGTGAAACTAGCTCGTCGTGAAACTGCCACAGATCATGTGCTATTTGTGCTGTTTTTAATTGACATTTATCAAGTTTTTTAATTTCTCTAGAAGTACATGATTTGAGAATTTTATCTATTTGAGTTATTGTGGTAGTAGCTGTTGACGCATGCTCAAAATGCAGTCGTTTAAATCTTGGATCTAATATAGTCGATATAGATAATATTAAGTTTTTCTCGTGATCCTGAAATCTACATTCTATTGCTTTCAGCAATTTAATTTTTAGACTTGATCCTATTTCAGTCTCAGCAGTACGTTTTTGTAAAGATAATTTTAAACATCTTATCAGTGGAATAACTAGACTACTTGTGCAATAGGTTTCACCACTTACTTCTCTTATAGCCTTTTCAATTGGTTGCAAAAACTGTATAGCATCTTCCAATATTTGCAATTCTTCTCGATTTAACATGTCAGGTATATTAGGGCATTTCAGACTAATGGGATAAACGTAATCTTTTAATATTAAAAAACGCTCTAACATATAATAAGTTGAATTCCATCTTGTCGGAACATCTTGTTTAAATTTTAGAGCGGTATCTTCAGTTTTACCATCTCGAACCTGCAGCCTTATTAATTCGTCCGATACAGAGGTGCTTCTTTTAGTTAGAGTAACAATGGCTTTAACCTTAGCTATAATATTTTGTAAAGAAGGTATCTCTTTCAAGGCATCTGGCACAATATGCGAAAATAAATGTGCAATGCATGATAAATGTTTCTGTGGTCCAAATAATAAAATTGCAGCTTTTTTTATATTTGCTCCGTTATCGGTTATGATTGTATTAATTCTTTCATGACATATTTTAAACGAATCTAAATTAGCTTTTATAATTTCTACAAGATAGTCAGATGTATGGCTTTCTTCTAAAGGGCTTGCACATAAAGTCCCATTTTTCATTTCATTTTTAGTAGTATCTAAGTAGTGTATTGTTAACGATAAATAACTTTTATTAGAGATATCACTCCAAATATCACAAGTTAAAGTGATATTCATAACTTCAGACATATTATCTATGAATCTTTCTTTCTTCTGTTCATATGTAAAGTCTAATAAATTAGTTATCGTTTTTCTGCTAGGTACTTTATATAGCGGAACAACAGATTTCATCAAGGAACGAAAACCTTTTTTCTCCACGATATTTATGGGACAATAGTCTACCAAAATCATATACATAATCTTATTAGTAATTGTTTCAGTAGTAGAACCTCCTTCTGAAAAAGATGAAATATAAATTATATAAATAAATGGATTTAAATTTAAGAAATAACTCACTTGAAAATGAATTTATCTTTTCAAATGCACTAGTAATTTGTTCGTCGAACTTGGGTTTCGTCTAAAATATAAATAAATAATATTTTACAAAGAAACTAAACGTAATTTAAAATATGCGTTTATAATATTCTACACTTTCTGAACTTACATTAACTGTATTTGACAGACCACTTTTGCAATTAGTAACATTAGTAGAAGTACAACTTTGTTCATCATTTTTCTCTACGCTATACTGAATAGGATGCTTTCTACTCAAATGTTGAGATAAATTTGTTGTGTTACCACCAGATTTATAAATATTGCTACATATTTGGCAACGAGCTTTGTGATTATTAATCTTTTTAAAATATTTCCATACGGGACTTCCTTTAATTTTGTATGTACTAGTGGATGAAGATCTAAAGTATAAATATTATTAGATACAAAATATTAAAGCCAGTACACTATATAATATACTATTCTTTAATAAACAAACTTACTACTAATAGAAATTTCTATAAAATGATAGAAAATAAAATAAATATTATTACTTACATATTATTATTATTAAGATTTTCATTTTTATTATTAGTATTTAAATCATTTGCTAAATCTTTAACATTTGCATTATTATTATTAGCTTCATCCTCGTAAATAGGTTTAAAATCCACACCATCAAGAGAAAAATAAATGATGGTAATTTTTTCATTTGCAAGCTTCACTTTCCCATCTTTAACAAGTTTCAATATATAGTTAGTAGCATTTTCAGGTGAATCTATAAAAAAAATTAGTTATTAGAACATAATTTTCTATTGATTATGTATCTGATACCTGAAACTGTACATACGTTTCAGTTTTATGTAAGTTGAAAATTCCAAGTCTGCAATTGTTAACGGGTTGTCATTATTTATTTGAAAATAAACCGAAAATTTTCTTTCAGCAGTTTTTACTAAAATATTAAAGAAAAATTTTGCTTTTAGGTTATTTATACAGGGTTTTTAAGTTGAACTTTATTACAGATTAAAGTAATAATATCTGAAATACATTTGTTTTCCATTTCTATTCTGTGGAAATAATTAAATACAAAAATACTTACAAGTTGTTGATGTAATCATTATTACAAATTAATATATACGTAGCCAGGCTCTGTACTGCTACATAGTCGATTTTCAAAAAAATATAATGGCCAAGTCAATGTATAGTTAACGAATTTAAAAATCACTTATCTATAATTTATGTGACGTGTATTATACATTTTGCTGCTAGGAGCCATTACGCTCCGCTTCACAAAACATCGAAGAGAAGGTATCTAAAAATCGATGTAAAGTCGATTAATCGGATTTAAAAAAATCGATTTTAAATAATCAATTTTGCAAAAAAATACATCGATTTTTCCATAATCGGCGATACATCGCCCATCACTACTTCAGTCTCGATTCATCATCACACTCGATCCTTTCAAAAAATACTATTCTCAGAAATATTTTTCATCCCACAAGACCTCAACTAATTATACATTTCTGCAATATTATTCTACTCTATTGATCTCTTTGTACACTTCCTGCTGTATAATTTAATGCGTGGCAATGAGGGATTTCAAGCGAATACTTTCTTAAATATTAATATACGCATCATTGCTGGGGTATTGAAAAAATAGAATTGGCCTATGAGTCTCGGATGAGATGGTGTATGGGATTGAGCTAATGGGGTAATCATGTAAATGTAGTGTCGCGTATAAGAGGACGACTGAGAGAGACGATAAGCCGTGCGTGTCATGTTGGGTTTGTCTGGCGCGTATCGTTGGTACGCTGGTTGGCTGGCTCTTGTATTAGATAAAAGATCCTATCCACCACTACCACGGTGTTGGTAACGGTGTGATCGATACAATCTCCTCTCGGATATCTTCAGTATAGCTATACCAAGGAACTGGACGAGATTCCAATCTCCACTAACGTACAGACCATTTTCATTACTCGCCAAACTCGGAGCAGACCGATAATTATAATTCATTGCTACGGTAGCTCAGTAAGTCATCAACATTGATTGTTTCCTTGCATTATTATTAGGAAAGATTGATAAGGCACAAAGCACACTACTTTTTAATAAGATAAACTTAATTCAATTCTGAACTTTTCCGCACTGACCCAAATTGCTTTGCATACATTAAAAAGATACGTTCATTTCGTGCTCTTTGTTTCCCCTCTCAATTTGTCACCTAGACGAACAATTTGGCTGCCGGTTAACAATGGCAAAGCGGATTTTGCGGGGTGCACGATACAGTCCAAATGCAATTCTAGCAATTTGTCGTTGTCGCGTACTCGTCCTGGCAAATCGAAACGATTAAGGGGATCATTTAAACTGGCTGACCTGCCAAACCGGTTTTCACTAACGGTGCATCCTTCACGAAATTTTTACCTTATCCTGCCACCTACATAATTTACGAAAATTCAACAGTGGATTCTCGCAAACTGCACAAATCATGTATTCAGTATTTAGAATTTATTTCCTCATTTTGTGGTACAATAAATTAAAAACAGCGTAACTTTTTTTGGAAGAGTACTTTCTGCATATTTAGTTTTTAAATATTATTTAACGGATTTAATCAATTTTACAAATATGTAAGTAAAACATTTATGCATCAACGCACTCTGCTAAGCCAAGCTACATGATAAAACTGAGTGTGAATTCATTAATCGATTTATCAATGCCCAACTGTTTTCATTAGTGATATTTATAATTGAATAATATTACAGTTTGAACGTTGCAGTAAATCATTTGTAACAGTGGATTTTTGAAAAAAATAGTTGTACCAAGTTATGGTTATTACAATATGTTTAGCGTATCGTATATTATTACAATGGTAAGTGATGTGCGAAATGAGAATTGAAGCAGCGACACGTGTAGAGCCGGAAGGTTAAAGGAGTCTAGGGGTAGGAATTGTGGAAATTTTCGAGCGGTAGATGCAACTGTACAGGAGAGGTTAAAGGTGGTGATAAAAATCCATTTGCTTCAATGTCTGGGTGGGGGAGGGGGGGGGGGGGCAGACACCTCCTGAGGGATTAGGGAAACGAGAAAATTTGCCAGTGCATGCTATGGCGTTAAATGAAATTACCAAGAAATTTTCGGTTAAATTTTCGTAGCCAAAAAGTGAAGGACGTTTAAAAGGTGCGACGTTACTCGAAAGCTGCCAGGATGATATTGGATAACGTCAAACTGTGAAAATAATTGAAGGAGTCACGCATTCATTAGACCTCACACACCAATCCCATCTAGGAATTCTTTTATTATAATGAAATTTCAGAAGGGGAACAGGTCTCATTCGCAATTTTGTTATCATTTAACATATTTGTGCTGGTTTCATTTCGTAAAGAATTTATACGTTGTATCAGGCACTCGTGAAATTCAACCTTTCATCAAATTCCACTAACCAAGGAATTATGGGACCGAAGAAAATTTAATGAATATATATACGCACGTGAGATTGAAATGTAATTATCAGGCATATTGATAATTACCGGAGCCATATTAATTACCAAATGAGTTAGCTGCAAAATATGCAAGATTGAATTGCTACACTAATATTTATCGCATTCGTCCATTGTCTTAATGAAATGTGGTAAATGCAAAGGCAAAAGTGAAAAATTGTAATAGTAAAATAAATACATCCAGTATATAGTGTGTTTAGTGGGAGCAAACGGCTCTGCATGATGTCATTTAAAGCAAGCGTGCGAAATGTATAGAATAATAGTCCAAAAGAAATAAATTTGTATAGTCCTACATTATTTATTAGATTTGTTCAGCGTAGCTGTGCTAACTGTTCCTATAAGTCGCATAAAAGTCGCGATTACAATTCAAGCTTTACGATGAGGCAATATTGCACGCGAACATTTTATCTCGGAGGGAGCCAACTGGAATATGTAGTCGCGTGCAGAAAGTCAGCGTGCACGTGTCGAGACTTTCATCGTTATTTTAATTGAACGTATCGCGAATAACGGAATACGCGCTGGTGGAATGTTAAATTTGAACGCAGTCTCGTATCCCTTGCCACGAGACTCATATCGTACAAGTGTGATGTCTATACAGTACGAGGAAATAACCCCATATCAATCTAGAAACGTAAGGATTCCAAATAAAAATCCAACGAATTCTCGTTTCGATAACTCGAAGCTTCCATTGCCTTGATTGCTATTAAATTATCAAATTTATAGTACAAGACAGAGAACAATTTAGAAAATTATACAATTAAAGCTACCTACAGCTCCTTCCTCAACCGTAATTCTCCTTACAACTGCCGCCAAGCATTGCGTTATTTCTGTTTTGTTTCTCGAACAACCGCCTTCCCAATGTATAATAGCTATTTCGTTTTGGTGTTGATACTTACGGAAAATTAACTTTGCCTAATTAGGAGATCGCAATTTCGGAGATAACAACTACTTGGTTTGTGTGCAGTAACATCGAGATACTTTATTTTATTAGAATTTTGTGTTGAGAAATAATTAGTCTTTTGGTAAATATACCTACATTGATCTTTTTTATCGTCTTAGGATAGAACATATTAAAATGAGTCTCTCTCATTCTTATGCATATTCACAGTTTCACTTCATATGCATTTGAGAAGAAGTTTGAACATTGTTGCAGTAACTACTTGAATGATACAATTTATAGTACATTTCAGACCTCTGGTAGAGGAGCTCATTTTACTCTATCGTAACAAGCCTGTGGCATGCGTGGATTATTGATCGAATGTCTAGAGATAATACTTCATTAAAAGTGTTTGCATTATTCCGAAGTTCTGTTTTGCACACTAATTCAGATCAACGTTAATGCCAAGAAAGAAATTTTCAGTCAAATTTACAGTGCTGGACAGGATAAACTGGGAACGAAATGAAATCTTGGAAATTTTATTGAGCTAAATATAAATTTTACTTTTTTATTTCATCTGTGTATCCAGATAGGTAGATAAGTTTATTTAATATCAATATATACATTGGTAAATAATAGATTATAATTCGAAAAAATTTATTTCTTTATTATCTTTTGTTTAAACAATTTGACGTAAATCTGACTATAATAATAAATGTTTTCTGATAATGAATTCATATATGCATTAGTTAAAACCTTTGCTATGTAAATTGGGGACGCTTGTTCGATGGAAAACGATATAATAATTTACTGAAAATATTAAGAACCTACACACAGAGCTATTTGATTTGGGAAATGCACAGTAGATTGAGATTAATATTTTGGAGATTGCACGAAAAACGTATTTAAAATAAAATTTTGATTCTACACAAGATTGCAGATCCGATTTCACGTTATAGTGATACACAGGGATCGTGAAAGTAGCTTTTAAATGGGTAAGGCTTAATAACAAAACTCGTTGCCAGGAAAATATTAATAAGTTTTACCTAAGCACAGATCATTTTTAATAAGTTTGCAATGGAATGAAACCCATATATATTAAAGTTTGCAGCAAGAGTTGACGTTTTAATGGAACGTGACGACTATTCTTTTAGGGTTGGGCATAAACAGGGATTAACACGAGCCTCCTCCTTTGTACCCTATCTGTGTCTTATTTAACCTTGCGAGAAGTTTTAACTTTTTTCATGTTCATTTATTACTCGCACAAGTTACTTTTTATTTATATTTTTTAGAGTAAAATTAACAATTCTCATCTGCCGTCTATCAAAAGGGTTTGAGGACATTTCTATTCAGCATAATTTAATTATACGCTGCTGAAACCTGTTTCAAGAAAAGCTAAGAAGACGTTGATATAATTTACCTTCGGGGCAAACTTATCTTGCATTATTATTAAGAGGAGAGGAGTTTTCAATTGAAGAGCTCATTGTATACCCATTGTATTATATTACAGCTACCTAAACAGTGAAATACTAACTACGCAGACAGTCATTCTACGTTATTATTATTTCCAAAGAAAAGATTAAACTTTAAAGTTAGAAACAAACAGTTTTTGTTATTATATTTGTATCAAAGTTATTTCAACTTACTAATTAAAAATAATCGAAACTTGGATAAAATTGGGCGAATTTATTCTTGTAATTCAGAGATATAGGTGTTGTTTACAGTTTTAGAGTGTACTTGCATAAGCTTCCTGTGCTTCATTGTTTTGAAAAGCGATGCGTGTAACAGTGGCAATGGCAGGTTAAGGACTAGTAAATTTTCCAAGTCTGGTTACACTGTGTAGAGTTTGTAAATGGTGTATAAAATAGAAAAGTCGGTCGAACGATGAGCGTCTGTTAGCCACGTAAAAATATATGTCTGTACCAGAGAATACTATTAAGTTGTATATTTACTATTGTTGGTAAATACGATTATTGTTAATTTTAATTGATTTTGTGAATAAAAGAAGTATAGGAGATCGAAGGAAGGAGAAAATGCGTGTATTTGCTACCTGCCGATCGATCGTGGTTAGTTGTACTGCTACCGCACCTGCTGTGCAGACTATTAATCTAGTTGGCATACCATAATCTCTCTCATGCCACCTATGAGATCAATTAAACAATTTTTGTCAAGCTGTGGCCGCTCTTCTGCTAATGCGCTGAACGTTCAGCACACAGGAACTCTTATTTCTTATTTTTAATAATCATCTCTCTGCTTTTTGTTGATGAATATTTTGGTCAATATACTGAATAGATTAGAACAATTATACCGTGTGTGTTTTACTTAATTCACCCCAGAGCGTATACGTAAAACTTAATTTATCTTCGTAAATATAAGAGATATCAATTTTTTTGACAGGACCTTTTCGAAAGTTCTTTTTATTAACACTCAAAAACGTTTCACTGTAAGAAATTGATATCTTTTATAGTCACGAATATGAATGAATTTTCACGTTACTGTTCTATAGAGTGAATTAAGCGAAACACCGTTTATAGCTGATTATTTTTCCCAAAAACGTTTGAAAACAGGTTCTTTCAATAATCTTTTCTATTATCCAATTTACTGCGCCCTTTGCAGTTCTGAAATTGAAACCAGAGAAGATCCGTTTCCTTGATAATTTTCCGATAGAAATTTTGAACAATTCCCCGATGGTCGATACATGGAATGTTTCGAACGTATCGAGTTTAAGCCCATCCAAATAAGGTGGTTTTATTAAAATTATAAAGTCTGCAGGTTTAAACGATACCCTTATTGGTTATTATTAAAATTATGATTTACATTTTTGTGAAAGCTTGTTAATAACTTTGTAAATATATATTTTAATTGGTTTCTTCTTTATATGCTTAATTGATATCAGAATCTCAATAAAACCACGTTAAATCAATAACAAATACAACTTTCGTTATTATTTCATTCAAATCGTCTATCTTATTTAATTATGGTGCCTTTTCAACATTTAGAATTTTTATCGACTTACCAGAGAATGAATTGAACGAAACATTTTCTTTTAGACTTGGATAAACAATAAATCGACTGAAAGTATAATCTACTGATTAAAAGGGGTTTTAAGGAGAATGTAGCCAATATCAACGCTTAATGAATCTTACAGATACTTCATTCAATGAATAACAGTATTCACTAGGTAGATCGTGGGACAGCAAGCGATACTATCATGCTTTCTCGCTAGGCCACTTGTTCTACTATGCCAGATAAGGAGATTCCTCGATACAAGTTCCGTTTATCGGTTTGGACCTATTTCAAGTTTGACCTCCCTAAGTGAACGAACTCTCAGGAGAATTGGTCAATACTAGACTAGCTTTTCAAGTTATCATTAAATAACAATTGTATTTAAGGATTTCACTACGAAACTTATTACTAATTATCATCAAACATTATTATTTTACACTTACGTGAGATTTTTAAAACGAGGAGTGAATATTTTAAGAGGAGCTAAGTTTCGAATGATGAGCGCTATGAAAATGTATTATTTTTTAAAGAATGTAACACGAAGTACAGGAGATAGGTAAAATAGATCGCAGTGGGATCATGGAGCTCCATTTCCTCCCGTTTAAACGTAATGCCAATATGTCAAATTAGGTGAGACCTGTCACTACCAGACTTTCTTTCTTCAGTGTCAGTAGAAATCGGAAAGTCGATGGGATACTGTCACGGCTTGGCGCGTTCATCACTCAATATCAAGAAGCTGACAGTAATTGCCCATGATAATCGGACAAATAAACTCACCTAACGCATCTCGAGTACATCTAACTGTATATCGAACACTATTTCAGTTTTATGAATTATCACCTAAATATACAAATTATTGATATACATATGACTAAATTTTAAATTAGTAAATTTTATTTATCTCGATTAGAGATTAATTAAGGGAGTGGTAAGTTTACATGATTCGATAATCAATACACAATAAAACCGTGTTTTTTTCGAAAGTTATAATTGTGTTCTGTTTGTCTTAAAACCCGGTTCATTCATCTCTTTTGTTTACTATTACACTGTAAGAGAGACTGAAGAACAATGCATTGAGAATTTTCACCTGGTGACCTGAATAATTATGTACTGACATTACAGCAGACATTGGCGAATGTTTTCACTTTTGCGATTTGCCTTTTCACTCAATTCCGGATATCCATCCGAGTGAGTGTATACGCAATGCAATTGTGCAATTTGCACTTTTCTCTTGCGTGATATTCACAAGAGACGCCCACTCTAGCGTCATTAATTGTACACCGCGTTGATACCAGTAACATATTCCCCTGGGCTAAATAAATTTCTTTTGTATCGCCATATGCTTCACTTGTCTCTTCATTACTTTTTCGCTCGGTTCAGTTATTTTAATGAATTAAAATGTTAAAAAGGAACAAAATATATAAAATTGAAATTTCGATAGCTTTCACTTATTGGTCTTAAGTGGTCTTGCTATTTCATCTATTAACTTTTTGAATTGTTTATTTATCAGAATATATCGATACGCCTTTACTTAGCCATTTCTATCGACACTTTGAAATCATGTACCTATTTATTAACTAACGTTATATCTCACGCAGCAATCAAACAGCGAATATCCAAACAATTACTAATATCGTATATCACAGTTTCCGAGAACACATTAGACTGTAAAATAGTACGCTCCTATAATATTTTCATATTTTATGGATTTTCCAAACTTAAATGATAAATATTTAAACGCTTAAAAGTTCAATTGGTACTATCTTCATATCAGTCGCTAAATTAAATCTACCAAGTTGCCGCAAAAGGTGACAAAATTTTATAGTCGATCTTCGATGGACAGAAATGATTTAAAAATGCAACACTCACACATACATCTCCCTTTCATAGTTTATTATTTCTTCATTATATTGGCATTGCAATATGTCAATACATTCAATAACACCATTAACACGTGTCACGGTTACTTCCGGTTTAGCCATTGCTGATTGTTTGGTGAAACAATGGAGTCTGCAAATATATATATATATATATATATATATATACATATACCCTATAAGAGATACGTCGAGTGGAAACAGCAGAGAATTTCTAGTAACGAAGCGTCGTCATTGTCGTTGTCGTCGTAACGTCGGGGATTTGCATGAAGTTTGAGAACTTTCCGAATAAACACGAGATACCTTGGCCGCGAAGGCTATAAGGATAATGGAAGTTTTCCATTTCCGCTTCGCTCCTCTGAGAAGTCGCGTCCCGCTGACTGACTGCGTTCATATCGTCTTGAGAGGCCTGCAAATCAACTCGCCTTTTCACAAGGACATATTAAATGAATTCACCAAACTGCAGAGAGATCCTTTAAGCATACCCGAGCAATTTATTCTTCATACTAATTTTGTCAAATTAAACAGATTGTATTTAATTAATTTTGCCCATACTATCGATGTATAAAGTTTGTTAATATTCAGTTGTTAAGTATTAAAAGTATTCACGTAGCACATGTAGAATGTATAAATAAGAAAGGGTAAAAAAATAGGAGGATAATGAGGATTGGCCTGGTGGTAGTTCTTGTGTAACATTTGCAAATGTAAGTAAGGACGTTGGCTCTTTATTTCGGCGCTTTCTTCTCCTTGCTTTGCCTTTATCTCTTATTTGGCAAATAGCTCGGGAGGGTTCCTGGCTGTCTGGCAAATGCACCGAACCAGCACAATGCAACCAGCGGCCTGTAAGTCCTACCGAGAGCCGGATCGCTCGTTTCCTCGCCCATTTTTCCCTCCTTTTTCCATCTCCCGCCAACCTTTCAATCCTCTTTCCCTCTCTTTCTCCCTTAAGCACTTCTCTCCTGACGCAAATATCGTCTTTCCCATCGCAGCTAAGCCAGGATTCATAGCCACTCTAATAGTCAATGATTCATTTAACTTATTCTTCCTCTTTATTATCCTATCATTAATGACGTAGTTAGCATTACTGAGGCAAATGCAATATTTTTATTCCAAATATGTATTTTAATCTCATCAATTAAAACTGAGCTATGTACGCGTAGAATGAAAGTGTGGAAGCCATGAAAAAATGACGAGAAACATCCGGTTGTCTGATAGTGATGTTTTTTTCTTTCATAAGAGAGAGAGAGAGAGAGAGAGAGAGAGAGAGAATGTTTATCGGTGATTCGTGTGTGTACGTATTGTATGTTTTGTACTGACTTTATTTATATGCGAGGAAGGGGGAGAAGCTGCTTTCATGTTTGCGCATGTAAGCGCAAACATGAAAGAAGGTAGCTGAGGATACGGTATAATTCCATGACGCCTACCAAGTCTGCATGGCTTAACATATCCAACGAGCTTCGCGTATTTATCCTTGTGTAAATAAACCAGCAGGGTTTACTCATTTTTTTTTATAATTTCCTTATTTTAAAGCCTACTGAACAAAACAATTAACGATTCGAAACTAAACAAGAAAAAATTAAACAATATCTGTTAATCCACATTTTCTTTTATTATTTTAACCCCTTAACAAGAACCGTTATACCGACATTACAAAGAAAAATGCGGTTTTATGATACGGCATTGTTTGAAGACCGATTTAAAAGCTTGAAGCATTATATGACGTCGTGATCGTTCTTGCCAGTAAAGGCAAAATTTAGAAGAAATCAGAAAAATACCCTATCTTAGAAAAGTAATTATACAAACAATTTTTAGTCGAGCATCTATTTTACTATAGGTGAAGCAGTTAACAATGTCACTATAAAATGCTATAAGTTTGAAATCGGTCTTCAAATAACACCGTATTGTTGAGATCTCTTTTTACTTTGTTATGTCGGTTGAGGAATATGTCCTTTGGTTTAAAGAGATTGCACATATTTCACGGGAGTATTATTCTAACGCATTTTATTTTTGCCTTTGAGCTGTTTGAGCCAAGTCGCTTGATTCGAGTTTATTTCCGTAAGTTTCAAATTTTCTTCGGGGGTAAATAAACTGTATTGGGGATGGTAGAGGAGAAAACGTAGGTCAATGCGGTAGCGCACGTGCGATTGATACTCGTCTAACACGGGAGCTACGTCGGAATAACTGTCCTGTAGCTGCGGAATCGGACGTAGTAAAGTTCACGAATCCGATTTGAACTTCCACTCACGTTTGAACCTCGGGTCTCGCGAGTAATCAAAATTGCACTGCTCGCCACTCACGGCCAAATGCCATTCGGCTATTCTTATTTCACTCCGTGCGAAACTTTAGGCACTCTCCGTGTGACTGGCGCCTTCAAATTTCACATAAGATTCTTACAGATTCCAACGTAAAGATATATGTCTTAAATTATGCCTACTCTGTTACGATTATGTACATATATATTTCGTTAATCTATCGGAATCGTTATCCAGGAAATTAAATTGGATTGAAGAAAGGATTTGACTTTTTAAATGATATTTTCCCCTATTTGATCTTGTTAAAAATAATTGTTAACAAAAGTATTTTGAGCTTATATCTATAATTGGATTTATCTTCATATAAATGATACATTAGATTTTTTGGTAGATGATAATTTTGAGACGTAGGTTTGCTAAAAGTTTCCCAATTACTTGGCGGTTAGCTATACAGTACATGATATATAGTATACTATAGTGTATCTTTCTAGCTTGTTCTCCAAACTCAATTATAATACGAACAAAATCAATTTAGTTTTTAAAATTCAAATTGACTCGTTGCATATTGTTTTCATAGATGATATATTTTGTTTAGCATAGGTATATTGAAAAAATTTAGTCCTCTTTGTGTAAATTTTTATTGCTTACAGAAGAAAATTTGCTGGTGGGAGACAAATTTCCTCGATAAAGCACGAAGACTGATGGAAGTGATAAATACGAAGCTATCTATCCATATTCATATTTTGCGTTTATAGTGGTCTTCTGGATTCTTTATACACCATAAATTGACTAAAAAGTTGCTCTTATCTAAAAGCAGCCTAAAAGCCTACCATAAAATTGGGTCTGTATAGGGTACTATCAATGTATTTCAGGTGTGTTATAAACTTTGGTAATGCGACTAGTACACCGCTCGATACTCTGGAGGAGGCAGAGCTTGCGATATCGTTGAAAATGAATTTTCTTTGCTCTTTGTTTATCCCGTACTGGTTGAATCCACAAAATTGTTTTTTTTAGGTAAAAAAATTTCATGTATTTTTGTTAAAGCCCCTGTTTACACGGCGTTACCGATAATTAAAATTACACCGTTTGACGAATCAATATATTTGAAAGGTTTCCTTTATACTTTGAAATTTTTCCCTCTTGTTCAGTAAAAATTTCAACGATATTTTCACAGAGTATCTATGAAAATGAGTGAAGCTAGTTAATTAGTAGCAAAAATACTGTTTAATTGAACGAGAAACGTTGCATGTTGATTCGTTCACCTTAATATTTTATATTTACAAAGCCCTAGAGAGGAGACTACATATCCTATTTATAAGAATGTATAGGAACTTTGGGTGTAGGCTACATGAATATTTTAGGTTGGCAACTTGAACCCCATCAACTAAACTATCTACAAATTCTCTCAGGTGTAAGGGCTTTTCATAGTTATCGATGAGGAGGAATGACAGGAACGCATTTTCTGGATGACGCGGAATGGTGCTACAGCAGTGTCACGTAACGACTTCTTGTCGCTTTAGCCTGGTAACCTTTGACCTGGGAAAGCAGGTGCACGTAATTCAGCACGCAAGTCGATCCCGCTCAAAGCGTTCATGAAGGAAGAATTTATATAGGAGCTGCATCATAAAATCCCTGAGATTCAGTAGTATAACCGGTATTTGTTATGAAATTTGATGCTGCTCAATGACTTCGCTATAATTGGCTGACCCACTGCTATTCTAATCGATGAGGACTTTCAGAACTCTTGTACCAAATAACCTCATGCAACGATCATCGATTCTTTTAATAAGTTCTAACGAATCGTACCTTGTTTTTCACTTGTATTATTTAACCCTTTGCACTCTGCTGTTATGATGCAGAGAGCATTACGTCCCTTCAGAGGGGTCAACGGAGTGCAAAGGGTTAACATTTATGTTTTTCTCTTATTTTTCTCCTTAAACCATTTATTTTTTTAAAAACTTACTATGCGATAAACATATTAATCGTTTATTCTATTTTGTTTCTTTCTGTTTCGTGTAGCTTTTAAATCAGTCCAGTCCATGATATTGCGGTTCAAAAAGCTCATGAGACAAACGACCAACTCTTCCAGGAGTTTTCCCATGCACATAGAGGTCTCTTGGTTATTCCATTCGTGTTGTCTCCGCAAAATGTATACGGAAATTGCCATAATAAATTCCACTATTTCCAACGGCCTTATTCCTTGACGTTATAATGGTAGTACGTTTTGTTTATTTCCACTACGTCATAAAGCATGAAGCTTACGTACGATTCATCCCGAGGGATGATTGCACTATTTGGTGGCTGTATTACGGGAATTGAGTTTGTATAGGTGTGCCTGTGTGTATGCAAGGAGGAACAGGAATTTAGTGGGGGGTTGATAGTAGCTACGCGGTGTTGGTGGTAATAGTGGTGTTAGAAATGATGCACTCGTAACAAAGAAGCAATTATCCTAAAAGATAAAGATAAACGTAATGAATTAATCCATAGTACTTTGTGTCGCTTGGATTAATTGTATATTCTTATGTTTGATGTTGTAAAAAGTAAAACGAAGAGGTTTATAATGTAAAGTGGAATGAATATTTGACGAGGGTTGTATAGACCGAAAGAGAGGGATTAAAGTGTTTCAATGCATAATGGTGATTATTAAAGGACGTACCGTGTATATATATATGTATGTATTGAATGGTATAGATAAGAGGGAAAGTGAAGTCTCGCAGGAATAGGAGTGTTGGTCGTGATTCAAGTATTTTATGCGTCAAGACTAGCGAATAGTCACGCAATAATGTACGAACCAGCTGAACTGTGTCAGATTTTATAATAAACGTTTGACTATCACGAGGAGCCTTCGTGTAAAGGAGGACATTATATAGCTAAATACGTTATCTACACGCACACTAGTTACAAGACAAATTACCATTACAGTCGACTAAACGTTAGTACTCGCAAACCGTTTTGAAATGCACGATGAACACGAGTTAAAATTAGTAACGGATATGAAGAAATCTATTGCTTGTAAAAATTTCGTTTTATTCTCCACCTTTTAACATAATATATTTTTGTCCGCCAAGGCGCATGATTGTACATAATCTAGAATTCTTGGTGCATAAATTTACTTTTCTCTTTAGTCTCATTTTATGCAGCTGTTCTAGGGACTTACAAATGGGGTAAATTGGTTTTTAATTCGCTCGTAAGAGGAATAATGGAACAAAAATCTGCTTGTTACGTTTCAACTAACCATTTAACTAAGCTTAACTCCGTTTCCTTTCTTTATTCTGTCAGCTTCATTATCCCCTTTACTTTGCAAATTCAGTCGTCGAATCTGCAGTGCTATCCTATTATTCAGTCCTGCGTAGAAACTAACTCTCTGCGTCAAGTAATAATACTGAATATGTTAAAACTGGAGGAAAAGACCTACGCATTTGATAATTAAAAGCCCAAAGGGTTCGCATAAATGAATATGGTATGAGACAAAAGTATTCAAATACGAAGTTTATGAAGAAACGAGATAGAAAAGTATAAACGATGATTTGGAAAAAATGTCAAAATAAAATTATTATAATTGTTGTTATTTCGTAAAGGTCAGAGCAAAACTGTACTGTTATATCACAATTTGAAAAATCAAACATTGAAGAAGGAGCTGAAGTGAAAGAGGGTAGAAAATAGGTTCTTATCGCGAAGTGCTATGAAGGGTGGGGGTGGAGGAAAGGGTTACTGATTTGGCCATGGTCCAGCCATTGTCTGCTGGCTGAAAATGGCCATTACTCCATTAGTGGTCACCGTGTTAACACTTTATTACTTCCCTCCATAATCCTTTGCTTTTCATTGTCCCCTTCACATTCACGTTACAGTGCAGGCAATAACACAATAAAATCACGACTTGCACTCGAGCCATCACACACGAATCTATACTCGGGGCCAATACAACAATCCACTAGTTTTTACAAAATTCTAGCTGGGAAAACACGAAATCCTCATTTTAGCTAGGATGTTTCATGAGAAAATAAATATGAAATAATAAATTTAGGATATTCGTTTTTCGCGTCGAATGAATGAATAATTATAAAGAAAGAGCCAAAGAATCGTGTGATAGAAATTCATTGGTTAAAATAGAAGTTAACCTAAATAAACAGTGACACGCGACCAAGATGTTATCCCGGTCTGTAAGGTTGTGGACTCTGACTAGCACGGAAATGCTGAACTAAGTTCGTGAAGTGGATTGCTCGTCGTAGTATTTGTATCGCGCTCATTCGCGCGCGAGGAAAGAATTTTCTCCTTTGGTACACCAAAGAGCGTCGACTCCTACACATTTTTACTTGACTGCCTGCTCGAGAAAGCTCAATTCCTTTTTGCCATTAACTCTTCTTTTATTTAACTTTTGTTTTTCTCCTCACGCGAAGATTGCATTTTGATGTCCTAACACGAAGCATTATCCCAGTAATGAAAAGAAAATTCAACAAGTAAATGGAGAGTGGAAATGCTACGTGCGAAAGTAAAAGACGACTATATATATTGTATTATAAACGATAGGTATTAGGTAAGAATTATTGCAGGAAGCAAACATCACGGAACTTCCGTTTTTCCATTAAAGTGCCTTTTTGTAAACTTCAAGGCGCGAACTTTCCAGCCTGCTTTACTGCTTCTTCGCCTCTTTTTCCCCTCTCCTTTTAATTCGGCCACTGTCCGCTGAGCAAAAGACAATATTATCTCTGGAGACATGCGTCAACTACCTAGCACTTTTCCACTCTAACTCGAGCACCTCCGAAGTGAACAGTAAACCGACATCAGCAATGGTGCGTTCATCTTGTCCATGCAACTGTCAAAACTTTCGTCCTTTAACAAATTATTACATAATAGAATCTTTTTTCCCCCAGTCCTAAATATCAATTTACGCAACACTTCTTATTAACAATGGAGCGATATTTTTAAACGTATCTTTGAACATGTACATTTTTCATTGTAATATAAATCTCAGCTCTGACATTATCCTGGGATGAAAAGTTGCTTTACCGTAAGAAATTTGTAATGCTCGGTGGGGCACGAAATTGTGTCCCTGAGCAGGCGAGGAAAGCCTGGCTGCTAATAATCCCAGATGTTGTTACAAATCGCCACGGATTACTGAATCTTAGCGCGAAGAACGTGAGAAGTAATCTTGATGCCTGTTTCCTCTCCAATTACAATATGACGGTATTACTGAAAATACTTTGAACAAGCGTCATCAACACAAGGATCCTTTATACAAATAACACAATGGAAAGTTAAAGTACGGGGATGATGACATCGCGTGGAATCATGGTAGGAAGGATTTGGAAATGTTATTGTTCGTATTTGAAAATAATGTAACTGTTGTGTTGTTGTTATATATGAGAGACACCTCGTGGTTTATAATTGGAAAAATCGTCTGGAGTCTTGATCCTTAAGCCCTTGTGAAAGTCAAGAAAAGTTCTTTTTAATACAAACTTTCCAGGGAGATACTAAATGAGCTGAAAAATACTGTCGTAAAACATTCTGTTCTCGCTCAAAGCCTCTTTGCTTTTATTCTCATCACGAATGACACAGATTCGTAATACTGCAAAAATAAGCCAAGGGTTTTGTTCTGGCTATGCAATTTTCTTTGGCACATAAAAAAGATGGTACACTGTTTATTTAACTAATACTTCAAAAAAATTCTTGTAAAATCCAAATTATTGCAAGAATTAAGCCTATAGCATTTTGCCATGAATTGATAGAAAAAATATGAGTGTGCAGCAAAAATAAGCCAAACACCGTAAAAGCTTGCAATGGTCGCTAATTAAAATCTACGCACACGAGTAATAAAAATTAAAAGTTCTTATATATACAATAATATTGGAAACTAGTAGATTTTCACGTGCATTTAAAAAGCTTTTTAAACGTAAAAATACGTTGTACAATATCAACTTCGTATTTAATTACATCATCTGTTATTACCATTACCATAACTGAATATTCAATTTCAATTTAAATTTGGCAATATTACATTTCAGGGATTTTACATTTTTTTCTCAAAGGTATTAGTGTAATTTAAATGTGTGGTTATTGCGCGCGTACGTTTGTACGTATAACGTTATCATACCGTGTATACAAAGAAAACGCCTGAATTTGCATGAATGTCTTAGTTTCGCCATTGCAGCGTTAAAGAAACATTAATGCCGAGAGGCTTCTGTGCCGTCAGAAGCACACAATACGGAGAGACCAAGCTGTACTTTAGTGATCGTAACTATTGACGGCACTTCCGGTTAGTTTAGTGACTTTAGAAGCTACGCCCCTTCTATGTGCAATCGTTCCTTCGTATGTACAGTCCGGGTCTACTAAACCAATTTCACTTTCTCAATTGTATCTGTGTATGTTATACCGACATGCTAAGCAAAACACAGTTGCTATAATTCCTGCGTGAAGTTTGAGAGAGAGAGAGAGAGAGAGAAAGACAAGTAGTCGATGCAATGGAAAGCTTTTTTTCACTAACTTTTTATTCTAAAATATGATTCTGTTTCTACTGTGTTTTTTCTTACGTTTCTTGAAAGTCTCGCGGGGGCGTCTCTCGCATTGTGAGTGGAAGAGCACATGTTTTCTGGCTAGCGCACTTGGCTGAGCTTTACGGGAGTTTTTCACGCTTAGAATTTTTCAAGATGCCGCCTGCGTAAAGGTGACTACAAGCGGAATTCCGTTCACAATTTCCTCTGTCGTCGCTTTTCAGCTTTCTTGTCGTTTTGAATGCAGCCCTCGATTCTTTCCCCCGCTCGTAGGCAGCTTCAGACAATTTACGAGATTGCATGAGATGCTAACTTTTGTTTGGAAATGCTTTGAGACTAATGCCAAATGCAAACTGCGGACTTTCAAACCCTAACCAATTCTTTTGGCTTTTTCATGAGTTTTCTGCTTTGTATATATACATATAACTCGTAATTAAGCCCATGAGTCGAGACCAGCTGGGTGGTAAATTTTGTGGCCACCACTCGAGTTTTTCGAACAATCCCATTCTTCCTTCATCGATCCCTTGAAACTTTTCTTTCATCGTGAGAATATTTCGTAGCTTTAATTGACAACTTGCGCAAGAAATTAATTAAAGAGCATGCTAAACGGCCCGTACTACAATATTGTACACGAGTCATTCGAATCTTTGATTCGTAGACTTTCCGAGATGGAAATCTTTGCTTGTCGAACAACGCAATAATTAAAAATGACCTTCGCGTGAAAATTTCCCCAGTTGCATCAGTCGCGGCACCATTTCGCCAAGATTCTTCGCACGGCTATACAAAACAAAACTGTGTTTTACGCTGATGAAGCTTCGAGCCTCTATTTCTCCTCCATTTTTTTGAAACGATCTCTGCGTGACGTTTGCGCGAAACCACTTAAATAGCAACACTTTGTGATAATTGCACCATAATTACAAGTGTTTCCAGTAAAGAAAAACAGTAATGGTTGCGATAGTTAAAAGCCTTTCTCACCCTTGCCTCCTCCTATCGTAAAAATTCATTTTTTACTCGCTTGAATAAGGCAAACTCACTAATATCATCTTTTTTGCATTAATTTTTACGGGTTTAATGAGAGAAGTTTTGTTTGGTTTTAACAAATAATCTAACGTTGGTTACGTTTGAACATGATTTTAAAAATGGCAGAAAATTACTTTTCACCTTTTTTTACACACCACAGTTTATACTTTTTCCACTATTATCGATCATCATTAAAACTTCCACGCGAGTGTAATAATTAAGGGATAAAAATACGGTGGTATCTGGGATGTGTCTATTATCGTAAGAGAGTTCTGTAAATATATATCCGACTAGAAATTTCTTAGGGAACGCCTGATTTTAGTTCGGGACGGATCAGGTTACGAAATGACTAGCCTTATGAAAGGTTTTCTGGCTGGAGTCGGATCAGGCTCGAATAATTTTTAACTGACCAGTACGTTCGTACTCAAATCGGATCCGAGCCTGAGCTTGTAGTCTGAATAATAGACGTAATAGAATATTTCTGATCAGGCGCGGCTCCGATAAAACATACTAGTTCCAGATCCGAATTAGTATATCAGCGCCGGATCAGGCTAAGAAATGGCTAGCCTTATGAAAGGTTTTCTGGCTGGAGTCGGATCAGGCTCGAATAATTTTTAACTGACCAGTACGTTCGTACTCAAATCGGATCCGAGCCTGAGCTTGTAGTCTGAATAATAGACGTAATAGAATATTTCTGATCAGGCGCGGCTCCGATAAAACATACTAGTTCCAGATCCGAACTAGTATATCAGCGCCGGATCAGGCTAAGAAATGGCTAGCCTTGTTAAAGATTTCGAATGCGGATTTGATCTGGCCTGAATGATTTGTCCTGATCAGGATTATCGTGCTCAGTTTGGACCCGGGCCTTAACTTCCTAATCTTTAGTACGCAATACATATACGTAAGACATTTCCAAACAGGCGCGACTCCGATGATATCGTATATACCAGATCGAAATCTTTGTTAACCATATTCTAGGTTAGCGCAGTAAGTAAAGCGCCGGACTGGTACGCTGAGGTTCATCATCTATCGCAGGTTCGAATCCCCGTTAGGAGTGAAAATTTAAAACATATGTATTATCACTTTTCAGCGTTATAATAAATCCTAATTTCAGTTAAGAGTGTGAATAACGAATAAATAATGTAAAAAAATAACAGTACATTCTTTATTTTATTTTTTAAATTCCCGTATTATACTTAACCGGCCCGAGTGCTGATTTTATTACCAGAACCTGATCTGCAATTAAATTTCTCATTGGATCAGTTTCGCCCGATCAGAAGGAAATCAATTTTATCGGACTCGGACCAAATACATATTTTCGGATCAGGGCCTGATCCGAGCTTCTGAAACGGTCCGGATTCGCCAGAGCGTTACACCCCTAGTCCGACTCATATCCGATTTTCTTACCAGGGTCGGATCAAAAGCGCGAGATTCCTGATCACAACCTGATCCGAGCCCTAAGAAATTTCTAGTCGGGAGCTAGCTCGCCTCGTGTTTGACATGAATTCGCATCGCTATAATAGCAAATCTATAATAGATGAAGCAACTATTTCGAGTACTACTTATTTGGTTTTATTTCCATCTGATTTCAGATATAAAAATGCGGTGACACTCGTAAATCATCCCAACGGAGACGACGCATATCAACGAAACATAAAAAGGCGCTGCTAATTACACAATATCAAATTCATATCAAGCATGGAGTTTGCAGTTTAATGAGAGATATATATATACATATATAAAGAAAGAGAGAGAGAGAGAGAGAGAGAGAGAGAGAGAGACTGTGCCAACTATCAGGGGTATATCATCGTTATAAAGTCATTACCTCCGAACGAAGGAATCCTCGAGGAAGAGAAATTAATCTGCGATGAATCAGCACTACTCGACTAAATCATCGTGTAAATCGTACGTAATGGGCTGGCTGCCTGGGTACCCAAAGGACTCCTAACGATTCAATAAGCTTCATAATTACTTCCAGTTAGCCCAATTGTCAACAAAATATGCATTAACGCTCTCGGTCATCAATGAATTTCTCATCGTCGCAAGAATAATTCTCCTTCTCTGGTTGGAAGCAAATATATGTATATGTACACTTACGACCTTTGCACGGAATAAGAAATTTTTCGTGAAACCGTCGAGGGACTGGTGATAAAATATTTGTTACTTCTCCTGTCCGAGAACTCTTTTTCCTTGACGAGGAAGTGTTAGGAGAAAAATATGTTGCTGAGGTAACACTCAGAGGTTTGGAGACAGGAATAGGAAAGTAGCAAATGAAAAGTTGGATGAGCAATTGGGGAAATATGGGTTTCCCGAGGAGAAGGTCCCTGTGGCTGAAAGTTGCAATTTTGGTAACAGCAATTTGGGCTACCGTGTGTTTCCTGCTGTATACCGAAGACAGGGCAGCTCAGGCTGTTCAGGGATTGGCTCCTTCGGGTGTTGCTGCTCCACAGGTCGCAAACGGTTTCGTCCCACCTGCTCTTCCCTTAAGGAGAGAGACTTCCGGGAATGGTCACAGTAGGCCAAAGCTCAATCAAGCTGGTCCAGAACAAGGTAACTACATTAAGAATGATTTCTCAACATTTTTCATGTCATTAGCAGCTATATTCATAATATCAATAAAATAAATTTTTTGGTATCATAAATATAGCTGTCAGTCATTTGAAAAAAATGGAAGAATTTGTCTCAGTGTAGATAAACTTTAATTCCAACGAATGATATATACTGTTCGCACAAACTGTCTTTGCTTGAATTATCTTGCTTCGATAGATCGATCCCTATTTGATAGAGCCAGAAAAGAATGATTGTCTTGAGATAAATTTGATACGATTTAGCAGGATATTTTCATTTGGTACGGCCAAGTAAAGCATTGCTAAGCTTTACACACGTTAAGTATATGACCTGATATGGTCGCCAGCTGGCTCGGTTAGCTGGTTCGCCTGGGGCCGAAAATAATTTTATCCTGTTGAATGATGTTGGTCTCCCGTGTGTGCGACTCGGTTATAAAGAGAACGACAAATCGCTTTAGTACCTACCGATCCTGGAAAGCGAATTTTCTTTTAGTAATTTTCCGCTCTCTTCGTTGCGAGAACCCCTTAAACACTAATATAATTCCTAAAAATTGTTTGATGAACTATTTGAAGAATTGGAAATACTAAAGTTAATTTTTGCTAGAAAAATAATTTTTAATAATGGGGTTAACGGAAAATTCGAGTCGAGAGTGATAAAATTAATTTGGAAATAAAGTTTGGGATAACATTGGTCTGGTATTTATTCGTACCTATTTGCGCGTAGTACTAATAAAAATGGAGTTTATGCGAGAAAGCTCTTAGAGAATATGGCGACCGGAAGGATATGACGAAAAACACTTGCCTCTTGAAAATTCAATTTTTAGTGTCACTCAGCTCCTTATGTTTATGTTTCCCGGGCTTGTGCCGTTTTTATTTTCAGGTGGAGGAGTTCTGGCAGCACCTCGTGAACAAGATCCGCAGGCACCGGGAGAAATGGGTAGACCGGTGAATTTACCCTCGAATATCACTGCGGAAATCAAAAAGCTTGTTGATGATGGCTGGCTAAATAACGCCTTCAATCAGTATGCCAGCGATCTCATCTCTGTTCACAGAACTTTGCCGGATCCTAGGGATCAATGGTGAGTTTCTACTTCTGAATTTTTAATATCAATATAATTATAAGTTCATAAAAGCAAATTTCATATACAAGTCTAATTTTATTAATATTTTACTATTATGGAAACTTTTGGAAACTTTTATATTTGTTTACCATATCGCAATTTCTTGTGCGTTTTTTTCTATCATAACTTGGATTTTAGAAGAAGGCAATAATACTACACCATATGTTTGGCAGTCTAGTATAGTACTTTAGGTCGGTAGAAAGATAAATATCAACATGATTCGCTCTATTTCTAATAGAGATATTTGACTTTTCATCGAATTTTCGTCGTAACGTCGTCTAGTTGGTTATGTTTACGGCTTGGAGAACGACGTGGGGTCATAAAGACACCCCGTTGGTCATTTCCTTTTATTGCACAATGCTCCCAGCATAACTGGAGAAATTCATGGACTTTCATGACAAACTTGCTGATGTGTACAGGTACAATTTTTTTACTGCTTTTTCCTTAAAGACTCTACCTATAGCAAAATAAATAGCAATCGACTTATCTTCTAGAAATGATGCATTCATCACTGTAATTGTAATGCAATGGTATTACACAGACATAGCACGTTTCTTTTCTTTTTAATCAACAGACACGGTAGTGTCTCGACGGCAAGTACATACCGCCGAGTGCTATCGTGTAACTATATATACAGCAAGTTTGACCATCCTAACGTTCAAACCGATTTTTTTCTGTCAATGATACATTATCATGATTTAAGCGTAGCGTCTCTTAAATAGGTTTTAAACAAGCTTTCAATTGAGACCTTGAACACCAAAAACGGCTCATGCAATCCAGAGATCTCATATTCGTTTCTACGATTATGTCAATTATGTGAAAAATAAGATTTTTCGCCTTCATATTCTCCTCCAATTCCTGGCGGATGTCTGCGCCTTGAAGTTGGTCAGTAAAGAAAATGTCGTTACTTCCACAGCGCTGCCAATAATGTAGTTACACACGAGACGTAAGCAGTACACACATGTATGTACACTATACACGCGTCCTCTTAATTCAAATCGATATATCGTGGTCTGACAATCACTGTGTATAGTGTGGATATATTTATTGAAGTTATATATTATGTTGTGCGATTTTGTTAATTTTCTGAATACATTAAAATACAGTCAGATTATATATCACGTTATATAGGATTGTGATTTTATCAATAAAATTTTAATTGTTTTTTGGTACTTTTTGTATATATTTCAAATGGTGTCGCACCATCTTGGATCTATTACTACTAATTTTGCCATTTTCAATTCAGGTTAGTAATTAGCACATCCAACAATATGTAAAATTTAATTTAGAATCAATAACTTTGATAAAATATACAAAAAATAATTAAAATTTTAAAACGAACATAAATTTAATTTAACTTCAGACCTTCAAATTGAAAGTAACACTTTACAACAACAGAAATAACAATTTTTGAATAATATTTGCTAGTACCTACCTTGATATAATTGAAAATATCAGAAAAAAGCAAAAAATTACTGTTTTCTTACAAAATCTTCGCCATATTGGGTACGCCATATTGAATTTCTCTATTTGGCCTTGTGGAATTTAAAGTAAATATTTGTATGCTGCCCGAGTTTATGGATTTCAGTACAAAACAAACCGTATTTTCAAATTAAAATTACAGTTTATTGAAAAATAATATGGAAATTTTTACATTTTTAAAAATTTAAACGGTCATATTGATAAAATATGTTAAGTTATAAAAAGAATAACGACAGATTCTCAAAAAGCACACTTCAAAACCGTAAACACATATGCGACAAAAAGATCTGTCTACGTTTTCAATTATTTCCAGTAATCCAAAAAGAACATAAAAATTGCATTGTTTTGGATCGAAACGTATTAATTTGATAGTTTATTAAGCTTTAAAATACGATCAATGAAACTTAAAGGCTATGAGAGTCCTTGAAACTTCTGCCTCTGGGCGCTGCAAATTCACAAACACACAACAGAAAACAGCGCATGCATTTACCACTAGTAGCATTCACTATAATTTCAATTATCACACCAATTTTTACGAATAAAACGCTTTTAATTGCACCTCACACTGCACTTCAATATTCTATCGAATTTTTATAAATATAAACGCATTTAATTTTACCACACACTGAACTCAAATATTATATCGAATTTTTACAAATATAAACGTTTTCAATAGCACTTCACACTTCACTTCATTATTATATTGTATTTTGAGAGATTTGTTAAGTATTAATTAAGCAAAATGTGAATTTCAGTGAAATTATTGAAGAAAAGTGATGAAAATGCACTCCCGCGCGATAAAAATGCGAATTCCGGCCACTTTCACTGGCGAAAATGAAATTTGAAAAGCCGTCGCAACGGCGAATTCGAAAAATAAAAATAAAGATGGCGGAGGGATATCGGGAGCGGGAGAGAACGTGCTCGGGCAAATCCGAAAACGGAGCTTTTTAACTCCACTGCTGCACACTTCACGTTGATATTCTATCGAATTTTTATAGACATAAAAGTTTTTAACTACACTGCAGTGCAATGTGTACTGCAGTGTAGTTAAAAACTTTTATGTCTATAAAAATTCGATAGAATATCAACGTGAAGTGTGCAGCAGTGGAGTTAAAAAGCTCCGTTTTCGGATTTGCCCGAGCACGTTCTCTCCCGCTCCCGATATCCCTCCGCCATCTTTATTTTTATTTTTCGAATTCGCCGTTGCGACGGCTTTTCAAATTTCATTTTCGCCAGTGAAAGTGGCCGGAATTCGCATTTTTATCGCGCGGGAGTGCATTTTCATCACTTTTCTTCAATAATTTCACCGAAATTCACATTTTGCTTAATTAATAGTTAACAAATCTCTTATAAAACCCACAAAAAACAAGCTTCGACTGTAAAAAAGGCGGTAAGTATATATATCGTCTAGCGTAAATAATAAAGTAAAATAAAATATTGCAGTTAAATAATTAGTGAAATCTAAATGGTAGACAAGTATAGTATATATATTTTTACCATGGCAAAAGTTAAAATTTCCAAACAAAAAAATTATTTGCTGGGTCCATAATGTTCATACCTAAATTGGTATCTTACTATACAAGCATTGCTTCTCGTAGTTTTAAAATGCGTCTATTTAATACCATTGTATACAACGGGCTCTGTAAATAACTTTTTTGTGTAACTATTTTTTTTCAAAATTTTAATTTTTGCCACCGAAAAAATATACTTACCTGACATTAGGATTTCAGTAATTCTTTTAACTGGATTATATTATTTTACTATATTATTTCTGCTAGACTATTTATTTACTTGCCACCTTTTTTTACAGGTGAAGCTTGTTTTTTGTGGGTACATTTTACAATACATTTTGAAATTTTCATTCGCATACCATAAATTTCGGGCAATATTAAAATATATGTAGGAAATTTTGTTTTGCTCTAACGAAGAAGTTTATTAAAACCTGTAGAGAGAGCTATTTAGAAGATATCATAACAAAGAATAAACTTGTTTGAAGGATATGTGCAATTAAATAATAAATTTGAAACCCGACTGATAGGGTCATCCATCAGTTCAGATGTACATAAAGTTAACTATCGCTTGAAATAAATAATTGGATTTAGAATTTCAAATGCTCTGAGTTTTCATGGGTTATTTCTGCATCAAAAGACGGCTTACTATTCATATCTTTGAGTTATGCAAAAGTAAAATGAAATATAAGCACACGAGACATGTATTAAATAATATAATTAATTTAGCAGGCTCCACGTGGAAGATGGGATCGAATATTTCATGCAAATGAACTTGCGCGCTTGGCACAATGGTAGATTAAGCTAAAAGCTTGATGTCATTTGAATTTTTCGGTTTTATCTTGTAATTCCTGTGGAGCGACTGATAAATATATCCGCTTGATTTATTTGCGATCGTAATTTATTTTCCGACCAAGCAGTTGCAACAAGAGTCTGTGGCCAGTTTGTTGGAAATACATTTTGCCGACCGTAAATTCCATGGAAAACTTTGTGAAACTGGCGCCATCGCGGTTGCAAAATTAGCCCCATGAATATTAATTAGAATTTACATGATATTAACTAACATTATCAGGACAGCTGGACCAGCTTAAGGGACGCCGGTTGTTGTTGACACCAGAGAATCACTAATTCACTAAACGATAGGACGATCCACTGATAGGAATGTCGAAAATTAGTCTTTTTGTATTTATATATTTACCAATTAATTAATCACGCAAGCGAACGAAATAAGAACTGTTCATTTATATGTAGATTATGTCGGACTTGTCGGTGGGGCTCCAAGTTTACTCTAACATTATAATTCTAATTATTAATTCGAAAAAATTATGAAGCAAACATTTTTCCTGATAAATTAGATAAGTGAGCAAATTATTTTATTTTGTTGTACTACATTTAGAGAATGTTGTAAGTTTTTCTGGTCTTCATGTTTGTTCTTATGAAACTATTGAATTTACTTGCCCAATTAATTGTGAAAGCCTTTTCTAGTGGGTGGAGAAATTAGGGACGTCCTTTCACGTCTGAAGTAGGAGACAAAAAATATGGGGCGAGTTTAACGAGGAGTTATGAGAGAGAGATTGAGAGAGAAAGAGGGCGTAAGTGAGGAAGAGCGGGAGGGGTCACGGATGACTCTGTGCAATGGCAATTTCTCAGTAGGTGTCGTCTAAAGCCCCAATGCTGATGTTGCTTACGCAATCCATCTCTCATATATTTCTGTCTTTCTCTTTTTTTATCGAAAATGAAAGGAGAAAATTTAATTTTACTTACTTATTTCTTAATCTTATTTTAATATTTGAATATGTGCACGACACTTTATGTTGCTATCTCACATTCATCACAGTGTAATATTGTTAAATATATTAATTAAAGAATTAAAGTATTTGTGAAAGTAATCAATGTAAAAATTGAATAATTTTAATGAATAATTATCCGCTTTCTATTTTATCCCGGAACACATAACGGCTAACTTTAATCTTAATTACTCTTTAGTATTTGCATATATGTGATAAGGGTTTTTGCTTGTAATTATTTTTAGTGGCCGTCACAAGAATTATGTTGAGATTGTCATAAGATTTATAATAGTAATTAAAATTTATTAGGAAGAACAAAGACGAAGCTTTAAGTATGGAAAAGATCATAAAATTTAATTATAAATAATAAGAATAATGAGTTTCTTTTGATAATTTCAAGTAAGAGATTAGAAATTGTGAAAGCCGAAGAAGTAGGCTTTTGAGATAATTCTTTATTCAATTGGTTATACATTAAACACTCCTGAAAGACAAAACAAATTAAATTTTTAATAATAGCAATTAAATGTATGTAAACTTTTACAAATATAAGAGCAGTAACCTGTCTGAGAGTAAAGAATAGCCAACGTTGAAATTTATAGAGCTGTTTGTTGGGCTATAATGTTGAGATCTTTGAAATATTATAGGATGAACATGCCTTTGAGTTAGTGGCGCAATTTTGGTCTGACCAAACACGAACAATTTCTACTCGCGGCCAAAGTAAAAGTTTGCCAGTTTGATCTGGTTATTTTCTAAGGGCGAAACGAGCAAGCGTATAGCGCAATTTAGCTCCATCCGAGACGGTAAGAATAGGGTAATGAAAAAATATGTGCTGGATTCCACGGTCTGACTCTTCTTCCTACATGACGGCTTGAGGCCCAATATTTTTCAATTACCAAGCGTCGACGTTTTTGTTTAGTTTATTTGCCTTGCACTGATGCAGTCAACTGAATTAGATTAACTACGCCGGACTTGGCAATCCCACTGAATTTTTGAATGTTCAGTTCCATTCTGCTTTTTTTTGTCAATTAAATCCTTTTTCCTGGACACGTTGGAAATTAATCATTTGACCGGTAAAGCCCAAATGGATGAATTCGCTTTTTAACGATTCCATTGATTCTTTTATTTAAGGGAGTATAATAGAATAAATCTTTTTTTTTTATTTCCGACGCGTTTTGTGTTAACGATTATTACTTCGAACTGTTATATGAGGTTAGAAAAAATTAAAGTGGTACAATTAAGGTACAAATATTAATTAATATTGGTCATGCGCGGATATTTGAGAAAATTTTGATTGGCTACGACGATTACAATACAAATATTGGCTTCGAACTGCACGAGCTTTTGGAAAGTAAGAACCCTTTCATTGTTTTGGGACTGGTATAGGTAAGTACTCGCGGATGCAGGGAACGTTACCATTCCGTGCACTTCTGGAGAACGAACCAATTTCAAGACCACTAGAATGGCCCTTTGCAAATGGATTTCCAAGCCGCACAATAACTTCCCAAGCTTGTTTTCCGTTTGCTTACAAATCGTCTTCGTCGGCCAACTTCCGGCTGTTGTCGTATACGACCTCCATCAAACTCAGTCAGACTGCAATGCAAATCTTCACATTGATATAATATTAGCATAGCCATTTACAGCGTAAACAATACAGGTAAACATGATAAAAACTCCACAGTAGAACGAGTATTTATAAATCTTTCCATGAATATTACAATATTATTTCCGGTAATAGTTGATATTTTTTTAAGTTAATTTGAACATCAATACACACGCAAAATAGTTATTTCACTGCCTGTAAGCATTGATTGTTAGAGAGGCAGTAAAACTCCAAGCTGAGTTTAGTATAATTTTATGAAGTTTTTATCGGTTGAAACATGAAGTGTTAGATGGCGGGTGATAAAAGACACCTTTCGAAACTTCACAAGTATATAATACTACATAAATTTAGGTGTACATTAAGTTAAAGCAGGATATTGAAAAATTGGTAATTCCTGAAATAATTCGTATAGGAAGATTCCAGAAATGAATTTAATCTGGTGAAAGTTTAAGCTTTTCAGTTGCAGGAAGTAGAAGGCTATAAAATTCCTACATGAAATTAATTAAAAGTCCCGAAAGTTGAATCGGTTGGGTAAAACCCAGACATAAAATTAATCCACTTAGGCATTTCACGGCATAGCTAAGTTAGCTAGAATTTCGAAAGGGGATGATTATTTTTGTCGAGTGTGATTTTGGTGGAGGGGAGGGGGTGGGAGTGGGAAAGTCAATGCAGAGAATTCAAATTGGCGCACAGTAGATTGACTTCGTACAATCTCGAGCGAAGTTTGAGTGGGTGGAAACGATTTGGCTGGTCGACCCGGTGAAACTTGCTACGAGGTGGAAGGTTCGAAGTTGCGCGGAAGCGGATAAGGGCGACGCAGTGTGTAAGTGTAATGGCCGTGGGGGTTGGTTGTGTTAAAGGGGTTCGTTCTGGAGGGGGTCGAGGACGATGAGACAGGAGCGGAAAGGATGCGAGAAGTGGCAAATAGGTGGAAGGGGCTGGTAGGGCTGGAAGAGATATTCGGCACTTTGAGGGTGGAACTAATGGCGGAGCAAAGTGCACTCGCGAGGACGTCACTAAAATTCAGTGCCTTTGTACATTCTTCCGTTGTATAGTATGTGCAACGCAGGGAAAAAGAGAAAAAAAGAGAACCGCGCTGAAGAACTCTAACACGTGCTCGAGTATGCGTGAAAACCAAAAAATTCCAGCAAACTCGCATGTTTCTCCAGAGTGTCTATTCTGTCACGACTTTTCCATCCTGACACAAGGAGAAAATATCACCGTAAAATTTCACCGTGTATCCGCGTATAGTTCTCATCGTTTCTTATTTTTATATACATTCGTGTGGGGAAAAAATTAATAAGGAATTATTGTACTGGAAATAAATAAATGTAAACATATTGTACCTCTGAACTGCGGACTCTCGCGCTTAACTTTACTGTTATATTTCTTTGTGTAACTGTTAAATTTTCCTCATTCTCCTTCACAGTTTCACATTTTTAGCCACCTTTGCAGCTTTATGGACTGAGAGACATTAAATTTTTATTTTTACCGTATATTTTCATGAAACAATTTTCTGCTCTGCTTTTTATTTAAAAGAATGTTTCTATGCATGGCTCGAATTAAATATAAGCAAACCCTTAGTCCGATCGGAAAAAAGCAATCGGATAAAAGGTAAATACTTATCGAAGAATTTGGTTGTCGTTGTAGGGGTCGATTGTCGTTTAATGGTGGAACGCATTTTTCATGTTTAATCCATGGACTAATGAGGATTAGGCCGAGCTGGTTTGTTCTGGAGTGCTGTCCCATTTAAGAAGAGCGAGATTCAAACTAGGTGCATTACGCCCGCGGGACTTGTTGGAAAGTATCCTGCCCTTCCTCGATGCTTAAGGCCGGATTCACTTTGACTTATTTCTCGAGAGAAACGGCTAAAACGGCTAGCTATGGCAAAATCAAGGATAACTTTCCCTTTATTCCTCGTGAAATAAACGAGCCCGTCGGGTATACATTGTTACTTTTATGATGGATGGCAATAATTATTATTTTAACCGTCAGTAATAGAAAAATGTGAATAAAATGCTAATATCTCTTCAGGTCCCATGGATGGAAGTGCTACGATAAATTAGTCCAGTCATGCACCAAGTTTGCATTAATTCTGCATAGCCGCTTCCCTCGCTAATATTTAACCATAAATTCATTTCCGGAAGGATAACCAATGCTGAGAATGAGATACTTGATTGTATGGAATTTTCGACTCCACTGTATTTTCATACAATCCATCTCATTAAATTCCTTATAAATTTATGTAACAAAGCTTCGCAACCATTTATTTTAAACTGGTGAAAAATAAAATTAGCTCGTTTCAGTGGGAAGCTGGTGTACTGCATTTGGAACAGACTGTGATTTATGGTAGTTTCGGAATGATCGAGAAAAAAAGGTCTTGCCACTTAGCACTTTATTTTCTTGTCAGGATTAGACAGACCCTACTCACCTCCTAGATTCTATCGACGACCTTTCTCCTCTTCTCCTACTTCTTCTTCTTCTTCTTCTTCTTTCTCCTATTCTTTTTTGTCAAGCGAAATTCACGACAGCCATAGCTATCGATTCGAAACTGTCTTCGAACTCTTCGGACCATTTTGAACCCTGAAATCCTAGTGATGTATCCTCAGGAGGAAAAAAATATCGTCCTTGCGATTCCAAAAACTCCTATCAAATCCAGCTACTCTCTAGCTTTCGTTATTATAAGATTTGAAAAGGTCATTCGTCGAATGTCAGGCTTCGATTGATTCTCAAAATTGTACTATAATTCATCGTTGCAATGCTTACAGGAATTTCAGTAGATACCTTTTAAATCATTTTTACGGCGATTAATTCTGCAGACAAATTAATTTGGTTCATTTATCTTTATATTGAGAAGCAAAATTGAAGCGATCTATTACTTGGCGTAATTATTGATGCAACGAAGGTTATTAATTGTTAGTCAGATATCTTGGGCTAGTAATTCACGGCCGGTGTAGGTTGGACACAAATCGTTAGAATGATTTATTGCAAAATTTAGAGCGCGCACGGTTTTAGCACCTTGGGCATGTGTCCGGCTATCTAATCGTCCATCTTTTATAAGAACAAAGGTGCGGTTAATTGAAATTGATCAAAGTAATTAAGTTGACAATGTTTCTGCATGTTATAATTCAATTTACAAGCTTGTCTCGTCAGCTGTCACTGTACGTCGAAAGCATACTTTAAAGCTTATTTCATTTGACCTTTATTACTAAATTTTTCGAATTATTTTCAAATATAGTCTTATAATCGTTTTCTTAATCAAGGGCTCAGTTAATTAAATGACATGAATTCTATTTCAGCTAACTTATTTCTATTCCTGTAAATTAACTTGACTGATTTTTCATTGGAAGGACAGTTCTGGGAGTTATTTCTGTCTTGGATAATTGAATTTGGCTAAACTAATTAAGTCAGTGATTCTCGACACCTGGCCCGTTCTCATACCCATTTTCCGCTTATCGCACGAGCTGTAGCAGACGACGTGAAGCTTGAAAAGTAATAGATACTTTTTAGCAATAATGTAAATGAACTAGTAATTTAATATGTTATATGACTATTTATTCATACTCACTAAATAGTTCAGAATTTATATCCCATGAATTTTCTCATCCGTAACTGTACTTTGTTAATTTTAACCGTTTGTGTGGTTTATAAGGATCCTAAACTAACCTATAACAATTCCTGAAAAAAGGAATTGCAACGGAAGTTGTATATTGAAAAAGTTGGTTTATTGAAGAAAAAATTATGGATAGAGATAATAAGTTTTTGTAGCAAAGGAGGAGTAAAAAGAAATTTTAATTGAGAAGAGACATGAAATATGGTACAACTCAAACTACGAATCATTATCGGTACAAAAGGGATGAATCATGCGAAGTTTGCGATAAAAAAGGCAAAGAAATAAAAGTATCCATAAAGTATATAGAATTGCGAAAGAAAAGAAAAAAGCACAGATTTTTTCTCCTTTGGATTGTTTTTCGTGCAAAAGCTACTTTTTCTCGTATATTTTTCAGCTTATACCTAATTAAAATCTGTTCACTGTATATTAGACTACTTGAATTCTCTTTGCTGACTCCTCAAGAGTTCTCTAAATAAGTATATAAATGTATCACATCAGTAGTGCACTACTAAAGTAAAAACGAGAAAGTTAAAAAAAGACATGATAAATATCATTGTTGTGCTTCCAGAATATAAAGTAAGGAAAACGCATCCTTTCAAATTTTCTTATTATATAAAACCAGAACATTGCAGCGAGAGAAAAAAGTCATTTTTAAGGCTCTCGATGGCTTAGCGAGTTGACTTATACTTTATATCAAATAGTTTTCAGCTTGTAGCTGGATATTACAAGATGTAAGTAAGTACGTTTGGCGCGTGGTCATACTTTGGTATTAAGAATAGCGTTGCTTTAAGACTCTGTTATTAACTACGCGCAGTTCTTAACGATCTGCTTAAAGGCGCCTGAGAACCTCTTCCCTGAATGTCTCCATTTATTTTCTCCTACTTTATTATAGCCATTTCCTTCCCTCATTCTCTATATTTTCTCGAAAAGCATCTCCTAAATTTATCAACTGTATGGGAAACTGCCTGAAGCACACCAAACATCTCATTAATTTCAACAAATTGTTTAAAAATTGTTGTCTTGTTTCAAGTGAAAGCTTAATTTGCAATGACCTTCTATATCTACTATTTATTATAATTGTAAAATCCTAAAGAAGCGGCGATGAGCTGTTCTTTGAAAGGATATGTGATAAGATTTCTAGGATAGTTGGCAGTAGTCGACAAGTATAAAAGATACGTATAACTACATAATTTGCAGTGGAGGTAGATAGGGCCAATTGGAAGTCTCGAAGTAGCAACGAAAAGTAATAAGAATCGTATAGAAGCGGCGCGGGAAGTAAAGTTTTCCGGGACCTCTCCAAATATTCTTTCGCAGTTTCCTCGTTAGGTATCCTTTTGCAGGAAACTGCCGGGCAAGCATTGTGCACGGATGCTCCACCCTCTTCTCCTCAACACACTTTTTTATTCTCAGAGTTGCCGCAGTTTAACGATTTTATTTCGCGTGGCAAGTAAGCAAGATGCCAGTTAGTTTTACACAAAAAGGTGTTTTGCCCGAGTTAAGAAAGTCGTATAAAGAAAGTTATAATGAAAGAAAAGACCAAATAGTATTGTTATAAAATGAACTTGTCTCAGCTCCATCTATTGGCTGCTGCTTGAATTCTTTTGCAATGATATTTCCTCGATCACGTTTTACGAGGCGAACGCGTCACGTGCAGGTAAGACGCTGTAGTACCGTGCTTGTGCTTCAAGAAACTGCGAATGTCTCGTAAAAAGCAACGGCCAAGAAGATTTCCAAAGAATGAGAACCTTGAAAATTTCCCTATAGGCCAGCCAGCACCATCAGTCGTCTTCCTTTTTTTCATATTCCTAGCCCTTACCATTATCCAAAGTATTCTTTTGTTGCTATTCTGATATGACGATACGAATGCCCCAATTCTTCGCATTTTTATGGAAAATAAAAGCAGCTCGTCTCATGAAGCAGCAGGATAGAAAGAATTCAGTCCCCCGAAAGCTTCGGAAGCATCCTTTTAACATTATATCGCTCAAAGTAAAGAGGCTAAGAATTATGAAGGAGATACTAAATAAATCGGGAAAAATTACGTTAACACTATAAGAGAAAGGATTATTAATAGCCTTTATGTATATATATATATATACCTATTTGATGAACAGTTTTTGGAGAGATGTCGAAAATCGTAAAAATGCAATGAGTTTGATAAAAAATGTACGCAGCGCTGAGTTTCATCTCACGTTAAGTGGATACCGATTGCAGCGGGACTAGTCTGTGGCAACAAAACACATCGGCCGTTAATAACCCGCGGAGACTTGTGATTTATGGATGCCAATTAATCTTACCGCGCGGATATATTCGCATTTATCGGTTTGTTTGCACGTGAAATATCGAAATGTCGTTCTCTTCCCTGATTTCCCGGATCTCCGAAAAATATTTTCTTTTTCCGAGTAGAGTGTGAATATTGTGAACACGGAGAAATGCGAAGAATGTTACGAATTTCAATTGCGAAATTTCGTGTTCGGGATAGATTAAAGGGAGTATAAGTATTATTGCCAATATTCCTGTACTCGTTGATGCTTAAGTTTTCCAATAAATCTGTTGTTTAGTAAAACGTCTCTGTCAATGGATGCTTCGTATACTTCTATATTTGCAAACTGGTGGCAAAACACGCATATGCAGCCACGTGAGACAACCTACAAGCGTATAGTAACTTTAAACGAACGTCAACGAACTTGCGAAATTGCACGTCTGCAGCTGATGCCTGCGAATTAAAAACCAAACGTCGTTCTGCGCCTTCCTACAACTTGCAAAGCTAGACCAATAAGAACTCGAGCGATACAAACTGCAATCGATAAAAACTTGCAAAACCGAAACAGTTTAGCAGTTAGTTGAAAAAGCTCTTAATTGAATTGCTGGCCAAATAAACTGAATAGATAGCATGTTTAAATTTAGTGGAATAATGAGACTTGGCGTGATTATGGTGATTAGTAATGGCGAACAAGATAATAAGATATTATTGTTTAATTGTGTGTGTATACCTAACTATTAAATGGATATATATAGTTGAAATGTTAATTTTGGTATGTATACCAAGAAATCTGGGAAAACTACTGTTCGGACGGTTTAGGAAATGACTTTATATTCTCTCAAGTCTTCATTGAAGTTGTAACCAAAACCCTGAGGGGCTCCTACTCTTCAGTCTGTTCCTCTAAAGTTTCTTCTCTCTCAACGTAGTACACCCTATGTTGGCTTCTAACGTTTGACGTGATTCGAAGCATGCTTTGAAACCTTATCCGTCTTACTATAAAAACCAAGCTTATTAAGTTTTGGTCACCTCGAGGACTCGACATCTTCCACTTAACACTTGAGGAAGCGTTGTTACGAACCATCGACCAGAAACTTCCTTGTTGTTTTATCAAAATTTACGATGCGAGATAGTTATATGTATTTTCAAATATAATATCTATATAATTATATTTGTGCAATAAATAAGCCACAATGTGTTTCCTAGTTGATGAAGAAAACATTATATTATATTTACTCGCTAAAAGCTCATAAAGTAATTAAACGATCAGGTAAATCAATTTTATTTTTATTACAAATGAAGGAAATACTACTAATTAAAGGGTTTTAATGCGCATTGGTATATGAAATCATGAATGATTATCCAGTATTGCTTAACTTCAAATTATTTTCGAATTATAATAATATTATTTATTAATTCTCTCTCCTTTTTAAACTGAATACACTCTACTCTCTTTCTCCCTTTCTCTCTTTCTGTCTTTTATTCTTATAGTGGTTTATGTATCGTGTCCCTTCTGCAACTTTGGCAATTTGCAAATTGAGTCCGATCGAGGTAAAAGTTTTCTTTCAAAACTTCAAGGTGAAAGACTCATCAAAGTCTAACAAATCAAAAAAGACGAAACTGTATACGAGCTGGAAAGAGTGCATTAATTAAATTAACAAACAGCTGGAAAATAATACTAAAGTGCAAGCTGCAAAACGATATTATAGAATTTCGATATCTTAATATGTGCAATACGAAGACTAGCATACTGCTATACTGAAGTATGTGTAATACCTATAATGGAGATAATTAGTACGTTCAATTGGTTGCATGGCAAAAAATAAATGGCTCGATCGAACGTTTTGGTGAGATATTTCGGGCGTAGCATGGCGTCGAATCCCCAGTCTTTTTCAAGTACTGGGGTGAGCTCACCTCATTGACCTGGTGTCTAATGAGCATACACCTGAGTGCCTCCAGACAAGTGGATCCACACTTACATTCACAAGTCGGGAATACCCCTTCCCGATGTTTGCACTGCAAAGTCACTTTGAGACAAATCTCCGCTATCGCCCCAACCTCACTTACAACCCCATCCCCTTTACTATTCTGCCACTCATAGAGGAAGTACAGTTGACTGCACAAATATTGGCGAGCGGCATTCTACAGGATGCACCAATCGCTGTGATTATGCAGCAACCTCCTATTGTTTAAACTGCAATTACGCATTAATTTGTCCACCGAGTTAGCTCTGCTTACCACATGCTTCCTAGAATTCTAGAACGCCATTAATTAACCGACTTGTTTACTATGCTACTTGATTGAACAAATCACAGTGGTTTGTAGCACCTGCCATTGTAAATGCTTTCTATTCGCGTCACTGCTTATACTTGAATTTTTACGTTAACTTTTGATTAACTTCAAAATTCGATAAATCAATAGTTTGCATGGAAAGTTTTTTATTCAGCTACGACTTTAGGCTGAATAATTGGTGTACCGTTAGGTGCTTCGCATCTTGGGAATATGGGGATCACTACCATTAAACACGAAGTTTCAGAGAGAACCAATGAGATTTACTTTGGAAGCTGTCAAGGTGACAGGTGCACTTGAAGATAATTTACGAGAATCTAGCATTGAGTTTACGAATGTATTTTGAACTTGTGGATATGATTGTACTAGCTAGCACGCCCTCGCAGATGCTTCCAACAAGACTCTTCTCAGTCTTTTGCATCTATGCATCGCCGTGAACAGCTTATTGCAAACCCTTTCAAAAGGTACCGTTCTTTTTTCTTTGTACCCTACCTTGGCTTAATTAGACGTAGGCACATTCAAACCCCTGAAGTTTTTTCGCCGTGTCAAACTAACCACGAATTTAAAAAGAAATTAAAAAAAATATATTTTATATCATAAAGGAAGTATTCACTTCAATCTTTTGTAAAAATAAATATTTGAAAACTTGTAGAAAGTTGTCGTTTGTAATGGGGTAAAAATAAATCAGGAGAAGTTATTAACTTTAACGTAATTAAAAGATACGAATATTGAGAAAAATTAAATATTTATTCGTCATTTGTTTACTCGTTGGTAACGATTGGGTGAATCCATATTCAAGAGGTAATATCTGTACAATTGTTTGTATGTTGAAGCCAACAGTAGACATATGTATAAAGGTGTGGTTGGTTTTTCCTTTCTCCCCGTAGTCCAGCATAATGTTTATATGCTTAGGTCCGTTGGGGGATACCTTACACGAGAGTGTCTGATGACACGTCTTTTCCATTTCTGGATACGTAAATGTAGCATATACCGTTTCGTCGATTGTTACTCCAGATGCGTACTGAATAATGGAAGAATACCCAAGATACCTCCATCTTTTTTTTTTTATAGCATACAGGAATCTTTTTCATACAGTTAAAAGCTACGCTCATCTTCACTTTTATATGAATAGAATAGATGCGCTGATTATAAATAAAATAAATACATGGGAGGAGAAAATTTCAAAAATACAAATGTACATTGCAAAATAATGTTATGCGAAGCAGCTTGACTAAAAATTTTGCACAGGTGTTGAAGATTTCATCTCCGATTATGTTCCCTTATAGTTTCCACCAAAACTTTCCTAGTATCTTGACTAGTTTCGCTGGCAAAGTTTAGGGTACTAACTTGCTGTAACTTTTGAACAATAATTTTATCGAGGCATAACAAATTTCTATAGGAAAAATTCATTTATGAGCTGGCCGCTGTACAAGGTCGATATCTTACATTATCGTTGGCAAGCAAGTATTTTGTATCAGGGAGTATTTTCTGTAGGTTTCTTGTAAGTTTTCGGATAAAGAGGCAGGACTGGGTAAGGAATGCATAGGCAAATCCCCGAGGCAACAGGAAGGAAAAGATCAAAAGATTACAGTGCATCGATATCGACGAAAAGGCTGGAAACAGCTCAAAGGAACAGTTGGGGATGTAATAAAGGTAGCTTCAGGGGTTGAAATCGAACTGAAACTAATATTTTTACTTTCCCAGTTTGCGGAGAGAACGAGGGGTGGAGAAAACGAGAATAATATCTGTGAGAACGTTTTCTACCTTTCAATAAATGATTTACATTGATTCTTCGATTCTTTCGTCTGGCATTATGTTAAATAAAATTAAATGGAGCTCTTATCTTTCAGAATCGGAGATGCATGGCTTCTTCAAGCTTCATTGTGAATTCAATATTTTAAAGATATTAACTAACTACTCTACAACAAATTGAAAGTATGTCTTTTTTGTCAGATTTCATATATTTTGGAAAAATATCGTTATAATATATTTATTTGATCATTGTCGAGAATACTGATTGTATTTTAAAATTATATAAAGGAAGCAAAATAAAATTGGTATAAATCTGATGGTTGATTAAGAGAAGTTCGATGGAGGAATCAAAGTTTTTTAAAAGTCTTTGGAGTTGGGACCGCAAGATTCGTTTAAGAATTCTTGTGATGCAGACATGGGATGGGAGATCCTTGGCTGAGTAAAGTTCGATAAGGGAGGTAGCCTTTCATTACCCGCATTACGATCCGAGCGTTTGTGCATGCAGCTAGTGCCAGATTCGCTGAGTCTGTCGACGGTGAATCTGCGGGAAAGGAAATGACGTCACCCCAAACCCCACTATCCGTTCTCGTCGATTCACCTAAGCTCAATTCTGAGGAATCACAAGAAAAGTATCTCAATCGCATTTACATCGGAAGTTGAACGATTCATTGATACTGCAGATTTTTTTTCGCAAATGAGCGTAATAAACTTTTAACTCTCAAACCTTTATGCATAAAATTGGTTTTTCCTTAATATAACAAAATAGTCAAAAATAATCATAATAAAGTATTGAAATATTAGTATGTGTTTATTTATTAAGTCTGAATGAAGAATTAATAACATATTCCAAGTAAAAGTTTCCATATTACAGAATATTGGTTACTTAACATTTCCCCTTTAAGTTTCGTGGTATTGATTGTTCTGCTGGAAGGGCTTGACTTTTAATTTTTTCTCTTTCTCGTTAGCAAGTATATTTTATTTGAGGACTAGCCCGAGTTGTTAAAAGATCCTTAAAGTTTTGTACGATCGTTGTATATTTCTTATGATTGAAAATCCATTTTTAATGATTGTGCAATTATATCAATTTCTGTTGAAACAGTATTGCCTACTTTTAATAATTAATTTTACTTTTTCACTTATAGTAGATACTCTATATGTATGATATTATTATTTCGACTAATTTTATAATTTTTCCAATATATTTTCAGAATTATTACTGCTAAAAAGTAGGTACTTAAAACCATGAAATTTGTTCTATTTAGCTTTTATTAAAAAAATTGTATACTTTTATTGAACTTGTTGCTTAAATACACAAATACATGACGATCGTTTTGTATTTTAATGGTATACATTTCATTACACTGGTCAGTTAAATATTTAAATGGCGTGCAGATTCACGCAATTTTCAAACTCAGTGTTTTGTTCGGTATTCATAGCTAAAATTATGAGTGGCCGCTATTTATGATTAACGCGATGTTTCTAGCAGGGGATACACAAAGCGGTGTATATCCATACATATCTACTGCGTTAATTATTTATGGGGTTTGTGGAGTCTCGGTGGCGTGAGAACTGCGAAATGTCTCTCGTCGGGGACAGCCTGTTACCATATTAAATAATTTACTTCGATTGGAATAGATTTTAGTATTTTCTATAAATGAAAAAGTGCTACCAATTAAAGAATGACTTCAAGATTGAAAGATAAACAAAACATGTCATAATTACACAATCATCATTGTTTGGATGAAAAAAAATGTTGAATATGTGTCTACATAGATGCTCACAAATATCATGTGTTAAAGCAATTTGTGACTTCTTTGACAGCTAATGTGGAAACAAAAGCTGATCTTTTGAGTCAAAGCAAAAGGGTCCTTATTCATTCTACCTCTTTCCTCTCATCGAGCGTACATTTATAAACATCAACCCTTCAAGCACACAAACGCGATAAACCTCTGTATCTTTCCGAACCAGTTGAGTTTCCGTCCCTCTCGCACTGTGCTATATTCGCTAGGACGAATTAATTGGTCTTGGACCGTGATTAGTAGGTCCCTCGGAATTACCACTATGGCCATGATTAATATTGCGGCGTTGCCAACTTTCGCACGAAAGATTAATAACGCTGGATAGGAGTTTTAATACAGCGACGACGGTTTGTCTCTGCAGCTTTTCCGAACTTTCATATTTCCGAGCTTCTCTACCTGGCCCCATTCCTCATACTCGCCATTTTTTCCAAGTTGATTTTTTTTTACATCCCTCCGCTTTCAGCAATTTCGCCGTTATCTCGACCACTGAATATCGACGAGAATTTTCCTCCCCTGGCCACTAAACTGACCAAAAAGTGGCTACACCAAACATTTTTCCCTATTGTTCTCTCTAGCTGAGTTGAGAGTCACTGGACTACAGGGAAGTCCAGCAAAACGATTCTTTTTTCATCCGCGTCAATTGGAAGCCGAACGGTGTTTTCCTTGTGCATTGTAGAAAGAGTATTGTCTCTCCTCTTCGTACATTTTTAAGGCATTGCAGAGCATTACTCCTGCTACGCTGCGAGTGTTCAAGAAATAATTAAGGACTCTGACAAGAAACACAAACATAAGAAGGAATCAATGAAATTTAAATTAGCTGTCCTGTTCTATGGAACAAAATGCTACTATTTGTTTTTGAAAATATTCACTCTGCCGTTCAGGAAATAATTTTTGATGAAATAAACGATTTTTAGACACTCCCCATAGAAAGTAGTAATTTTCATTCGTTCGCATGAAGATTAACATTGGTGCAAATGTAAATTATGAAATAATCATGGATTTATGTAAAAAATTAAAGATTAATTACTTTGTTTTGTAATAATTGTACATTTCTTATTATTAAAAAACGTATTATTTTCTAAAATTATTTTAACTAATATTTACAATTGAGCAGTATTCTCTAAATATTTTTAGAATTTTAAGCTGCAACACATTAAAGAGAAAATTAAGTTTAAAATGTCACAAGAAGCAGCTACGGACAATTATGCTAAATTTAGATGCAATATATAACGAAATAAACTCCTCTCCCTGAAGTAATAAAAATGGAGCGCTTTTATCCTCTTTCAAAAATAACGCTTGATTCGTTATCATTTGTTCCAACTGCAGAATTTTTGGTAGAAATTTAAGTAATATTTTATTATGAATAATCAATGGTACTTCTCTGTGTTATCCCTAATATATTTTTTAATAAAACGTTATTTTAAATATAACGTAATTTATGATGGAAAGCTCTTATTTTTTTGTAGCAAACAATAAATATATATTTGTTTTAATACGGATTAAATGAATTATTTCCGAATTTTATAACTGAAATTTGAAATAAACACTGATAGCCAATACTTATTATACTGTAAACTAGTCTAAACGAAATGTTGTTTGCGAGTAAGAACGTGTCATAGAGATATTTACGAGCTGACTCTACTGTCGGAGGTTCCTGTAATACCAGTAGCGTCGCGAATAATTATAACTTGTACGGGACATGTACAGCCCTGTACTGGAGGGTCTAATTTATGACACCTTGCACCGTTCTCTAAAATAAACTTATGTCCTTTCTAAGTAAGTATACCCTATTCGTATAATACTGCAACATGGACAAAAGTCTTCAAGTGTTGATTGAATCACTTGTATGTATTATGCATGCATAAAAGCTACTTTCACAGCCATATAGGTACTATATTAATCTTAAAAGTGCTGAGATTTTTTCTAGTACTCTAGGTTTGAGACGCATGGTTTGCTTGGAAATTAAATCTGCAAGAGTTTTACCTGGGAAAAATTGCAAAAGCGTCTCACTGGTAGGATTGAAGCTAGTGAAAGTACTCGAGCATTAAAGAGCCGTAAAGTCAACGTTTTCCTACTTTAGCCACAGAACACTCCCTAAATGCTCTCACGAGCTAAGATGCTTGTCACATCAGATTTAGCAATTTAGCAGGATTGTTTTTCGTTAGTTTGGTCGAGAATTTTTGGAGTAACGATAGAATAGATGAAGATCCGCAATAGGCTTATTGGTGTCTCCTGGGGAGATGTTATATGACAGAGTAAGGATTATTCGTATAGTGGGGATAAGTTGGCCTGCTCCCAAGGAGGAAGCGATAGCAGGTCTCGAAGACTACGTCTTAAGCAAACCAACTGTCTCCAGCAATAGTTTCACAGTGGCTAACGAGCGCCATTGGTTCGAGATGCCGATAATTATGTTAGTTTCTGGCGCTTCGTGACAGTTTCGGACACCTGGTAACGAGGGTCCTCTCCATCTATCCCAGGAGATTTCCGCTATACTGAAAAATCGATGAACACTGTCCCTTATTGATAAGTTCCGTTAGAAGTTCCGTAATTCGAATTTCACAGTGTCGTTCACCAGTTTAATAAATGAATTCGCTTAGTGGTCTACCGGAACTGATCGAATTAGCAAA